>NC_140945.1:39169785-39856452 GCF_014529385.1 Adiantum capillus-veneris | reverse complement strand
GTCACACTTTTCCTCCCAATTACATCAGCCAAAGTTGGGGAATCTCAGGAGATTCTTATTAAAAAGTAATAACATATGATATGGCTATCAAGTTCGATTTGCAAACTTAGTTTTATCATGTTTCAATTCCACGTGGAGTTATTTCTTCCAAGCAAAATATTAAATGCATGCGCCGTCAACTCTCTACTGCTGCATGCTCCATCAACTGGGATGCATGCTTCATAGCTCTCTAAATCTCTAAATTGCAGTGCTCCATAGCTCTCTGACCTGCACTACATCACTCTAGTGACAATACGCTGTCAAATGGTCTACATAATCCATAGCTCTTTAAATCTCTAAATTGCACTGCTCCATAGCTCTCTCAACTGCACTGCATGTTCCATAGTTCTCTGATGTGCACTACATGCACTCTAGTGAAAATACCTCAGGAGTTCTTGAAACGGGTAGGTGATCTTTTCTTTTGATGTCTCAATGGTTTTCGCACCAATATTCAATAGCGCACGTATCTGAAAGTGCACTCTTCACTCAATCATCTCGTGGAAATGAATTTACAAAGGGGTTCTAATTAATTTTTTTGCAGTACCTATTTTCTTTGAACACGCTCATTCATCAGGACAAGAGAATAATCATATCGCGCATGCAGCAGTAGAGAGCTAACGACGCATGCATTTAATATTTTGCTTGGAAGGAGTAACTCCACATTGCATTAAACGATAAATTAAGTTTGCAAATCGAATAGGTCAGTGGGCCGGCATCCATATCATAAGTAAGTGCTTTTTAATAAGAATCTATTGGGACTCCCCGACTTTGGCTGATGTAAGTGGGAGGAAAAGTTTCACTTGCTATTTTTCACCCACCTACTCACATACTAGCTCTATATTATACAAACCCAATTACTTATGGGGATACCTCCCGAGATTCCCTCCATCCCCCTATGGCCCTCCAACCTGTCGCCCATCATGTAATGTTCAATACAATTGGCCTTGGCTCCCATCTTGCACACCGCACAGTGCATACACCCTCAACCTCCCCTCAAGCAGCTCCCTCCCCTTGTGCCTTGAGCCAGCCCTTCCAATCATTCCTCCCACCTTTCCACGTGAGGTTCTGACCTCCAAGTCCTCCCAACCTAGAGAGAGAGACTTGCACGCAGAAACCTCTGTCTGCCTCCCTCCTCCACCTGTAGTGGTAGCCACCTGCAACTCTAGCACAGAGGCAGAGAGAGAGAGAGAGAGAGAGAGACAGAGAGACCCTCTGTGCACGAGCCCCTTGCCTGCCCAGCAGAGACCCGTCAACCTTGAGAGAGAGAGAGAGAGAGAGAGAGAGATAAAGAGAGACCGGCTCGCCAGAGCTAACCCTACGGGTACACCTCATTCGTAGACCACACACACACATAGACACACAAGGAGAGGGTGAGTTGCTTGTGCCCCTTCTCTGCAAACCAGTGCTCATTCTTGGCCTAAAAGCCTCAAAGAGGTGTCGCTTACCGCCCTTCAGAGTCTTTAAAAAGCTTCCAGAGAGAGAGACAGAGAGAGAGAGAGAGAGAGAGAGATTTGCCAATGGGCTAAGCTCCACCCGGTGTCGCAGAGTCAGAGAAATAGCGAGACATGTCGCACAAAGCGAGAGAGAGCAAGAAGAACAAGAGGATTATTTTCATGTCCTAAGCATCTTGCTATTTTTCAACATAGTGAGGTGAGTATGTGTGGTCAATGCTAAAAAGCGCAAATGGAGAGAATCTTTTAAAAATGCTAATGTTTCCTATGACATGAAAATACTCCCCTTCTTCTTCTTATTCTCTCTCTGTGTGACACGTCCCTTTTTTTCTCTTTCTCCAATACTTGGTGGAGCTGAGCCCTTCGACAAATGTCTCTCTCTCTATCTATCTCTCCCTCTCTGTGTCGGAGCCTCTGAAGGGCGGTAGGTGACAGTTCTTAAGCCACAAATGAGCACTGGTCTGCCGAGCAGGGGCATGAGCAACTTGCCCTCTCTTTGTGTGACTCTGTGTGTGTCGTGTCTGCGGGGGACGAGGTGTACCCATAGGGTCAGCTCTGGAGAGCCCTTGTCTCTTTCTCTCTCTTTGTCTCTCTCTCGAGGAAGGTTGACGGGTCTGCAGGGCAGCCAAGGGGCTCATGCATGGAGTCTCTCTCTCTCTCTCTCTCTCTCTCTCTCTCTCTCTCTCTCTCTCTCTCTCTCTCTCTCTCTCTCTCTCTCTCTCTCTCTCTCTCTCTCTACTAGAGTTGCAAGCATCTACCACTGCAAGTGGGGGGGGAGGCACACGGGGGTTTCTGCACGCCAGTTTCTCTCTCTAGTTTGGGGAGGGCTCGGAGGTCAAAACCTGACTTGGAAAGGGGGGAGGCATGGCTAGCAAGGCTGGCAGGAGGTGCAAGGCAAGGGAGCTGCATGAGGGGAGGTTGAGGGTGCATGCGCTGTGCAATGTGTAGGATGGCAGCTAGGGACTATTGTATTGATCATTACATGACGCGGGCAACGGGTTGGAGGGACATATGGGGATGCAAGGGAATCTCAAGAGGTATACCCATAAGTAATTGGGTTTTTTTAATATAGAGCTAGTATGTGAGTAGGTGAGTGAAAAATAGCAAGTAACACTTTCCTCCCAATTAAAAGCCGAGGAGTCCCAGGAGATTCTTTTTGAAAAGCATTAACTTATGATATGGTTGTCGGTTCAGTGCCCTATTCAATTTCCAAACTTAATTTTCTCATTTTTCAATGCCACGTGCAGTTATTCCTTCCAGGCAAAATATTAAATGCATGCGCCATCAGCTCTCTGCTGTTGCATGCACGATGTAATTATTCTCTTGCACAGATTGAATGATTGTGTTTGAAGAAAATGCATCCTGCAACAAAATTCATTAGAATCATTGTAAATTCATTTCCACGAGATGATTGAGTGAAGAGTGCTTTTTCAGATACGTGCACTACTGAATATTGGTACAAAAACTGCTTCTATCAAAAGTGGGAAGCCTAAAGACAAATCCAAATACCAAAGTAAGAGTCAATTATCTATTAAAGATATAGAGGGTTCACAAGTTGAAATGTATGCCAAATGGTGAGATTGATCACTACAAGGCCAGACGTTGCAAAAGGTTCTCCATAGCAAAAAGGCATTGACTATGAAGAGATTTTTACTTCACCTTGTCCTATGACTTTTTTTTTTTTTAATGTGCATTGGCAGCTCATTTTGGATGGAATGTGTGTCAATCAAGCATTGCTATTGCTTGATTGAATGGTGATGTATTTGAGGAATTATGTGAGAGTGGGGAGTCTATAGCCTCCCCTCACCTCCCAGCCCCGAAGGATTCACTCTATATACATGTTAACCCTCACGGCTCACGGACACCCTATCACCTACGAGACGGACGTTGTAACCTACGGTGGACATCGTATTATTTATTGGTAGAGTCAGGTACCGGGCTTGTCGGTCCAATAGGAAAAGGGTAAGAGTGATCGCCGATGAGAGGCGCACTCTAACTGGAACATTCAAGGGATTAGTTGGCTAAGCATGGGCGCCCAAGTGTGAATGGGGCGAGCTCATATAAAAGTCAACTAAACTTAAAATTCACCCATTCTCTCATTTGTGCAATAGAAGAGTGCTCTTGCTCCATCTCCATCTCCATATTCTTCTTCTTCACCTCCTTGTGTGTGTGTGTGTGTGTGTGTGTGTGTGTGTGTGTGTGTGTGTGTGTGTGTGTGAGAGAGAGAGAGAGAGAGAGTGTGTGGGCGATCGAGCATTACGAAGGCACGACGGCGGTGAAGCGGTTGAGCGCGGCGTAGCGGCGTCTCCTTCTTCTTCGTGGCGAGGAATCCTCCACGAAGCAAGCGTAGAGCGGTGAGTGACACACCATCACCTTCTTTGAGCTTACTAGTTTAGGCTTGTTGTGTGCTTGGAGCCATTTGTGGCTCGCACACGGTGTATCGGCAAGTTCCTTGCATTGACACGTGCGACATACGCGCACATTTTTGGCGCCGCTACCAAGGAATGCCATACATGAAGCTCGAGTAGCACTCTGTGCTTCTCCGTGGTGCAATTTCTATTGTAGGAAAGGTAGGGAAGGAGTGTGTGTGTGTTGAGAAGAGGGATTTGGTGTTATACTGTGTGTTTTTGTTGTTCATGGAGTTTTCAAAGGTTCTGTGTTTATTCTCTACGTATTAAGGTAGTTAGTTTTCTTTGTTAATGGAGGTTTCAAAGGTTCTGTGTTTATTCTCTGTGTATTAAGGTAGTTAGTTTTCTGCGTACAGTAAGTAAGAAGTAGATTAGTGACAGTTAATAGAGTGTGTTAGTGTGTAAGAGTAGGTGTATTAGTGAGAGTTAATAGAGTGTGTTAGTGTGTTAGTGTGTAAGAGTAGGTGTATTAGTTAGAAGTAGGTAGAGAGAGTGTGTGTGTCCTCTCGCGCAGGCCGCAGCGGCCTTATCTTTTATTATTATTATTTTTTTAAAAAAAATTAAAGGTAGGACCGGGATCGAGAATATCTCCCAGATCCAAGCCCAGACCCAAGCCCAAGCTCACGCTCACAAGCTTAGGCCTCAGTCGCCTTTTAAAAAAACTAATTTTAGCTTCACACGTAGCTAAAAATTGATTTTTTGAGGACCAACGGAACGTCAGATACCCGAAAATTGTGTTGTAAATCACACAGCGACCCTCTAAGTGATATGCTCATTTCGAGCTATCACACACTTTAATCAAAAAAACCAAACATTAAAAAACATTCAAAAAACATCAAAAACAAGAAAAAATCAAGTAGAAAACGGGGTACAAAACAAAGCAAGTAACCTTTGAGGGTACTTTCCGACACTTGTAGGGCACCCAAAGAACATGTATCTATGCTCTGGTCGTGTGCTAGAGTCCGAAAAACTAGCTAGTGCTTCGATTTACGAGGGTACTCGCTATCCTTCCTCGCTAGGGTCTACACCCTCGGCGAGGACCCAAGGTAGTGCAACCCAAGACCCAAATATAGCGGCTAGCGACTCTTCCTCTGACTACGATATTATGGAAGAGCATCTTACACAAAGCCCCGGGGAACAAATGAAACCGTACCTAGCTGGGCCCAACAACCTGGAACTAGTGTTTTTAGCCGTTTGATGGAAACTTTTAGTAGAGCTACGCGCTCTGAACCTACGGCTAGTGAAGTAAACGAAGGGGGTGGGGAAGTAGAATCACCATTCACATCTCCTGTAGACCCCACACTCCCTCAGAGTGTCCACGTGGACATTCTAACTACCTCATTTAATGAGGGCCCTACCGAGCTACCACCTTCCAAAGTCGCCTCTAAGGTAGCGGTGACTAAAAGTCAAAACACGGGAAGCAACAGTGCATCCACCTCACGGCAACCCTCTAGTACACCAAGTTTGGACGGGGTAGTTCTCAATGAAAATTGGTAATATGACCTACACACGGAGACTTTGACCGACCTATACATGGGCTATACATACCATGTGGGTTGGTTAGAAGTTGTACAATCCACATCTAGTGCCATTAGTCTAGAGGAACAACAACACATGATGTGCAATGTCATCCATAGGATTATCCAGTCCGAGAGGCAAAATCGAGGAATAAACATACCTTCGACAGGTCCTATGCGATTTTTAGACACGGGCTCTCTCACAAATGGCACTCTCTCACACTCTCTCACAAATGGAGACTCCCCCAGTGAGTCCCATCGATCCCCCATATGTTGTTTCGCCAGGGGTCTCAATGCAATCTGAGCCCACAAGTGATAGCTTTACTTTTCCAAGTCTAGCTCATCTTTCCTTGGATGACACCACGGATACCATGTCTACCCCAATAATGGGCATGCCAAGAAACACACCATGGACCTCGTTTGTTAGTAAAGCACCGCTACATGGTAGCTCAATGCCTGCAATAGTACCTACAAGTGCGAACCAATCGTATGCACCTATGGGTCCACGTACTCATGTAGTCCCTACCCCTCCCATTGTTTCAACTACCTATGCTCCACAACCACAATACACAAGTTCTTATTTCCATGGGACTATACCGGCTAGCATTAGCATGTCACATCCGATGTCTGCTATGCCTAGGGCCACTCATATGAACTATGGATCACCACATGGCACAACATCGTACCCAACGTGGAACCCAAGGGCTTCCTATGCGCCAAGCCCAATGCCAATACCTACTCCACATGTAGTCTCTGGAGCACCTTCACCCACGGTGCCTGCTCACTTAGGTGACTTGGCAACATTTGCTCAAGCTATTGGTCGATCTATTGCTGAGAATATGTGTAACACACCTGATAGAGAGCCTAGAAGTAAGGCAGTACAAATAGCCAAGCTCACACAAAAATTTAGCGGAGACGGAGATGTGAGAAAGCATATCGAAGTGTTTGAACAAATATGCGATTCTCTAGGAGAACACAATGACCTACATAAGAGCAATGTTTTAAGCCTAACTTTAAGTGGAAAGGCTGGGGATTGGTATAGAACCTTAAGAGTGGAATAAAAAACGATTTACCCTACTCTTAGGAGACTGTTCTTAAAAGAATACATACGAGAGGGAGTGCTTGTAAAGAATGAGGATGCAAGAGAGCTACACAAGACAAGCACAAAGCACATAGAGATGGAAAGCTTCTTCTTCTTCTTCACAGAAAAGAGAGTACAAAATGACTAAGTGTTAAAACTGAAAAGTAGCACATATGTACATGCGGTCACTAAGTGTGAACTCGCTAGAAGCGTACTAGGCTGGCACTATAAGTGTAGTCCAGCTGTAGAATCACTGGCAGAGATCCTCCGTGTCGGTCACCTAACGCGCCAGTGAGTAAATGTCATAAGCGGCCAAGACCCGTAGTGGATGCCCGCTCAAGATGTAGAGCTCGACATCTCAACACTCCCCCTCGAGCTCTGCATGTCGCAGAGTCCAAGCATAGTCCAAAAACGTCGAAGCTTCTCAGCTCCGAGGGCCTTGGTAAAGATATCCGCTATCTTCTCCTCTGTGCTGACGTAAACCAAGTCGATGTCGCCCGCCAACACTCGCTCTCGAACGTAGTGGTAATGGACCTCTATGTGTTTGGTCCTAGCATGGAACACTGGGTTCCTAGCCAACTGCATGCTGCTGAGGTTGTCACAATGAATGACAATGTGCTGGTCCACCTGCACTCCCAAGTCCTCAAGTAATGTGCGTAGCCAAGCTACCTCGCACGCCGCAATTGCTGCACCTCTGTACTCGGCCTTTGTGCTCGATAAAGCAACTGTAGGGTGCTTTTTGCTACTCCAAGTAACAGCAGCACTCCCAAAAGAGAATATGAAGCCACTCGTAGATCTCCTATCAACAATGCTACCTGCCCAATCTGCATCTGTATACCCATACAATGCTAATGGTGCATCTGCTGCATAGAACAATGCGTAGTCAAGAGTCCCTTGCATATACCTAAGTGTGCGTCGTACTCCATCCAAATGTGGCTTCCTCGAAAGCTGCATGAACTGACTCTCCAAGCCTACTGTGTAGCTCAAGTCTGGCCTCATGATAGTCAAGCTGAAAAGTAGCACATATGTACATGCGGTCACTAAGTGTGAACTCGCTAGAAGCGTACTAGGCTGGTATTATAAGTGTAGTCCAGCTGTAGAATCACTGGCAGAGATCCTCCGTGTTGGTCACCTAACGCGCCAGTGAGTAAATGTCATAAGCGGCCAAGACCCGTAGTGGATGCCAGCTCAAGATGTAGAGCTCGACATCTCAACAGTGCTTTGGGGTGTAGCCTCTCAGCTCCAGAAAGCCCAACGAGAGGAAGGAGAGTCGGTGAGAGACTTTATAAGTCGCTTGAAGCATTTGAATTCTCGTTGTAATCAAAATGAGCACTTCAACAATAACCAATTTCTTGATAGATTCATTAAGGGATTACGACATGAGGATATCTACAATGGCCTAGTCATTAGAGGTATCACCACTTGGGAAGCAGTCACCACCAATGCGATCCAATTGGAGGATAATTTAATGATTCAAGGAGAAAGAGTGTCTGTTGAGCCTAAATCTATTAGCTCACAAGCATCGGGGCATCAGCCAATGACCCTAAAGCCTATTGCTAAGGAGCCAAAGATATCTGAGATGACTTTAGCAGATCTCACCAAGGCTATTCAAGAGAGTCTTAGAGACAATCGTGCTCCACAAAACAATCATATGTATCCAAGAAGGGAGCAACAATGGTGCTCAGTATGCTATGGACCACATAGTACCAGTGAATGCCCTACTTTTAGAGTAAAATTCAATGGGAACTGCAATGCATGTTGGAGGTATGGTCATCAAGCTAAGGATTGCATAGTATTTAAGTGTGCAATGGCCAATAGACCAACCTTAGCATGGACAAACACACCTCGAGTGCCTGCATTGATGCCGGCTCCACCTCTTGAACAAACAGCACAACACATGGTCCCTAGGGCCAAAAATGTTGTTCAAACAACACCCTTACCACCTCCAGTAGTAGGACCGCAACCACCACATCCGAGAATCACTTCTGTGAATCAAGTGGGTTGTGAGTCATCTATTTCTTGTTTGGAAGGATATGAGGAAGATATAGATCCTAATATCGCCTATGGGATGGATGTGCTTGAAGAAAGTCCACAATACTACATGGAGGACTATTGGGGACAAGTCAAACCTGTATATCAAGTAGCTGCTCTTGCGGCAAGAGGCCAAAATATCGATTACACCACTAAGAGACCACCTCTTCAATGCTATGAGTGTGGAGGTCCACATCGTGTAGTCGAGTGTTCTATTAGGCTACAAAAGAACTCCACACTAATGCAAACCAATCAAGCGAGCACGTCTACAATGCCGATACTCATGTGTAATCGATGTGGCATAGATCATTTGATTGCCCAATATCCAAATAATCCAAATGCACCGAAGATCATGCCATTAAACTTGATTGAAGTTACGGAGGAGCCATCACCAAGTACACCCGTGGTACCAGTAAACGTACTCACACGATCGATGCTCCAAAAACAAAATTATATTCTTGAGGAAGGAGACACGGCATCAATTTTCCAATCTCACAAAAAGAAGAAAACACGAAGAAAGAGAACGCAAACAGCAGCGAAGGCAGACCCCATTTCAAAGACCAACATAGGGACTAGTGATGACCCCGTATATATGAACGACGCTGAAGAAGATTCTGATTCAGGTGAAACCATGGAGACCAAAACGACCACTAACATAGAAACCAACAAGGAAGATCTTCATGAGCCACAATGGCCAGGATCCAAAAAGAAGATAGAAACTTACCCAAACCCTACAGAGGAGATTGAGCGAGTCAAGCAATTAAGGAGTTTGGTAGAAGGTACCCAAAGGGATCTAGAACCAGCACCTAGGAAGATCCAGATTACAGACACCGTGTTCCCTACGCAACAACAACCTCACCAAGTCCATAGACCCTTGGACATGTTTAGTGTCATCCAAGAAGAAAGTGACTTAAAGTCATGGGAAAGTGGGCGTACTCATTTCTTGATGGAAAGAATGTTTACAGAGGAACTACCTGATCCTATCGAAGAAATAGAGATCCCATCTTCCCCACGTCAAGGGACTCAAGGCCAAAAGGTGTCGTTAAACATTGCCAAATTGATGGATTTCATGTCTTCAGAAGTTAGAACCACCATCATGTCCAAACTATACAAAGACCCTGAGCTAGTCTCAGCTCTTCGAGCCTTCCTCAATGGAGAACTGAAGTTTGGGCTACCACAATTTGCACAGATGGATGGAGCTGGGGAGATGCCAATAGAGGAGGAACACTTAGATCCACAACCCAACCTAGATGAGAACCTTGTTATAGAAATACTTGTTAACAAGTTGGGACAATACTTTGAGGGTGATGAACCTAATGCGACTATACCAATCACTACTAAGGGATTAACTGTGAAGGGAATCCTTGATGGTGGGGCTGGGGTTAGCATTGTGACTAAAAATTTCTGGGAAACTATGGGAAGACCTCACCTTGCGACCACAACCATAGTAGTGAAGATGGCCAATGGGTCTATCGTTAAACCTATTGGGATGCTATAAGATCTCAAGATCAAGGTCTTCGGACATAAAATAAGAGTTACCTTCATTGTTATGGATTTCTCCAAACACACTATGGCATTTGAGATGATCTTAGGACGTCCTTTCATGAGGGAAGCAAAAATGGTGCATGACTGGTCTAAAAACCATGTCTACTTGCAGTTCCAAGATTTTGTCATTCGAGTGGATCTTGTGACGGGTCGAGCACATCCTCTAGGAAACAGGTTTATAATCGATCATAGATCTGACACCACAGTTCCTTCGACCCCATTGCAGTATTGTTACACGTGTAAAGCGGACACTGATGTTGAGGAAGATTCTCCTTATATGGATGTACTACCTGGGATGACTGAGTCGGACAATGTGGATTGGGTCCACCTAGCAGCAACCATAGACACTTGGAGAAATAGGGGGACGACCTGGGTAACACCTGAGGGGGATGAAATGCCTGTACCCTTAAATATGCTACAAGCAATGCATATAGCTTCTGACAAGACTCATCCTAAAAGAACGAAGAAAACATACAAGTGGGTCCCTAAAGCCTCTTTAGCGACCATAGCTAGTGCTAAAAAACAAAAGCCTTGTAAGAAACGTCCCACACGCTCCAAGAAATGTAAGAAAACGTGGCGGTGGATACCTAAACGACTTCTGGAAGCCCAAGGCTACTATCAAGGAAATGATCAAATCTGGGTGCCAAAACGTAGATTGTGTTCTTACCTGTCATGTGACCCATGTGAGTCAAACCCCGTGATCACAAAGCCGATGAAAGATCGTGGGAAAGGGAAAATCACAGAACACTATACACCGGATCCGGAGCTAGTATGGGTTCCCAAGCGAGAAAGGCTTGTTTTGCTCAACTCAACCATAGAAAAAACGGATAAAGCTTCTAGCTCCTCATGTAATACATCCATAGAGGTAAAAGCTTCTACACAGCCTCCACCTACAATAGTGGACCTCCATGAAGCTACAAAGGAATCCACACCTCCCAGTGTTCAAGAATCACCTAATGAACCACTTCAAGTTCGATCCTGGGAGAGTACCTTACCACCCTTGCAACTCGACGAGGCACCTAAGGTAATAGAAAACTACTGGCAAAAATCCCCACCTATTACCAACTGGAACAATTGGTTTCAAAGGGTGACAAGCTCATTTCAAACGGTAGGAAGGGGGGAGTGTTTGCTGACATCCATCATTCACTTGCTTCCATCTCAACCTTCCTCCCTGACCTCTCAATCTCCCAATCTTAGGGAATGTACATATAAAGACTTATACTCACAAAAAACAAAAATAATAAAGAGCAAGAGCAATTAGCAAACAAGTATGCACAATAAAAGTCAAAACATTGACTCAGACCTACACATTCGCATCCGGTACACTAAAACAGAAACCTATGCCATAAAACACCTTTGATACTCATCACTCGCGTGATGGAGAGTAGGTAAGATTAGTACGATAGGAGTGTTTTTGTTTTAGAGTTGAGTGATTAGCAAAGTTCCTTTTTCCCACTAATGTGCCTCCTAGAGGTATTGTTTGTGTTTCCTAGTGTGTACAGGAGCGTGTTGCTGTTGTTAGGATTTGGACCTTCATGGAATCTTTATCTCGACTCACTCTTCAAATCAAGCGCGACCATCAACACAAACAGGTGTTTCTTGTCCATTAGCATTGCCCCTTATCTTTTTGCATCCATGATTGTCTGCTTTGATTGTGATTGGTAGCATAATATCCAGCACATTTGCTTAGTATCAAACATTTAATTCAATGTCATTTTTTGTCATAATCACTTGTCTAGATTTAAAAATCAAGCAGTCCGACTAAGCTAGTTTGACCAAGTTAGGTGTTACAAATCTTCTCTTAATACCATGGGGAATGCCTTCCTAATAATCAATGGTTACATAGGTTCTTAATCCGATTTAGGCAGCATTGTGTGAAATTTACTAGGGCTTTCTAGTGGGCTTAGTCCCTATTGACCTTTAACTTAAGTATTATAAAGGGAGTTTACTTTTGTGATGAGCCTGGGGAGGTGTATCAGTGTTATATGACCCCCCAAAGTTACAAAATTAAAATGTTGAAAACGAACAAACAAAAAATCAAAGTGCCACAATGTAAAATCTTAAGCAGGAAGAGAAATCTCAGCTTGATTGGGTACTTCACTCACATGTATAGCCTATGGTACTAGAGCCCAGCTAGAGGTTCCCAAGGTGGGCGCTTTTCCTTGAAAAGCAAAAAACCCAAGGCATACAAAATAAGCACACACATCAAAATTGAATCACTGTGAAAAGACTTTGGGGAGTCAAAGGAAAGGTAATCAGTCAGGCGATGATTTCATGAGAAATTCCTTTTATCGTAGCTTAACTACAAGGTCTTCTAGGTATAGCCTCTAGTCAGCTCTCGAACATGAAATACTTGGCTCTCGCGATTAAACAACTTAATTGACCAGAGAAAATTAAGAAGCTTACCCATGGTATTAATAGTCGATCTCTAGTGCCTTTCGATCGTTAAATTAGCGACCCCAGACTTGTTTAATTTTTTATCTTTACATTTGTTTATGCATTTGATTATATTTCAATTTAATGGTTATTGCTGACAAATTGTTTAAAATTCTGTTACCAATCAATTTGTCTACCTAAAACTGCATATGCTTTTTAATCACTTATGAGAATGCAATTACTGTGCCAATGTTGTTTGATTTTGCAGTGACTGAAGAAGGCTAAGGACATTCATCTCAAATACTCTTCCACCTCGACGAGCGAGCTTCAATAGCTTCCGAGGACAGAATCTACATCAGGAAGGGGGGCATGTTAACCCTCACGGCTCATGGACACCCTATCACCTACGAGACGGACGTTGTAACCTACGGCAGACATCGTATTATTTATTGGTAGAGTCAGGTACCGGGCTTGTCGGTCCAATAGGAAAAGGGTAAGAGTGATCGCCGATGAGAGGCGCACTCTAACTGGAACATTCAAGGGATTAGTTGGCTAAGCATGGGCGCCCAAGTGTGAATGGGACGAGCTCATATAAAAGTCAACTAAACTTAAAATTCACCCATTCTCTCATTTGTGCAATAGAAGAGTGCTCTTGCTCCATCTCCATCTCCATCTTCTTCTTCTTCACCTCTTTGTGTGTGTGTGTGTGTGTGTGTGTGTGTGTGTGTGTGTGTGAGAGAGAGAGAGAGAGAGAGAGTGTGTGTGGACGATCGAGCATTACGAAGGCACGACGGCGGTGAAGCGGTTGAGCGCGGCGTAGCGACGTCTCCTTCTTCTTCATAGCGAGGAATCCTCCACGAAGCAAGCGTAGAGCGGTGAGTGACACACCATCGCCTTCTTTGAGCTTACTAGTTTAGGCTTGTTGTGTGCTTGGAGCCATTTGTGGCTCGCACACGGTGTATCGGCAAGTTCCTTGCATTGACACGTGCGACATACATGCACAATACAAAACAAGACGCCACCTGCGAGCGGACAACTTTGATAAAACTCCTATATATGATTCATATTAGGGAATATGACCCCCCTTTCTACGCTTATACGACAATCAATGCAGAAAACTATCATATCCTTATCTTACTTATCTAATTGAGTGAAACTAGTCAAAAAGCATGTAGCATAGTGACTAGCAATGTACTAGGGAACCACTTTTGCTGATAATTAGATGTATCCTCAATGTGTCTTCACTTGACTTTCAAACCATGTACCCATTTAGCCTACACTTTAGCTATTTCTCCAATTTTGACCCATCTAAATTACTTAAGCAACATGGTTATAAAGTTGCGTTAGGTTCTTCATGTGAACTTGCATCTATAAATAGATTTCATCCCTCAACAAATGAACTATAATCACAAAACAAGCCATTGATTCAAAGAAATGTTAGTTCTTGCATGTATCTTTGTAGCTATTGACTCATAAGTTTGAGGGTAGACTCTTTTGGAAAGCCATGATTTTGAAACACAAAAGATTCCTCTCATTTTTTCCTTTTCTCGCTTCTTCCCCCCCCCCCACCCCATAAATACGATACCCCCTCCCTTATTTTTAAGTTGGGATATAAATTATTGGGGGCCTATCCCTAACTTATACACTTGTGTAACTTGTAAAAAAACCCCCCCTCCCCTGCACTTACGTGGTGCGGTAAGTTTTCCATGATGAATCCCCCGGGGTCTTAGCCTCTTGCCCCTTATATAAGCAAAACCTCAAGCTTGGTTCAGACCAGCTCCTACCCTCTAAGCCATTGGCCTCACATTACTCCCCCTTTTGAGAAGAATTTTTGTCCTCAAAAACAAAAGTGGAATTTTCTTCCTAAGAACACTAATGTTTTTTCAAGTGGCACCTTCCTCAGGTTTGTCTTTCCGCTTGACTAATGCTTGGCGATGCACACAATGACATGTACATAGATCATGATAGTCAAGACTATGCTCAGGTTCATGCAATTGGATTGGAGTTTCCACAAAGCTTTGGGCTTGCTTCCCTTTGTGGATTGACTGTGTCCTTAGGGCATGGCATTTCCCTATACACTATGTGCCATCTCTCATTCACTGCATCACTCCTAGGGGGGATTTGTTTCCATCTATATGGTAGTGATGTGTGAACACACTTAGGATTTATGAGACATTTTTTCCTTCCCTAGGAGGTTTTTTCCCCCTACATTGTATATACACCCATCATTCTAGGGCAAATTTATCTCTCTATTCGCGAACTAAGCAATACACCCTCTATTGTGTGCCTTGAGACTCTTCATCTTCTCCAACTTGTGTATGCATACTTGCAGTCCCAATTCCAACAAATGGGTGGACCAGTTGATCCACACAAGGTCAAGTGCTTCTACTTGTCATTTATGATTTTAATACTATGGTATATCCGGTTTTATGATTTTAATATAATGGTATACCCAATTTTTTGATAGCATAAATTCATGATTTTCCTATTTCATTTAGATAAAGCATACTCTCTTTTTTTATTCTTTTGTGTCATCTATACACTCTATTTCACCCTCCAACTCTCTCTCTCTCTCTCTCTCTCTCTCTCTCTCTCTCTCTCTCTCTCTCTCTCTCTCTCTCTCTCTCTCTCTCTCTCTCTCTCACGTGTACGCGTGCGCGTGCGCAAGCGTGCAATATGGTATGCACATATATTCACCCTCCACACTTGGTCATTTTCTTGAGAACACTTTCATTCATACACATTTAGGGGTAGTACTAGCTGCTAGGTACCTTTAGATGCAATCTAGCTCATGGCTTGAACTCCATGCTAGGTTGGGCCTTCAGAATTCCTCCCCTATGTTATTGCTTCTGTATTCTGAATATATATTGAAATTGTTATAGACTTATAAATTGTATAATTCTTGCATAAAATCCTAGGGAGGTGTTCTCTCATTCAAGATTACCAAATTGACCACAAATGTCAATTGAGACATCCTGATTTATTGGTTTCCAAGAATTCCCAAATGTTGTACCCTCCTTTGGTTAGCCATTTTGACCTTAAAAGGTGTTAGTTCCTGAAGAGTACACGGTGTGTGTAGAGTGCAAGGGAGGAGAGGAGTAGATACACAATGTAGGTGGAGCTTAGTATATCATCCTCTCACGCTCCTTATTCTATATTCAAGTAAAAGAATAAATGAGTTAGTAATGATGGGTTAGTAACAAACATCCGACCAGTTGGCTTGAATCCCAACAATCTCCCATTTCAAGGCCAACATGGCCCAAGTGGTCTATGTATGTACAACCGTGAAGCATTCCAATGGCTTCACCCTACACCCATCATCTCAGTGCAAGGTGCAAATTGCTCTGAGGCTAAACTCTTCTTAAGAGCATCTACGGGGTTGACATCCGTATGAACCTTGACTATTTTGATGGGCTTGCTAGCCAATATGTTTTGTATCACATGAGACCTAGCCTCCATGTGTTTTGACTTGGAGTAAAACACGAGGTTCTTTGCTCACATAATAGCACTCTGTCTATCACAATTCACCAGTGGATTCTGATGAATGCCAAGGTCTCCCATTAGATGAGCTAACCATATAGCTTCCTTGCTAGCACCACAAACTGCCATGTACTCTACCTCTGTGGTAGAAGATGAAGTAAAATCTTGGAGACAAGACTGCTCCACCAAATAGGAATACATGGACACACATAGATCTTCAGTTATCCACATACTCCGCATCCGTGTAAGCCACTATGGACGTATCATTGTTCCCAAAATGTAAGCACATGCTTGTTATACCCTTAAGGTATCTCGAAATGTGCTTCACTACTTCCCAGTGTTTTCTACCAAGATTTTCCATAAATATATTAACTGCTTCCACTTTAAAAGAAATGTCTAGTTTGGTGGCTACCATAGTGTACATAAGACTGCTTACTACTTAACAATATGGCACATTAACCATTTTTGCTTTCTCAACATCAAATTTGGGACCATTATTCTTGCTAATTTTTGCATGTGATTGCATTGGGGTACTCAATGTAGCCTTCCCCCTTGCATATTGAAATGTTTCAAGACATTATGGATATATATTTCTTGAGATAACTCTAGTATTCCATGTTTCGTATCCCTCTTGATACACATACCAAGAAAGTGACTTGCATCTCTTAAATATTTCAGAGCAAAATACGTGCTAAGTGACTTCTTCAAGATGAAAATCTTGTCTTTAGAATTTCTAGCAATTAGCATATTATCGACACAAAGTATCAAGATGATAGGTGAATCATCATTCAACTTCGTATACAATCCGTGATCTTCTTGGCTCCGTACATAACCTTGGGACTACATATACTTGTCAAATTTTTAGTGACACTTCTTTGAGCCTTTCTTTAGGCCATACAATGCCTTACATAGTTTACACACCAATTCTTCCCTCATAGGCTTTTTAGGTTTAACTTCCAAACCCTCTCGTTGTTTCATGTAGACATCTTCTTCTAGATCCCCATGAAGGAAAGCCAATTTCACATCCATTTGGATTCAAAAACTTAACCTCAATATCTAGCCATTGATTCTATTTTTTGTTGTTCCCTTTCAAGGAATTGCAAATTTGGGCTCCTAAGTATGTTTCCTCAAATTACTCGACATCTCCTTCATTTGTTTTGATGTCCATGGACTTGTGGTCTTAGCAAGACTTTTCTTTGTTTCAATATCCTTCAGTACTCCCATCATTGCTCTATCTTGGGCTTCCCAATCAAGAGGTCCTTCAAATGCATGGTCTTGGTCCTCTTGCTTGTCTTTAGCCTTTGTTTTAGCTTTGGTAATTTCCAATATCTCCATTTCTAGTGGTTTTTTGGGGATCTCTTCTACTTAAATGCACTTAGAATAATCACATTGAAAGGAATTTAGATTATCCCTACTTTCTTCTTGCTTCAAATTTCCTTGTCCGGTTTCAAGCTTTTGCTTGTGATGTTTTCCTTTGACATGCTTCTTCTAGTCTTTGGTTTTAGAGAGTAATTCCTCCAAAAGCATTGTATTTAAGTAAGCGAGTGGTTTCATCCTTCCATCATTGGAGGAACTGACTCCTGCATTGCAAGGTGTAAGATTAACTATTCGAATGCCTCTTTCATTCCTATGCTTGCACCATAATTCACATGTAGGCCCTTGCCTATGTCCTAAAGTGACACAATAGGTGCATGGTTGACGTGGGATGTTTTGTTGTGGATATCTTTGTACGTTCAGCCAATCTCCTTGTTGAGGTGTCCTTGGTGGACGTGTATCCTAAAATATGGTCGTCGTGAAAGTTTGTGGTGCCACAACATTTGCTCTTGATTCCATCTTGGCCAAAATGTGTGGTAGTCTCCTCCCCCTAAAATTAGGGTTATAATAACAATTACAATAGTCATGCCCATTTATATCGAATACCTAGCAATATGGTGGTTTGGAATCATTTGTGAATGGTGAAGGTTGAACCTTCTTCAACTTTTCTAGAGTCAATTTTTTGATACAAGAGGCATGATTTCATGCTCTTCTTCCTTCCCTTGCTCTTCTATTTCTTTGACTTGTTGTCCTTTTTACTCTTCTTCTTGTTCTTTGCACTCCATGCATCCTCCTCGTCTTCATCAATATAGGATTCTTCAATATCTAAATCTTCCTCTTTGCCATCACATCAGATTTCTCATCTTCAAAATCCAAAGTTTCCTTGGATTTCTTCTTCTTGCTTCTCTTTTATTTACTTGTTCCATAAATTCTCTGATCTATCACGTGGCTATATCTACCAAGTTGCCAAAATCTTGGGGTTGAGCTAGAGGTGCATGGCCTGCAGCAACAGCACTCCTCAATTGCTTTCTCAATCCCTTGCAAAACTAATCACTAGGCTACTCCCAAGAGGGCCTTTCGTTTTCTTGTAATCTATTCAATAGGTTCCTAAATTATTGAGCATAATATTCTACCAACACTTTCTTTTGTTTAATTTTCTTGATCTTCTTTAGTACATCTTTAGGTGTCTTTTTTGCCTTGTATCTTTCCATAAATTTGTTTTAAATTATCATCATCTTCAAAGGTTGCTATGCCAGATTGCATAAGTCATGCCATTTCTTTGCCCTCCAATGTTGCTGCAAAGTGCTCCTTCTTAATAGCATCATTATTCAATACATCATACCCACTTGCAGACCATCTGGTTTCAAATTTCCCCACATTCCTCTTAGCATCCCGATATTCTTTCCCACCAAATTTGGATGCCCCTACTATAGGGTTTGGTGGTGATGGCGGTTGAGCCATTGGTGGTGGTTTAGGCGGTAATGGACCTCCTAATGGACTAGATATTAGTGGTGGTAATGGTACTTCGAGTTGTGTGAACTGCAATTGTCTTTTTGCCCTCAAAAATTGGTGGACTTCTTGAAATCCAACCAATTGGTGGATCACCCTTTCAAGAACTTGTGGGGTTCTTTCCAGAACTTCTGCTATCTTGGGTGAAAAAATCTCCCCTCTCTCCTATTCTAGGCTTCCCCTTGTATGGTTGGTTTCTCCTTAATCTATCCCCTCAACTATTGGTGGCAAACCTGTGATGACAGCCTGTGATAATTTCTACTTCAAGAATTTCATCCTCAAGCCCATGACAACTGCTACTTCGTAATTTCGTCCTTTAATTTCCTACCTAATCTTTTTTGAAATGATTCAAGCTAAGAATCCCACCTTCTTTTCTGACTAAGACTCATAGCTCCACCTCTATGATGAAAACTTATGACTTTATCAAGAAACTTAAGTTGAACAACCATGCAATAAACCATGGTGCTCTTAGAATTACATCCTTGTCAAGCAAAGGAGATCAAAAGGATTCGTCTTAGTCTATGTAGTCCTGCACATGGAGGAATAGCTTCGTGTGACTAAAAATTGCTGCTCTTTAAAGGCTCCAAATGCATCAATTTCCAGTTTCAATTCTTCAATGATTATGCCCAACTTTGGAGCTAATCCAACTAAGATAAGTTTACGACTAGATCAAAGATCAAAAAGTATGAAAACACTATGATCTATAACCTGCTACCCCATGCATAACATAGTTGAGTAGCTTCTTGATTGACCTCTATGGGACAAGAGACATGGATAACATAGCAAGAGTCATTCTTGGTATTCCTCGTGGGACATTCATAATAGGTGTACCCTTGGTTTCCACATATAAAACATTGATTCTCCTTCTTACATCTCTCAAGCTCTTTGGGTGAGAGATTGTTTTGCCCACTATATACACCATTTTCTGTCTTCTTTTTGTTGACCCTGCAATCTTGAGGGATGGGCTCATTTTAGGGAGCCTTCTCACCCTTCCTATATGCCTTATCTTTATAAAACATCTTGTTGGGAAAGAATATATTGGTAGTAGTAACCATGGAGTGGTCGATGACTTCTAAGATTTTCTTAGGCTTTTGCAAATTAACATTTGTGTGCATATCCTCAAAAATCCATGCACAATATTTTTGCTTTTTCTCTAAGACGTGGATTCTTTTGAAGATAGTGGTTTTGAGATGGCGTTCTCAAAACTTGCTTACATACTTTTAAATTGACTCCCCCTTCTTGAACTTAAGATCGTGCCCAATGTAAGCACATCTCCTTTGGATTTGTCCACCTAACTTTTGTTGTATAATAGCAATTCTACATTCTATCTAGCACTTTGGGTCAGTCCCTTGGGTTTACATACTAGCCCACCATTTATAAGCACATTTTTGGAGGTACATAGCTACAAGGCATGGCTTGGATTTCTGAGTGAATCTGTCACCTCCAAAGGCTGCATCAAACTGTTGGACAAAGTTGAGCACCTTATTTGTATGGCCATAAAACCAATAAAAAGGAAGGAAGGTGATTCTCTTACCCTTTCCTTGAACTTTTGAAAAAAAAAAATCTTACTTTCACAAACGTCATTTTGCATGGTTATGAAGGACGTTTCATCGTGCTTGACCTATCTTCATGAGAGCTAGCTTCTTGGGGCGGTAAAAAGGGAGTCAAAATGAGGACTTGGTGATGGCAAGGGAGATCCTCTCCTCCTTTGATGGAATTGAACTATTTTACTTCTCCCACTCTTGGAAGAAGAGTCGTCGCTTGAAGTAGATCTTTGTCTCTTCACATTACAGCTAGGAGAGCAATTAAAATGTCCTTCTTGAGAAAGAGGTCTCTCTATTTAGCAAGCCTCTCAACATGCTCACTCCCTTGTGGAGAACCTTGTTCTTGAGGAGGAGTCCTTGTGGTAAGAACCATGTTTTTTATACCAATGTAATCTTGATTAGCTTTGGCTTACTTTAGGTAAAAATTCACCTTATCATAGACTATAATTTTTTTGCGCATGTCCAGCATCATTTTCCCATATATATTCAAGCTAGCATGCTCATAACCAAAATTAAGGATAAAGTTATTAACATGAGATGACACAAGATTGAAGGCCGTATTTCATAAGAATGACCCCATAGATTACATTTTTGGGTACATAACTAGCATTATTTCCACATATGTATTCAAACTATCATACTCATAACCAAAATTAAGGAGATAATTATGAACATGAGATGACACAAGATTGAAGGTTGGAATTCATAAGGCCTTTCATTATTCATGCTCTTGGAGATCTTTACAACAAAGAGAAGCTTGAGTATCCATAAGAACATGGAAGCTAAGATCTCCATGAACCAAGCAACTTAGCTGCTTCCTTGATCATCATATGTCATTCTCTTCATCTTCAAAGCATCAATGAATAATCAATACAAGTATATTACAGAGAAAAGGAATAATCTCGTAAGATGGCCTTTGTAGTCTTAGAATTAGCTCTCAACTTCTTCTACAAATTTGAAAAGAGCTAGATGTTGATTCAAAAAACATTTTGCAATTTAGCCTTATATGAGAGATATATGACCAATTTAGTGAGCACTACTTTTCAATCTAGCCTTTATGAGAGAGATATGACCGATTTAGTGAGCACAACTTTTCCCACCTTTTTTTATTTAATAACTTTGATTTTCTAGGAGGGGGTGGGAGAGTCCAAAGCATGGGTGTATGAATGTGGAGATATAGCCCCTTTTGGGATTTCCCACCTCTCTTCACCTCATGTGCTTACATGTAAGCCTAGTAGGAAATATCCATGTGATGTGTGCTATGTGAAATGTGCTTTGGAAATTCCAAACAACCCAATCATACGTAAGGCTTAGAATGAGCCACCTTCTGTGCTTGCATTTGTGATAGCTATACCACCCCCTCTAGCTCTACAAAAGAGCACACGTTGTACACATTTTTATGCATAATAAGCAAGCTATTTTTGCAACCATATACACTTTGTGCATTGGCCCTAAGTTCTAGTAACTCTAATCTATTATAATTAAGTTATGAATGCATCATTGGTCTATCCACCCTAGTGCATATGAATTGGTATCGAGAGTATGGTAAATTAGAAATCCTATTCTAATTAGATCTTTGGTATTCTCCTTACATTGGCACTTTGTAGCCATTGTGATTGCAACTTTAAATTCCTATACATTGCATTTGAAAACGACACGCATTGAAAAAAAATTTAGCGCTTCATTACAACTATCCAAGTGTGAGTTGTAGTAGCCCTCTACTCAAGCTCCATTTAGAGACCCCGAACTCTAGAAACAAAGGAGATTAGGTACAATTATCTCTCTAAAATTATGGGTATATGTGTGCATGCATGCTATGGTGTGTTAAAGTTTATGCATCTCAAGTGAATACTTTAGGTGGTCCCATTGTAAATATTATGTCTTTTATGTATTTATTTTACTGATTTGACATAATCTTGTGTCGGGAAATTTGTTGAGGGGGAATTGTTGATGGGGAAACTTGAGCCCCAAGTAGGTATAAAGGTACACCTTTGCCCCCATTGTATAATCATCTAATGCATTTCCAAGTTGGTTGGTTGAGAAAACTCTCTCTCTCTTTCTTTCACATGTCCATTCTCTCCCCTTACAAGGCCCTCTAAAAGACCTCCGAAATACCCTAATGGCTCAAAGAGAAGAGCACCATGCCTAAAATTGAAGATGTAATCAACTTTCTCAAGAGCATAAATAAATATTTAAAATTAATTATACAAGAATGCACAAGCTATGCACTTTTATGCATGATAATCAAGCTACTTTTTGTAGCCTTCTTTACTTTGTGCAATGGATCTTAATTAAGTTCTAGTTTAAATCTAATCTAGTTTAACCGCAATTAGTGATAATCCATATCACCACCCCATCTCCCTTTTTTGTGTATCAAACCCTACTTCATACAGCTTACTTAAGGACTGGGGAGTATTTTTTGTAACAGCATCTCTATCTTATCTCATCCTTCGACATCACGTATACCCTTACTTTTGACTAGCTTCTTGCATTCACAATACTCAAGGTTAGTTCTAGATCAATTTGATAACAAAAAAACATGCCCAAATTCTTTAAATAATTTCTAGCAGCTTCAAAAAAGCGTTGTGTAATTACCAAGATTGGAGTTCTTGCTTGCTTCTCCAGTAAATTCTAGAATTTTATGTTCTTAGTCTATTTCCCTTTTCGTTAGCTTCACCCATTTTCCTTTGTTTTTTTGGATCAAGTCCTATTCCAGATAGCTAATCTTAGAGTTTGGCTTATCCCCACCCCCACCTTATTTCACTCTTCATACCAAGATGCTCACTTGCTTTCGAGTGATTCTTTGCATTCACAACAATGGTTTGAGTTCATTTTTAAACTTGGATTTTGACTACAAAGATATATGTGTGAGGTAAAATCCATATTTTCATGAGATTAAGAAACACTTGCACACTTCCATTTCAAACTTTGATGAGGCCAATATACATGTTAGAATAAGTAGGGGAAGCCCTCAAGTTTCACTTGTTCAAAGCTAAAGAGATGCATATGAAAATAGTTTGAGCCATCTACTATTCATCACCCACTAGCCACAAACACACCAACATCTTCAATGAACTATCAACACAATCAGCCCGAATTTCCCTTGAAAAAGTTTTGAGTAAAGGATATCTTCTAGCCAAAGTACGAGAATGCAACTATGAAATTCCCAGGCCCCATCACTATAACTAAATGAATGCACATGGCCTGCTACACGAGCCCCAATAAAACTAATAAGCACAGAAGTAAAAACTTGGAGATGAGACTTCTTCCAATCAAGTAATAGTGATAGTACATTATCATAGAGAAATCAAGTAATAGCGATACTACATGATATTATAGAGAAGTCAAAAAATTTTGAATTATTTTCAACGTGGTATGAATTGACCACTCATCACTATAGTGCCATTTTGCTAACTTCTGATGTATTTTATTCATGAGCTCAAGAATCCATTAATTAGCCGATACATCTACCATCAAGGGATACCCAAGTTTTGGTAATTGTACTTGTTTTGATTGTTTTCTTTCATGGCATTGTCCTTTTAGAGAAAATGACCTTGACATAAATATTAATCTCTTTTTCTTGCAAGAATATCCAACGAGCCATGTGCCTCTATAGACTATGGCGCTGCCTTTCAATGAACGAGAGAGAGAGAGAGAGAGAGAGAGAGAGAGAGAGAGAGAGAGATGCCTTTGTTGAAGCTATATATAGCTTTCCCTAATTAGATTAGGTTTCACCTGTATATACATGACTTGTGATCAATAGATTAGGTTTCACCTGTATATAGATTACTTGTGATCAATATGATTCAGTTTTTTGGATTGTGCATGATGTCTTGATTATCTCAATTCTCTACATCTCCTCTATTTTTACATTTCAGAGTGGTATTAGAGGTACCACAAAATTACTATGATCAATCTCATGATGCAGACAAAAAGAAGTATACACGCATAGTCATTGTCATGCTCATGATTTCTATAATAATTCTCACGTTTATGTTTTATGTACTGTGCATGTATAGAATATTATATGATAGATTTCAAGCTTTGAATATCCCTGCTCAGTCATCATTCTAATTGGATTGTAGTCAGGTTGTATTGTCGTTGTGCATGTGTAATGGTTTTTGGACACTCGTAACTTCCAATCAATTTTTTGAAGTGTTCTTCATATAATTTGGTAGAGTAGTCGAGATCAATGGTACTCCCGTTACATTAATCTCTTGTGCCAAAAATTCAAAATGGTCAAGATTAATTGTAGTTCATGTTACGTTAATCTCATGTGTCAAAAATTCTTGAGCTAGTTGCGCTTTTCGATTTGATTCCAAATTTGTAAAAAACGGAGTTCGGAGCTATAAGTTATGTTGTTTTTTGTGTAGATTTCTTTGACACGGGTTTTGTCATGACCACTCTCTTTTGAGTTGTTTCGCCAAAATCAGACAATTCTTCGTCCATTTTTTTCCATAAGAAGCAAAGCAATAGATTTTGTTCGTTTGTCATATGTTTTTTTTTTTTTTGGACCGCTTTATTTTTTGTTGTACGTGTTTCATTTGAAGTTGAGTATATTATAACTGAAGCATTGATATTTGTATTTATGATACTCATCCTGAAGACAACTCAATTCTCCTACTATCTCATTATCTCTTGTATGGTGTGTTTACTTTTTGCATATTTTGGATTGTATGTGTTTCACTTGATTTTGAGTATTTTATAATCAAAGCATTGATATTTGTAGTTTTGATACTCATTTTGAAGACAACTTGACTGTCTTACTATCTCATCATCTCGTGTATGGTGTGAAAATTATGTGATTTCATATTGTAACATATTCTCTCAAATTGTATTGTCAAAAGTTTTTCTTTTGGACAAAAAATTGTTCATCACTTTCAAGGACAAGGATTTCTTGGATGGAAGGTAAAAATGCTACTAATTCTTGAGGGAGATGACCTTTGTTCTTGGTAATCATGAATGCCATTCTTAATCTCTTCGTGCAAACAAAAACAACACTCCTATGATTGAAGAAGCTATCTTTGAAAAATGGTAGACCAACTATAACAATTGGGTTCGACGTGATAAAGCCGCTTGTCAATACATCCTTTTTTCTTTTCAAAAATCTCTTATGCTTGATGTCTATGAATTTTCAACTTCACAAGCTATATGAGTATATTTGTTAGAAAATTTTATAAAAAAAGTCAGTTATAGAAGTACTTTATTTTCTTAGTCTATTCACTAAATTACAATACAACATTAGAACTCTCATGTCAATGCATAACGAATCATTCAAGAATATTGTCAATCAACTGGCTATTATTGATGATGCTATTATATGCAAACAATTGGTCATACAACTTACATTTAAAAGATTTTTCTTATGATAATATTATTACCACCTTGTTTAACAAGGATGGGATTAATTTTGATCCTGCTTGCATTTTCTTGGTTGAGTGTTCTCAAAGACATGAATGATATCATACAAATCAAGAAACATTTATGATCTCACATGTGGATATAGATTCAGATCATGCTTGCATTTCCTTGATTGAGTATTTTCAAAAACATGAATGACATCATGTAAATCAAGAACCGGTTATGATCTCACAAGCAGAGAAAGATTTAGAACAAGCTTTACTTGCTCGAAGATGTTTCTTTTCATACTTTAATCATAAAGGTCGTCGTACTGGTAACTTTTTTTTTTCAAATTTTCTAATAGAAATTGCTCTTATTATGATAGAAATAGACACACTATAAAATGATTGTTGAGCAAAGCAATATGACAAAGAATATGGTATTGCATGTGGACAAATAGCCACGTTTATCCAAAATTCTTCTCTTTGTGACTATTATGGAAAAGCTCATCATACAACTCATGAATGTTTTTTTTTTAAAACTGGATCTGAATTGTAATAGAGCAAATTCTATTCAACATGATAACTTTGTTTCAAAAATAAATGGTGTTCTTTATTCAACCTCCCTGAAAAGGATACTTCATGTTCGTGATGAATCTCTATTTATTATTATTCTTTATTACCATATACATGTGGTAGTGATGTGTTTGAACACAGTAGAACCGTCGGGGCCTTTTTCCCCTCTTTAGGAGGTTTTTTCCCCCGAGCATTGTATATACCCCCATCACTCTAGGGCTATCTATCTTTCCATTGCACACTAAGTAACACACTCTCTATTGTGTGCCTCGAGCTTCTTCGTCTTCTCCAAGCTGTGTGCGTTTCTCTACAATAGCATGTGTTGATCCCACTCTGTTTCTCCTATTTTTGGGCAGTTTTCACATCAGGTGCAGCAATTACCATGGCTGACAACAACACAGATGTCTTTAAGATATTTGTTGTTGAGGACAGGTTGGATGGGGACAATTACCCTATGTGGGCTTATATGATGCAACACGTTCTTATGTCAAAGGGCGTCTTGAATATTGTGCAGGGCATTGATGTACGTCTTGGTTTTGAGGATGTAGGTGATGTGGAGGATGCTGCAAGGATTGCTGCTATTAGAGTTGTTTTGCCTACGGAATAACAAGCTCATTGGGATGTAAAGGATGCGCAGGCTCATGCATTGATTGCATTGTCTGTGAAGTGCACCATTGTTCCTCACATCCGTTCAGCAAAATCTGCAAAACAGGCTTGGGATATTTTGGCTGGTCTTTATGCAAGCCGCAATGAGGCTAAAATTGCTTTGTTGCGTAAAGAGCTGGAGTCGAAGATTATGCATGAGGAAGATAATATGGACACTTTCCTTGCTAGTGTCAAGGATATCAATGAGCAACTTATTGCTGCAGGTGAAGTCATTTCAGACAGCTCCCTTGTGCAGACTGTTCTTGATGCCTTACCAGATTCTTACCAGACTTTTGCTAGTACTTGGAGACTTATGACCCAAGGAAATCCAGTAGTTGTCAAGTTTGATGCGTTATGCACATTGCTGTTGCAAGAGTCACTTTCCAGAAAAAATAGGACTAGACAGCCTGCAGTTGAACAGGCTTTTATTGCTTCTCAAAGGAAGGGTGGTAACAACAATGCATCCACTTCTTATGGTTCTGCCTGCCGAGTGGCAAAAATTCTGTTCCTAATGCTTCTACTGGCAGCACCTCGTCTGGCAATTCTGGTGATAAGGGCAAAAAGAAGATGTGTTGCCATTATTGTAAAGCTAATGATCACTTGGTCAAGCAGTGTCCTAAGTTGAAGGCCAAAGAGGCTAAGAAGAAAGAGTGTGGTTCCACTGTAAATGTTGGTTCCACAGCCATTGTTGAGTCTTCTGTGAAAGGAGACTGTGATGTTGATGTCAATGCAGAATGGACTTTTAGTGCAGAGTGCACTTACACTCTTGTTGTCCATGATGCATGCTTGTCACTTGCTGCAGATTCACATGTGTGGTATTTCGATAGTGGTGCTACAAAGCACATTACCTCACATCGTGAATAGTTCACCTCTCTCGAGTCTGTCCCTCATGGGAATTATGTCACTTGTGCCAACAATGCCTCTTATCCAGTTCAGGGAGTTGGAAAAAATGTGCTTACTGCTGCTAATGGCAGTTCTTTCACACTTGTTGATGCACTTTATGTACCTGTGATCAAGAAGAATCTTTTGTCTGTATCTGCACTTGCTAGACTTGGACTTGTAGTCAAATTTGTGGATGACAAATGTACACTCCATGATCTCAATTTTGGTGATGAAATCGTTGCATCGGGGCTTTTGTGCCGTGGGCTGTATAAGCTCATTTTGTATGACAAGTGTGGACAAAATTTTGCAGATACAGTTGCAGATTCAAGGGCTATTTCAGATGCAAAACTTTGGCATGCACGTTTTGGTCATCTGATTTGCCAGTTTGCTACGTTTGCAGAAATATGATATGGTTGCTTCTTTGCCGCCTCTTGAAGCACCTGTCAAACATGTTTGTGAAGGCTGTATTTGGGCAAGATGCAGCATTCTAAGTTTCCAAAGGATGGTTCAGTTCGGGCCACATGCAGGTTGCAGCTTGTGCATAGTGATGTTTGTGGGCCCATGCAAACTCCGTCCTTGGGCAATTACCTTTACTTCGTGACTTTCATTGATGATTACTCCAGGCATGCATGGGTATTTCCGCTTAAAGCGAAGTCGGAAGTTTTTATGTGCTTCAAACAATTTTTGGCTATGGCTGAAAATGTCTCAAAATGTATTATGGACACCCTCCGTTCCGATCGAGGGGGGGAGTATATGTCTCATGGATTCAATGCATTTATGGCTAGTTGTGGGATAAAACACCAATGTACAGTGCCTTATACACCTCAGCAAAATGGTGTTGCTAAGAGGAAAAACAGGTCACTTACGAAAATGGCAGGATGTATGGTCAAAAGTCAACCTTTGCCGCATTCTTTTTGGCTTGAGGCCATCATGTGTGCCACTTATGTACTAAACAGGTGTCCTACAAAAGCTTTGCACTCTATTAGTCCATATGAAGCATGGCACTATACAAAGCCTTCTATTGAGCACATGCGTGTTTTTGGCTGTTTGGCATATGCTTTGGTGCCACAAACACAGCGTAGAAAATTGGATGATAAGGCTGTCAAATGTATTTTTGTTGGTTATAGTGCTTAAAGCAAAGGGTACAGGCTGTATCATCCAAAAACAAAACGTATTCTGGTTTCACGGGATGTAGTGTTTGTGGAAGATTTTGTTCAACCCTTGTTGTCATGTACTAGAGACAGTAATATAAGATTACAGGACATGTATGACACTTTGTTGCCCCTTTTTGGTGGTGGAAATACGAATGTAAGTTCCAATGAGGCAAATGTACAGCCTATGGGGGTTTCTAAAAATGTTACAAATCAGCCTATTACTGATGCAGATGTACATGATGTACTTGATGAGGAAAGGGCTGAAAATGAGCAGGCTAGAGGTATGCCAAAATGGCTAGTGCACACTTTGCGTGACAGTAAATTGGATGCACCTTTGTCTAATCGTACTCGTTCGGGCTCTTACCATGCATCTTATGCATCAGGTTGTTATGCTTTGGCTGTGTCTAGGTTACATGATGTTGAGGAACCTCTGTCTTTTGATGAAGCACAAAATTCAAAAAATTGGATGGTTGCCATGCAATCAGAATATGATGCACTTATATAAAATGACACATGGACTTTATGTGATTTGCCTCCTGGTAAAAAGGCCATTGCTACGAAGTGGGTTTACAATTTGAAACGCAAGCCGGATGGTGAGATCCATCGCCATAAGGCTCGACTTGTTTCAAAGGGTTATGCACAGCAAAAAGGCATAGATTATGCAGAAACTTTTGCTCCCACTGTCGTATGACTACTGTGCGTTTTCTATGTGCAGTGGCAGCTCATTTTGGTTGGGATGTACATCAATCAGACATTGTTATTGCTTTCTTGAATGGTGACATATTTGAGGAAGTTTATGTAACACAGCCTCGCGGTTTTGTCATAAAAGGACAAGAGGACAAAGTGTGTAGATGTAAGAAGGCTTTGTATGGATTGAAGCAATATCCTCGTGCTTGGTATGAGAAAGCTGACACTCATTTCGTCAAACGAGGCTTTCGTAACAGTCCAACAGAAAGCACATTGTATGTAAAGCGTGAGGGTGATGTACTTCTCATTGTGGTTCTTTATGTCGATTGGCTGATCACTGGACCAAATGAGAGACATATTGCTGAATTTAAGGCTGATTTGAATGCTAATTTCAAGATGAAAGATTTGGGGCTGTTGCATCATTACTTGGGTATACAGTTTAAGCAGTGTGATGGTGGTATTTCCTTGTGTTAGAAAGTTACATAGAGACATTGCTATGTAAGTTTGGACTTGAGGATTGCAAACCTATTGCCACTCCCATGGAAACAGGTTTGAAGTTGAGTCTACATGATGATGGCGATCCTGCTGATGTCACTCTTTATCAAACTGTTGTTGGCTGTCTCATTTATGTATGCAACACGAGGCCGGATATTCAGTTTGCAGTCTCACAAGTCAACAGATTTATGCATAGCCCAGGGTCAAAGCATTGTGACGGGCTGTCAAGAGGATTTTTCGCTACTTGAGTGGCACTTTACATCTTGGCTTGTTTTATCCCAAGGGGGGATCATTGCCGCCAGACTTACATGCTTTTCCGGACTCAGATTGGGCTGGTTGTTTTGACACGCGAGTGTCCACAAGTGGTTTTTGTTTCATGCTTGGGAGTTCATGTATATCATGGTTGAGCAAGAAGCAACCTACTATGGCCACTTCAAGTTGTGAGGTTGAGTATAGGACAGTCTTCACAGCTACGGTTGAGTGTGTATGGCTCAGACGCCTTATGGACACTGACAGTCAGAGCACATTGGTAGTTGCGAGGAACCCAGTTTTTCATGCTCGCACAAAGCACATTGAGGTGCATTACCACTATGTCAAGGAGAGGATCTTAGCGGGAAAGATCAGCTTGGCTTATGTGCCAACACAAGACACCCTTGCAGATCTTTTCACAAAGGCATTGTCTTGTGAGAAGCTTGAAGCTTTCCGCAAAGCTTTGGGCTTACTCCCCTTTGTGGACTGATCGTGTCCTCAGGGCATGGCACTTCCCTTTACTCATGTGCCAGCCCTCGTTCACCGCATCACTCCAGGGGAGATTTGTTACCATATACATGTGGTAGTGATGTGTGTGAACATACTAGGATCGTCGGGGCATTTTTTCCCTCTTTAGGAGGTTTTTTCCCCCGAGCATTGTATATATGCCCATCACTCTAGGGCTATCTATCTTTCCATTGCACACTAAGTAACACACTCTCTATTGTGTGCCTCGAGCTTCCTTCGTCTTCTCCAAGCTGTGTGCGTTTCTCTGCAACCCTAATTCCAACATTCTTGTGCTACGCAAAACATAACATATCAATTTTAATGGTTATATGATTATATCCTCTTCCTATTTATAAAATTGGTTTACTTTGTTGATGACACAACATGTCAAGTTAAAAGTATTTGTGATTTGTATTTGGGTACTTTATTTTTTATTAAAACTTTGTGAAGTGTTACAAAATCTTCTAAGGAAATTTCTTTTGGTTATAAAGCTCGTTAATATTGGCCTCTTTATTACCTTTGATCATACAAAGTATCACATCAACGAAAACAGTCATATTATAGCTGTTATTCCCCAGAATAGGAATCTATTTGAACTATCTTTGAATGAGGATGTTGCAAGTGTTGTTACAGTTTGAGGGGATCTTAATTCTCGAAAATGGCATCATCGTTTTGTGCATTCAAATGTTTCAAATTATTTGATATTTATTAGCGTGATTGTGTACAAGGCATGGAGTTTAAAGGTCATCCTCATATGGGGATATGTGAGTTATGTGTACCTAATAAGCATTCTCAAAAACCTTTTCCAATTTCTACTAGAACTCATTAGAAAGCATTGCTTGCAATTATTCATATGGACATTTGTGGACTCTTTCCTCCAACCAAATCTCATTATTGATATTTTATGGCTTGTAGAGTTTTTAAAATTTGCCATTGTTTTCCTCTTTCAACATAAATCAGACGCTTTATCAGTTTTCAAGAAATATCAAAAAATTGCAAAATATCATATTGATCATCATGTAAAGAAACTTCTCAGCAACAATGGTGGAGATAATATTTTCAATAAGCTCTATGAATATTGTATTGACCAAAGAATATTGTATTGACCAAAGCATCCATCAAGAAGCATGTTATTCCCTATTCTCCTCAATAGAATAGCATCACAAATGCAAGAATCTCACTATCCTTAATGCCACGTGGTGTATGCTCATTTACTCTAGATTGTCTCGATGTTTTTGAGCTGACATAGTTTTGATGGCATTATTTGTGCAAAATCATCTTCCTATAATTGCTCCTTTTGATAAAATATCGATTACTCTGTGGACTAGTGAAACTCTTTTTGTCTCACATTTTCGTACCTTTGGGTGTATTGCTTATATCCATGTACCTAAATTTGAAAGTTATTTTATTTAATATTCAAATAATTATAAACGATACAAGTTTTATGGTCTATCTTCAAAAAAGATTATAGTAAGTTGTGATGATATTTTCAATGAACAACTCATAGGAAGTACTTGATTTATAGAAAATGCTAGAAAGACATGGAATATAGATTTTTTTCATGATACCATGTCATTGTTAGTCGCTGCTTTCCTTTTGTGTGATGTGAGCTTTTTTGAAGGATAATACTGACTTTTCAAATGTTAATATACATCAAACATGTATTATGGTTGAGGATGATATTAAGTGTTTATATTTATGTTGATTTTCCTATTAATACCAAGCATGGTACCTATCGTATTTCGTATTTATGATGATGATGTTCTTAATATTGATCTCACTATGTTTGAGGATCCTATCAATTATAGCGATGCAATATAGACTCCACAACAGGATCAATGGCAAGAGGCTATGAAAGCTAAATATGAGTCTCTTCTCTCCAAAGATACTTGTATTTTTATAGAGCTTTCACATAGATATACTCTTATTAAATGCAAATAGGTTTGCAAAACCAAAACTAAAGCGGATGAAACCTTTGACAAGTTCAAAACTCAGTTATGGAAAAATACCAAAAGTTTCACACAAATTGCAGGAGTTGATTATCACGAGACTTTCACATGTTGTTCGTATTATTAGTATTAGGATTTTATTAGTATTTATTGTCGAGTTTGATTTGGAGGTTCATGGCGAAAATTAGGTCTAACATCCAAAGGTAAGGAAGATTTAGTATGTTTACTTCATCAAGCACTTTCTAGTTTCAAATAAGCTTCAGGGCCCTGGTATCAAAAGATTGATCTTTTTCTCAATCTGAAGGTTTTATCTTGGATTCTAACTTATATTTCAAATGTCGAAATGATCGTTTGTTCTTCATTATCTATATGTGGATGGCACCATACTTGTTTCCAACAATTATCATTTTCTTCAACAAGTAAAGAAGGTTTTGTCTTCCGCATTTCATATGGCGGATTTGGGAAACATACACTCATGCCTTGGTATTCAAATCCAGTGGTATCATGAGAAGTGCGTTTTGTTACTCCGTCAGACAAACTTCATTCAGAACATTGTTCGAAAAATTTGGCTTGATCTTTGTACATTTTGCTAATACTCCTTATCTTGTGAGTTCTAAGAAAGACTCTCAATTTGTGCAAAAGATAGAGAGTTGGCATCACATCAACCTTATACTAACTCTTGTTGGATATCTCCAATCTGTTGGATTAAATACTTGTCTTAGTATTCCTTTTATTGCAAATTTTCTTAGACAACATCTCACATCTCCATCTCTTCAGCATTGATATGCAACAGAGCAGGTTTTGAAGTATTTGAAAGGCACTGCAGATTTTGATTTGGTTTATCGACACAACAAAACTCCAAGTCTATGAGCTCACTTCATCTTTTGGGATATGGAGATGCAAATTGGGAAAGTTCTCATTTGATTCTACATGTGAAATGGTCATTTTTCAAGAAACACTAATGTGAAGGTCATTTTCATCTTTATCAAATGGTCATTTTGTGTTTTGAACTAATAAGAAACAACTTTTTGTGTAGAAATTTCTACCAAAGAGGCTGAGTATGTAGCTACATCTTTAGCATCTTGAGAGTTGGTATGGCTACGAAAAATTCTTGTAGATATTAGTCATCCTTCACTATCAAATACATCACTTCGGTGTGATAATCAAAGTGCCATCAATCCTGCTAAAAACTATGTTCAAGACAACCAGTTGATACATATTACAGTGCATTATCATTATCTACGATATGAGTGAAAAAGACACAATCATGATTGAACATTTTCCCAGTGATAAGATGCTTGTAGATATCTTCACCAAAGGAGTTAGTGAATGATGATTCAATCTCTTATGCTCATATCTTAGGGTTGATTCACTCTTTGGAGATTAAACTATTCAGTATCATTGTAATTTTGTAGGCACTATACACCTCATATATGCACGTCCACACTCCGATCTCTTGGTCATTTTATAAATATATGTATATTCACTTCACACATGCACCATAGTCCTTCTTCATTATCCTTATACGTGTTTGTATATGGGGGCTCAAATTCTTTCCTTGTACTTCCAAGGCGTTTTTCATCCACCACTAAAGATCTTTGCTTGCATGGAGGTGTTGGAGCTATATATATCCCGCCCTAACTAGACTAAGTCTCACCTGTATCTACTGGACTTGTGATCAAGTAGATTCACTCATTTAGAGCATACATGGCGTTTTGCTTGTCTCTACATCTCCTCTATCTTCATGTTTCAACAACCTCTTACTAATTCTTCCACTCACATGGCAAGGTTTGAAAAAAACATGCCCTTTTTACAAGGGCTCGGAAAACCTTTACTTCAACCCTCCCATTCTCTTGAAGGGCAATGCCAATAAACCAAGATGTATTTTGTGTTGTTATATTCATGTTCAAGTTTTGCTTTGCTTTCCACAATTGCAATAAATAATTCTTGATTTGATTATGCAAGACATCAAAGCACAAAATGTGGAAACAATTTATGTGGTTAAAGTGTAGGATGTAGATTTTGATACATATGATGCGCTCATAACAAGGGGCATCATGCACACTTGCTTGATGCCACGATCCACATCACAACTTTTGAGTATTCAGCTACAGTTACACTTGCTGAGGGAAAAAAATTATCTCAAGACAATTACACTTGGGTGCTTGGGAGAGTCTTACCTCGAGTGGTTGTGAATTGCTTTTGTTTGGCACTCAATTTGGATTATTTGCATTCCCATCATTAAATATGGTCTTCAAACGCGCACATTGTGAGAATTCCAAAGCATGATATGCTTGAAGATTTCCCAAATTGTAGCACATTCAAAATAGCTTCTCAATTTTCAAATCAAGTATCTTTTTCCTATGCTCTAAAAAAAATTCAAAGCAAGATTTTGTAGCATGTGATTCAATTCATGTTGAGACTAAGCGAACATGCCTACATTAGTGGCACTGTTTGAACAATGTGGACTCCACTATACATTAAGTCCAAATCAACCATACATTTTGGGGCTCATCCAAGGGGGGGGCAAATAGGGATTATCTAGTACCCAAAGACTATTTTGAAGAGTGTTCATGATTATTGGCTACTCTTCAAATTGTATTTGTCAAAAAAATTTCTAGCGTTAAATGATTTTATTCGTTAAATAAACACACTACAAAGGACCACTTGCATAAAGAGATTCATCCCAAACCTTGTACCTATATAGGTTTGTGGGTAATTTATATTTGCCTAGCCATCTATAACTACTATAAAGGACCATTTTAGTCAAAAGATTCATCTATAATTACTAATCCTTGCGAGTTAATGATAGCTCATGTCCCTCATTTTCAACCACGAGGACATCATGCTTGATGGGTCTGATACACTCATTCATGGTATCTACAATGCACAAGGAGTCATCGATCACAACAATGCACGTGCAAAAGAGTATACCACCTTCATAAGGCTTTAATCCCCTCAGTACAGAGGAGAATTGTGAGGAATTATCATCATTGACAATGTTTTACAAGAAAAATGACACACAATCACTGAAAAACAAACGTTTGCATTGGACACCAAAACACATTTTTTCAAACAATGAAGCTACCCATTTAAAAGCATCGAGGCTCTATGTGAGTTTGGTTTCAATAGGGGACATTAAAAAGCAAGCAACTTCAAGCAAGAGGCGCACCACAACTGGAGTACCATAATTTTGAGACCTTACAAAGCAAAGCTCAGGCACAATGCATAAACCATGATTCTGTCAGTCATGTGCTACCATTGGGATATTGACTTGCTCAGGTGTCTCCACTGATTAGCAAATCAAATTGATCTGCTGATCCCAGCAATTTCATCCTTGCTCAGACCAAATCACCTTCGCAAGGCATTATGTCCAAGGGCAGTCATAGGTTTAAAGCACCATACACACAGCTAAATCGGAGTAGCGCATTACTTGGAGAAATAGAAGACTACTTATTTGTCACTGACTGCCAACATAGAGATAGCCTGCACTGCAATTTGGGACATAATTTGGATTTCTTTAAATTAAGAATGCACTGCAATTTGGGACATAATCTGGTTAAGAACCTGAAGCTTTCCATAACCTTTCCTACTCCAAGAATCCTCATCAATACAACCTCAATGGATGGACTCTCTTTATCTACCTTGTTAATTCTGTAGGTTGACATCAACATATTCTCATTCAAGCACATGGTGATATACTTAATATAGAGCGAGCTCCCTTCTAAGCTTGTACAAGCTACCTCTCTACTCTTCCTCATTTCCATTCTCAATCGTTGCTAATTGCATTGCAATCGCTACTGTCAGCCAAAACCCCGTCAGGCAAATGAGAAATCTGTGATGACACCGCCTTCTAAGGTTAGTTAATTATGTACACCCAAGTAACAAATGCAAAGCCTTCTAATAACATCACTATCTTCCAAACGCCATGGACCATCAGATCATAGGGGAATAAATAAGCATGCATGCCCAAATATCAAGTACAACTATAGTTTACACTGTTGAAGAGCATGCACATGCACATGCACACTCTCCACTTTATGAGCTCTATTCAGACAGACTTCTGTGTTTTTTGAAGGGGAAAAGGATGCAGGAGAGGGGAGGGATACACAAGTTATGAACACTTTGGCTCTAGGCGTAAGTAAGAGGCCTCCCCGATAGGCCCTCCGAAGGAGCCTTTGGAGGGCCCTCATAGCAGATAACCGAAGCCCCATACACCTTCATATCGCTGCAAGCACCCCCTACATTTGAGAATCGCTTTTTCACAGGCAGGAGCAGGTAGCCTCCAGCATATCACACATCTTACATCACAGAAATGGCACAGTTAACTGGCTACTACACAGGTTAACTCTCTGGCTTCCAGTGGCAGATGAGGCTCTGCTTCAAACTCAGAGGGCCCTACATAATGTAAAGAGCCCTCCAATCTGCAGGGCTTATGAGGGAGCCCTCCCCATAGGCCCTCCAAAAGCCCTCAAAGATCAGATGCCGCACAGGCTGACGAGGGAGATCTGCTGAATGGGAGGGGCTCCAACTTTTTCACTTGGGGATGCCTCAATCAACTTGCAGAAAACAACTTGCAATTCTAGGCTATCGAGCTCAGCTACACCTCCAAAACACTTACGAGGTCAATTCCTATCTTTTCCTCAAAGGGAGGAATATTCAAAAATCCCATAAAGGTTTACGTGCTAATGATTTTTTTTAGTTTCTTAGTGCGTCCTGATTTGGGTTCTTTGTTCTTGCTTGGCTGCTAATGGAAGCTAAGGACCCTTTGACCCAAGTAAGAAAAATAACTCTTACTAGATTTCAAAGCTGACAAATCTGCACCCTATCACCCACAACCAAACAGCCAAGCTGATCATACGAACAAGCTCTTAAGCTCTATCAGATCAAGCTCTATCATGGCAATCAGATCAACAATCCATTGAATCCTTCCCAGTGGGGTGCACTATAGACATAATGGCCCCCTGATTCTAATATGTACCTCATTGACCAAACAATTATCGTGCAACATGAAGAACAAATTCCTTCGATACTGATTAACCTCAAGTATCAACATTCTGAATCACAAGGCCCCTCATGTCATCAACATGAAAGAACACATAAACCCTCTTCCCTGGACACCAAAGAAACATACCATGCAGATTAAAACAGCTTTATTTCAATCTCTCCCTATTGCAGCAGACATATACACCACGTGAAGAAAAAAAGAGCAGACAATAATTATACAAAAAGAAAATCATACTTAATTTCACAAGCTTCGAAGTCAGTACATAGTAGAACACCAGGCATTCTCAGAATGTCTGTAAACAAGAAACAAATTCTACAGGCATAACAAATAGCAGGGCAACCTGTGAGGGAGGACCTGTTGTGCACCTACATGAATGCAAAACCACAGATTTACCAGTCATGCATGCCCTTAGCTTACAACACCCAATGTTATAATTCCCTGCTGAAATATCTGCGACACCGCCAATGTCAACAATTGCATCCTGTCATGAATGTCAGAAGTGATATTAGCTTATAATCCATCATAGAACATGCTCGCACATTTGTCATTCGATCATTTGCCATGAAGAGACCTCCCACCTTAAAGAGCACCTGGCATGCAGTTCCATGCACAATCACCAAGCTCCGATATGTTGCCAAGACCACTCATCGCTGCAAGTTGGTCGAAATCAACATTTGCATTCTGCCCAAATATCACCTCTAAACCCCCTGAATGGCCAACTTGATCTAGCTGAATACTGCCCGAGTGGGCCCTTTCATCATAAAGAGCATACCCATCTGGCCTCTCAAATGCAAGAAGTGTATCAAGCTCCTCATCAACAGAAGGTCCAACGCTATCTTCTGTTTCCATATTGAGTAGAGGCAACTGCCCATTCGCGTTCAAGTTGGAGTCACCTATTCCTGCTCTCCAAGATACAACAAACCATGAAGAAGAAGAATAGGCCAAACATTCTGCAAATCCCAAGGCCTTACAAAGGCAAAATAATCAGAACTTTCTCAAACTTTCTACAAGGATTAAAAAGATGGACTAAGCATAACAAAATGCCACGGGGTGGCTTCAATTCACGGTCTGAAACATTGATATAGCAGACACAACATGAGGCTGAATTACCAAATGGTTACCTTGTAGTGCGAACATAGGAACTATGGTGGGAGAAGCGTTTTCCGATGTTGTCTTCCAATCATCAGTTAGCAGTGTAAGAGAGCGGCCCCCCAGCAAAGACAGTGGATCGTTACTTGCCACTCTTGATAAGTTTTGAAAGCTTGAGGGCCCAGTAAACTTGGGAGATACATTGTTTGGCGTGACTACAAGCAGCTGCTTCACCAAATCTGCGGACAACACTTTCGGACTTGGGCCATTTTGTTGGAGCAGTACATCAAATAGCCTTCCACTATTTGTGGCTGTGCACTCATTGCTTGTAGAGCCAAAGCTGTCCACCTCTGAAAGGGGAAGCGATTGGCTAGCCGAAAAAGGGCTAGAGAGGCTGGAGCTGCTATCAGCAGACTCTGCCAGTTGGACTGAAGGGAGCTCTCCATTGAGGCATTCAATTTCATGCCTTGGAGAAGAAAAGTTGCAAGACGAGGTTGCGGTGCTTTGCTTGCTGCCAATCTTGTCATGAACACCAAAGCTGACACCGCTACTTGCAAGTGCATACATGCTAAGCTGTCTGTCCGGAGGCTCTGGCTCATAAGGAAAACCATGGTAGACCAACTCTGGCTTTCCCATGTTGACATCATAAAAGCACCTCTCTGGTTGTTGTAGACACATATTGGGCGATGAGAAGCGACAAAATGGCCCTCCGGAGGCACTCCCCATCATTTTATTGAACGGCACCTCCCTTGGGTGTCCGAAACTGGAAACAACATTGTCATAAACACCAGGACTCGGCATATTAGTTCCACTTGTCAACAAAAATCCGCGCTCATCTATAGCATTGCTGCTCTTGGTTAAAGGCCCATTGTTTTTGAGGTAAACTTGGGATGCCTTTGGACTAACATTTACAACACACGTCTCTCCTTTGGTGGTTTTCAAGCTTTGTATGCCTGTAGACATGGACTTGTGAGAACTTCCACCAGTGTTTGAATCTGCACGACTACCCCCACTGAATCTCAAACTCACAGCTCTTCTTTCATCTGCAGAGCATTCAGGCTCTCGTTGTTGAGAGCAGGTAGAAGCAACAGGAACAATATCTGGAGGATAAAGGGGCTGACCCGCCCGCATATGCCTCTTCACACGGGTGTTCCAGAAGTTCTTGACTTCGTTGTCAGTACGGCCATGGAGCTACAACACCAAGGACACCATAATTGAAAGAGTTTGACATGCAATTCCATGTTTGACATTAAAGCCAGTTAAATCACCCGCATTAACCGAAACATAAAGCAACAGGATGCATGCCTAGGAAGTAAAGATGTCTAGAGAAATATCTACACCATCCCATCCATTGCGTGTGTATCCAAGAACTTGTACAATGTCTTCATTACATGATTAAAAGCAGCAAGAAGACATCAAATCTTCCTTGTGACATGCACATACTTCATGCCCATTTCCATGAAATGCTGTGTATGTAGGAAAAGAAGATTTGAGAATACCATTGCCGATATGCGAGACCAGCGGTTCCCAAGAAGGGCATGCTGCTCTATTATAAGGCGCTCCTCTTGAGGAGAGAACCGGCACTTCTTGAGGTTTGGACGAAGATGGTTTGTCCATCGGAGTCGGCAACTCTTGCCACAGCGTGCAACCCCAGAATACTTCTGCACACAGTTCCAGTTACCTTCTCCATACTGCTTTACATACGCCTGTAGCAATGCATCCTCCTCGGCTGTCCAGGGACCCTTCTTCAATGGCGAAACATTCTCCATATACTCTCTTTGCAGCAATGGGACTGGCTGACGTGCTTGACTACTGGGTCGGTAAAGCTCAGTGGAGAGAAACCGGGAGCTCAGTCGCCACTGAGAATACACTCAGGTCTCAAAGAACGCCATGAAAATATAGATAGCACTAGAGCTCACGCCTTCACCTACAGAAAACAGCTAGAAATATAAGCGACTGTAGCTACGGCAGTGCAAGGAGCCAAGAACAACAAGAAAGGTAGGAGGGGCACGAGTCTTGCCTCTAACTAAGGCGGGCAGCCAAATACTCGTGCTAAGAAGACTGCGAACCCTAAGTAGAGAGCGATAGACCAAAAATGACACAACAGGAAACGGCGTGGAACCCTAAATTGGACACGACAGAACCCGCACAGGCAAGAAAGCTCGTGCAGAGGTGAAGAGCTCTGAGCTTGTACAGCTGCAGGGAGGAAGAAGATGAAGAAGCTCTCACGGGAAGAAGATGGTGATGGGGTGCCCAGATGTAGCGCAAAGGGAACCCATTTGCAGCAGAAGGGGGGAATTCGAAAAGCAAAATGCCAGGAAGAAGGTGTCTTTTGTGGGTTTCTCTTTTGTGGGTGATGAAAGCAGGTGACGATGATGGGCAGTGGTTGCGACTTTTGCTGGGACTGCGGGTCTCTACGGATTCGCGTGTTTGCTATGTGTGACAAGAAGATGATGAAAGCTTCACATTCTCAAGCTCCTTTCTATATCACAAAAATTCCCATACCTGGCCCTTAGAATATCCCCTCCTTACATCAACATCCCTATCAACATCACAAAGATAGAGACCCACCCTTGCATGCACATTGCACATTCCATAGGAAATTAGGCATCCACAGTGTGCGAAGTTTGAACACATTAGGCTACATTTCACAACTCACAAACAGACAATTTGTGGATATGTGATAGGGATAGACATACGAGTAACATGTCAATCAAGAGACGATGGCATTGCCCTCTATATTGCATCATTCTATTTATCGATAAGAACAATCAAGACTCAATCTAAGCTGAGAGAGAGAGAGAGAGAGAGAGTGTGTGTGTGTGTGTGTGAGAGAGAGAGAGAGAGTATGTGTGTGTGTACACAACAGCATTGCCTTCTACAACGCATCTTTTGATTGACTGGTAAGCAAAATCAAGACTCAATCTGAGGTGAAAGAGATACAAAGAAGAAAAGAGAATAGAACTTTTTAACGTTGTAGGAGCAATCCAAAGAGACCTTCAAGAGACTAGCTTTGAACTAAACACCTTTGATTCAAGAGAGAAAAAGCCTACAATTGGAAGTATCTGTATATCCATGCTGATAACTATTGTGTCACATCAGAGAAGTGAGAGTAGTGGGGGGATAAACATTTCGTGAATCAAGTTGATCCAAAAGTTCCTCCTTTGCAAGTGCTACTAGTAATTTTGAAATTGGAGGCATTGAGCTATATTTGAGGTGCCATTGGCTTTCCTGTGGTTTAGTGTACAATTTTTGTGCTACGTGGAGATAATTTCTTGATTAAAGAATTCAATTGTAGTCTAAACTTTTTGCTTTGTGCTAATCGATTTCCAAGGATGTTGGGGTTTGAGTGCATTTGCAGGGATTTTTAGAGTAACTTAGGTGGACACACACACATTCCCACTAATCCGCTTATGTGTGAAGTTGGATTGCGGAGCTTGATTATACTTAGTTATAATCTCTTGGAGATTGTTTTGCGAGTACATTATGGCATTTTTGAGCTTTTGATTGTTTTCCTACCAAATAGGGCCCCTCAAGTCATTTAAAATGGGAAACTCAATTAATAATTCAAAGATTCCAAATGATTGGCATGAAACCTTAGAAGGCAAAGAAAGAGTTGCGGACCAGTACTAGCATCGAAAAATGAAGAGTCAAGAATTGTAGATGATAAGGCCAGATACAAGATCAGGGTCATGTGCTCATGGCCCCTTATAGGCTTGAAGGTGAGTGATCATCGAGGCTTCTATGAGGCAACTATATCCTCCATGCATCTTGTGTTCACACAAAAAACTCATCCCAACGTAAGGGCGGCTCAACCACGTAGCCTCCTCTATCTCAGCTACTAAGGGCACCTCTCTCTCTCTCTCTCTCTCTCTCTCTCTCTCTCTCTGTGTGTGTGTGTGTGTGTGTGTGTGTGTGTGTGTGTGTGTGTGTGTGTGTGTGTGTGTGTGTGTTCATTGCAGGGCAACAAAGATAGAAGCTACAATCTAAAACAAGCATTTGACGATTTGAACTTTTGAAGGATCTTAGCAAATTATGAACAAACATAAGAATCTAAAATAAACACACATGTCCTCAAGATCTTCTTGGAGAATGTCATTTGCGACGTACTCACCTACACAAAGCATATCCGTCGCTAGACCCTCACCACCATGGGTGTGTGTACACCCTCAAGCACCAAGGCCATATGCTTTGGAGGATATGTGATGGAAATGGCCTATGAACTTTGAGAATAGCGGAATTAAGAGATTTGAGTGAGCATTTTTATGAGATTACTTTGAGAACATAAAGGGTGAACTTAATTGATGGTAGCAACATAAACATAGTACTTAATTAACTTGGCATGAACAATATTTTTGCAAGAGAGAGAGTATTAGAGAACATGACAATAGTTGAGGATCGGATTTACTTGGAGCCGGTCTCCCCTCCAAAAGATGTTTATATTATAGATTCTCCCATCAAGAGAGACTTGATACAATACAATCTTTGTGTTCCTTGTGACCTAGGTGATGCAATGAAGATGGAAAGCTTCATGCATCACAAGCATACAATAAACTTTGCAAAAATCATTAACTATCCCAAGCCTCAGTCCCAAGGCGTCAAACACCTTCGAAGGTGGAGAGAGCTAGCGGGGAATGAGGGTAGGGAAGAGGAAGAAGAATCATCCATAGGAAAAAGAAATAGTTCCTCACTTATCATCACTCTTCTTGCTTAGCATAGTAGCATAGTAATGAAGATGAAGAAGATGGCAAGCTTGAGCATTGAAGCATGGCTCTTAGTTGGATTTGCATTCCATAGCCAAGAGTGTTGGTGTAGCCTCTCCACTTCTCAACAAGCTTGGAGAAGGAGATGGAGCTCTTGCACTTTGCACTCCAGACAATAAGAGAATGTGTGTGTGTGTGGGGGGGGGGGGGAAGTATACCCCCCTCTCATGCTTGGTCTCTCTCTCTCTCTCTCTCTCTCTCTCTCTCTCTCTCTCTCTCTCTCTCTCGTATTATTTAATTATTTCATTTGGACATGTGTCCTCTTTTTTCCTCTTTGAGAGAAAGAACTTAATTATTTATTTCTATGCATCTAAATTCTCATTGGACCCCTTTAAAACCTATCCAATAGGATTCAAGCACATCATGAGGGCCACAATGGGGATCATTTGAACATGTGTCTTTTATGCTTATCAAGTCATTTGGTTTGAATTGAATACTTCAAGCATGGAATCCTTTGATGCCTCTTGAGAGTTTTATCTTTGAATTGAACACGTCAAGAACATTGGTCATTTTAAGCATAAAAATCACCTCAAGCTTTGAGCAAGGTTCCCATAAACATTTTAAGCACTTTAGCTAGCAAGCCGACAAGCACCTCATGCTTGGGTAGGGTTCCCACCTCAAGGTTGCCTAAGGTCAAAGGACTTTTTACTACTAACTTTTGGAGGTCTTTAATGAAGTTAACCCTAAGGTCTTTAAGATCCATTAAGTAGCAATGCTCTTTAACATACCATCTCTCATTTGGATCCCTTTAACCTTGGCCCCGTGTTGAGACAGATCCATAAGCACATGTCTATATTCTAACCCTTATTCCCATTTATTCTCCCACATTAAATGATCAGTTTAATATAAGAAAATCATTTGGGTTGGTTAGATATTAGATTTATGACATTACCTCTCTCTTGAAATCATAGTCGTCCTCGACTATGAGGTAGAAGAGATAAAGTCTTAGTCATTAGTCTATGTTTCTTAGCAGGTAGAGGATCCCTTTTTACCCTGCGATATCATTCCAGAATGGAGGACTAGTCCATTTGGTGCTTGGGAGATGTATTTGCCGCAAGCATGTCTGCTCTTTAGTCCATGTCACAAATTGAAGTGAACTTCTTATGATAAACTCTTTTATAGACAATCATAATATTTGGATTTTGACAGTTCTTATTGCTCATAAATATCTTAAACTTTGAATAATGCCTAGGAAAGCACATTTCAACTATATGTTGAGCTTTGGTTAGGTTATAAAAACTCCATATCCAAGGTTCAAAATAAACAAAATACAAGTTCAAGAAATCTTCTGCATCACGACGCACCACATGATAAACTTCATCTTTGTCATTGACAATTCGCATGTGCTCGGTCCATGATGGAACAATATCATCATGTCACATTTCAACTAAATGAAGTAGTAAACCCTCTATGTCTAATATAAGAACCCTCTTTTGTTGTTTCAAGGTAAGTAGTAACTAAGTAGAGGGTGGTTGATGGCTTTGATGAGGCCCCATTAAAGATTGAATAAAAGAATTTTCTCTTTTAGATAAATTATTCCACTCTAAACACAACATATTTCTTTCTTTTGGTTCTAAAAAGAAACACTAGAAGTTTAGTTGATATTTGTTTTTAAACCTTAGAACAGAATTCATGCTTTTAGCATTCAATATTTGATCACTATAGATATACAGAAGAATCTTAGATTGGCATCACAATACTAGAAAAACCTTATAATTCTGAGAGAAAGGCAATTTGTCAATACGAAAGTGTGAAGATCTTCAAGTCAATTGGTACAATTGGTCTAAAAACTAATGGTGAAATATCAAGAAAAGCTCAAATTCAGAGAATAATCTTTGTGTGATTTGTTTTTGGTTGCAAATACACAAACTTTTGCAAAGTAACTCGTGGTTGTTGTTATAGGTTTCTTCTTTCATCTGAAAGGAATGGTCCAAATTCCCTATGAAATGCTTCTTTAAAGAATAATCTGGATTAAATCGACAGGCAACCATGATGAAGTAAGTCTTTTGAATGAAAATACAAATATCATTTACAAAATTGTGTATTGAAATGTCAACATGATTTCTAATGAATAGTACCTTAGTGCTTGAGAAGATTATACTCATTTAATAACTTCTTCACAAAAGCTTTGGCTATTACAAACGTCAATGATAATGTGGCACAACCCAACTTCCTTGCTAAGGAGATTAGTTGTGCTCTCTTTCTTATATCAATCTCGGTTTTTTCTTTTGTCATTATTTCTACTATTTGATTTTTTATAATCTCCTTTTTCCTGCTTGGATTAGTTGACCCTCCTCCTTGTCAAAAAGATCTCCTAGCTTCTCAAAAATTGGTAGCTTATTTTGTTATCTCTTTTTGAGACCATCTTGAGTATTGATCTTTCCAATAGTCTATGACACCTTTGTATTCATTGTCGTTGGAAATTGGGGGTTGTCCATAACAATTAGAGCCAATGAACTCACACACATTTTTGCTCTCATCAAGTTGTAGCAAATACGGGAGCAACTCCTCTATGAAGAAAATATAAAATTATTTGTAGGTGAAACACAACCTTTGTATGGAGAGTCATCAACAAGAATTGTTCTGCGTGGATCACATCCAAAGCATACATATATTTTTGCAAGTGGCTTAAACATAGCTGGAACTTGAGGATTGTCTATTCTAAGTAACTTTATGTCTTCGAGAACATAGCAAGATTCTTGAGATCAAACTACAAAAATGGCAATATCTCCTCTGTATTGATTTGGAGCATTCTCAACATCTGGTAAACATTAGCTTCTCTAGTTGTTGACCAAATCCCAACATTGAATCTCTTCAATATGGTCTTTAAAAAGTGGATGCACCTTGGCCTTAACACAATATGCCTTCAGGAATCATAGTGAATAGATTCATGAATTGATGATGGTTGTTGAATTTGTTTCAATAGTAGACCATTCAAGTCCAATATTATTGTTGTCAACATGGATTTGTTGGGATTTGATGAAACCAAAGTAGTTGTATCAACACAAGTATCTTGCACATCATCAACAGATTGAAAGCTTTCATCCTTGGCTTTCTTTGGTGAAAGATGCAACAAAGAGGCCTTAGGTACTTCCATGCCAGTATCAGTAAATGGATTCAATTCTTCAAGTGAGACCTTTTGTGGATATATGTGGAAGGCTCTCGATAACTATTGTTTGATTGAATTCCTTATCTATCCAAGATTTTTTGATATAATTATTGATATCCACATAATCATCACTTCTTTTCAAACATTGCTTCTCTATGTCTATCTAGCAAGAAAAAAATACTAAGAGAGTAACTCTATCCACAACTTAAGTATCTAAGTCTGACACTTGCATATCAAGGAGATAAAAAGACTATATCTAGAACCCCATAGTCCTAGATATGCATGAAAATAGCCATTCAATACATAATATTAAGGAATTTTTGTAAGGATGAGTGCATCTTAGTGTTGGGGTATAAAGCCCAATGTGGTCGCCCAGGTAAGTGGGCGGGCCGCCAGGTATGTACACATATTCTTTTGTAAAAACCTAATAAGAACTCACTATGCTCTACACATTATAGTAGAGCAAGTTCACCATATCGTCGTGCTCTTATTCTCGCACTCTCTCTCGCGTCGCACTTTCGCTTGTACTCCTTCAACTGGTATCAGAGCTCAGATCGAGGCTCGGGGCAGCACTGCAGGAGGCTAGAGTCACCAACTCAGATTGGAGTGAAATTCGACAGGCGAAGACACGGCCCCAAATCTCGTGGATAAGCCTGAAGGCCCTGGTGTTGTCAAAATTTCATTCAGAGGTCATCTCGGCCACCGTTCGACTTTGACAAAGGTCTGCGCAGGCCATTTTCGACTACGTGGTCTCGACGAGTGCAGATCCGACTCTGCAAATTTGGGGTTTTCGGCCTACGACTGCAAGTTCTGAGGATATCGACACTCCCAGAGTGTTGATTTGTGGCTGTCTACACATCGAAGGACGGCTCATAATTCTTGGAGGCGTGTCACATACGACACGGGCGCATCTACACACAGACTGTAGGCGACATCCACTAGTTCATCAGGTAGCTTGTGTTTGCTGCTTGATATTCCAGATTTCATCCTGACATTGCAGGTACTTCCACATGGGATGTATTGTCAGAGATGATGTATGTCTGTTGAGGGTTTGCTGGCTGTGAGTCACGCAGCAAACAACCGCCGCAGCGGTTACAGCATATAGTGGGAAATTTGTGGATGTATGACTTTGTGGGAAGTCTATGTATTGTCAGATTTACTGCAGCCTTTGTTGAGGGTCGAGTGAGGTTTTATTGAGCTGGGGGATTCTCGAATGTTGAGATCCTTTCGGTGATACAGGTCTTGGAGCGATCCCTCGAGCACCCTTAGATAGGCAGCTAGGATGTATTGACTGTGAGTTAGACAATTGGGATTGCATCTTTGCTTTACTGCCGTTGAGGCATTGTCGCAGTCTATGCTTACAGGACAGTGACAGGACAGTCAGAGACAGTACAGGTGCAGGACAGGTTTACCCACAGCTTACAGTGTCAGAGAGACAGTGTTTTTGAGCTGTTTTTTGGTCTGTTTTTTTGAGTACACCAGAGCCATTTTACAAAGGAGACTCTGCCGAAATTTATGCAGAATCTGAAGCTTTCTTGGTTCATTTGACAGGTTGATATTGGTTCAGAGGTCAGTTTACAGGGGAAACTCTGCAGAACTTTTCCCAGGAAAGTAAACTACTGTGAAGCGTAGCTATGGCTGGATCACAGGACACTGCTCTTTACAATATCAAGAAGCTGGATGGAACCAATTTCCCATTGTGGAAGAAGCAGATTTGGCACGTGTTGGTACAAAAGAAGCAGATAAAACCTATAAAGCTCAAAGGGATAAAACCAGAAGATATGGACGAAGATGAATGGAGCGAAATGGATGAATTGGCACTTTCTACCATTATGCTGACTTTGCAGAAAGCGTTTACTTCAATGTAGCAGACGAGATGTCGGCTTATCAAGCATGGTTAAAGCTGAGTGATCTTTATGAGAAGCAGAGTGCAGCTTCACATGTATACTTGCTTAAGAAGCTTGTTGACTTGAAGATGAAAGAAGGGACACCTATGTCCAATCATCTGAATGAATTCAACACAATCTATAGTCAGTTGTCAGCTCAAGGTGTCAAGTTTGATGAACCTGTTAGAGCTATGTTCCTGTTGATCACATTGCCGGAAAGTTGGGACACTTTTCGCACAGCTTTGAGTAATTCTGCACCTCCAGATTGTTTGAACATAGCAGGTGTAGAAGGAAGTCTGCTTACTGAAGAAACCAATAGAAAGACAATGGACAAAGGCAAAGGAACAGCCTTAGTTGTCAAGGGAAGGACCAAAGAAAAGTACAAAGGTGGAAAGAGGAATCAGTCTCGTAGCAAGTCCCGCAGTGCTAAAGGCAAGAGTGACATAGAATGCTACCATTGTGGCAAGAAGGGTCACATGAAAAGAGACTGCAGAGAATGGAAAGCAGAAAAAGGCAAAGAGAAGCTGAAGACCATGGTGAGAAGAACAAGTCCTCAGTGAAGATTCAAGAAATAAATGTGACAAACACTGTTGCAGAGGATGACAGTCTAGTGTCAGGAGACATCTACTTCTTGAAGAATACAATGGACTTAGCTCTTCTTACAGCATCTGATGGAAATGCACTGAGTGACTCGATTATAGACTCAGGGGCATCACTTCATGTGTCTCCAAACAAGGAGTAGTTTACCTCTTATGTGACCACTAAAGATCATGTTCGGCTAGGCAATGGGCAGACATGTGAGATCTTAGGTGTTGGAGATGTTCAATTGAAGTTTCAAAATGACTCTTCTTTCACGCTGAAGAATGTGAGACATGTTCCCGCAATTACAAAGAGCTTGATCAACACAGGTTTACTTGATGATGCTGGCTACGTCACCACTTTTGGACAGAACATGTGGAAGATATCCAAGGGTTCTATGACAGTAGCACATGGAGTAAAGTATGGAGGACTTTACATGATTTATGTATCAAATGTCTCTAAAAATGTAATCAATGTAACCGAGCAGCTGAACGTTTCTTTGTGGCATAGCCGGTTAGGACATATGTCCAAGAAGGGAATGGAAATCTTGTCTCGTTCTGGTTATTTGCTCGGCTTTTCATTTAATCATGTGGAATAGAAAGGTAGTGAATTTAGGATGCATTTATTCTTTTACACAACCATGTTTAGAATATGTCCAAGCAGTTGAACGTTTCTTTGTGGCATAGCCGGTTAGGACATATGTCCAAGAAGGGAATGGAAATCTTGTCTCGTTCTGGTTATTTGCTCGGCTTTTCCAAGCTAAGCTCTATTGAATTATAGAGGACTATAAGATCCACAACTTGTCCAATCTATGCTCTATGAAACATAGAGAGCCATAAGGTCCACCACTTGTCTAAGCTATGTTCCATTCAAGCATAGAAATCCATGAGGTCCACCACTTGTCCAAGCTATGGTCCAGTCAAACATAGAGGATCATAAGGTCCACCACTTGTCCAATCTATGCTCTATTCAAGCATAGAAATCCATGAGGTCCACCACTTGTCCAAGCTATGGAACAGTCAAACATAGAGGATCATAAGGTCCACCACTAGTCCAATCTATGCTCTATTCAAGCATAGTAATCCATGAGGTCCACCACTTGTCCAAGCTATACTCCATTCAAGCATAGAGATCCACAAGATCCACCACTTGTCCAAGCTATGCTCCATTCAAGAATAGAGAGCCACAAGAACCACCACTTGTTCAAGCTAAGATCCATTCAAGCACAGGAGACACAAGGTCCACCACTTGTCCAATCTATGCTCTCATAAAGGACCATAAGATCCACCACTTGTCCAATTTATGCTCTATTGAAGCATAGAGAGCAATAAGGTCCACCAGTTGTCCAAGTTGAATAGCCACAAGGTCCACCACTTGTCCAATGTGTGCTCTATTGAATCATAGAGAGCCATAAGGTCTACCACTTGTCTAAGCTATGCTCCATTCAAGCATAAAGGACCATTCAATCCTAAGGTCTAGCACTTGTTCAAGCTATATTCCATTCACGAATAGAGGACCATTCAAGAATAAGGTATACCACTTGTCCAAGCTATGTTCCATTCAAGCATAGAGGACCATAAGGTTCACCACTTGTCCAATCTATGATTTATTGAAGCATAGAGAGCCATGTGCATAGAGAGCCACAGGCTCCGCAAGCTAAGCTCCATTCATGCATAGAGAGCCACAAGGTCCAATCTTAGCTCTCTTGAAACATATTGAGCCATAAGGTCCACCACTTGTCCCCAACCTATGCTCCATTCAAGCATAGAGGAACATAAGGTTCACCACAAGGTACAACTTCTTGTGGCTTTGCTTTGCATCTCCCGCGGGCGGGTAGAATGCTACAGTGAGAGCCTACAACACATTTAAATGCCTTAGGCCCATCCAAAAGAAGTTACATGAAAGCAAGATGTTCTAAAAATCGGTGGTCCAAAATCACGGGCTGCCCGTATAGCATTGCCATGTCATTAGCTGTCAACGCAAAACGCGGAGATGTCTGTATAGCCTACCTTGTCATCATCTTTTGCTCTAGTTGTGTATGATCTGCCTTATTTTAGGGTTTAGGCCCCTCGACCGGATCCTGTTAGTTGTGGAGGGTTAAGATTTTTAATCCTAACCCATTTTAATTTTGGGTCACTCGGCGAGGATCTATAAGTTGGTTTACCTTATGTGCTTCTCCTTCTTCTACTTGGGTTTAGGCCCCTCGGCCATGATTGGCAGGTTGGCTAGGGTTAGGCTCAAGGAGTCATAACCCTGTGGGTCTTTAATGGCTTATTGAGGCATACAGAGTCACAAGGTCCACCACTTATCCAAGATAAATGTGCGCTTCTACCGCATGTGTTGGAGGCTAGAGACTTGCTGCGAACACTGTGTGTGATCCACGAATGGCTGTAAGCACACAGTCAGACTATCCTAGTAAGCTCAAAGGGACCAATGACGTGTCACTCAAACACTGCTCTACGCTTATCGTCGTGAAGGATTTTGTGCAGCGAAGAAGAGGGAGCCGCCACCACCGCTCTCAACCGTCAATGCCGCCGCATTGCTCAATCACTCTCTCTCTCTCTCTCTCTCTCTCTCTCTCTCTCTCTCTCTCTCTCTCAAGCGTGCACACACACACACACACACACACACACACATTCGTGAGCACACGATGGAGAAGAAGGTAGAGGTAGAGGTAGAGCACTTCTTTAGCATGCACCTCCAAAATGAGGATTTTAGGTCCAAATTGACCTTTTATATGAATCTGACTCATTCACACATGCGCGCCCATAGTGGCCGGTCATAACAAAAATAATGTAAAAATGAGATAAGTGGTGCGCCTCTCATCGGCGATCACCTACGCACCTATAAGACCGACAAGCCCGGTCCATGAGTCAAATAAAGTGATAAGACGTCCATCAAAGGTGCTAGGGTGTCCGTAAGTGGTTAACATGCCCCCTTCCTGATGTAGATTTCGTCCTTGGAAGCTAGTGAGGTGAAGCCCGTTTGTCAATGTGGAAGAGCATCTGAGATTGAATGTCTTTAGCTTTCTTCAAACATTGCAAAATCAACCAAAAATGACACAGTAATTGCATTCTCATAGAACATATATAATTAAAAAGCATATGCAATGAATAAGCACACAGATTGATTGGTAACAGAATATTAAACAAATTTTCAGCTGTAAACATTAAATTGTAATATAATCAAACACATAAGCACTTGTAAAGGTAAAAAAATAAACAAGTCTAGCGTTGCTAAGGTCAACTATTAATACCATGGGCAAGCTTCTCAATTCTCTCTAGTCAATTAAGCTGTTTAATCTCAAGAGCAAAGTATTTCATGTCCAAGGGCTGACTAGAGGCTACACCTAGAAGACTTTCTAGTTAAGCTACGATAAAAGGAATTGCATATGAAATTATCGCCTCAATTATTCCCTTTGTTTGACCTCCCAAAGTGTTTTCCACATTGATTCAATTTTTGACGTGTGTGCTTATTTTGTATGCCTTGGGCTTTTTGCTTCTCAAGAAAAGCCGCCCACACCGGGAACCTCTAGGGCTCTAGTACCATATAGGAAATACATGTGAGTGAAGTACCAAATCAAGCTGGGATTTCTCTTTTAGCTTAAGATTTTACATTTTTGGCACTTTTGTTTTTTTGTTTTTCACTGCATTTCAATTTTGTACCTTTGGGGGGTCATATTGACATTGTTATCCTCCCTAGGCTCATCACAATAGTAAACTCCCTTTATAATCTTAAGCTAAAGGTCAAGAGGGATTAAGCCCACTAGAAAGCACTAGTACATTGCACACAATGCTTCATAATATCATATTAAGAACCTAAAGTAGCCATTGCAATTGACAATTAGAAAGGCATTTCCCATGGTATTAAGAGAAGAGCTCTAATGTCTAGCTTAGTCAAACTTCTTGATTCATAAACCTAGATAAAGGACTATGACATAAAATTATATTGAATTTAATGTTTAATACTAAGCAAATGTGCTGAATATTGTGTTATCAATCATAGTTAAAGCAGACAAACATGGATGCTAATAAAGACAAGAAGCAATGATAATGAACAAGAAACAATTATTCGTATTAATGATCGCGCTCGATTCAAAGAGTGAACTAGACAAAGATTGCATGAAGTTCAAAGTCCCAACTACTCCAATGCATTCCTGTACACACTCTGAAACACAAGGAATACCTCTAGGAGTACATCAACGGGAAGAGGCACCAACCATTATTGAACATACTCAAAACAACATAAAGAACCCTAACCTAAGTATCTGCACCTCCCTAGATGGTCAAGGGAGCATGATATTATATAGATGGGTGGGTAGCTTAGGTCTAAATCCCTATCCTTATCACCTTCAAGAAAAATAAAGTCATCATCATTGAGACCATACGTGCCATCCGTGTAATCATGTAAATCTTTCGCATCATTAGATGCACATGTGTTCACTAAGAATGTCGCTAGGTGTGTATAGTCATCTTGCTCCAAAGGGTAAGCTTGTGCAATTGGAGAGACATTCTCCACTAAGTAGGGATCAATCGTGGTCAAGAGACGTATCAGCCATTCTAATTCCTCAAAAATTTTCTCACATGCTAGTGTATCTATTAGATCCCATTCACAGGCAAGCACTGGGTAGACTATGTGAAACACTTGTGAAAAGTAAAGAGGGTACCTCTCACTCAAGGCAGGAGTGGATGACTGATGACTCTAGAGTACTATCCATATCTATGTACACACATATAGATTTTGGTTAGTGTGCAAATATTATAAGGGTCATGTCAAAAGGTCGTGCAAAATGTGTTATTATGATTTTTGGATCATGTACTAGAATCTGTAGGTTTCAAGCTTTTTGTTTGGTGGCTCTTGCTCTTTTACTTTTTTTATTTTTGTTTTCTTGAGTATAGGGCTATATATATACATTCCCTAAGATTGGGAGATTGAGAGGTCAGGGAGGAAGGTTAAGAGGGGAGCAAGTGAATGATGGATGTCAGCAAACACTCCCCCCGTTCTGGGTAGATCATACCTTTTTGAACGATGTCATCACCTTTTGAAACCAATTGTTCCAAGTTGTAATGGATGAAGACTTTGACCAATACACCCTAGGCGTTCCATCTAGTTGCAAGAGTGGTAAGGTACTCTCCCATGATTTTACTTGAAACGTTGTTTTAGATGATGAATTTACAATGGGAGGTGCTATACTTTCCTTGTTTTTTTGTACACATTTGGTGGTAGGTAGGAGTTGTGAATAAGTTTGTGTTTCTTTAGAAGAACTACATGAAGAGCAAGAAGATTTATTTGTTTTTTCTATGTTTGAGCCGAGCGATACAAGTCGTTCTCGCTTGGGTACCCAAACTAGCTCCAGATAAGGTATATAGTATTCTGTGATCTTTCCCTTCCACGATCTTCAATCGGATTTATTGTTATAGGATTTGACTCACATGGGTCTATAGGTGACAGGTAAGAATACAATTTACGTTTAAGCACCCAGTTTTATTCATTCCATTCATAGGAGCCTTGGGCTTCCAATAGTCATTTAGGAATCCAACACAACGTTTTCTTACATTTCTTGGAGCGAGTGGGGCGTCTCCTACAATGCTTCTATTTTTTAGCGTAAAAAATGGTCGCTAAAGAAGCTTTAGGGACCCTTTTGTATGTTTTCTTTGTTATATTACAATGAGTCTTGTGTATCTCATGCTTTGTTTCAGCTACAAAAGTTGAAGCTCTAGAGGGTTGGGCTATAGGTACAGATGGTTTAACCTCTTGGACATGCAATGTTTTGGGTTGCATTTCATCAAGAGGTAATATCTCAGGGACTATCGCTTGAGTGGCAGGGCTAAGAGTTGGTTTCTGTGTTGTGACACTCCTAGTCCCCCAATAGTGCATTTGGTTGCTAACATCCACTTGCGTCCTAGGATAATATTGCCTTCCATAGTTCCAGCAGGCATGACCAAAAAGTCTTGAGCTACGACCCCGTTGTCATAAATGACAAAAGTGTGCCAGGTTCCAAAAATTTGTTGATACCCTTGACTCGGATGGTACTCTCAGATAGAGATGGATTCCCTAACTGACACCACACTCCATGTGATAGCAAATTATATTTAGCAACTGTGTCCAATAAGGCGTTATATAGCACTTTTCCATAGGCGCTATTTAACTCAATAGGATATCGTAGAGGTGTGTCAAAGTCCAACCAATCATCCTCTATTTCTACCTTAAATGCATGTGTAACTCCAAGGTTGGACTCTCGTTGGTGTCTAATAGGTTGTTGTTGCTCCTTAGCCTCAGCTTGAGTTTGTACCTTTTTCAATTCTGCTTGTGCCTTGGCTGTCTTTTTTTTATGGATGTCACGTAGTTTCTCTTGGCTTAAAGGATCATAGTATCTTTTATATTTACTTCCATTGAGGAATCCAATGGTTTCAACTCCATCAAGAGTTTCCATACAAATGGTACCTTGTGGGGTGATTTTGCATACCCTCTATGGTCCTTTTGTTACATATTTCAACTTTTTCTTCTCGTTACATATTCCATATATAAGGACTTTATTCCCAACCTTGTTATCCTTGTTCTTTAAATGACGTCAAATCATTGCTTTCTCCTATCTTTCTGCACAAGTGCATTTTGCACAGCCAATTGTCTTTCTTCATCTAACCTCTCAAGGATATATAAACGCTCAACTAAAGGGTTACCATCTCAACCTTCTTGTGAAGCTACCCGAAGACTAGGAATTACAAACTCCCATGGCATAATTGCTTCTTGTCCATATACCATTTTGAATGGTGTACAATTAAAAGCCACTTTGTAAGCAATACGATAAACCCATAGAGCTTATGTCAGCTTCAAATCCCTATTTGTGCGATAAGCTTCCATTGTTTTGGTCAAGATAGAAATTAAAGTCTTGTTAGTGCTTCAAGCTTGGCCATTTGCTTGTGGATAATAAGGTGTAGACTTATGGTGGGCTATCATGAAGTTTGTCATGAGTTCCTTTATCACTCCATTTATAAAATGAGTACCTCATTGTCACTCACAATCTTAAGGGGACAACCAAATCATGTAAAATGTTCTCAAAGAGAAACTTAGTAGTTGACCTGCATTAGCCTTGTGTGTGGCCCTAGATTTTGCCCACTTTGTCACATAGTTAGTGCCAACAATAATATATTGAGATTGAGTGTCACGACCTGCCGGACTAATTGGGCCTACAAAGTCTAAACCGGATGTAAGGGCATCTTATCCTTTTGTTGTGTGATCTTGTAACCTTGGCATTCATCACACCCTTTGCAAAAAGTGATGCATCCTTGAATAAGGTAGGCCACCAATAGTCTGATTGCAACACCTTTCTAGCAGTTAAGTTTCCCTAAAAAATGTCCTCCGGATATACTAATGTGGGCTTCTTGCAATATGTATAAATACTCATCCTCACAAGCACAATGTTTAAGAATATCGTCCTTTCTAGCTTGTAGAGAGTTCCTACAATTAGAGAATAAAGTTCACATTCCTTTAATAGCTTTCAAGCTATATCCTTACGAAGCTCTTTGGGTGGAAAACCATTAACTAAAAAGTTCACAATCTCTCACTCCATTCATGCATGGTCTCGACTAGGAACAGGGAAGTATCGAGCAATTCATCATCGATTCCAGTAGGGGCTTCACCATTGGGTATGCGAGACAAATGATCCGCCATGACATGTCTTTTATCGGGTCTCACCACAATGGTAAAATCAAACTCAAGAATAACCATCATGTAATTCTTCTCGTGGAACAAGGTTTATTCACTAGATACAACAACGCTTGATGATCCACAAAGAAAACAAACTTGTTGGCAAGAAGGTAGTAGCGAGATTTCTTTCCTACATAAATCATATTTAAACCTTCTCAGTCTGTAGTGGTGTAGTTCCTCTCAGCATCATCTAATTAACGACTTGCAAAGCTAATGGGGTAGTCTAATTTATGTTCTCCTGGTTGAGCTAGAACACACCCAATAGCAAAGTTTGATGCATCAATATGCACATGGAAAATTACATTCCAATCGGGCACTCATAGGATGGGAGCACTTGTCAAGGCCTTTTTTAATAACTCATAGCACGGTCACACTCCGCGGTCCAGTGGAACTCAATAAGAAGCTTGTACAATGGGCGAGCTATCTTGAGAAAGTTTAAAATAAACCATCGGTAATAATCAACATGGCCCATAAACCTTTATAGTTTGTAGTTGGTGGCAAATTGAAAATGACTTTAATTTTTCTCTCATCTGTGGAAATCCCATTTTTGGACAATATATGCCTTAAAATGACTCCATGCTTAACCCAAAATTGGCATTTGAAAGGGTTTAATGAGATGCAATACAATCTGTACTTTTTAAACACTTTTCATAAACATGATAGATGCTCTCTCTCTCTCTCTCTCTCTCTCTCTCTCTCTCTCTCTCTCTCTCTCTCGGCTATTCCAGGGTCCAGAACCATTCGCTACGTGCCTCCTCACTCCCTTTTCAACTAAAATGTAACATTGAACATTGAACGTTCACGGCCAACTTATATTCAAACAGATACATGATTTACCACCCTGGTTGCATTCAATATTGATATGACAAAGAGAAGTGCCTTACACACAATTATGGTATATTTGATATAGTAAACCCCAAATCTATGTGTTCCATTGCATCAAAAGTAAATACATATGGAGGGGGGGGGGGGATACATCATGGGTGAGGTGAATGAAAGAAGGGTGGTGGAGGGCCATATGCTCTTGGAGGAAACAAAGGTCGTGCCAACGGGGGTAGTGCACCAAATGATGGGAGAACTCCTCTGAATAGCAGAGGGTACAAACCATATTGGGGAGGCATGTAGGTAGTGTGCGGGGAAATGGATCAACTCCAAGCGGGGCCTCATATGTGGAGGCATTGAAAGCACTGGGAGATGGTCCAGTTGTATGCCATGCCAAGACTGGGGCCGTGAAAGTCGTATGTGGAGCTGCTATTGCTCCCCCCCTCCCCCCCCCCGACTGTTGAGTGGTGTCAGCAAAGGTGTCTCCAATGGATGACTCTGCTCTGTCACCTGCTCCGGATGCTCAGTTACATCAGCTCTATCTACCCTATGAAACATCAATGTCGAGCCTAAATCAGAAGGTAGGCGTTGAGCCCCGGCCCTAGACAAGCATTGAAAATTGACCAATCCTTCTCACAACTGATGCAATGCCTGCATAGCAGTACATTGTACTGCCAATGTCCCCACTCCTGCAAAACAGTCAAACACAACATCTCCCATGTTTGTGAAGGTACCTAGTAGCCACCTACAAAGCAAAAAAAATCCTTAGATTTTTTATATCTCCAATTTTTTAGGAACATGAAGTCAAAACATCCAATAAGTTTCTAGCACCTGGCAAACACTGGACTCCTCTCAACACCTCTACAATAAGGCTTGCCCATATGATCAAGCGTCCACTGTGTGGGATCCATACCTGGCAGCTTCTCCCACAACATGTCATCATCTGCAGAGAAGCCACACACATTTTCTGCAATCTCTCCATTCGCTCGATCATACCTTGGAAGCCGACAGCCGCCCTCTCTAGGGGGTGAAAAAATGACTAGCAACAAAGTACCAACCTACGAATAACATTAACAATAAGATATTTTGAAATGTGAACACCACATATACTCATCAACATTAAAACAAAAATCAACATACCGCCTCTACATAGTCTTGAATAGTCGTGTAGCTAGACTCTGGCAGGCATATGTACAATATCCTCAACAACTGGAAATGAGCCCCTTTTGCCTTTGAAGTGACAATGGATAGATGTTCTGCTCGACATGTCACAAAAACCATGCCATTAACCCAAAGAAACTCGGTTGCAAGAAGGAATGCATTATCCACAAGCTCTCTATCCCACTAGTTCCATAAAGGAACTCCACCTGTGCTAGCTGCATGTGGCCTAGAGTGTATGGGAAAGGCCATGTACATCAAATGTACGCCACCCATGGGGTTCATCTGCCATGTTTCTGCTAGAGAGCCCAAGAATCTACGTAGTGATTGCATAGATCTGCACAAAATCTTTGTTAGCGCTAAAATTGTGGACATAACTAGGAAGGCAAAATAGCGTGGCTTACCTGTCATTGCACAACACATCAGGAATAGCTTTTGCCAAACACTTGACACTAGCATGCACTGCAAGGTGGCGTGGCTCTACAAGCCTATCTGTATGCTCAACATAAGATTAAATATATTTTACATGCAATGCTAAAGAGAACAACTCAACATTAACCATTTTCACATACATGGAGGGTTTTCTCCGACCACTCTGGCCATGTCCGATAAGTCCTCTGCAGCCATTCCCTATGATGGTGAAGGTGGAGGTGACTCTTGGGTGCCCCCTACTGATCTCAAAGTGAAGGAAAGTATTGGTACACTGTAGATCATAGCACCAAGGCTTTGAGCACTATTGTTGGCCTCTACAGAATGCTCCTCAACTACATGCTCACTCTCACTATCACTGGAGGCCATAGCTCTCTTCCTTCTCTTCCCATGTTGCTGCTCAGCCAAGGGGGCTTGCGGGACCGATTTGGAGCCAATCTTTGGGTCTTTCTTTGAGGCTGGTTCCTTTTTTTTGTTTGGAGAGAGTGCATCCTCTATCAAAACGGCTTTCTTACATGAAGCATTATGCTCCGCTATGAGTTAAAAAATGAAGGTTATTGTGCCCATGTCGTATTGCATGGCAAAGGCAAAATCTACATAGTCTGATACCTATGTAAAGCACTTGCTCTTTGGGTGGGTACTCCTTATCCAGGTACTCCAGCCACCAAGGACACTTTCTCCACGCTCCCTTTGGCCGCAAGTCATCTATCCACGCGTCTCAATATAAGCCGTCTCCTCTCTCTTCGACATGCACCATGCATCACTAGGGTGCTCGGGAATGGGGAAGACTAGAGCATCTCTCCACCATCTACAAGACAACAAATAATGTTTTGTGCCACCATGACAAGATTAGTATAACCTAAAAAACATATGTAACGTGTCTAGCAAAGATATCCAACCTGTAGAACATGTGTCGCGCCGTGCAAGCGAAATGGGGTTGCTCTTTGGGATCTTGTGTGGACTTGATCCATGCAATCCACTTCTTGAAGTCTTTATCAAAGTGGTTCCAATTGTATTTTTGCAATGTGTGTGCGAGTGTGCAACCATGTCTCTCTTTAGCCTTCTCGTGTAGGTCTGCAACATGTTGATTCTTGCCCTCCATTTTCTTGGCCATCTCAAGCACTCTCCTACAGCAAATAAAAGGACACAAGTTAGATCACCAACATACTGATTTGAGGACATAATCACTTGATCCACCTTTTCAATTGCCACCAATACATGTGATAGTGAAGCCATTGGATCCATGCCTTCTCCGTCAACCCTATGCCATTCTCTTTCAAGGTTGCATCACCACCTTGGAGCAAGTCGATTAAATGGCACTTCCTAGCATAGGAAAAGGGAGTCTTCTTTTTCATTGAGACGTAATCAAAAGAGAAAGATATCAAATGACTTACAAACATTTACTTACTCTTATGGGCTAATGCGTGCTCGCGCAACCTCTGTCACTCTAGATGGTGTCATTTTGGTGGTCTTCTTGTCCCAGCCTGTAAATGATCTACATTTTTGAAAAAAAGTCATTGCCATTTTTTGGATTTGCAATTGTTGCTATCTCAAGCCCTCTGCGCATGAAATATTGCTTTGTTTAAGATAACACAAAAACGATACTTTGCTCTTATGCGTCATGTGCCATGTCATAGTCTAAGCTCCCTTTTGATAGCAACCCTTCAATTTTACTATTGTACATAGCATCGAACTCTTCCTATCATTTGCAAAAGACACAATCAAAACATATATAATAAGAAATCATAATCAAATCATATGCTCATTTAGCATTGCTTTCAAGCATACCTTCCAAATGAGTCGAGAAAGGACAACCATTGGCAATTTTAGCCACTTTGTTTTGTTTGGACCCCTAAAGTTCAAAGCCCTCTCTGCTGCCAGTCGCGCTCTTTTTGAAAATTGTGCAGGAGTGAAGTTGGGTCCGCCAACCCTAGCTTTCTCATCATGAATATATCATGCATAATGGTGTGAGGGACTGAAACCCTTATGACCCTGTTTAACACTTGGATGTAATACACATTGTCAAAAACATTAAGATGCATTTACATTCACAAGAAACAATTGGATTTCCCTGTTTATCATTCCCAAAACCAACTCCATTGTCTCATGGGGTTGAAAATTCACAAGCACGCACTCCACCCGCGGTGCCTCCTCAATGTGGATGTCGTTCTTGTTCATCCACCGCATCCATGCCTCCAATCTATGATTTCCATCCAAAAACACAAAGTACCTCTGGGCCATGTGATTAAGCTCGGGGATTAGACGAAGCTCCTCATCCCAGTCATATGACATTGCAAGATCTCTCAAAGTATGACCACAACAAGAGAACTACTTATGATCGTCCCTAGGAATCCGCTTACTTATAATAAATCTTGCCATGGTTTGTTGGTAGCTTTTATTTGCAATGGAGAGCTGCAAATCCACCACATGGTCATCATGCGTGAGGATGGCGGGGTTCGAAAGAAGTCAACATAGAAGGTAATCACGGAAGTTTGCCATCATAGGGAGCTCTATGAGAATCCACCCAACCCAAAGAAATATGCTTGTTGACCACATTTCCAAACGCTTTGTGTCTTCTATTGTGGTAGCAGTTTCCACAGGATGGCTCAATTCTCCACTTGATTGCGCTGCTCCACCCACACTGGTTACGATGGACACAATCCGATCTAGAGAGCTTACAGCTTGAGATTGTTCGCTCTCTTGAGTGCATTGAAGAGGGACTTCTTGTGATGCAGTAGCATATACTCATCTACGACACCTTTTTTTTTTTGAGTGATTTCTTGTCCTCATAATTTAGCGAAAGAAATAGAGAAAGTTATGGCTTATGAGAAATTGAGAACTTGAAAGAGTAAAAGAGATGAAAAGTTAAGAGCTTGAGAGAAAGAAAGAGAGATCAAGTGAAAGCTTGACAGGTAAATGAATTTAGGATAGAGAAGTAGAGATGGAAGGATGGAGAGAAATGAGTTTAAGATAGAAAAGTAGAGCTGGAGAGAACTTGAAATAGGAAGAGATAAAAAGATAAGAGCTTGAGTGAAAACTTGACAGAGAAATGAGTTTAAGATAGAGAAGAAGAGGCAAACTCAATAGAGAATGATATGAAAAAGAACTATGGCAAGCTCTTACAACAGTTTTGAAATTTAAAAAAATACATTTTAGTTTCTTTAAAAATATAATAATACAAATGTGTGTGTGTGTGTGTGTGTGCACATGTGGTAAATGAGTTTAGGATAGAGAAGTAGAGATGGAAGGATGGAGAGAAATGAGTTTAAGATAGAGAAGTAGAGATGGAGAGAATTTGAAATAGGAAGAGATAAAAAGATAAGAGCTTGAGTGAAAACTTGACAGAGAAATGAGTTTAAGATAGAGAAGAAGAGGCAAACTCAATAGAGAATGATATGAAAAAGAACTATGGCAAACTCTTACAACAGTTTTGAAATTTAAAAAATATATATTTTAGTTTCTTTAAAAATATAATAATACAAATGTGTGTGTGTGTGGTGGATATGTGTGTGGGTGTGTGTGTGTGCACATGTGGTAAATGAGTTTAGGATAGAGAAGTAGAGATGGAAGGATGGAGAGAAATGAGTTTAAGATAGAGAAGTAGAGATGGAGAGAACTTGAAATAGGAAGAGATAAAAAGATAAGAGCTTGAGTGAAAACTTGACAGAGAAATGAGTTTAAGATAGAGAAGAAGAGGCAAACTCAATAGAGAATGATATGAAAAAGAACTGTGGCAAGCTCTTTAAAAAGTTTTGAAATTAAAAAAAAAAATTGTTAAAAATATGATAATACAAGAGAGTGTGTGTGTGTGTGTGTGTGTGACGCGCATACGGATGTGCGTGTGTGTGTGGCAAGCACACACACACATACACCTGCACGGGTGTGTGTGTCTATGGCAAGCGCACGTGCACACACACACCCCCTCACGGGTGTGTGTGACACAACACACACACAGACACACACACGTGTGTGTATTGAGTGCGTGTGACACAACACACACACACACACATGTGCATGTGTGTGTGTATGTGGGGGGGTGGCATGCGTGGGCCACACGTTGCCACACGGTGGTGTGTAGCCCTGCGTGGCCCCTTGGCGCATGGAGACGTTTCCATGCGCCAAAGGTCGTTGGATGGCACGTGGCACAAGGGCCACGCATCGCCCAACGGCCCAATGGCAGACTATGTGTAGCGTCGACAGTCGACGGTACACGTGGCATGCCATGGTGGACGCTGCGGTGCCACATCGACGACGCGGTGGCTAGGTGGCATGCCACATGTACTACCGTTGGGCGGCAGTACACATGGCGCAACACGTGGCCCCCTAAAAGAGGTCACATATCGCACCACGTGTATCGCCGCCCATCGACAGTACACGTGGCATGCTCCCTGGCCGCCGCGTCGTCGACGTGGTAGTGCTGGGGCCATCGTGGCATGCCATGTGTACCGTTCGCTGACGACGGTACACGTGGCATGCCACGTGGCCGCCCCATGGCCACGTGGTCTGCCACTGTGCTGTTGGGCAATGCGTGGCCCCCCAACGGCACTGGGCACCAAGTGCCAAGTGGCCACGTGTTGCCACACGCCACCGCGTGGCAGCATGTGGCCCACTCACGCTCCCCCCTCCACACACACACACTTGACGCACACGTGTGTGTGTGTGTGGGGGGGGGGGGGATGGCACGCGTGGGCCACACGCTACCACGTGGGTCCACAGTGATGACGTGTGGCCCCACGTGGCCCCTTGGCACTTGGCCCATGGGGACATGGTTCCCGTGCGCCAAGGACGGTTGGGTGGTGCGTGGCAGACCACATGGCCACAAGGCGGCAGTGGCAGACCACGAGGCCACGAGGCGGCCATGCAAGCCGCCTCATGGCCACGTGGTCAACCACTTTCCCCTTGGCGCAGGGGGAAGGGGCCTTGTAGGGCCATACACCACCGCGTGGCAGCGTGTGGCCCATGCACGCCACCTCCCCTCCCACACACACATGCACGTGTGTGTGTGTGTGTGTGTGTGACACCGAGCGATGTGTGTGTGTGTCACACACACACTCACATCGAGTGTGTGTGTGCACATGTGTGTGTGTACCATACATGCGTGTGCACATGCGCGATTGCCACACACACTCACAGTTCCCTTCTTCAAACACACACATACATATTCGCATGCGCACACACACAAATATTAAAAGAGTTTTATATATTTTTAATGAATATTTTTAAAATTATTTATTTTTAACATTTTATTTTAAACTAAATTTGTTAAATTATTAAAATATTATTAAATTTAAATTGGTAACGGTTATATTATTAGCCCTGGGTATATAAACAAGTTGTTAGTTGTTATAATGAGATCTTATGCCTACTTACTTGTTTAGCTTATTATTATGGCATGTTCTTAATTGTTTCTTGATAAAGATCTTTCTTATCCTTTTTACAATGGTAAATTTATAACATCTAAATCATTTCTTTTAGAAATAATTTATCCAATGCAATTTACAACTTTAGATGTAGTGACCAAAGTTGGTGACTGAGATGACTCTGCCTCTTGAAAGGACGCTCAACGATTTGGGTGAAATCATCTATGTATTGGATGAACAGCTTTCACGTAAATACAAAGTCAATGTCCCATCAAGCACACTATGCAGGCTCACCTAGCACGACTCCCATTGCCATTGTGGATAGTCCTCCAGAGGTGCACTTCACTCAGAAGGAGATAGTAGATCTTTGCATCGTGCCTCAAGTTTTGCTTCCAAATAGCTTCAAAAGGAGTACAAGACAAAAACTTATGCAGGCTGAAAAGATGGGTACATTGACAAAGCTTTTAATGCAAATACAACAAGTGGAACAAGTTACAAAGATTCCAAGGGCTTATAGTGGTGATCTTGTTTTATAATTTCCACCTACCATGGGAAGGTTGCACCCTATGGATGCAATGGAGCATAAGTACGATCCTCATTTGTGGTCGAAGCCACAAACGTCCAATATAGTTTTCCCGGGTATAGTGTGTCTTAGTCATTGCCTAGGATCTCTGAAGTGCATGAATGAACAATGTGCCCGCTTGGTTAATTATTATATTCCCAATACAAGTCATTTCAACGGGTACATACAAAAGGAACCTGCTACCGGACAATATTCTAAGATTGGAGATAAGATCCTTACATGCCACTTTTGTAAGCCAATTGCTTACTATATTGCAATATGTGATTGTGTAGTATATTGATGGATATTTTTCTATGCCTAGGCCATGGAGCAGGACCACACAAGAAAAACCAAGCAAAGACAAAAAGACAAACCCCCAACCCAAGCCCACCAACAAGGAACTATGGCTGGAGATGTGCTGCTAAAATCAGTTGCCAAGGAATGTGCAATGCAGTCTCGGTGCCAGATTGTATCAATGATTATCCACGAACATGATCACTTAACAGTTCAACAAAAAGGAAAAGAGAGAATGTTGTCTTTAGTTTGAAAGAGAGACGAAAATCGAGATGAGAACGAGACATTGTGAAATTATTGAGCAATTTGAATAGTGAAAATATTGTTTTTACAACAAGCTTTACAAAACTTATCTTTGGCTTCAAAACCTTTCGTCGATGCCGCTTCGTAGGCTTCCACTTTGCTTGAAGGTATCAGGGCTTACACCCTATAGGGCAGCGCAGTGACTCGTTTCTTTCTTCTCTCTCTCTCTCTCACTTTCTCTCTCTCTCTGTGTGTGTGTGTGTGTGTGTGTGTGTGTGTGTGTGTGTGTGTGTGTGTGTGTCTCACTCTCACAACAGCCTCATGGAAAACTCACTCTCTCTCATGTGCTATCTACGACAAAAGAGGAATACGCTCTCTCGATCTCTTTCCCTTGCTCCTTCATGACTCTCCCTTTGATTCCAACAAAGAGGATGACAATAGATCTCTCTCGATCCCTCTTCAGATCCCAAGAGCTCTGCTCTCTCTATTCTCTTGATCACAACCCCTTTGTAGCAAGAGCTTCTCTCTCTCACTTTCCGCAGCCTACAAGGAGCCTCTCTCTTTCTTTTTAACTCACAGCCTCTTCCTCCCTATGGGAGAGCCCCCTCTTGATGACATTATTGGATTTTTGTATATTGCTCTAGAAATGATTTCTTGCAGAGAGCGAGCTTCCTCTCTCTTTGTTTTTCACACTCACGCAACATGATCAGCATGGGGATGCAACCCCTTCTAGGCTCCCACTTGCAATGATTACGCAAAGAGAGATTCTCTCTCACAGCAGGGCTGAGCCCCTTTCTGGTTTATAGCAGGGCCGAACCCTCTCTCTCTCTCTCTGTTTCTCGGCTTTGGCCTTGTTGGGTCCCGCCTCAAAACAACCGTGCCTCCCGTACTCTTGCTCTCAGTTCTCTTGCTTGGTGACCCTGCCCTGCATACGCCTTGTCACTCTCTCTCTTACTCACGTGCTTTCTGCAGAGGTGCCTACACCCCTCTTGCTCTTCATGGTGACTCTCTCAAGCACCTCGGCTCTCCCTCCCCGTCTTGCTCTCGGTAGCCCACAGATGGTGATCCTCTCTTCCTCATTTATGGCTCATAGGGCAAGCCCTTTTATCTCTTACCTCGGATATTTCAGCAGGCAGCCTGCTCTTCCCTCTATCTCCTGGCTCGCGACTTGCATCAAATGGCCCTCATGGCCTCTATCTCTTGCTATGGAGTGAGCCCCCCTCTCTCTGCTATGGAGTGAGCCCCCCTCTCTCTGCTTCGGTAGCGCCAACCAAATGGTGCTCCTCTCTCTTGCCCACTAACCCCCTGCAACACAGGCGGTGCCTCCTCTCTCTCGCTGTCAGTGGATCATCCCCGATCAACACACTCCCTCGGTCCTTCACAGAGCCCCCATTTGTTTGTCTCTCTGCATCGCATCTCTGCCTCCAAACGGTGCTACCCCTTGCTTCCCTGAATCGACTCCAACACCTCCTCGCCACCCTCTCGATAGTTTGTTAAAAAAAACGTATTAAAACACCTCACTTAATCAAAGCCCCTCCAAGCTCGGGTTCACACCTCCTCCGAGGCATGCAATATGGTGAGCATCTCCTCATCCTCCTCTCGACATCCTAGTGGCTTGCAACGAGAGAAACTCTCCCTCTCCATTCTTCATCATGACCCCCTCTTGCATGGCTTGCAAATGGCACCCATGATCTCTCAATGCCACCTTGTCTCCCACTTCACGGGCACGAGCAATCACCCACAAAAGAAACACCATCTCCGTCTCTTGGCCCCTCTTGGACCCCTTCTCTTTGTAGGCTCTCTACCTTCTCATGTTGCTCTCCTAAACTCGGCCCTGTTGCTGCAAGTAGCAGAGAGAGATTTTCTCCCTCAATCTCTTCAATTCTATACAAGAGAGCTCCACTCTCTCTCTCTTGATTCTCTCTCTTCAATCTTATATAGAGACTCTCCCTATCTCTATCGATTGGAATCAACGAGATAACCTCTCTCTTCTATTTTCTCTAGAAAACCCTTCATAGACTCTCCAAAAACTCACACATACACACACTACGATAAAGACATAGACGATACAATAAGCGCCATTGGTGGCCACCCTCTTCAAAGTCTTGCCCAGCTTCCTTTGTACACCTCTAGCAGTGACCGATCTCGATCTTTAGTCGTCAAGGTCGTGGACTTCATTGTAGAATTTCCAAGCATATCATACCCTGTCAAAACAACTCCTTAAAGCAGACCAAGTGAGATCATCGCCATGAAAATTATGATAAAACAACCTTTCAAGCTCGCTTTAACACTCAAATCTCATGCAGATTCTCTGTTTCTCTGTCGAAATCCCATACCCTTGGCCAGAAAAAAATGCAACATATATTATGTCATGCCATCAGATGAGACGGCCACCAGAGTCACGATTCATTGTGGCACACATAGACACGATGTGCGCAGCGATACATCCAAAACACTAACGGAAAACACCAAGGTGATGGTGCAAAGGATTTTGACTGTTGATCCACATGCAGGAGCAAGGAAGGTTCAATTGTGTTTGGCAAAAGAAATTATAAGTACAACACTTCTTCACAACAACATCAACGAGGGAATTTTAGGTGAGAAACAACTATTTGCAATCATTGAGGAGTTGGGACCATTGGTACAAGATAATTGGTATGTTCATTTCTCAGATTCTTATTTCAATGCAAAACTCTATGCTGAATTATTTTTGCTCTAAACACTATGAACGTTGCTAGGTTTTGAAGGTCAGTATCTAGGTTATGGAGAGGTGGTGACAAAGAAACTTTTGGCATTGATGCAATCCTAAAGCTGAAGTGAGACTGCACATATGACTTTTTCCATGGAAGGAGGTTTCCTCGTCAAGGTACGGAGGGAGAGAAATGTTACATCTTCAAATTTCCACAATTGGTCCAGCATCCGGTGTGGACCTGATGATTTAAATGAGACAAGACGGGGATGGCCATCTTTGATGCGCGTGGATCCAGTTTGATCACACTAGATGCGTGAACGATTGGGTGACTATGGCATGTCATGTCTTTGATCCAAGGTACATAGTGCAACTTGACAGCAATGTGGGTTGCCTTTGACTCCCTCTCTAACAATTTGTTTACAACATGTAGGACCTTCTGACTATTGCAACTTGTAAAATGAAAGAGGAAGACATGGAAACGCAATGTCTGTTTTGGGAGTGCCTCAATGATGTAATGCTATCATGTGGGTGTGAAAGAGCTAATTTCTTTGGCTTCATGGCGGATGAAGCTCAAGCAAATTGGAATGCAATTCAAATTGATTTCAATGGTGGCGACAAGACTAATACAATGAGCGGTCGAGAGCGTTCTTGTCTTTTCCATTGGAAGTAAAGCTTGAATCAACACATAACAAAGTATGTGGCAGAATCTTCTCAACAAATATACAAAGAAATGCGTGAGAAGTGGAGTCAAGAACCAACAAAAGAGGCTGTAACAACAGAGGCTCGTCTGATACGCCAATGGTGGCGTAACGGTCATTGCATAGACCATAACATTTCATACATGGATTCATGGCTTATATGGTGGGAAATTCGTATTGCACATTGGGGTGGAATTGTGATGTGCGTAGAAAGAAGCTTTGATGGACCAAACACTCCACACACAAACCTCGCCGAGAGCAAGCATGGCAGATAGCTAGCGGGGGGGGGGGGGGGTTCGGTAAACGCATTTCATTATATGATGCATGTATAACCGACCTAGCAAATTCCATCTTACAAAGCACAAAGGCCATTTCATACAGCCATGTAAAAACGCACTTTGAAGGGTCCATCGATACAGAGCTTGCGGAGCGCCATGAAAAATGTCCCAATCAAGTAATAAGAGCAGTGAACGAGGCTACCGAGGGAAATCCAATGTATAAACAACTGACTCCATTGACATGAGATAAGGAGACATCAAGGCGAAAACACAAGCCAAATGAGGTTATCAATGTGGAAGATGATGAATCGCATAGGCCTGAGTACAACTCGGTCACCAAAGATCGCAAGAAGTGTGGATTGTCCCGTAAGATCAATTTTGCACAAGAAAGGATGTCACAAACCCCAAAATGAAGTATAGGTTTGGGTGGACAATATGTAGTGGAACGCTAGTCAATGAGGGAATGTGGGCCATAAGACAAACTCCACAAAGTAGTACAATCACATGTAGCGGCACTCCAAGAGGAGGACGAAGGTCTGGAAGAAGTATTGCAGGTTCAAGCCTTGGTATTCCTGCCCCATCTTTTGAAAGATATCAAAAGCATCCTAATGGTGTGGTGCGCCAGTGGTTTTGGTTTTGTCCGGATCATGTCTTGCATTGCCACATAGTAGACCAGAACATTGAGCCGCAGCCTCAACATCCACCACACATTTGGCCCGTACATGTGGGCACCAACCTATCTGAGGATGAGGTGCAAATATTGCATGAAGGGGGTGTCGAGTGGAGTTGAGGAAAGAAGGAATCTCTACTGTAACGTCGGTTGTTCTTGCACAAAATACAATCAATTCTCCTTTCAAGTCAAAAGATACATCCACTCCTCAAGGCAGTGTACGAGCCACAATGCAAAATGGTGTGCGTGTACGGTACCGGACTTCCATTTCCATGTATGCTACTTGCAAGATCAGTCTAGCACTAGCGCTGAGAGCTAAGGTCGTAGAAGAAATGTCTGGGGTAGATAGTGTTCATGAGGTCTTCAAAGTAGAGATCAAAGGTGAAGATGGTCATGTCGGGTTGTACAATGTTTGTGTTTGTAACCAGGCATTGTGCACATGTCTAGACTTCATGGAACGAGTGACAAAGAAAAAACCATATCTTGCATGTAAACATTTGTATTTTATTTATCTGCGTGTGCTAGGGTTAAGCCAAAATGAAAACATGTTTATCCATCAGCCAATTTTGGCAAATGCTGATATATTCAGGGCACTGAGTCGAGGCAGGACCTATCCAGGCATGGATGCATAGCATTTTCCATTTCCAATTTTTTGTATGTCAGTTCACAAAATGGACAATACTACCAAGTTCTAATTTTATCTTATGATGGTCACATTTTGGTGCATTGTTTTGCAACTTTTTTAAAACAATTTATAAATTTGGAAGGTGGTTGTTTATGTGTCACATTGTGAATAAAGCAATAATTTAATATTCCCACAATTGCTATAAATTGGTATTGCTTGTATTATTTTTGTGAAACCATTCACTTGCTACCATAGTGCACTTCTCTTTCTTTTCATGATGATCGACAATCTTGAGAATAGAATCAAGTCTGCGTGGGATGCCATGGAAGCCATTCCCAACGGAGAGGCATTGTATGGAGCCAAATGGTTTAGGAGGCTTCAAAGGCAACAATCAATGTGTATCGCCTCTATCATTGCCGCAGACCTCAACATGCGGTCCGTGCTCAACTTGAACGAGAAGGGACAATTCACTTTCTATTGTTGGAAGAAGATTGGGCTCATCATAGAGGAGGATGAGGAGCGAATGACACATCAGCTACGGAACGTGGTGAATCTTCTTTTGCCACTTGAGGACAACACTATTGCGACTCTCGGGCCTTCCAAAAGATGAACGCTTCTTGCCTATGTAATGCAAGTGCAATAAAATGTAACCTTTCTATGATTAATGGATGTTCTTCTTTCAAGTACCCTTGTCTCTGTTGTTTTTGAAACAATTTGAAAGGTGTCATATCTTTGTCTATGTCTCAACCTCCCTATTACCTCATTGCCTATCTCTACCCTCTCTACCCTCTCTCTCTCTCTCTCTCTCTTTAAGTGTGTGTGTGTGTCTCATTGCCTATCTCTACCCTCTCTCTCTCTCTCTCTCTCTGTGTGTGTGTGTGTGTGTGTGTGTGTGTGTGTGTGAGACACGTGTCTATCTCTACCTCATTGCCTATCTCTACCCTCTCTCTCTCTCTCTCTCTCTCTCTCTCTCTCTCTCTCTTTAAGTGTGTGTGTGTGTGTGTGTCTGTCTCAAAGAGAGAGAGAGAGAGAGAGAGAGAGAGAGAGAGAGAGAGAGAGAGAGAGAAGAAGAAGAAAAAGAAGAAGGAGTGGAGACTAGAAAAATTACACGAGAGAGATAGAGGAGGAAGAGAGAATCTGTTTAGGAATCTGCCCGCGTGATTCCTAAAAAGCACTCACCAAAAATTGCTCGCCTAGAAATATCCCCCCAAGCACATGTTTTGAATATGGTAAGGGGTAATGGTCTCTCCTAATGGTAGCATTGACCTTCTTGAGATCCACACACTCTGAGTTTCCTATTCTTTTTTGGCACAATAACTATTGAAGACACCCATTCTGAGTGCTCAATAGGGTATATGAATCCGCATTTGACAAGCTTTTCAATCTCTTCTTGAAAAATCTTTGCATACTTAGGATTCATTGGGTAGGGTCGTTGCTGGATTGGTTTAGTCATGCTATTCATGGGAATTGTGCGTTGCACCACGAAAGGTGGAACACCTTTCATATCATGATATGTCCAAGCAAATATATCCTTGAATTCCCTGAGAAGCTCCTAAAAGTACATATTCCTCAATAGCTATCAGATCTTGGGCAACAAAAACAGGTTTGGACTTCTCACATGGGTCTACTAACTCTATTTTCTTAACTATCGATGGACCATCATAGACTCTATCACTTCCATTGATAGGTGTTCCTTGAACCTTTGTATAGACAGCCTTACGCTCCTCCGTGGTGTAGGATTTGAAATGCTCAGGTGTAAGATGTAAATCTGTGGGGTCTTGTCGTTTTGTGGACTATGATTTCTCTTCCACTTCCTTTTGTTGAGCTAGCTCTCAATTTTTCCGTCTCCTCACAATACGGCTCAACTTTGGCTTCTTTGTAGCTTCTAGCTATGCGATGTCAATGGGTTGTGGATTGCACTACATGACATTTTGAAGGTATTCACCCCAAATATTTACCAACTTTTAATGAACATCACATGCCCCCACATAATTAAGCCATTCTACGGTAGATTTCTTTTCATTTATCCTAGCACGCATATTTTCTTGATATTGTTGCCGCTTTATATCTCTTACTTCTCTTGTTTAATTTTCAATTGCGACCTTCCTCTAGTGAAGAGTCACTAGATGAATCATTACTCGTATCTTCTCCTCTAGTGGATAGATTGTCAATTAGGGCACTGTTGGGCTCCGTATGGTTGGTTTCCATATTTGCGCCAATATTCAATTCAAATTATTCGTCCTCAAAGTCGATTTCAACTGATGATTCAAAATCCGAATCATGTGAGCTATAATCTTTTGACACGCTACTGGTTTCAATGTCAATCTAGATTTTATCAGAGCATATACTTATGCATTAGTAATTTATGCAATAGTTCGTTTATAATGTATTTATTATTTTGTACCATGTTAAGAATAGACAAGTAGTGGATTTTGGATGCCCCAAACCCCTACAAAACCTGTTTAGAATAGCCAATTGCTAAATAAATGGTCCACTTTCCCTTCCCTAGATCCGTAATTTGGCCATTCTAACCAAGTCTTGAATAGTGAATGCAACAAAGATCCGCCACTTGGCCATTCTAACCAAGTCTTGAAGGTGGGTGATCCAAGATCCACCACTCGGCCATTCTAATGAAGTCTTGAAGGTGGATGCATCCAAAATCCACCACTACCCATTTCTAACCAAGCCTTGAGAGGTGAGTGCAATGGCGGATTTCTCCTAGATCCACCACCTTGCAATTTTATACAAAGCGTGTAGGCTAGGTGGATCTTAGATCCACCACTTGGCCATTCTAACCAAGCCTAGGAAGGTGAGTGAATCAAAGATCCATTATTTGCCCATTCTAACCAAGCCTTGGAAGGTGGATGCAATTGTTGGTCTTTCCTTCTTCCACCACCTTGCAATTTCAAATAAAATGTGTGGGATAGGTAGACCCTAGATCCACCAATTGGCCATTCTAACCAAGTCTTGAAGTTGTTTGCATCCAACACTTGGCCATTCTAACACTTGCAATTCTAAACAGTGTGTGGGATAGGTAGACCCTAGATCCACCAATTGGCCATTCTAACCAAGTCTTGAAGTTGTTTGCATCCAACACTTGGCCATTCTAACACTTGCAATTCTAAACAGTGTGTGGGATAGATAAACACTAGATTCATCATTTGGCCATTCTAACCAAGCCTTGAAAGGTGGGTGCATCAAAGATCCACCACTTGGGCCATTCTAACCAAGTCTTGAAAGGTGGATGCAATTGATGTTGTCTCCTAAATGCACCACCTTGCAATTTCAATTAGATTGTATGACATAGGTAGATCCTAGATCCACCACAAGTCCATTCTAACCAAGTCGTGGTAGGTTGGTACATCCCAAGACCCACCACTTGGCCATTCTAACCATTCCTTGAAGTTGGGTGCATTTTAAAGAACGTTTGTGGGATGAGTAGACCCTAGATCCACCGCTTGGCCATTCTAACCAAGGCTTGGAAGGTGGATTCAATCATTGGTGTCTTCTAGATCCACCACCTTGCAATTTCAAATAAAGTGTGTGAGATAGGTAGACCTTAGATCCACCACTTGGCCATTCTAACCAAGCCTTGGAAGGTGTATGGATCCAAGATCCAACACTTGGCCATTCTAAATAAGTCTTGAAAGAGAGATGCATCCATTGATGTCTCCTAGATCCACCACCTTGTAATTTCAATAAAGTGTGTGGGATAGGTAGATCCTATATTTACCACTTGGCCATTCTAACTAAGTCTTTGAAGGTGAATGCAGTGGTTGGTGTCTCCTAGATCCACCACCTTGAAATTTAAAACAAAGTGTGTGGGATAGCAAGACCCTAGATCCACCAATTGGCCATTCTAATCAAGCTTTGAAGGTGGGTGCATCCAAGATCCAAGACTTGGCCATTCTAACCATATCTTGCAAGGTGGATACAATGGTTGATTAATGGAAGGTGGATCCATTAAAGCATTGATTTCATAGAGAGCCACATGGTCTACAGCCTAAGATAACCACAGAGAATTGATGCAAGGTCCATGGCCTGTCCAAACTATCGTCAACCATCATCTCTAACAACATGTGTTGTTTGGTTTGAACTTAAATTAAAATTGTTTTGCCTAGATTCAAACTTTCCTGCTCGAATTCATTTTATTTTTTTGCTTGGATTTAAAATTCATTTTTTTCATAAGATCAAATTTTCCCGCTTGAATTCAAACTATCCCGCTTAAAGTCAACTATTGACCATAGTTTGAATTGAATTCAAAATTTACCACCAAATATCAAACTATCTCGCTTGAATTTATTAAAGTTGCTCGTAGAATGAAACTCAAAGTTCTAAAATAATACTTTCTCAAATCAAATAATGCCACGTAAATTTAAGCTAGGCTTTCAAAATTTAAAGTTGCTTACAAACTTTAGGATAATTATACCACCTAAAATATGAAACCGTGCATGTGATGTGTTATAGTATGAGAGATATATCCACCATTTGTCCAACCTCAATTTATAACCACTTGTAAAGAAGACATATGAAACCGTTCATGAGGGAGATGTTAAGACATGAGAGCAAAGGTCCACCACTTATCCGATTTCAACCTCAACCTCAACCTATAATATAAAAGAATGCAACCAAAATCCTAGGTGAAATCAATACGATATTTGGTCCTTCTTGATATTTAGAACTTTTCACATTTCATCCTAGTAGGTCTTTTTTCAATTCATGGATTATCTACGAACATTGTTACTGGGACTGTGGGAGATTGCCAAAGATACATACATTCTACTCTAAATGCACCATTCACTAAATTTAAAACACATGCATTCCAGGTCCTGAACAGGAATCAGGGAATAAGAAATTTTCTACGCAGCGCGACTAAAAACAGACTACTTAAGAACACCATGAACACATAGTACACATGGCACAAAAATCTCTATGCTCCTTCATTGAACATCCACAAGACAATACAACTCTTGGGGATAACACATGCCCGTGATTTGAAGAGTTTTACACCCTTTTACATTAAAAAATTATTTAATAAATCCTGAACCTACAAACACCTGAGTGAAAGTAAGAAAGGTGCTAAGTATGGCTTCAACTCCTGGCACAGCCTGGTAGTGGAATGTTTTCTCCAACAAAAACTTTTGATTTGGACCCACAAAATCCCTTGTTCAAAATTAAGTGTTCATAAACTATTATAATGCAAAGTGTAGTGCTTGGTACTGAGGAAATCCATACTCCGAGCGAAACTTTTCGAGCTTATGCAAACCCGAGCAACTTTGTGCAATTAAGTGCCTCAATACTTTAACTTAAGCAATAGATATTGGAAGCTTAGCTGAAGGCACAATCATTGACTACAAGAATCTTTGGAATCTGTACTTATGGAGGGTTTTCAAATAAAGCACAAAATATTGAAGTTAAGTGGTACATGGTGGTAGCCAAGTTGAAAACATAATTTTAGCTTACAATGATCTTTGGAATATATGTATGTTGAGGGGTTATAGATTTATACTTGGTGAATAAAGATGATGATCAACAATCTAAAATTTATACTCTCTTTGATGTAGCAATGGAAACAATTATTTTGTAGCAACTACCAATATCTTTATACCCATAAAATATTATGACGTTAATCCACATTCAAAGTACAATGCCACAAGAAAAAAAACCCATGTCCTTAGGAGCCCAACACGTGTTTTCTTAAGGTTACATAACTCACCATAACTATATATGTTTCCAAAGCACCAACTACTCTCACTTAAAAAATTAGAACGTACCAAAATAATTTGTCCCCATTTCCATTAATATGTCCAAAGCATTTTTAAAATAGTCCATATCATTTGTATGCCAACTTCATATTTATGTTTAAAGCTATAGTTGCATATTCATCCTAATAGCTACTTGTGCTTGTACCCTTTTCCATTAGTTAGAGCACCATGATATAGAAACTCATGAGAATGACAATCCAATGCAAGATTTTCGGAGCAAGTAGTACAAATCTTTATAAGGCATATTGATAAGCCTATTAATGTACTTCCAATTTGAAGTCAAAGTTATGTGGCCTAGCGGATTAAAAAATAATAAAAAAAATCCCTTCCCATAGTAGGAGCAAAAAGTAACTCCTTCAAGAGAGGCCTAGCTATTTAGTAATTTTCATCCATGGGTCCTAAATTGCAAGTTACCAGATTGTTGTCCAGATTAGCCTACCTCACCTTTACCCCCACTACCGTGGCGTGCGAAACTGCCCTTATACATGAGAAAGCATGGATTCTTGGGTTGCAGGTCATGAAAAGTTCAACACAAGTCAACACTCCTTCATTGATGATTGAGGCATCTTTTTTACACCGTGTTAGCTGTCATGAGCTTTGACAACTTGTAACTTGCTAGTATTATTGAGTTTGGTAATAGTATGTGCCCTCGATTGTGAAAAATGTCGAAATAGTGGGAATCTTGAGGGGATACTCACTTTTTTCTAAAGAGGAAAGGCAAAAGGTGAGGGCCAGTTGTCGGTTGAGCGTGCAAGGGAGGGAGCCGGATGGAGAAGGCTAGTGGTGCTTGAGGCTCTGAGCGTGTAGGGGAGGCAAGAGTGTTTGTCGATAGCAAGACAGCTATACGCATTGCACTGACCAAGCTTTCCTTTTTTATATATGCAATGTAGGTTTTGCTATCAACGTCCATGATTACCCGAGTGGGTAGCCTAATCAGAAACGAAACGATCGTTTATGTACTCGAGTTCGATCCCTATGCATGTCAAACTTTTGAAAACCAATCGAAATGTGATAGCCTTTCAATATGCGAAAGAAGGATCTCTACAGATTCTCTGTCTGTTAAATAACGAACCTACCACTATGTGCCCTCAATTGTGAAAAATGTCGAAATAGCCATTTTAAAAAAAAGAGGAAAGGCAAAAGGTGAGGATCAGTTTGCGGTTGAGCATGCAAGGGAGGCAGGCGAATGGAGAAGTCAAGGGGCAAGTGGTGCTTGAGGCTCTGAGCGTGTAGGGAGGGAGGAGTGTTCGTCGATAGCAAGACAGCTATGTGCATTGTGCCAGACAGACCAAATGGAGGAGATGATGACCAAGCTTTCCTTTCTTATACATGCAATGCAGGTTTTGCTATCAGCGTCCATGATTTCTCGAGTGGGTAGCCTAATCGGACTAGAAATGACAGGTTGTGCACTCGAGTTCAATCCCTATGCATGTCAAACTTTTGAAAACCAATCAAAATGTGAAAGTCTTTTAATATGCGAAAGAAGGATCTCTGCAGATTCTCTGTCTATTGAATAACGAACCTACCAGTATTATTGAGTTTGGTAATAGTTATAAGACTCAGCGGCATAGAATTCCGGCCTTTGACATAAGTCTCCCTCCCTCTCAACTACATGTAGCCACCCGCACCGGCGCGGATGCCTACAGGCAGGTACCATGAGGTAGCTCGGCATAGAATTGTGGGTTTCTTCATAATTATTTTGCATGTAGCCATGATCAACGCCGACTACAGACAGGTTTCATTAGTTAGCTTGGCAACATCTTTTTCTACACCGTGTCAACTATCCATGAGCTTTGACAACTTGGTATGTATTGGGCAAGAGTTACGCAATTGAGCGAGCAGCTTGGATGCAAGTGGCAAGGAATTGCGACTTTGTGCTTTAGTCTACCTCCCCCTCAACTGCATGTAGCCATCCGTGCCGGCGCAGATGCCTACAGGCATGTGTCCTGAGGTAGTTCTAGCTTAGAAATATGGTGTTCCAAAATGCTTTGCTGATCTTCAAGTGAGGTAGTCTTTGCTGATCTGCTCTATTTGATCGTTGTCCAAGGAGCAGCTAGAGTTTGCATCACGAACTGCTGCTCGTGCAAGGATCTGCCCCGTCTGGGAACGTGGAGATCGTACGAGCTGTTGCCTGCTCTTGCATGGTACCATATAATGCAAGATGCCAGCATTGGATGTCACTGACGAAGGTGCATGACGCTGTGGCTTGCGGGGGCCAGGGCTGCTACTTATATGTTTACGCTTGTCATATATGGTGCCTTGCGACGTGGCTCTTTTACATGAACCTTCGATGCAGCTGAAGTAACCATAAACGCTTCAAGGAGTTGGTGTTATAAGTCTAGTTGTTGAGGCAGTGAAAGGCAATGCGGGTGGGATCCTTGCATTTCTCTCTTGTGCAAGACTAGAATCTTCAGCAATAGAATTGCCTGAGTGCGTGCACCACGGAGGAGGTCCATCTGCTGAAGTGGGGCAGGGATCTTGGCTTCGTTCTTGAGGGTGCAACATGCACCCTCATCTTGGACGTTTGAAAAGCAAGGATGTGTCGGACTAGCGCCAGTCATAGCGGCATATTGCTGGGGTACAACGCCATCCATATTGAGTGAGGTGCCATCATGATTGGCCGAGAGCAATGCATCATCCTGAAGGTGGTATAGATCTAGCTCGCAATGAGCTTATAGATATCCAGGGGAGCTCGGAGGACCACAAACAACATGCTACCAGGCGTGTCAAATTATATATGTGGCAGGGCAGGCCGAGGGGTGAGGGTATTAGAGTCGTCTAGCTGGCGGGTAATGTATAAGCATGTCGGCTCCTCGTGTTGGACATTGGTATGTGTCATGAGTAATGTGTAAGAGGGGCATCCTCGTTGAAGGTAGGTAGCGTACATGGAGCTGTCATGAGGTAGCGCAGGTTTAGTGCTTTAGTCCCACTCAACAATTGCATGTAGCCATCTGCGCAGGCGTGGATGCCTATAGTTAGATGTCATAAGGTAGCTCAGTCAACATCTTTTTATGAATTTGATTATATATAAAAAAAATGAGTAAAAACAAAATTCTCTTGGAGTCTTGAACACGTTGCACTTTCATTCAGTTGTTTGGTGTTATTGGAGCACTACTGAGAGAGAGAGAGAGAGAGAGAGAGAGAGAGAGAGAGAGAGAGAGAGAGAGAGAGAGAGAGAGAGAGAGAGAGAGAGAGAGAGAGAGAGAGAGAGAGAGAGAGAGAGAGAGAGAGAGAGAGAGAGAGAGAGAGAGAGAGCTTGCGTTTTCCCCAATTTGCACTACTTAATCATCCATGCCAGTACAGATTTCTACCCGTATGTATAGTCAACTTAATTTAAATTTCCTCTCATCATTATATAGTAAGCTTTTTAAGCTTTTTTTGCAAGATGTATTAGGTACTTTACACACTTACATACAGGGTTCCACCATCACGAATGCACCAAGAATTCTATTGATTTGGCTACTCATGGCATCCTCTGATTTCGTTCTCAAAAAAAGGGATGCCATAGCTTTGAGAGTCAAAACACTTGAATATGGGACCCGCCTCCTATCAACCAAACAAACTATCGAATAGGTTACTAGCAAGTCACTGCAATGGGGCCCTATTTTGTTATACTTGAAGTCTAACAGACACGTAATGCACTTTACCTAAGAAAAATGATGGGATTCGCAGGCACCAAGGTATGTAAACACCCTAAGTTTATGAATCCTACACTATACTTTTCTATTTAGAAATGTTAGCATCGCTCATTTTTTTAGTAAATTGTGTTTTGTATTATGTCTTTAAAAGTCAAACTTGCTTCCTTTCACACACTAAATACACAAACTGATTCCCAATCAGTTCATTGCAATATAAAAGAAGAAGTGTAATGATTTGAATGACCACTACACTTTCAAAAGAGAGGCACTCAAAAGTAGCATCTACACTTCCCTATGGAAGGGCATACTTTCACGGCATGGGGAGCAAAAACTCATAAAACATAAGTTGTGCCTGCAATATTGATAGGATGCAAAATGAAAAGAAGGTAGACATATTTTGTAATTTCTAGTTGTCTTCAAAGAGAGATACTACTCTAGAGAATATAGGTGAGAGCCAACTCCAATCACGAGCCTCCAACTTGATATAAGACTTCCCAAGTTTGTGAAAGATGTTGTGTTATCCCCTGAGTTTATTCTATCCTTCAACTTTGAGGAGATGAAATATGAGGCTAGGACATGTCATTTCCAAAAAGAGGACTTTACCAGAAGTAATAACCAAAGGTGATAATAAGCATGGTGCTCAAGACTATTCATTCAACCTAGGTATGGCACTTAAAGGTGGGTATATATTTGTATAACATTATTTTATGCTTATCTTAAAAAAGAAATTGATTCGCTTCTAGTTTGAACTCAATTCTTGTTGGTTTCAAGAGATAATGTGCATCATGTTTTCAAAACTTAGACATCTATTTAGTATCTTGGTTCAATGAATAGTATAATAGTAAAAATAAATTTTGGCAAAGCATTGGGTACCCATATTATATCCTATCTTTACCCATTTGTCCACTTGATAATATATTTTGAAGAGAAGGCTTTCAAATCTTCACATGTATAAGGTGAAGGGGACATGCAATTAGATTATACAATGACCGATGATGCTTTGAATCTATCTATGATATAATGTTCCTTGGCCTCCTTGATATATTTTAGCTTGTTGGATGCTACATAGATATCTAGTGTTTTATGTGAATGTTGTTCGTTAAATTGATATTCCTAACTTGATATGTCTGTAGCTTAATTGGTGGATGCCTTTTTAAAATTTCCCATTGCATGAAAGTTGTCCACTAGCTAATGTTGAAACACAACGAGGTTCATGATATTAGAGGAGATGTCAACATGTGCTAATGGAAATTAAAATTGTTGTGGTGTCAAATATTACTTTATTTTGGCTTTAGAGGAAACAATTGCATGTGCTTATGCAAATTATAATGGTTCATATTTTGGTATCGCTCACCCTTCATGTCTCGCTCCTTATTGTGTGTGCTCTCAATCTATGATCTTTCTCTCTGTTGCTACCAAGAACAAATCTCTCAATGCCTATGACAAAGTCACTCGGTTTTTTCTTTGCTCGAGAATGTTCGCTCGCCGTTTGGTAACACTCCTTGGTACTTAAACCAAGATACGCAACCTACACCATAAAAGACTATGACACACTTCCCATTTTCCCTTTTGACTACTTAAAAACAATCTTTCAATCTATAATCTCAAATGTTGAACACTTTGGCAACTCCCCTAAGGGGCACCTCCAAACTATTCACTGGCTAAGACATATTTTAAGTCAACTTCTTCAGTTTTTCATGCTATATCAAACTCCTTATTTTCTTGAACCTCCTCCCGCTTATCAGTTACACCCACAGGCTCCTCTATTCCTGCAATTTTCCCAAGTACTTCTTGAATAACTTTTGCAATCATGCTCTTGGTTCAACTTCCTTGTCAAGCAAACATGGAACATTATCTTCAGTTGCCTACACTTTTTGATTTTTCTCTATGCCTTCCTGGTTCTTTGCAGCTTGGACCAAGGTAAACATGTCCTCCTATGCTTCAGTTCCTTGACGAGCTCTTGTAACTGTCTCCACCTCGTGAAACTGCACTTGAATTTTTCATGTAGCAACTGTCTTCTTCAACTCAGTCATCTCCATCTCTAATTCTTCAAATCTTCTTTGCAAGAGGATGCATTTAGCAATTTTCTCCTCCTTAACAAAAGCTTGGTAAGCAATATTTACCAAGGAAAATATTTTTTTTCTCAATTTGAGCCACACTTGCTCTCCTTGCTTTTTGACCTCAGACTTCAACACATCCACATCTTGGCTTGACATATACCAACCATCTAAGTCAAGATCATCCTCTGACATGTCTCTCAGTTTTCTTTCTACTTCTTTGCATGCTTGAACTCTGCTCAAGAGAACACTATTTTCTGATTCGGTCTTAGAGTAATCATGCTGCAATAACTCCATCTTCTCAATCATGCTTGCAACCCACTTCTCCTTCCATTCTTTAAGCTCTTCTCCAACTTTAAATCTTCAATGCAATCGTCTTGGTCAATAATCAAGATTGCATCCTCCTCTGACCTCTTTGATATTTTTTGCAAATAAAAAATTTGACTCTGCAACTAAAATTTCTCCCTTCGGAGCCCCACAGAATTCTTGACCAACTCCAAGGCCTTATAATCTGGCTCTCAAATTTTCTCAACAGCTGGTTTTCTCTGTCATCAATTTCTTGAATGTCCATCTTCTTCCTTTTTAGCTTTAGGGAGGGCTTCGTGGAGAACATACTTGGTCGGTCTTGCTTTGGAGTTTCCTTAGGGGTTGCTAATAATGTCTCCATGTTTGCATCAAATTCTACCCCTAAATATTTTCAAATGTCCTCTTGATCCTACAAACTGATTGAAGATGTGGCTTGTCCTTGGTTTACATCCTGCAAGTTCTTCTTTCTGAGTTCATTCTATTCTCTTTCTAGTTGTGCATCCTTGCTTCTCTTAGCTCCACTCTTGGACATGGAAGAACGTTTACATGCCAATGAATGTAGATCCATCTTCCTATGGGTGCTCCCCCCAAAGAAGTCATACTCATGGCATGTATTTGCAGGGCCATTAACAATTTTGGTAGTCTTGTCCTTCCTCTTCGCCTTTGGTGGATTTCAATACTCAACCTGTGGAACAACAAATTGGCCCATCCCCTGCTCTAAGTACCACTTGATTTGCTGAAATTTGAAAGGGTTTTGCATCTTGGAAATGGGTAATAACTTCTACTACCTTGTGCAGGACCAAACTTTGATTCCACCAGTTTGTCAAAGGCCTTACCAACTTGGTTATCTTCCTCTACTTGCAAGTTTAAAATAGCACCCACCAATTCACAACTAAGCCAGTAGCTCCCAAAGATATTGCCATTGGTATCTTGTACGTGAGTAAGAATGTTCACCATGGTAAGATTATTCTTCCACTGCTTCCATGGAAGCCTGGCATAATCCAAGAGGCATATTCTTTGCAGCCATTCCTTATGTGTAGGGACATTGAAGTCGATGTTCTGCCTCATCTCCACAAGTTTATAATCAACTGGCCTCATCTCCATTATTAGGGAATATTCCTCCACAGGTGTCGATATATCTTCCTATATCACCACTTATGGTGACAATGGCAATGCTTGAGCAATAGGCTTAGAACGCATGAATATCTTCTCACCTTCATGACGTCAGGCTATTCCACCTTATGGGATGCAAGAGTAGACTCTACAACCTCAATAGCTAATGGCTATTTAAACATGGTGGCAGGAAGACAACACGTGCAAAGTTTTGTAGGGTACAAACGCACATGCAAAAGCAATGAAAGTTGAGGAAGGAAGAGTACATTTAAATTGGGTTGCTTGTGTCAAAATTTGAAATGGTGGAATGTGACATCTCCCCACTAATCACATAAGTCTCTCCCAAGAAAATTTAAGGAGATTGTCTCATCGGCCCTAAAATGATCACCTCCACTCACATAAGGTTTTCAACAAAATCCGTTTATTGTTTTGGGAAAAATCCACCCTTGCAAATCAACTAACAAATATATGGAAGGCCCAAGGTCTTTAGCCACCTAAAAAAGTCCCAAGTATCTAAGCTTCAATTTCCCTGGCTCTTTCCCAAACTGCTATTGTACATCAATATCGGGTCACCTTCTGTAAAAGTTTTATACTTCAAATTCTTGTCTAACCGAGCTTGCATCCTCCTTTGAATTGCCTCAGTAATGTAAGCTATTTGAATTCTGTTTTCCTTCAACTTCAAAATTTGTCCTTGCCTAAGAATTGTGGCATCATCGCCTGACCATTTGTACGTCATTGCAACCCTCAGGCTATGCACCAAAAATTCCATTGGAACAATAGCTTCTAATCCATACACCATCTTAAATGGTGTCATGCCTATACTCACCTTGAATGTTGTCCTAAAGGCCCACAATGAAGAATCTAGCTTGGTATCCCGATCTTTCTTGTTTTCTAAAACCATTCTTCTCAAGATCCTCACCATTTGTACGTCATTGCAACCCTCAGGCTATGCACCACAAATTCCATTGGAACAATAGCTTCTAATCCATACACCATCTTAAATGGTGTCATGCCTATACTCACCTTGAATGTTGTCCTAAAGGCCCACAATGAAGAATCTAGCTTGGTATCCCGATCTTTCTTGTTTTCTAAAACCATTCTTCTCAAGATCCTCACCAAAGTTTTATTTGTGGAATTTTTTTGACCATTTACCTAGGGATAATATACATTGGAATTCTTGTGAATGATCAGGTAATATTCAGTCATCCTCACTTTATTTATGAAATGGACTCCCTAATCAAAGACCAATTCCTCTGGACACCCAAACTTGGTCATTATGTTCTTGTACAAGAACTTTGCCACACTCTCTACTTTATTGTCTTTCATTGCTTGTGCCTCCACCCACTTGGTGCAATAATCAATTGCCACTAAAATATATTGGCTACCTGTAAACTTTTCAGTTGGTTTGATAGGGCCCACAAAGTCAAGACCCCACTTCTAAAAAGGTTCTAAAGGAAGAATTGGTTGTAAAGGAATCCTATCTGCGTTCATTGGTCTGTCATCCCTTTGACAAGTTAAGTAAGTTTTGACAACGTCATGAGCATCCTTGAAAATTGATGGCCACCACAAACATGCCTGATAAATCTTCTTTATTGTGATGTCCCTTGAAAAATGGCCATCAGCATCACCTGCATGTGCTTCATTCAAGATCATTTTTTGTCCAAACTTCTAGACACACCTTCTTAAAACTTGATATATTCCCCTTTTGTAAAGAACACCCGTAATTATTGTAAATGTTCTACTTCTCCATGCCAACTTCTTCCTTTTGACTATTGACAACTCTTTTGGAAGGACTCCATGTAGTAAAAAATACAGCATATTCTCATACCAAGAATCCTCACCATCAATAAGATCCACTGGATACAGGTTTGCATCAGGCAACTCATCTATTGCTCCAGTAGGTGCCTCCCTAGTAGCTAACCTGCTCAAGTAGTTAGCTATCACATGTTTCTAACTTGGCTTGTGTATAACTTAATAATCAAACTCCTACATCAACATTACCCATCTAGCCAACCTTCCTAAAAGATGAGTTTTATTGACTAGATACACCAGAGCTTGATGATCCACATGGATCACTAATTTGTTTTCCAACAAGTAATGTCGAAAATTCTGCAAAATTATCCCAAGACATTTCCTTTCAGTAACTATATAGTTCCTTTCTGCAGCTGAGAGCACTCTACTGGCATAATAAATAGGTTTGAACCACCCTTTTTTTCTTTCTTGCATTAGAATTTGTCATAATAACTAATATCTAATTCTCCTAAATGATTTTCTCAGGTTAAACTGATCATTTAGTATGGGGAAGTACTAGGGGAGAAAAAGCTAGAATATTGGTTAAGCTGGCAGACCGGCCATAGTAGGGATCCAAAGCAGGGAAAATAGGGATCCTAAGGGGGGGCCATCTGCAAAAGAGCAATGTGCAACAATGGGCTTCAAAGACCCTAAGGTTCATCCCATCAAGACTTCCAAAATGCTAAGGTTCCAAAATTCAAAGGTTAAGTTCAATGGTCAAAACCTAGGAAAGATTAAATGCTTGTGGGAAGACTCAAAAGTCTTCCCACATCCCTATCTTGGTGGGGGAGAGACTTTCTTGTAGGGGATGAGAGAGAAACGCACGCACACACACACGCATGCACACACACACACACACACACACACACACACTCTAACTCTAGCAAGATCCTCTTACACAAAGGGAATAGGGGACACATGTCAGCTCGCTAGCCCAGTTGCCCCAAGGTGCATTCAAATCCTATTGGTTGGATGGCCATAGAGGTGGACCAATGAGAATAAGGCTAGAGTACATTTAGTTTAATTCATTTAAAAACACTTGATAAAAGAACCAATAGAAAAGCTCTCTAGAAGAATATTGGACAGTCTTCCAAGGGGTCCAATGAGCATTCAACAGCCCAATGGCTTGCTTGATTCCTATTGTCCAGAAGACTAAGGGGTCCAATGAGAGTTTAATTGCATTATTTAATCACCTAGAGCTCTCACAAAAGCGGAAAGGGGGACACATATCACAAGGCTATCACTTATGCTTCTCAATTATCATTGGCTAAGATTTGCAGGGTCCAATGGGATACCAACATGAGTAAAATGCAAGAGGGGTCGACCAAGAGAGAGAGGGGGCTGATTTTGGCAAGGCATTATCACACACACACACACACACACACACACACACACACACACACACACACACACACACACTCACACAATCTCATGTGTGAAGCAAAGAAGACTCTCTCTCCTTCTCAAGCTTTAGTAGAAAGCTCATCATCTGCTCCAAGCTTGTGAGAAGGGAGGCCTACACCAACAACTCTTGGCTTTGTGATGCAAATCCAACCAAGAGCCAAGCTACAATGCATGCTCATCTCCTATACCATGCTAATTACTAAGCTATGCTAAGCTTCTTTCTCGTAAGAATACTCCTTCTTCCTCTCAATCAACTCTCATACCCCGCTAGCTCTCACCATCTTTGAAGGTGTGTAAGGTCTTGAATATGAGATTGTGAGGGAATTGATGTTGTGTTTAACAAATATTAGCTTGGTGCTTGAAGCTTCCATCTTCATTGCACCAGCAAGTTATTGAAGGAACACAAAGTATTGTATTGTAAAATGTCTCCCTTGATGGGGGAAACATATAATACAAAGCCTTTTGGAGGGGGGACCGTCTCCATGTAAATCCGGTCCTCAATTTTTGTCAATAGCTTAATTTATCTCTCTTTTTGAAGTATTGTTCATGCCTATATAACTAGGTGTTATGATTTTGTTGCTCTCTCTATCCAAGCACTCTTGCTATGCTCATTAAGAATCTATTCTAATGAGATGCTCACTATGTCTCTGTTATTTTCCGCTACATACAAGTTACTAGACCATTAAATGTTACACAATTGCACCCACAACTGAAAGGGATGCATCCACAAACATGTGGAAAGGTAACTTCCAATAAGGAGGGATCATGATTGGTGCAGTCACCAAAATTTTCTTCAACAGATTAAATGCAGTTTCATGTTCATCCTTCCACACGCAGTCCACATCTTTCATGGTCAAATGTGTAAGTGGTTGGCACACATAGGCTAGGTACCTTAAGAACCTACTATGCCATTTCACTTGACCCACAAAACTCATCAATTGCTTCATTGTCTTTGGTGGCAAGGCATTCGGAATTGCTTCCACCTTCCTTGGAATCCTGTACCTCTGCTGCTTCATGGGCATTGCCTCTGATTTCAAATTTATGGTGTGTTGGCCTACAATTGAATCTGCTCCCTTCATATTAGTGTATGACTAAGAAAGTACATCCCTAAAATACAAGAGCAAAGCTTTCAATGCTTTCTTGAACTCACTCTCAAGTTCAGTGGATACCTTCACCATTTTTGGGTCATTTTGAACTTCCAAATTCATATCTTCTAGTTCATCTTCTTTGACTCTAGAACTCTTAGACATTTTTTCTTCAAACATCTTCTCTGCATGTTTGATGGCCTTAGTTGCTTCCTTTTCCTCCTCCAAGCTCTGCTCTTTGGTTGTTTTATCTGCCTTAGTTACACATATAGGTGGTAAGCAATAATAGATTTTTTTGTTCAATACGGTTTACACAATGCCAATAAGTAGGTTTTTGGTTAAACATCAATGTTCAACAAGTGGGTGGGCAATAATGATGCACCCAAATCATGTCAACATCAAAAGTAGAGGTTTTCCATCCAGTTCAACTGATATGTATGGTTTATGCTAGAGAGAGGAACCAACAAATGCTAAATGGTGCAAGACAAGGTGAATAGGAGGGTTTTTGCAAAAAGCTAATAATGATATTTTTTGTACTTTCTAGATTTGATGGGTTGCAAAGCCTTGAATACTAGCTAAAAACTTTAAAACTAGAGCATTGAATACGATATTCAAGGTGAGTTTTATGGTTCGTCAATTGGTTGAGTTGGCTAAAAGTTACGACACTTTGACATTGGAATGCAATACATATTTTTTTGGAAAGATCAATTTGCTTTTTTATCCTCCAAAATATAGAGCATGGCAAAGCACAAATTATAGGAAAGGTGTTAGAATTTGTGCTCATGATTGAGGTATACATGGTGGACTTTACTACTCTATCAAAGGTGTAACAAGCACAACGTTATGCCTTTTTGAAGGTGATTTTAGAAAGAAAAGTTTTTGAAGGAGTTTTATGAGGCTACCTTGTGGTAGGGCAATAAATTCATAGATGATAATATTACGGGGATACTAATTAGCAATTAGAGGGATGTACTTATTGGAGAGAGATATAACATACACAAGAGAGAGAGAGTAGAGAAGAGACAAAGAGAGAGAGCATACATGAGATATACGTGGTTCACCTAAGTGTGGTCTATTTCCATAGGAAAGAAACCATTCATAAGCATTATACTTCAAACTTGAAGTAATTTACAAAGAGCTTAGAAGCCCTCAATGGTCCTCTCACTTGATTCTCTCTTTAACTTGCACTTCTAGCTTCTTCATCATGTGTAGAAGAGGCCTCCTTTTATAGATGCCAAGAATCCTCTATGGGGTGTCCTCTCACATGAGAGGCAGCTGCCCATTTGTAGACACATCCATTGACCACTGGTTATTAGCCATTGACCACCATCCACCACCAGCCATTGGCCATTGACCATTGTCCACCACCGGCCACTGACCATCACCCACCGACGGTCATGGACCACCGGCCAAGTATCCATTTGCCACTTTCTGGCCAAGATATTTTGACAAAACATTCCTCAAAGTCCGAGACCTATGTTTGATTTTTGGTTTTCTAGTGAGTGATTTTTCTCATGCACGATGGCTTCTCCTCATAACAAGGGCCTTACAAATGTGCTCTGCTAGAATAAGAATTATAAAAGTAAATCAACATCCATAATTAACAATCTTCCACTTGAAAAATTGATCACTAGTAAACATGCGAGTACTTTTTGTTATGGCTTCTTATCCTTGAATACCAATTGCAGTTGAGCAAAAACTAAACTTCTCCTTGTTAACCACTTTTGTCAACATGTCTAGGATTATGGCTTGTGTGCAATTTTCTAAGCTTTAGTTGTCCCTCTTTCAAAAGAGTACGTATGAAGTGATACCTCAATTCTATACCCTTTGACACTTTAGTTGTCACCATACAAGACACAATTGTCTTGCTTATATCCAAGCTCCTCAAAAACCTATGAAGCCACAAATTTTCTTTACTAGCCTCTATAAGAGGTACACATTCTACTTTTGTGGTAGATGGCGAGATCACTTTTACAACTTTGAAGCCCAACTTATTGATGTGCCTCTAATGTGAAGACGTAGCCTATAGTACTTCTATGATTAACTTTGTCACCTACCGTATCTGCATCAGCATATCCTTGCAAAAAAAATGTTAGTGCCTCCAAAACATAAAGTATTTTTTGTTGTGCCTTTTAGATAAGTATCCATTTTTCAGCTTGCCAATGTTCTTTCCCTAGATTCTCCATGAGCCCTGGCCTTACCCAGACCATAGCATACATTAAAGAATCTACAAGTATAGCATATAGAACTTTAGACATATTAACTATCTCCGCTTGAAACCATAGCATACATTAAAGAATCTACCACTATAGCATATAGAACTTTAGACATATAAACTATCTCCTCTTGTGTCTATGCACACATATCCTTGTTTGATTTAAAGTCACTAACCAAAGGTGTACAAATTGGTTTTGTGTTTTGCATTGCAAACATTCTCATTACATTCTTGATGTAATCCTCTTGAGAGTGTTTGTTGGAATTAGGGTTGCAAAAAAACACACACATCTTGGAGAAGACGTAGGAAGCTCAAGGCACACAATAGAAAGTGTATTACTTAGTGTGCAATGGAAAGATAGATAGCCCCAAAATGATGGGTGTATATACAATGCACGGGGGGAAAAACATCCTAGAGAGGGAAAAAATGCCTCGGTGGTCCTAAGTGTGTTCACACACATCACTACCACATGTATATGGTAAAAAATCGCCCATGGAGTGATGCAGTGAACGAGAGCTGGCACATAGAGTAAAGGGAAGTGCCATGCCCTGAGGACATGATCAGTCCACAAAGAGGAGTAAGCCCAAATCTTTGCGGAAAGCTTCAAACTTCTCACGAGACAATGCCTTTGTGAAAAGATTTGCAAGGTTGTCCTGTGTTGGCACATAAGCCAAGTTGTGCTCTCTTGCTAAGAGTCTCTCCTTGACATAGTGGTAATGCACCTCAATGTGCTTTGTGCGAGCATGAAAAATTGGGTTTCTTGCAACTGCCAATGCACTCTGATTGTCAATGTAGATAGTGTTGGCAGTGTCCTGTCCAACACCCAAATCCGCCATAAGGCGTTTGAGCCATACACACTCAATTGTAGCTGTGAAGACTACCCTATACTCAACCTCACAACTAGAAGTAGCCATAGTAGGTTTCTTCTTTCTCAACCATGATATACATGAACTCTGCAAGCAAGGAATAAAAACCCATTTGTGGACACTCGCGTGTCAAAACAACTAGCACAATCTGAGTCCGAAAAAGCATGTAAGTCTGGCGGCAATGATCCCCCCTTGGGATAAAATAAGCCAAGATGAAAAGTGCCACTCAAGTAGCAAAAAATCCTCTTGACATCCTGCCAATGCTTAGACCCTGGGCTATGCATAAATTTGCAGACTTGTGAGATTGCAAACTGAATATCCACCCTCATGTTGCATACATAAATGAGACATCTAATAGCAGTTTGGTAAAGAGTGACATCTGCAGGATCACCAACATCATGAAGACTCAATTTCAAACCTGTTTCCATTGGAGTGGAAATAGGTTTGCAATCCTCAAGTCAAAACTTACATAGCATGTCTTTATGTAACTTTTCTAACACAAGGCAATACCACCATCACATTACTTAAATCATTGGAGAGGGCGAATGGGGGAACACACCCGACACAAACACAAGGACCTCTGTATAGCTCAGGGTATCCACATCACCCCTATCCTCTCAGAAAACACCTTCAAAATCACACTTCTCACTAGAAGACCACCACCTGCTCTTTTCCCAATGTTCACACACTCTACAAATCCACCACACAATGCACACCTGTTGCCACGGTCTATCTCCACCCTTATACACACACACAGTTGCTCAATCTCACTCTCTCACAGAAAACACCATCGATCCGGGGGGCACACACATCCACACTGCCGCCAGCACGAGAGAACACAAGATCAGGAGAAAGAGAAGGGGGGAAGGGGAAACAATAGTAAAACGGGGCAACATTGGCTTGATTACGCTTCACAAAACATGTACAAAGGCTTGCACTACCATCACCATGGGCATTTTCAAGAAAAAGTACAAAGGGATTTGACAGGCACACTCCTCTGTCAGAGAGATCCACTTTGCAGGCTTCAAACGGCACAAAAAAAGCCCCTAATTTGATTAAAAAATGACTTTTATAGTGGGGGGCCTTCAAATTTGGAAAACTGCCCCCTCGTTGGCCCATCTGGCACCTTAATTTAGTAACTTTTGGACAGGGGAAGCCGCCTTGCTTTCCTCTGCTCTCTTTTGCTTTCTTCATGGTCCCGGCCTTTAAGTGGCCCTTGCTCTGCTCGGCCATCTTCCTCTTGGCCCTTCCCTTGACATTTTACTGGACTCAGGCCCTTGGCTCAAACCGGCTACACTTTCCCTCTATATCCTTCCGTGGGACTGCCCCCTATCTATGCATCGGGGAGGCATTAGCGATATCGCTAATGCCCTTCTCCCTTGCCTTCAAAAAATGCCTTCAAGGGCTGTGGGAGTGGCTGGTGGCCCCCGTGCCACGTCACCAATTGATGCCCTTGGTGAGCCGCCCATTTCAGCCCACTGGCCACCGGCTACCACTGTGCGCAGCCTCTGACCTCCACAAAACCGCCGCAGTGCGCCACCGGCACCACGCACACAACGCCCGAACAATTCCGCCATATTCAATGGGGGCTCCAAGCTCCCCTCTCTCCAACTCACACTTCAAAAGGGACACATGGCCTAGCCTATATACCCCAGGTGCCTGGCCTCCTTCAGCACATGTGGGAGGACTTTGCACCACGTGGCACGCGTATAGGACTCCACCCTTTGAACCCCTTTGAAGCCCCCCTAAAAGCCTAAAAAAACCTCCCTCTTTTTGCCACTTTCAAGCAAGTGTAACTTGCTGCTCCAAGGCCTAATACCTGAGCCGTAAGACCCGACCAAAAGCTCGTATTGCTGGCTTGGTTCAATGTAATTGCCGTCGCCTCTCGACTTTTCCAGGCCCGCCCAACAAGGCCGCCAAAACACAAGAAAATCATCTCCAACCACTTCACTCTCAACTGCTCTAGGCTTCCCCAGGCCATAGCTCGGTGCTCGAGGCTCAAAATCACGAGCCGTCAATTCTTATTGACTCCACATGATCTACTCTATTTGCTTGAACCCTATCAAGGCCTTAGAAACCCCAGATGACATGATTCCAATGCGATCAGATGGACTCAAACTCGGCCCCAACAAAGCTTCAACTGACCATTTCTTGCTAACCAGAGCTTCGATTGGCAAATTGAAAAGACAGGTACGCTCCATAATTCAAGCTCTACACATCTATTTTCTGACATATGCCTGGGCCACCTATCCCCAGCTACCCTGCCCGTCGGGGATTTGCACATTGGGGCTCCGTTTGACGAGCCGTCTGGACCGGCTTCTAGAGCACATTGAACACTACATTTCAAAACACTGACTTGACACTTCAGGCACTTTCATCTACTATCCCATTTGGACCATCCTTTAGCTCTTTTGGCCTAAAAAACCACTTTAGACATACATTCCGTTGCCACCAGTCTGCCCAGGACCTTGGTACCTGCCCTAGCCTTCTACACTTTATCTGCCTGCAGCCTTCGCTTGGCATAGACCACTTTCCAGCTCGGACCAACTTTGGCTACACCACCGTATACCCAAGTAATGATGCAACAGTCCCAAATCTTTCATCTTGAAAGTAGCATTCAAATCAGCCTTAAATTCAGCAATATGTCTCTCATTTGGTCCAATGATCAACAAATCATCCACGTAGAGAACCTCAATGAGAAGTACATCACCCTCATGCTTTACATACAATGTGCTTTTTGTTGGATTGTTACGAAAGCCTCGTTTGAGCAAATGAGTGTCAGTCTTCTTGTACCAAGCACGAGGAGATTGATTCAACCCATACAAAGCTTTCTTACATCTGCACACTTTATCTTCTTGCCCTTTCTTAACAAAATTGCGAGGTTGCGTTACATAACTTCCTCAAATATGTCACCATTCAAGAAAGAAATAACATTGTCTGATTGATGTACATCCCAACCAAAATGACCTGCCAATGCACGTAGAAAACACACACTACTCATACGACAAGTGGGAGAAAAATTCTCTTCATAATCTATGTCTTTTTGTTGTGCATAACCCTTTGCAACAAGTCGAGCCTTATAGCGATCACTCTCACCATCTAGCTTGCGTTTCGACTTGTAAACCCACTTTGTACCAATGGCCTTTTTGCCAAGAGGCAAATTACCTAAAGTCCATGTCTCATTTTTTATAAGTGCATCATATTTTGATTGCATGGCAGCCATCCAATTTTTTGAATTTTGTGCTTCATCAAAAGAAAAAGATTCCTCAACATCATGGAAGCTAGACACAGTCAAAGCATAACACTCTGATGCATAAGATGCATGGCGAGAGCCTGAATGAGTACAACTAGACAAAGGTGCATCCAATTTACTGTCACACAATGTATGCACCAGCCATTTTGGCATACCTCTGGCTTGCTCATTCTCAGCCCTTTTCTCATCAAGTATATCATGTACATCTGCATCAGTAATAGGCTGATCTGCAACATTTTTAAAAACCCCCATGGGTTGTACATTTGCCTCATTGGAATTTACATTTGTAACTCCACCATTAAAAAGAGGCAACAAAGTGGCATAAATGTTCTATGATATGACATTACCATCTCTAGTACATGACAGTAAGGGCCGAACAAAATTTTCCACAAACACAACATCCTGTGAAACCAGAATACGCTTTGTTTGGGGATGATACAACCAGTAACCTTTGCTTTCATCACTATAACAAATAAAAAACATTTGACAACCTTATCATCCAATTTTTTGTGTTGTGTTTGTGGCACCAAAGCATATGCCAAACAACCAAAAACACGCATGTGCTCAATAGAAGGCTTTCTATCATGCCATGATTCATATGGAGTCATAGATTGCGAAGCTTTTGTAGGACTCTTGTTAAGTACATAAGTTGCACACATGATGGCCTCAAGCCAAAAGGAATGTGGCCAAGCTTGACTTTTGACCATACATCGTGCCATTTCCGTAAGTGACCTATTTTTCCTCTCAACAACACCATTTTGTTGAGGTGTATAAGGCATTTTATCGCACGACTAGCTAGAAATGCTTTAAATTCATGAGACATATATTGCCCCCTCGATCAGAATGAAGGGTGCCCATAGTACATTTCGAGACATTTTCAACCATAGCCAAAAATGTTTGAAGCACATAAATACTTTGGACTGGCGCTTTAAGTGGATCATGACTCTCAAACATCACTATGCATAAGCTGCAACCTACATGTGGCCCTAACTGAACCATCCTTTGGAAACCTTGAACGTTGCATCTTACCCAAAACACAGCCTTCACAAATGTGTTTGGCAGGTGCTTCAAGAGGCGACAAAGGAGAAACCATATCAGATTTTTGCAAACACAGCAAACTGGCAAAATTCAAATGAGCAAAACGTGCATGCCAAAGTTCTGCATCTAAAATATCCTTTGAATCCACAACTGCATTTGCAAAATTTTTCCCACACGTGTCATACAAAGTGAGCTTATACATCCACGTCATAAAATGCCAGATGCAACAATTCCATCACCAAAATTGAGATCATGTACTGTACATCTATCATCCACAAATTTGACTACAAGACCAAGTCTAGCAAATACAAATATAGACAAAAGATTATTCTTGATCCCAAGAACATAAAGTGCATCAACAAGTGTGAAAGAACTACCATTTGTAGCAATAAGCACAATCTTTCCAACTCCCTGAATCGGATAAGAGGCATTGTTGGCACAAGAAACTGAATTCCCCTGAGAGGGATATACTCAAGAGAGGTGAACAAATCATGATGTGAGGTAATGTGCGTTCTAGCACCATTGTCAAAATACCACACATATGAATTTGTAGCAACTGACATGCATGCATCATGGACATCGGGATTATAGGTACACTCTGCACTTAAAGCCCATTCTGCATCAACAATAGTCTCCTTTCACAGAAGACTCAACAATAGCTGCATTTGTAGTGGAACTAGCCTCAAAGAAAGCCTCTTTGGCCTTCAACTTAGGACACTGCTTGATCAAATGATCATTAGCTTTACAATAGTGCCAACGCATCCTCTTTTTGCCCTTATCACCAAACTTTCTAGACGAATTGATGCTAGCAGAAGCATTAGGAACATGTGATTTTACACTTGCAAAAGAACCATGAGAAGTGGTTGCACTACTGTTACCACCTTTTCTTTGAGCAGCAATAAAGGCCTGTTCAATTTCACATTGTCTTGTCCTTTTTTGTTGTTGGAAAGAGACTCTTGCAACATCAATGTGCAGAATGCGTCAAGCTTGACAACTTCATGATTTTCTTGGGTCAGAAGTCTCCAAGTACTAGCAAAAGTCTGGTAAGAATCTGGCAAGGCATCAAGAACAGTATGCACAAGGGAACTGTTTAAAATGACTTCATCTGCAGATATCCTCGACACCAGCAAAGGAAAGTGTCCATATCATCTTCCTCATGCATAATCTTTGACCAACTCTTTACGCATCAATGCAATTTTTACCTCATTGCGACTTGCATAAAGACCAGCCATAACATCCCAAACCTGTTTTGTAGATTTTGTTGAACGAATGTGAGGAGTAATAGTGTGCTTCACAGACAATGCAATCAATGCATGAGCTTGCACATCTTTTACATCCCAATGAGCTTGTTCTACCGTAGGTAAAACAACTGTAATAGCAGCAATCCTTGTAGCAAGATCTGCAACATCCTCAATATCGACTACATCCTCAGAACAAGGATGTACATCAATGCCGTGCACAATATTCCAAACACCATTTGATGCAAGAACATGTTGCATCATGTAAGACCACATAGGGTAACTGTCCCCATCCAATCTGTTCTCAGTAGCAAACATCTTGAACACATCTGTGTTGTTGTCAGCCATGGCCAATGCCTGCACTTGATGTTGCCCAAAAAGAGGAGAAACGAAGCGAGAACAACATGTGCTATATAGCACAAACCGTACGCAGAAAAAAACACTAACAAAATTTTTGCATAAAATGACAAAATAGCCTGCACAGTACTACATGTAGTGGAAAAGGAGGCCGAAATGAGGCTAAATAAAAAATCTGAGTAGACTAAGCTCTTCAAGCTTACCCAAAATATTTGTCGACCTGCGAACTCTCGCCAAAGCTCACTGAAATTGAAGAAAGTGAGCAGGCGTGTGCTCAAGCTACTGGCGACTAAGCTCGGGAGGACACAACCTGCTCTGATACCAATTGTTGGAATTAGGGTTGCAGGAAAACACACACAACTTGGAGAAGACGAAGGAAGCTCAAGGCACACAATAGAGAGTGTATTACTTAGTGTGCAATGGAAAGATAGATAGCCCTGGAATGATGGGTGTATATACAATGCATGGGGAAAAAAACATCCTACAAAGGGAAAAAATGCCCCGGTGGTCCTAAGTGTGTTCACACACATCACTACCACATGTATATGGTAACAGTGTTAATGTCTTCTTCAACCCGTCCCTTGATATTTTCATACCAAGTATTCATTTTGCAGTTCTTAAATTTTCAATTAAAAAAGATTTAATAAATCTCTTTTAGTTCTCTTATATCCAACATGTTAGCACTTGCGCTTAGCATGTCACCAACATACAACATTACGATGATGTATTTTCCATCCCCCAAATTCTTCATGTATACACAATGATCTCAATTGCATTGGTGGAATCCATGATCTAGCATCCATTGGTCAAATTTTAGATACCATTGTCTTGATGCTTTCTTTAAACCATACAAGTTCTTTCTCAACCTGCACCCATTTTTTTCCTTACCCTTTTCTTCTTACCCCTTTGGTCGAAGCATGCCAATTTCCTCCTCTAAGTCACCATGAGAGAATGATGTGTTTACATCCATTTGTTCAAGATTCAAGACTTGAATAGCCACAAGGATTAAAACAAATCTAATGGAAATCATTTTGACAACAAGAAAAATTATTTCATTAAAATCAATACCTCTCTTTTTAACCCCTTTACCACAAGCCTAGACTTGTGTCTCCTTTTTCTGTCTTCTTCCTCTTTCAACACCCACTTATTTTGTAATGCTCATTTATCTTTAGGCAAATCAACTAATTCCCAGGTTTGATTTTTTTGCAATGATTCTATATTTGCTTCATGCCCTTCATCCACTCCTCTTTGGATTCATGTGTCATGGCTTCTTCATATGACTCTGGCTCTCTAGAATATGTGACCAAGAGATGGTTGAAGGAAGGAATGAATCTGTCTAGAGGTCTACCAACTCTTGTAGATCCTCATCTTGATAGTATTGTTGTAAATTTTCACCATTTGCACTTTTTGAGTTTTCATTGTCCTCAAGATTCATAAATTTGAAATTTATTTAAGACATTGCTAACAAATGTCTTTCACTTTGATATTATAAATATTTGTTGAGCTATATCAAGAAGTGTTAAGATCCCATACATTACATTCTAGAAACCATGTGATATGTCACCTTGTGCACATAGATGTATTCTTATGAACATGTTCATGAAGTTAAGATATTTAGGTATTCAATAACAATTATGTTATGTCATCCTAATTTTATACATTCTATAACAAAGGGATTTCTAAATCCACCACTTGGCTATTCTAAACTCTTTGACCAATTTCATGTTACTAGTGTCAATGTAGACCTCCGACTAGCTACATTCTTTGCTATTCTATGTGTATTATTGAGAAAAAAGTAGTTGCCTTAAAAAAAAATTCAATCTATTTGTGACTATAATAAATGCAACACTCTTGTGTTTATTACATTATTCTTATCATTAAACATGTTTGGAGAACACAAGAATTAAACTAATCGCAATAACAAATTTTATGATAAAGAGTTGTTACAAGATAAAGAGTTCTAATTAAAGCACTCTTGTGATTGTGACATTATGTTTTTGCTGAATGGGTTATAGTTGCACATTACTCAAAATTGTTATGATTTTAGATAAAAATCGTGTGTTTGTGCATGTATACATGTAGATGACTCCCCATGCCAACATCACAACAACATGGCATATGCTTGTATGACTCTCATGCCAATATGACAACAACATTGTTTATTTTTTTTTCTTGATTGAGTATATAAAAAGAGGCCTTTTATTGATACAACTTATACAAAGTAAAAAAATAATATATGCCACCGTGTAACTAGAAATACCCAGCATAAGAATTCTTCTTATTGTGAAATGAAATTCACTAATAAAGAAATTCCCTTACAATCCTAAATTAAAATAAATTCAAAATTTTTGAGTAACAAATTTATGGGTGCATGCATGCATATAAATCTCCATGCCAATATGACAACAACGCTGTTCAATTTGTACTTGTGCCTTGAAGAAAAAAGGAATGTCTTGGCTAAATCCATTTATACATAGTAAAAAAAAATATTGATCACATTCCAAACTAAAAATACCAAGAAAAACTAGTCTCCTTAAACTAGAATGCACTCCTTTCATAAAGAAGTCCCCTTTCACTTGGGTGCACTCCTCGAAAAAATCCAAGTTACAAGGAGGCCTAAATATTTATAGTGAATCGGCTTACACAAGACATGAACACAATATATATCACCCTCAGCTCATAATAACAAGAAAAAAGTGCACCCATAAGAGAGATGCACTCCATCAATAAAGAATCTCCCAAATGAAAAGGTGCACTCCATGTGAAACACATTAGATTGATACAGAAGTCCCCATACAATAGGTTACACTTCATGTAGAAAAAAATAAAGTAATAAATGGGTGAATGAAAGATAAATGTATAATTTTTATTCCAAGAACAAGTTTTAATCGATATGTGGTTTTGTGTACAATTGATATCTTTGCCAAGCAACTTCGGCATGTAACTCTCAGCAAATGAAAAGGATCACTTCATGTGAATTTCTACTATTTGATTCCTTATAATCTCCTTTTTCCTACTTGGATTAGTTGACTCCTCTTGCTTGTCAAAAAGATCTCCTAGCTTCTCAAAAATTGGTAGCTTGTTATCTCTTTTTGAGACCATCTTGAGTTTTAATCTTTCCAATAGTCCATGACACCTTTGAATTCATTGTCATTGGAAATTGGGGGTTGTCCATAACAATTAGAGCCAATAAACTCACACACATTTTTGCTCTCATCAACTTGTAACAAGTATGGGAGAAACTCCTCTATGAGAACATTGTCAACCATATTTTCTTCATCAAAATTTGAAGAAAATATGAAATTATTTGTAGGTAAAACACAACCTTTGTATGTAGAGTCATCGACAAGAATTGTTTTTCGTGGATCACATTCAAAGCATGCATATATTTTTGCAAGTGGCTTAAACATAGCTGGAACTTGAGGATTGTCTGTTCTAAATAACTTTATGTCTTTGGGAACATAGCAAGATTCTTGAGACCAAACTAAAAAATATGGCAATATCTCTTCTGTAGTTATTTGAAGCATTCTCAACATCTGGTAAACATTAGCTTCTCTATTTGATGACCAAATCCCCCAACATTGAATCTCTTCAATATGGTCTATAAAAAGTGGATGCACCTTGGCCTTAACACAATATGCCTTCATGAATCATATTGAATAGATTCATGAAATGATGATGGTTATTGAATTCGTTTCAATAGTAGACCATTCAAGTCCAATATTATTGTCAACATGGATTTGTTTGGATTTGATGAAACCAAAGTAGTTGTATCAACACCACTCTCTTGCACATCATCAATAGATTGAAAGCTTTCATCCTTGGCTTTCTTTGGTGAAAGATGCAACAAAGAGGTCTCAGGTAATTGCATTGCAGTATCAGTAAATGGATTCAATTCTTCAAGTGAGACCTTTGTGGATACATGTGGAAGGCTCTCATTAACTATCATTCAATTGAATTCCTTATCTATCACACCCTCAAACAAAAAACAATGAAAGATCACACAATAGCCTCCTAGAGGATAGTATATTAATAAGCAAGATTTTTTGATATAATTATTGATATCCACATAATCATCACCTTCTCAAACATTGATTCTCCATGTCTATCTAGCAAGAAAAAATAAATTAAGAGAGTAACTCTACCCACAACTTAAGCACTAAATTCTATCCCTTACATATCAAGGAGATAAAAACAATATAGCTAGAACCCCATAGTGCTAAATATGCATGACAATAGCCATTCAATACATAATATTAAGGAAGTTTTGTAAGGATGAGTGCATCTTAGATTCACCACTTGGCCACTCTAAACAAGTTCTTGGAGGAGACCAAGGAAATTCTCAATCCACAATCAAGCCACCTTAAGCAAGGTTTGGAAGGGAAAGTTCATCATATATTTAGCACTTGGTTTTTGGTGCATCCTAGATCCACAACTTGGCCATTTTAAACATAGTGGAGAAGGGAATTTGCATCCTAAATCGACCATCTTCCCATTCTATAAAGTTTGTGCAAGGAAGGATGCATCTTAAATAGAATCAAGGTCATTCTAATGAAGATTTTAATGGTGGTGTGCATCCTATACATAAAAAAAAAACAAGTTGTGGAAGATTGGTATACATCATAGATCCACCACTTGGCTAATCTAGAAATCATAGAAGAGTGGATGCTACCTCAATCAAAGATTCAATCATAGTTGTGGAAGTCATCCACCACTTGGCCAATCTAAAAATCATGGAAGAGTGGATGCTACCTCATCAAAGATTCAGTCATGGTTGTGTGCATCCATCTCCCAAGGTCCACTACTTGGCCAATCTAAATATCTTGTATTAAAGTGAGTGCATTCTAGATCCACCACACCACCACTTGGTCATTCTAAGAAGTTTTGGAACACACATTGCTTCTTAAATGCATCACCGAAGATTTGGAGATTTGAAGTTCAAGTTATTGTTGAATATTAAGGGAATTGTCAATGCACCACCAATCCACTTTAAGCAAGATGTGGGAAGGGGAAAGTGAATCTTGTATTTAGTACTTTCCCTTTTGAAACAAATTTAGGATGGTTTGGTGCATCCAAGATCCACCACATGACCATTCTAAACATGATTGTGTAAAAGAAAAAATGCATCCTAAATTCACTACCTTTCTATTCCACTTGTCCAAGCTATGCTCTATTGAATTATAGAGGACTATAAGATCCACAACTTGTCCAATCTATGCTCTATGAAACATAGAGAGCCATAAGGTACTTGTCTAAGCTATGTTCCATTCAAGCATAGAGGATCATAAGGTCCACCGCTTGTCGAATATATGCTCTATTCAAGCATAGAAATCCATGAGGTCCACCACTTGTCCAAGCTATGCTCCAGTCAAGCATAGAGGATCATAAGGTCCACCACTTGTCCAATGTATGTTCTATTCAAGCATAGAAATCCATGAGGTCCACCACTTGTCCAAGCTATACTCCATTCAAGAATAAAGATAAAAAAGATCCACCACTTGTCCAAGCAATGCTCCATTCAAGCATAGAGAGCCACAAGAACCACCACTTGTCCAAGCTAAGATCCATTCAAGCACAGAGAGACACAAGGTCCACCACTTGTCCAATCTGTGCTCTCATAAAGGACCATAAGATCCACCACTTGTCCAATTTATGCTCTATTGAAGTATAGAGAGCCATAAGGTCCACCACTTGTCCAAGCTAAATAGCCACAAGGTCCACCACTTGTCCAAGCTAAATAGCCACAAGGTCCAACACTTGTCCAATGTATGCTCTATTGAAGCATAAAGAGCCATAAGGTCTACCACTTGTCCAAGCTATGCACCATTCAAGCATAAAGGACCATTCAATAATAAGGTCTATCACTTGTCCAAGCTATGCTCCATTCATGAATAGAGGACCATTCAAGAATAAGGTATATCACTTGTCCAAGCTATGCTCCATTCCAGCATAGAGGACCATAAGGTCCACCACTTGTCCAATTTATGATTTATTGAAGCATAGGGAGCCATGAGGTCCACCACCACTTTTCCAAGCTATGCTCTATTCAAGAATAGAGAGACACATGCTCCACCACTTGTCCAAGCTAAGTTCCATTCATGCATAGAGAGCCACAAGGTACAATCTAAGCTCTATTGAAACATAGTGAGCCATAAGGTCCACCACTTGTTCCCAACCTATGCTCCATTCAAGCATAGAGGAACATAAGGTTCACCACTGGTCAAATCTATGCTCTATTGAGGCATAGCGACTCACAAGGTCCACCACTTATCTAAGATAAATGTGCGCTTCTACTTCACGTATCGGAGGCTGGGGACTTGCTGCGAACACTATGTGCGAGCCACGAATGGTTGCAAGCACACAATCAGACTATCCTAGTAAGCTCAAAGGGTCCAATGGTGTGTCACTCACCACTCTACTCTTATTGTCGTGAAGGATTCCATGCTGTCAAGAAGAGGGAGCCGTTGCCGCCGCACTAAACAATCAATACCACCACAATTCTCGATCACACAAACTCTCTCTTTCTCTCTCTCTCTCTCTCTGTCTCTAGGATACTCTCTCTCTCTCTCTCTCTCTCTCTCTCTCTCTCTCTCTCTCTCTCTCTCTCTCTCTCTCTCTCTCTCTCTCAAAATGAGATAAGTGGTACGCCTCTCATCGGCGATCACCTACGTACCTATAAGACCGACAAGCTCTGTCCATGACTCAAATAAAGTGATAAGACGTCCGTCAAAGGTGATAGGGTGTCCTTAAGTGGTTGACATGCCCCCTTCCTGATGAAGATTCCATCCTCGGAAAGCCAGTGAGGTGAAGCCTGTTTGTCAAGGTGGAAGAGAATCTTAGATTGAATGTCTTTAGCTTTCTTCAAATGCATAAGCACTTGTAAAGGTCAAAAAGTAAACAAATCTAGTGTTGCTAATTTAACGATCCAGAGGCACTAGAGGTCAACTATTAATACCATGGGCAAGCTTCTCAATTCTCTCTAGTCAATTAAGCTGTTTAATCGCAAGAGCAAAGTATTTCATGTCCGAGGGCTGATTAGAGGCTATACCTAGAAGACCTTTTAGTTAAGCTACGATAAAAGGAATTGTATATGAAATTATCACCTCAATTATCACCCCCAAAGTGTTTTCCACATTGATTCAATTTTTGACGTGTGTGCTTATTTTGTATGCCTTGGGCTTTTTTGCTTCTCAAGGAAAAGCACCCACATTGGGAACCTCTAGGGCTCTAGTACCATAGGAAATACATGTGAGTGAAGTGCCAAATCAAGTTGGGATTTCTCTTCCAGCTTAAGATTTTACATTTTTGACACTTTTGTTTTTTTATTTGTTTGTTTTTCACTACATTTCAAATTTGTAACTTTGGGGGGTCATATTGACACTGTTATCCTTCCGAGGCTCATCACAATAGTAAACTCCCTTTATAATACTTAAGCTAAAGGTCAAGAGGTATTAAGCTCATTAGAAAGCACTAGTACATTGCATACAATGCGTCATAATATGAAATTAAGAACCTAAAGTAACCATAGACAATTAGAAAGGCATTTCCCATGGTATTAAGAGAAGAGCTCTAATGTCTATCTTGGTTAAACTAGCTTAGTCAGACTTCTTGATTCATAAAATTATTTTGAATCTAATGTTTAATAGTAAGCAAATGTGCTGAATATTGTGCTACCTCACAGTTAAAGCAGACAAACATGGATGCTAAAAAAGACAAGAAGCAATGATAATGTATAAGAAACACCTGTTCATGTTGATGATCGCACTTGATTCAAAGAGTGAACTAGACAAAGATTACGTGAAGTTCAAAATCCCAACTATTGCAATGCATTCCTGTACACACTAAAAAACACAAGGAATACCTCTAGGAGGCACATCAGCAGGAAGAGGCACCAACCATTATAGAACATAATCGAAAAAACATAAAGAACCCTAACCTAAGTATTTGCACCCCCCTAGAGGGCAAGGGAGCAGGATACTGTATAGATGGGCGGGTAGCCCTAAGTCTAAACCCCTATCCTTGTCATCTTTAAAAAAAAATAAATTCATCATTAGTGAGACCATACGTGCCATCCGTGTAATCATGTAAATCTTCTGCATCATTAGATGCACGTATGTTCACTAGGAATGTCACTAAGCATGTATAGTCATCTTGCTCAAAAGGGTAAGCTAGTGCAATCAGAAAGACGTTCTCTACTAAGTAGGGATCAATTGTGGTCAAGAGACGTATCAGCCATTCTAATTCCTTAAATTTTTTCTCACACTCTAGTGTATCTACCAAATCCTATTCACAGGCAAGCACCGGGTAGACTATGTGAAACACTTGTGAAAAGTAAAGAGGGTACCGCTCACCCAAGGTAGGAGTGGATGACTCTAGCATTCTAGCCATATTTATACACACATACATATTTTGGTTAGTGTGTAAATATTATAAGGGCCATGTCAAAATGTCGTGTCCTTGTGCAAAATGTGTTATTATGATTTTTGGATCATGTACTAGAATTTGTAGGTTTCAAGATTTTTGTTTGGTGGCTCTTGCTCTTTACTTTTTTATTTTTGTTTTCTTGAGTATAGGGCTATATATATACATTCCCTAAGATTGGGAGATTGAGAGGTCAGGGAGGAAGGTAAGAGGGGAGCAAGTGAATGATGGATGTAAGCAAACACTCCCCCCCTTCCTTGGGTAGATCATACCTTTTGGAACGACGTCATCACCTTTTGAAACCAATTGTTCCAAGTTGTAATGGGTAAAGACTTTGACCAATAGTTTTTCACCACCATAGGCGTTTCATCTAGTTGCAAGGGTAGTAAGATACTCTCCCATAATTTTATTGTTTTAGATTACAATGGGAGGTGCTATTCTTTCCTTGTTTCTTTGTACATTTTTGGTGGTAAGTGGAAGTTGTGAAGAAGTTTGTGTTTTTGTAGAGAACTACATGAAGAGCAAGAAGCTTCATTTGTTTTTTCTATGTTTGAGCCAAGCGATACAAGTCGTTCTCGCTTGGAGTCGGCTTTATTGTTATAGGATTTGACTCACATAGGTTTATAGGTGACAGGTAAGAATACAATTTACATTCAGGCACCCAGATTTGATCATTCGCTTCATAGTAGCCTTGGGCTTCCAATTGTCATTTAGGAATCCAATGCAACGTTTTCTTACATTCACTGGAGCGAGTGGTGCGTCTACAACGCTTCTGCTTTTTAGCGTAAAAAATGGTCGCTAAAGAAGCTTTAGGGACCCATTTGTATGTTTCCTTTGTTATATTACAATGAGTCTTGTGTGTCTCATTCTTTTTTTTAGCTTCAAAAGTTGAAGCTCTAGAGGGTTGGGCTATAGGTATAGATGGTTCAACGTCTTGGACATGGAATGTTTTGGATAAACAAAAACCCAAGCTTGAAAGTATTGCAAAACCTGAAGAGCTTGCGCTAGAAGAAACGAAAGCGAAGTCCGATGTGGTGGCAGAACCCCACCTTGAAACAAATGAACCAGAGCTTATAGTGCCGGACAACGAAGATGCCTTAGACGGAATCCCATTCGTAGAGGAAGACTAACCAGGACACTTATGGGAAAAGGTAAGAGAGATCAATGATGGGAGCCTAACTTTAAAGTCAGCTCCTATAGAGGAAGTGTGGTTGGATAACCTACCATCTGATATGAACATGGATTTACAATCCTTGTACGGGGATTGCGGATCGGAAGCTTCAGGAATATCTAAACCATTGACATTAAAAACATTACCTTCTTACTTGGGAGATAACGAAGATGAATCCATCGTGTGCAAGACCACTCAAGTAAAAAGAGCCAAATAGACCCTAGAAGTAGACAACGTTCATTCTATCATGTCTACACCCATCCAATGCGCTCTTACTTTGGGAGAACTCTTGAAACTCAGATACTTATGGAATGATTTACAGAAAACCCTAGAGAAGGTGGGGATAACGGGGTTAATCTCTAAGAATTTGGAAAAATTGAAAAATAAAATAGAAAACAAAGAGATTCGATCAGTTCTTATAAACAAGGTCGGAGAATATTATGAAGGGGAAGAAGGAAACACTACCCTCCCAGTGAAATATAATGACATTGAAACCATGGCACTACTGGATAGTGGAGTTGGCATAGCCATAGCCACTAAAGCAGTATGGGAATCTTGGGGACAACCAGCCATTAGACAAACGTGAATGAAATTGCAATTGGCTAACGGACACATTGAGAGACCACTAGGGCTACTTGAAAAAGTGATAGTGAACTCCTGTGGAATTGAATAACAACACACTTTTGCCATAGTAGACTTTGGGAAAAGACTCAACTATGAAATCATATTGGGAAGACTTTTCATGCAACAGGTACAACTTATCCAAGATTGGGGAAACAACTATCTGTACTTGAAGCAGGTGGGATCTATAACAAGAGTCAATCTAAAAGATCATACTTATAGATAGGTCTTGAAAACACCCATCCAAGAGTTTGATTCAGTCTCTTCGGCTGAAACTAAACTCCCATCCTGGTTAAACAAAGACACTCCTATTTGGATGTATGGAGCTTCAGAAAATGGAAGCTTAAGACGAGAAAATGGAAGCCTACATACCTGAACCCTTTCCAGAGCATTTATTTGAATCATTTGACAAGACTCAAATTTTAGCGACAATGGATGTATGTGTGAATATATCTATGTGTAACATTTAATGGCCTAATAACTTGTGTGTAGCGGAAATCAGCATGAACATAGTGGGCATTTCATTAGAATAGCTTCCGAATGAGAATTACAAGAGTGCTTGGGTGGAGAGAGCAACAAAAAGCATAACACTTAGTTAGATAGCATCGACAATACTTTCAAAAGAGAGAGAAATTAAGCTATTGACAACAGTTGAGGACCGGATTTGCATGGAGCCGGTCCCCCCTCCAAAAGGCTTTGTATTATAGTTTCTCCCATCAAGAGAGACATTGTACAATACAATTATTTGTGTTCCTTCAAGACTAGCTAGTGCAATGAAGATGGAAGCTTCATACACTAAGCAAAAACACTTAAATCAAACACAACTTGAATTATCCCCGTTCTTAGACCCAAGACCTCACACACCTTCGAAGATGGTGAGAGCTAGCAAGGTATGAGAGTAGATTGAGAGGAAAAAGGAGTATCTTACGAGAAAGATGTACATCTCCTCACATAATCACTCATATTAGCATAGCTTAGCTTAGTAATTAGCTTGGTAGAGAAGATGAGCATGCATTGAAGCTTGGCTCTTGGTTGGATTTGCATCCACATGCCAAGAGAGTGTTGATGTAGGCTTCTATCTCACAAGCTTGGAGTAGGTGATGAGCTCTCCATTAAAGCTTGGGAGGAGATAGAGTATTCTTCCTTCACACATGGTCAAGTGTGAGTGTGTGTGTGTCAATGCCAAGCAAAAATCAGCCCTCTCTCTCTCTTGGGGTCTCTCTCCCTAGCTGCTAATTAGGTCTGGCTTTTGCCTCATTGGACCTCCCCAGGTCAAGCCAATAGGAATTAAGCAGCATAAGTGATAGCCTTCTGACATGTGTCCGCCTTTCCCCTTTTGTGAGAGCTTTAGGTAATTAAATAATTAAACAAAACTCTCATTGGACCCCTTTGTCTCCTGGCCAATAGGAATCAGGCAAGCCATGAGGCTTCTGAATGCTCATTGGACCCTTTGGGAGACTGCCCAATAGTCTTCTAGGAGACTTAATTCTCATTGGTTTCTTTTATTAAATGTTTTTAAATTAATTAAACTACATTTACTCTAGCTTAATTCTCATTGGTCCACTTCAAGGGTCTTCCAATAGGAATTGGGCACACCTTGTGGGCATTTGGCCTAGGGAGCTGACATGTGTCCCTCATTCCCTTTGTGTAAAGGGAGCCTGTGTGTGTGTGTGTGGCTTTCTCTCTCATCCCCTACCTTTGGGGCTCGCCCCCTCCCATGTAGGGATGTGAAAAGACTTTTAGGGCACACACTAAGCATCCAATTTTCCCTAGGGTTGACCTTTGGACACAACCTTTGAATTTTGGAACCTTAGCATTTTGGAAGTCTTAATGGGCTGAACCTTAGGGTCTTTTTGGCCCATTGTTTCACATGGCTCTTTTGCAGATGGCCCCCCCTTTGGATCCCTATTTTCCCTCCTTTGGATCCCTACTGTGGCCGGTCTGCTAGCTTAACCAATATTCTAGCTTTTTCTCCGTTGGCACTTCCCCACATTAAATGATCAGTTTAATATGAGAAAATCATTTAGGAGAATTAGATATTGATTATTATGACATATGCATACTCAATTTTTCAATGAGGATGGCTATGACATAATCCCCATCCAAATGATGTCAGTCGTCAACATTGAAAACAAAGATGAGGAAACAAAGCACTTGATGAAAGCTCAACAAGTCTTTTCTGACCTCTATTACGATGCAATTGGTGAGTTAGATGAACAATCAGCTACCTCAGAAGATTTGGGGTCAGAAAAAGAGCATACAAGAGCTCAGTTACTCTTAAAGGGAGGGGAGGAAAAGTTTATTGACTTTCCAAACCAGAAATCAAGAAGACAAAAATGGTATAGACAAAAGAGAGACACCAATATCGTGAAAACACGACCTATGCCATCAGTCTCCAGTAAAACACAGTTCCTAATGCAGATAGATGCTAATGATTGTGTCAAGGACAAAATAACTGGCAGATATCTTTCAAACAGAAACTCAAAAATGTCTTAGACATCGAGAAAAGCAAGGAAGGGTACTCACAAAAAATCTCAGGATAAAAAACCACTCATGACCAGAGTCGAGCGGAAAAAGAAATATCAAGAGTTGAAAAAATCTCTAAAGGAGATATACACAACCGAAATGGAAACCACGGAAGAGGATGGTAAGGATGTAATGCATATTCCATCCCATTACAAAAATTATACTCTCCAAGATCGAAAAATCATAATCGAACAACCTGTTAGGGAACTACGAAAACAAGGCGAGTCTTACGAAGGACCTGAAAATGCTAAAAGGGTAGACTTGGATGAACCAATAGAAGAGCCTAGACCGGCTTACATTGCAAATGACCTAATAGAAGAAGAAGAAAAGCTTTTGCTAAGCTTGTTAAAGGAATACCGGGATATCTTCGCTTGGTCTTACAAGGATCTCAAGGGTGTTGATCAGAAATCTGTCAACATATTATACCCATGAGAGATGATGAGAAACCAAGTAGACAGAGACCATACACTTATAACGAAACATTTGCGAGGAAGATCAAAGAAGAGATTGAAAAACTAAAGGAAGCTGAATTTATTTACAAAATTGAACACACGGATTGGGTGTCTCCAATTGTGGTAGTACCTAAGAAGAATGGGAAATTACGAGTGTGTTAATCTCAAAAATGTGAATGCAGCTACCATTAGAGACAACTTTCCTCTTTCAATAATTGAGCATGTGTTAGAACGAGTGGCAGGAAAAGAAGCTTACAGCTTCTTAGACGGCTTTTCGGGATACAATCAACTTTTGGTTGACCCAAAAGATCAGCATAAAACTGCTTTTGCAACAGAATGGGCTATGTTTGCCTATCGGGTTATGCCGTTTGGGTTAACTAATGCTCCAGCCAAATTTTAGAGGTTGATGAGCCATGATTTCAAAGAGTATCTTTGGAAATTCTTAGAAGTATACATGGATGATCTATGCGTACATTCATCAATCCGGGCTGACCATTTTGAACACCTCAAAAAGGTACTCGAGAAATGTAGACTTTATAGGATTTTCTTAAACCCTGAAAAGTACACATTCATGGGAAGACAAGGGAAAATTCTTGGACATATAGTGTTTAAAAATGGCATAGCTACCGATATTGAGAAGATTCATGTCATTGCTGATTTGCCTAGACCAACAACAGTCAAGGGGGTACAAGCCTTCATGGGACATTGTGGATATTACCAACGGTTCATCTACATGTATGGTATAATTGCAAAACCCATGTATAGATTGATTACACACTTTGAATGAACCAAGGCATGTGAAGAATCCTTCATGAAGCTTAAGCAAGCTCTCACCTCAGCTCCAATATTGAAAGCACCAGATTGGGATAAGGTATTCCACTTACATGTAGATGCTTCAAACTTTGCTATTGGTCGTATAATAGCCCAACGAGGAGATAGGAAAATTGACTTTCCTATTTCGTATGCTAGCCGAGAATTGAACATGGCAGAAAAGAATTACACCACGACTGAAAGAGAAGGACTAGGAATGATCTACGTCGTTAAAAAGTATAGGCATTACCTATTAGCCAACAGGTTTGTGTTCTTTGTGGACCACCAAGCCTTGTTATATTTGGTCAACAAGCCATGTAGCACAGGGAGAATAGTGAGATGGTTCATCATTCTTCTTGAATTTGATTTCACTGTGGTTGTATAAAAAGGCACTACACATCAACGAGCAGATCATTTGTCAAGGATTGTTTCAGGGGAATCACTTAAAGGGGTAGACGATGATCTACCATATACCTATTTGTTCTCCATAGAAATGTACCTAGATGGTCAGAAAACATTGTGTCATTGATGACAATAGCTCAAGTGGATTCACAAATACCACTTCCTATCACAATTGATTTAATTGAGCAACCGGCTATGTATCAATTACTAGCTGGAAGGCTATATAAAAGAAATTGAGATGGGATAGTGCTTTTATGCATTAAACCTGAGGAAAAGGAACAATACCTAGTCAAGCACATGTTACCATAGTAGGACTTCACTTTGCGGAAGATCAAACTATGCAACGAATCTTAAGACTTGAAGTATTTTGGCCGACTATGAGGAGAGATATTAGATCTTTTGTAAAAGATTGACCTCAATGTAGAAAACAACCACCCATTCCTCATGTAATATTGTTTCAAATGTCACCTGTTCCTAAGTGGAGTGATTATCTGGTTACTTACTTATTGAGCCGAACATTTCTTGAGGATATGAGTAAACGTCGTCAAATATCAATTGAACCTGAAGCAAGAGACTATGCTCTTATTGGGAACCAATTGTATCAGAGAGGTAAAGATCAACATTTGCGTCTTTGTGCAAATGAAAACGAGTATATTCCGATTATAGAACAAGCACATGCTGGATTAGCTGGAGGCTACTTTTCTAGTGAGACCACCGCAAGAGCAATCTTGATGGCAAGCATATAGTGGCCAACACTTTTTGCAGATGCCAAAGAATATGTTCGAAGGTGTGATGCTTGTCAGCGAGCAAAAATGCCAACACGAGTAGACAGCATGCCCTTAAGACCAGTGATGGGGGCTAGAGCCTTCACAAAATGGGGTATAGATTTTGTTGGACTGATACAGCCACCTGCTTATAGAACCCAAGCTCAATATATCATTGTAGCTACGGACTATTTGACCAAGTGGGCCGAGGCTAAAGCGACTCAAAAGAATGATGCCAGAACCACTGCTGCATTCTTATATGAGTATGTATTCACGAGATTTGGACTGCCAATAGAGATTGTCAGTGATCGGGAAACTCATTTCCTCAATGAGGTAATAGAGTATTTGCTTAATGAGTTTATGGTTATCCATAACAAATCAGCTCCCTATCACCCACAAGCAAACGGACAAGCTGAGCATACGAATAAAATTCTTAGCTCGGTACTAACCAAAGTGGTTAGTTCAGGAAGGACAGACTGAGAAATGAATCTCCATGCTGCTTTATGGGCTTATCGAGTTTCATTCAAAACAGCTCTAAATGCTACACCCTTTAACCTTGTTTATGGTCTTGATGCCATATTGCCAATAGAATTTCTATTGCCGACATTAAGGGTAGCACAGAATCTTGAGTGGACTGGACATGAATTGTCAGAAAGACTTGAAGATTTGGAAAAGCTAGGCGAGAAAAGGCTAATTGCTGTATCTCATATCTATGCACAAAAGCGAAAACAAAAACACTTTTTTGATTCCCACTTAATCACAAAAAATTTCAAGAAAGGGGACTTAGTTCTAGTCTATTCCCTTAAGCAACAAATTTCCAAGTTTAAGAAAAAGGGAAACGGACCATTTATCATTGAAGATGTATCTCCAAGTGGAGCAGTAAAATTGTCCACCCTGGATGGTGAACCAATGGCTAATTGGATTAGTGGATGTGGTTTAAAGAAATACAATTTGCCACTAACCAATGAATTGCTAGAGAGAATGAATGCAGCCAAACAAAGGAAGATCAAGCGACAACAGGTTATTGATGAAGCCCAAGAGGAAGCTAGGATTCGGGTACTCAAGCGTAAAGCGGCTCTCAAGAATCAACAGATACCGATTCCCATCAACACTTTGGAGCTAGATGATCGATGACGGGAATTACCTAAAGATGCAGTTTCAATAGATGACGACTGGTTAGATGGAATGGATCTGCACATCAAAGTACAACTCAACAATCATAGCACCAAAGGTTTGGTAGACACAAGAGCTAGAGTGAATGCAGTAAGTTATTCCACATACAAGAAGGCAACAAGTCAAGCATTGACGGTAGGAATAGTGACAATCAAAGGATGCAACAAGAATCCAACTCCAACATTGGGAGTAGTCAACTTGAACGTGGTAGTACATGGATGTTCATGTCCGCATCAGTTTGTATGCTTGCCAGATGAACACATGAATGAGACGATGATTCTTGGAATTTCCTGGATGCGTACATACAAAGCAGTTTCAGATTGGGATACGAATCAGCTAAAGCTATCACCTAAAGGAGGGCAACTCATTATTCCAGTTGCACCAAGCAAGGAGAAATGGAAAAGAAGCAATCAGCAGACCAATCCATGAAGCCAATCTTCTCCATCCCCTCGACAATCAAATGCTACAGGTAGCATGCAAGGAGTCATACAGATTTGGGTACCAAAAGCACAACTTATGGATAAACCAATTCAGATCTGGGTGCCTAAAACTTCACCGAAGAAACAAAAGAAGGTTCCAAGGATTCGAACACAGCATCGAGCATCTACGAGCAAGGAACCTAACATGAAAAGGGTTTGGAAGAAAAAGGAGCACTTATCTTCTCCACAGACCGTGACACCAATCAAGCAGTGGCAAGTTAAGTCGCAACAGACTCCACCACACCATGTAGCACCAAGCTGACCAAGCTACCAATGGAGAGAAAAATCTCGACAACAGTCTAAAGTGCTACCAACAACTCAAGCAATAAAAGTGTTAAATCACCCTAATGGTACAATCAAACAAAGAGCACAAAAGCTAAAAGATTTTCTCTTTGGAAGACATCAACAACAAACCTTGTTATCGGAAACCTTTGAGTTAATTACTCAAGACCCAACTCTTGCACAACATATTGGTTTGAATTGCATTGATCTTCATATCATGGTAGAGCCAATCACAACTATGCATAGACACAATTGTTCAACCCATGCACGCAGTCGTCCCGGAGTACGCCATCTAGGAGGGGTGGAAGGGCTCTAAGTACTAACTAATTAAGGGCAATGTTTGAAGAGGGAGGAAAAAGTTCCATGTTGACGTGTGATTTTTTGCAAAAATTCCCTTATAATTCATCAACATGGGAAAATTCATTGATAATATCTTTTCGATGAGTGTAAATAGTGTATATACTATCAGAAAATCATCAAAAATAGTCCTTTTTTGGGTATTTTTAATCATTTTTGTTGATAAGGAGGCTTAAAAATGGAGAAATCCAACAAAAAACAATAAAGCGGTGTTTTTCAATTGATTTTCTTAATTATTAGATTTTTACTTTACTTTTTTTGAGAATTTTGCTATTTTCTTTGATTTTTTCAAATAAACAGGTCAAAATTAATAATAAATAGCAAGAAAGCTCAGATGGAAAAATTGAAGACACGATGGTGATCAGAAGGACAAGGTGGACAAGTAGAAAAATTTTCAATGAAATCAGAAGACGGAAGCGGGAAGCCTAAATTAGGCGGCCAGGTCTGCTTTTGCAAAATTCTTGCAGAATTGAGCTACAGGAATTCGATTAGAGAAATTTTTTAGTGTAACATAGATTTCACAGCCTAGTAGGACTAACTGGGGAATCTGGGGAAATTTGGTTCGGGAAGTCCAGGTATAGATATCCATTGTAGGCTAAAACCATTTCATTTCCACTTGGAGCCTTTGCAGAGAGAGATTTTGGCCTCTTTCGCGCGACATTTCCGGAGCCCACAGTTGACCTTTTTCAGCGCCGTCTCACAGGAGACATGAGGGGAGCAATGCAAGCTACGGAGAAGGCCAAGAAGAAGCTAAACCAAAAAGAGAAACTACAAGAACTGCTTGCGTATCAACTGGACCTCGAGTCAGTCAAGGCGGCAAAAGCATCCTATCTTTCTAAAGAACAGCTGGAAGAACACCACACCACGGTCTTCACTGGCAGATTCAAGAGTGAAGAAGGGCATCACGTGGAGTTGCAACTCCTGCCTAAAGAGGTCTATGATGTAGCTGTAAAGCCAGAAACCAAAGAGGCTAACTGCAGGTTGGGGCTCACACATCTCTACAAACAAGAGCCTTGCGGAGTGGACTTTCAGAAAGCTTACGAGCTTCTGTCCACAATCAAAGAAGACAAACCGCCCAGATATCAGACACCCAAGGGAACAAGGTCAAGGTAGTAATCACAAAAGAAATAGTGGCAGAGGCACTCAGACTGCCACTGAAGGAATGACCATGCAGGCAAGAGACGGGAAAACCGCGGGTACATTTACCAAGGAAACAGCCGCGGCCACATTCGCCGATCTTATCCACAAACAGGTGGAAGAGCCAGCCCGTCTGTACCATCAACAATTTCATTTTCTGGCAAAAAGGCCACCAAGGTACACGACACCAACTCACGTCGTGGCCACCACCTTTACTCAAGTTCTTAAGTCAACAACAAGGCAACCTGTGGACCACGCGCAATATGTCTTGACAACCTTGAAGGGCACCAAGAAGGAGGGTAAAATAACATACCTGGGCGCACCAGAAGTGTTGACAAGAATAGCCTATCATGCCATCGGCATGGCTGATAACCTATCGCCTGCCCCTGATTACATGGATCTTGGCAGCACAACCCTCTCCAAGAGCTACAAGATCAGGTAAAAGATCTTTTAAATTAGGTGATAAATTAGATGACAGCTCACCAGAGCGGCACAACAGCGAGAGCTCTGACAACGAAGAAAAGAGAGCTCGAAGGAAAGAGATGAAGAGGAAAGTTGTGGTTGCCCACCAAGAGGAGCCAGCTCAAAAACAAGTGCATTTTGAAAGAGAAAAACAAGCTTACCAGTGCAGTAGGCAAGCACAAGGAAAGGACCCAGAAAAGTGGGTACCCACAAGACTGAAAGGACCTCGAACAAAGCATCATACAAGAAAAGAGGCAGATGATCCAAAAGATTATTTAGAAAGAATGTACCAAGAGGCCGAAGCCCTAAAGCTGAAAGAGGCAGAAGAAGTGGCAAAGAAAGCTGAGGAAACGACTACTCAAGAGCAAAGCCAGGCATCTCCCCAACCCACCTCACCGCCGTCGGAACAACAGGACCATCCCATGCCTAGCCCACCACCATCACCACCAGGCCAAGGTACCAATGAAGAAGCAAAGACTGAAAAAGAAAAAGATTTTGAATTCACCCAATGAACAGAAGCTACTCAAAAAGCTGACCACACCGAAGGACATGAGGAAAAGGAACCCGAGCCAGAACCGGAGCAGGCAGCAGAAGAAACTCAAAAGTTGGTGGAAGAAACTGATAAGGAAGTAGATATAGAAAAAGGGCATACCACTACACATGATACAAAGCCCGAGCCAGAGAAGGCAAAAAGATCAGCACCTGAAGAGACGGTAAGGGTTGAGACCACACCATCTACTTCCACTCAGCCAGAAACTGCCGAGGCATCAAAGCCTCGGGATGGCCAAGGAGAAGAACAACCATCTACCTCTATAGAAACACCATCACCTACAACACAACAAGAAGCAACACATGAGGTTGCAGGCACATCCCAACTAGCAAGACAAGAGGAGTGGCAGTCCAATGATGAAGTTATTTTACTCGTAAACAAGTATGCAAGGCAGATGCAAGACATGACGGAGAAACTCCGCTCAGCAGTCTTAAACCGCAACACAAACGCCAAGGAACTAGAAATGGTCATCGATGCTCTTCAAGGAGAGCTCGAAGACAGGATGATTATCATCACTGATCTCCAAAGGCAAGTGCAAGAGCTAAAGACAGAAGTGAAACAGCATCAGATAGCCAGGGACCTCCTCACTAAATTATCTGATGCTTGCAAGGTAAAAGACGAGCAGCTGACAAAAGTCACGAATGAACTTCTTACAACCTCTCTGTCAGCTCAGAAAATTCAAGTGCAGCTAGATGTTGCCAATGCTTCACTGCAATATTCTGAACAGAGAATCAATGATCATGCCATTTTCTTGCGGAAAATCAGAGAAAATCCATTCGTGGCCTCAATCAAGGGAACTGATGAAGTGTACAAGGCACTTGAAAAGAAAAATAGGGATTTAGAACTGGAATTAAAGCATGAACAGTCACAACACAGAGACCTGGCACTGATGTGGGTTCAAAGAGAGGAGGAGATCCTAAAGGAGATAGAGAACTCAAACGGATAAATCAACTCCTCAAAGATGGAAATCTAGACACGCAAGAAGAGGCAAGCACTTCAGAGCCACCCCAAATAGACATTCCCTCGGTCTGGTTTGCTGAATTTGAGACGTAGTCCACAACAGAGCCGAGTGGTGATGAAAACTTTCAGGTCCACATCACAGACGAAGATACAGTGCCAATGGTCCAACTTTCAAAAGCTGAAGAAGACACCTGAAGGAGAAAATCACCTTAGAGGTGGATGACCAATGGAACGACGCTATGGATTGGGAGTTGAGAGTTTTACACTCAACGTCACTCAAATCACTCCCAATCAAATCAACGCTCAATGGCACCAACTATCCCTGCCCTACCCTCTCATCAAGGTAGAACTTTTACAGGTAAAAGAAAGGCTGTACAAGGATATGCAAGAAGATGGTGCAGGATAAAGGACACCGATGTGGAGGTTAAGTTGGTTATTTGAACAAGAATCCGAGATATACCTGATTCTGTTCACAAGGAGCACCTGCAAGCCTTACAAAAAAGATCAACATTCTGTCATGTACCCACTACAGAAGAAGAGGCCAACTTGGCTCAACTTCCCCAAGCTGCCAGCTCTAGAGAGAGGCCAAGGGATGGAGGAATACATGGTGAAAACCGTTGGTTTGAACAAGAATCCGAGATACCTGATTCTGTTCACAAGAGCACCTGCAGCCTTACAAAAAGATCCAACATTCTGTCATGTACCCAGACTAAGGACATGGCAAGCGCATGAAGCACTACAGAAGAAGAGGCCAACTTGGCTCAACTTCCCCAAGCTGCCAGCTCTAGAGAGAGGCCAAGGGATGGAGGAATACATGGTGAAAACCCTAACGGGCTCCATGTCATTCTTCAAGAGTCTGCCAGATCTCTCCTATGCAATGCTATATAAGATCTGCAGGATGCTACTCACATGCATACAAGTTTTCAATGAGCCTGAGCAGACAGGAGCCCCATGGCTCTCATTTTTTGTAAGTTTTTTGATAAAAAATACACAGCGTGAGCTAATGGCGCTCACTCCTCTCCTTCTTGTGCTTCCTACTCCCTCTCCGGTTGTAACATTGCGAATGCGTTTGTTACATTGCAACCGCAGGCAAGAGCTCTACGCATTGACGTAAGACATTCATAGTATTTCGTAGCTTTTGGTGTCACGACCCGCGGCCTAATTTCATTATAACTAGGAATTTACACTTTTAAATTGAAAACTAAGCATAGGCGGGGTATTGGGGCATCATTGCTAAGCATTTAGATGCATTCTGGGTCGAAAACGACTAGGTCAAAAATCCATTGCTGTTAATAATCGCGATTTTGGAACTTGACCTAAAGTGGGATTTGAGGCCATAGGCATGGGTGCTTAGGTCTTATAAACTTGTCCTAGAAGTTTCATTATATTTAGATGTTATTTGATGTTGTAACGCATGTGATTTTCTTGCTGATGAGCGATTGGCTTTTGGTGATTTCAGTCACTTGAGTGTAGCTTGAGTTAGATGCGAGTTGTTAGTTTTTTTCCAAGAGATTGACAACCTCTTGTAGCCTCTATGCACTAGTCGAGTCAGCTTTGTCCCATGGTTTGACAAATTAATCGTGGTTCTTGCTAATACTGCAATAAGATAGGATGGTGAGGTTAGACATGTGTCCCACACAAACCACATTTTTTTGGTCTCAAGCTCCACCACTTCTCCAGCCAAAAGTATCATGGATTATTTGGTTGCAATCTCCACCACATTTTTGACCTATAGTCCATTGTAATACGTATATTGTGGTTTTAAGCTTCAACTTTTCTAAAACTCTTTTGTATGTAATTTTGATATAATTTCTCTTTCATTCTGTTTTTTATATTTTCATATTTTTTATTTGTAGGACGGAATTCCAATCTGGGGAGAAAGTACACATGATATTTGGCAAGAAATTGTTGTTGGTGGTTGTGTGTGTAGAATCGAGAAGATTCCACTTGGGGTGGTATAAAGATAGGCCAAGGATATATATCCATACAAGTGGAGGAATTCTTGAAATATGTGGTCCTTTCTTTTCCTTTAATGGATACTACTTCCCTCCAAGGCTCACCATGCCATTTGATGGCCAAAAGTTCCAATACAGTTTACCATAGTGAATGACAGCTTACTTGGACCAATGCAAAGCTACAATAGTGATGAGGAAGACAATCATGTGGATGCAATAGCTACAAATATAGTATCAATAACAATCTACAATGGAGATGAGGAAGAGGATCATTTGGATGCACAAGCTATATATATAGTACCAATAACAAGCCCAGACTTTGAAACATCGATACAAGAATCTTGGAAAATCAGTAAAAAATCAATATCAATTGTTGTGCACAAAAATGTTGTCCATATGCCAATCATGATATGGTGCTGAGGTTACAAAAAGAATTTTGGAGAGAATCTTAGAATACACGAACAAATTATGTTTATACGTTATCAAAAAGATGAGAAGGTGTAGTACCAGTTTAAGATAAATGGGACTGTCTTGTTGTAAAGCATGGTATGATCTACACAGAATACCAAAGACATCATTTCACCGCTACAAGGAAAACTTTGAGAATGGTGTGTGTAAATGTGTGTATGGAAGCACATGTACATTGAGAAGAGGACTTCAACATACTAGCTTAGCAAGAGCATTGCTCAAAGAATTGTGGATAACAACTCTGAGAAGATGCCACATAGAAGTAGAATGATGTTGGATGGCTCAATGGAGACTCAACTAATAATTCCATCAACATATAGACAAGTGGATATTTTAAGTGAAATCAACACAACATGTAATGGAATTGGTCTATTAACTTGAGAATAGCGGAAATTAATGAGAGTACTTTCGAGAAATTACTTTGTGAGCATAGCGGGTGAACATAATTGAAGAAATCGACATAAACATAGAAATTAGTTAACTTGGCATGAACAATACTTTTGCAAGAGAGATAATTTTGAAAACATGACAACAGTTGAGGACCGGATTTATGTGGAGACGGTCCCCCCTCCAATAGGCATTTGTATGATGATTTCTCCCATCAAGAGAGACTTGTTATAATACCATCTTTGTGTTCCTTGTGACCTAGGTGATGCAATGAAGATGGAAAGATTCATGTATCACGAGCATAACATAAACTTTGAGAAAAGCATTAACTATCCTAAGCCTCAGTCCCAAGACCTCAAACGCCTTCTAAGGTGGAGAGAGCTAGCAGGGAATGAGGGTAGAGAAGAGGAAGAAGAAACATTTCATAGGAGAAAGATCTAGTTCCTCACTTATCATAACTCTTCTTGCTAGCATACATAATAGCATAGTAATGAAGATGGAGAAGATGGAAAACTTAAGCATTGAAGCATGGCTCTTGGTTGGATTTGCACTCCATAGCCAACAATGTTGGTGTAGGCTCTCAACCCCTCTACTTGCTTGGAGAAGGAGAGGGGGATCTTGCACTTTGCACTTCACACAATGAGGTGTGTGTGTGTGTGTGGGAGAGTATATCCCCTAAGAAAGTCCCCCAGCTTCCTTGGTCGACCCCCCATTGTAGCTTATGATTGAAGCTCATTGGACTCCTCCAAGCCTAGACAATCACAAGTAGGAGGCATTACTAGCAACAAGGGTAGCCTTGGAACAAGTGTCCCCCTTTCCCCTTTGAGAGAGAGGACTTGATAAAGAAAGAAAAAATTAATTAAATCTTTTGAATTATCACTGGATCCCTTGGGTGGCCAACCAATAGGCATGAGGCACACCATGAGGGCAACATAAGGAGAAACTTGACAAGTGTCCCTTGTGCTTTCTTTGTACTAGGCATGCCTTGTGTGAGTGTGTGTGTTCTCTCTCATCCCCCCTCATGTAGGGCTCACCCCCTCCTTGTAGGGATTTACATTGACTTTTGCTGACCTCAAGCCACTCAACCTTGGGCTTGGCTCCCACCACAAGCTTGGCCCTTAAGCCCCTCAAGCTTGGGCCGGGTTTCCACCTCAAGTACAACCCTAACATCTCAAGCTTGACAAGCACCTCAAGCATCCCAATCATCAAGCACCTCAAGCACCTCAAGCATCTCAATCATCAAGCACCTTAGTCATCAAGCACGACAGCACCTTAGGCACCTTAAGCTTGGCCCGGGTTCCCACCTCAAGCTCAATCCTAGCTTGCCTAAGGTCAAAGGGACTTTTACACTAACTATTGGAGGTCTTAATGAAGCGAACCCTAAGGTCTTTATGCTCCATTGGTTAGCCTTGCTCTTTGACATACCATCTCTCATTTGGGCCCCTTTACCATTGGCCCCGTGTTGAGATCTATAAGCACATGTCTATATCTTAACCTTTGTTCCCGTTTATTCTCCCACATTAAACGATCAGTTTAATATGAGAAAATCATTTGGGTTGGTTAGATATTAGATTTTATTACGTTACCTCTCTCTTGAAATCATAGTCGTCCTCAACTATGAGGTAGAAGAGATAAAGCCTTAGTCATTAGCCAATCTTACTTAGCGGGTAGAGGATCCCTTTTTTCCCTACAACATCTTTGCAAGATGGATGACTAATCCATTTGGTGCTTGGGAGACATAGCTGCCGCAAGCATGTCTGCTCTTTAGTCCATTTCATTCTCCCAAAGTAGAGTGACAAATTCTACTAGGTGTTTGAGAGACATCGTCATCACAAACATGATTCTAAGCATGCACACTATTTAAATCTGTGCACAATTAAAAAGAGAACTAGCCTTATAAGACAAAAACATGGGTTATTTAAAAGAAATTTGTACATTTGCTTACTCTAACATAGCATTGTAAGCACTGACAAGGTTCATACTATCCTTAAGCTGTATTCCTTGCATCCATCTAGCATCTTCAAAAGGATAATTTTTGAACTTGATAAGATACCGTTGGATAATCATACCATGTCGTAGTACCTTGTCTTCATGCCGAAGGATGGCTTGGGGTTGTAGCACCTCTTCTTGGTCTTCAACTTTAGGAGGGTCTTCAATAATTGGTTCACTTGGTGGATCTCCTTTGTAGGGATTAAGAAGGCTCACATGAAAGGCATTGTGTATAAGCCAATGGTTGGGCAACCTGAGTTGGTAAGCCATCTCATTGATGGGCTTCAAGATTTGGAAAAGACCATATTATCTTTTTGCTTGCTTAGCATAATACTTTTGATGGCCCGTATGATTTTTTTCCATTGTTTGCCTTAATCAAGCCTTAGGAAACTTAAGTAAGACCCAATCATTTTCTTTGAACGTTAAGGCCCTTCTGTGCTTGTCAGCATCAACTTTTTTCCTTTGTTGAGGATGGTGACTCCTTAATCTTTTGAAAAGATTCTTGTAGGTCACGGGCTATACTCATCGGCAGCAAAGATCTTCCCATGTACTTTGAGTAGCAAGGGACTTTTAGGTCTTCCTTCAATGATCTCAAAATGTTCTTTTCTTGTAGAAGTATGGATAGTATTATTGTGGGCATACTCTACAAGGGGTAAGTACTTTTCCCATTATGAGCGTTGATCTACTTTGGTAACATAAGTCTTGAGTAGATCGAGTATCATAAGATTGGCTATCTCACTTTGGCCATCCATTTGTGGGTGATAGGCTGAAGAGAAATTCAATCTTGTTCCTAGATTTTCAAAGAGACGTTTCCAAAAATCACTGGTCATTTTAGGATCTCTATTTGACACGGGTAATCCATGGTTTTGAAAATTTGAGATATGAAGAGAGTTGCCATTTGGTGTGCCTTAATAGTCTTTTTGACGGGAATAAAGTGTTCTTACTTGCTAAACCTGTCAACTATTGTCCATATTCCCGTATTCCCATGGATATACTTGGGCAATCCAAAGATGAAATCCATGGATATACTCTCGCATGGTGAATTTGGGATAGGCAATGGTTGGAGTAATCCACGTTGCTTCCCTCTATCATACTTAGTCTTTTGGCATACTACGGATTTTGAAACATACTCTTGTATGTCCATTTTCATGGTAGGCCAATAGAAATACATCTCTACTCCTCAAAGAGTAGGTTGAATACCTCTATGCCCTGCATAGAGAGGAGCATGGGATTCATACATAACTTTCTCATGAAGGGAATGGGTAACCATCCTGCAAGGTAAATGGTTCCTCTTTCTTCCCGAAAGCAAGGGCTCACATTATGTCTCTAAAGTCAAGGTCAGTAGCATACTCATCTATCATAGAGGACATACCATTGTGAGTAGCTATAGACACCGCATTAACTTTTGGCCGTGTGCTTACCATCAATATGAGAAATATGGAAATTAAATTGCAAAAGAAAAATTTCCCACCTCATTTGTTTGCCGGAAAGCTTGGTTTGCGTCATGAAATACTTGAGACTTTGGTGGTCGGTTCGTAGAATAAATGGAGTCCCCAATAGGTAGTGCTTCCATGTTTCTAGGGCATGTAGAACAGCTAAAAGCTCTTTCTCATAAATGCCCAAGACTCCTTCATCAATATTGAGCCTTCGGCTCTCAAATGCTATGGCATGCCCTTCTTGAAGCAAAACTGCTCCAAGGCAATCACCACAAGCATCACATTGGACCTCAAATGGCTTTGAGAGATTGGGAAGCATGAGGACTGGTTGAGAGGTAATCTTCTCCTTGAGCTTGTCAAAAGCATTTTGCTTCCTAGCAGTCTATACATACTTAACGTTATTCTTAGTTAAGTCATGTAGTGGTCCTGCTATTTGAGAGAGTTTTGCTATGAAGCATCTATAGTATGCACACATACCAATAAAGCTTCTTAGCTCATATAGATTCCTTGGATTAGGCCATGCTTTTATTACCTCTAACTTTGATGGATCCATACGGATATCATCTTGAGAGATAGTATGACATAGGTATTGAATCTCTTGAAGGAATTAGTAGCACAGGAGAACAAAATGGAGATGAGCTAGGCCTACTAACCATGCCCTTCTCAACTAACTCATGCACTTGCCGCATAATCTCCTCTTGTTGAGCTTGAGAAACTCTATAAGGAGGTTCGTTAGGCGGTGAACTTCGTGGAAAAATTTCAATTGCATGGTCATCATTACCTCGTTTAGGAGGTAGCTCACAAGGGATGTCGTCAATAAAGACATCCTGAAACCCCTTGAGAAAATTGGAATAACTCTAATTCCTTTTGATTGTGTATATTTTCTTTTGCTAAAACATTAGGTTCATTTTGAGAATCTTTAACAAAAATCATGTACACGAAAATAGAGCTCTTTATTGAATTGTTGAAATCTTGTGTATGTACAATGGGTATAGTGCTACCCATTTCCTTAGCATCTATATACATACCTTTTTCCCTGAACTTAAAGGAGATTCTCCTTTCAGTGAATTTAACATTGGCAAGCATGCAATCAAACCACGGTGCCCCTAGGATTACATCCTCATGCTTGAGAGGAGAGATAAAGAAGTCCTCTTTGTCCACATAGCTTTGGACATGGAGCCTCAATTTCCCGATTAAGGGAGTGACTGAAGCTTCTTGCCCCTTGAAAGCACCGTCTGCGGGTAGACATCTCCCAACTCGTAGGCTTGTATGCCTAGCTTGGTGGCCAACTCTATAGATATAAAATTGTGAGTAGAACCAGGGTCAAAGAGAATAAAAGCATCATGTTCTCTTACCTTTCCCCAAGCATGGCATAGAGGAGATCCTTCGTGGTGAATTTCCTCCTCTTGGATTTCGACCAAGGTAGCTCTAGGAGGTTCATGGCAAGTGTGGTTTTGGGGACAAGCGCGGTACGGATTCCCTTGCTCGCCGCACTTGAAACATTGATTATCCTTGCCATAACACTCAAGCTCTTTAGGAGAGAGTTTATTTTTGACTCTTTGTAAACTCCCTTCTCTTTAGCTTTGTTGGAGTTGCCCTGAGGAGACTTTTGGACATTGTCCTTCCCCTTAGGCTCATTGGAGCCCTTGTTTTCCGTGGGCTTAGAATTTCTTTTAGCCCCCGTTTGGAAATTGATTCGAGAGGCCACCATAGTATGGTGTATAACCGCTGATATGGTGCACGGCCTTTGGGAGTTGACATACTCCACCATTTCTTCAATTAAGCCCGCAAAAAATTGTTGCTTTTGCTCTCCAAAATCCAACTTTTTGAAGACAGTGGCTTTGAGTTGAAGGTCCCAAAACTTGTCTATATATTTGTGAATGGATCCGTAAGGTGAGAGCTTTAAGCTTCGCCATAAGTGAGTACTTTGTCTTTGGCATCAGTGGCCAAAAACTTCTCTATAATGGAAGCTTTCCATGTTTTTGGAGCTTCACTGTGGGCCCGTAGGCTAGACCACCATTGCCTGGTGGACTTTTGAAAGTGCATAGCTACATGGTGTAGCTTAGAGGACTCTGTGAAGCCCTCATCTCCAAACGCCGCATCGAATTGTTGGATAAAGGCCAAGACTTTGTCCGTAGCACCAAAACTGCCATCGTAGGTAAGGAAAGAGATGCTCTTCCCTCCCTCTTTGAACTTCTTGAGCTTGGATTCTTCCATGCGGCATAGGATTTCCTATGGCCTCTTCTTTTTTATGGTTCAAAGGTTGCACCATCACTTTATTCAGAAGGTGAAGAATTTGAAGAAGGTGGAGAAGAGGGTGACCTCTTTCTCGCCTTTTTCTTGTCTCGATCTTTGTCATCTTCACCATCGCTTTCATAAGAGGAAGAGGATGAAGAAGATGGAGAAGAGGGTGTCCTCTTTCTCACCTTTTTCTTCTCTTGCCTTTTGTCATCCCTCTTTGAAGTATTGTGTGGAGAAATATGCGATGGTCTTCTCTGCTTTGGAGGCGATGGAGAGCGTTTAGCTCGCCTTCTTCGTGGAGCCATCTCCATTGCGGTGGCGGGAGACTCACTTCTTTCTGGTTCCTTTGGTGGAGGCTCTTGAGTTCTCCTTTGAGAAGGAGATGCGTCATCAAGGAGCAAATTTTTGAGGGGATCCTCTTCTTCTTCTCGAATCGGAGAGAGACCTCTTTTGGAACTCTCGCAAGGAGGCTTACTATGTGCTCTTTCGTCATGGTGGGGAGCTTGGAGAATCCCATGAGCACAAAGCTACTGTTTCACTTCACTTTGGAGGGATGGATGGCTTGTTGAAGCCTAGAAACAAGATAGTTAACAAGCATTAGGGCATCATTAGTAGCTTACTCATTAGCAAAATCAAATTTATCACCATTAATTTCACTCTCTTTACTATTGTTAGCCATTCTAACAATTTTTAGGTGTAAACTTTTTAAATGTACTTTGGCACTTCAAGCCCTAGTTGCTACTCCTCTTTACCCCTTTAGAAAAAGTACTCAAGCTAATGTACCCGTGGCTCGAATACCATTAATTGCAAGGAATAGAAGAGAGGGTCGTTCAACACCAAAACAACACCGGCTCCTGTCAAGATTCTAATAGCTCAATAGTGGTTAAGCCATAGGCAAGCCCCTTAGGACTCCACTATTAAGACCATAGCTCTCGACGGTGATGCCCGGTTAACTGCACAAAGGCAGGCGCACTACAAGGTTGGAAAATCCCTATTCTACTTACTCACATGCAATTAATAGTACCAACCATTTATAGCTAGCTTGAGGACCTCCCTTCTTGAGCAAGAAAAGAGAAACCTTGTGCTCTGATACCAATGTAACATTTAATGGTCTAGTAACTTGTGTGTAGCGGAAAATAGCATGAACATAGTGAGCATTTCATTAGAATAGCTTCCTAATGAGAATAACAAGAGTGCTTGGGTGGAGAGAGCAACAAAAAGCATAACACCTAGTTAGATAGCATGAAAAATACTTCAAAAGAGAGAGAAATTAAGCAATTGACAACAGTTGAGGACCGGATTTTCATGGAGCCGGTCCCCCCTCCAAAAGGCTTTGTATTATGGTTTATCCCATCAAGAGAGACGTTCCCTTTCCCCTTTTGTGAGAGCTTTAGGTAATTAATAAATGCAACTAAACTCTCATTGGACCCCTTTGCCTCCTGGCCAATAGGAATCAGGCAAGCCATTGGGCTGTTGAATGCTCATTGGTCCCCTTGGGAGACTGTCCAATAGTCTTCTAGAGAGCTTAATTCTTATTGGTTATTTTATTAAGTGTTTTTAAATTAATTAAAATAGATTTACTCTATCCTAATTCTCATTGGTCCACCTCCATGGCCATCCAATAGGATTGGAGTACACCTTGTGGGCATCTGGCCTAGGGAGCTGACATGTGTCCCTCTTTCCCCTTGTGTACAAATGAAGATTGTGAGTGTGTGTGGGTGTGGGTGTTTCTCTCTCATCCCCTACTTCTTGGGCTCGCCCCCTCCTATGTAGGGCTTGACAAAGACTTTTTGGGACACACTCAAAGCATCCAATTCCCCTAATGTTTGACCTTTGGACACAACCTTTGAATTTTGGAACCTTAGCATTTTGGAAGTCTTAATGGGCTGAACCTTAGGGTCTTTTCAGCCCATTGTTTCACATAGCTCTTTTGCAGATGCCCCCCCCCCTTTGGATCCCTATTTTCCCTCGTTTGGATCCTTACTGTGGCCGGTATGCTAGCTTAACCAATATTATAGCTTTTTCTCCCCTGTCACTTCCCCATATTTAATGATCAGTTTAACAAGAAAATCATTTAGGAGAATTAGATATTGATTATTATGACAAGTATCCTCTTCTTGAATTTCAACCAAGGTAGCCCTAGAAGGCTCATTACGTGTATTCTTGTGGGGGCAAGCATGATAGGCATGCCCTTGCTCCCCACACTTGAAACAATGGTTATCTTTCCGATAACTCTCTAGCTCTTCAAGAGAGAGTTTATTTTTTCCTTTATAAACTCCCTTCTCCTTAGCTTTGTTGTTGTTGGCATTGCCTTTGGGAGACTCTTGGACATTGTCCTTCCCCTTAGGCTCGTTACAGTCCTTGTTTTCTGTGGGCTTAAGATTTCTCTTAGCCGCTTGTTGGAAATTGATTCGTGAAGCCACCATGGTATGGTGTATGACCACAAATATGGTGCGTGGCCTTTGGGAGTTGACATAATCCGCCATATCCTCAGTTAAACCCGCACAAAATTGTTGTTTTTGCTCTCCAAAATCCATCTTTTTGAAGAGAGTGGCTTTGAGATGTAAATCCCAAAAACTTGTCTACATATTTGTGAATAGATTTGTAGGGAGAGAGCTTCAAGCTTCACCATTCGGTGAGTACTTTGTCTTTGGCATTGGTAGCCAAAAACTGCTTCATGATGGAAGCTCTTAAAGCTTTCCACGTTTGTGCAGCTTCATCGTAGGCTAGACCACCATTGCCTGGTGGACTTTTGAAAATGCATAGCTACATGACATAGCTTAGAGGACTCCGTGAAGCCCTCATCTCCGTAGCACCAAAGGTGCCATTGTAGGTAAGGAAAGAGATGTTCTTTCCTCCCTCTTTGAACTTTTTTAGCTTGGATGACCTATTCCATGTGGCATAGGATTTCCTATGGCCTCTTCTTTTAGGTGGTTCAAGAGATGCACCATCGCTTTCTTCAGAAGAGGAACAGTATGAGGAGGATGGAGAAGAGGGTGACCTCTTTCTCCCCTTTTTCTTCCCTTGTTCCACCTTGTCTGCACCATCACTTTCTTCAGAAGAGGAAGTGGATGAAGAAGATGGAGAAGAGGGTGACCTCTTTCTCGCCTTTTTCTTCTCTTGTTTTCTCTTGTCCCACTTTGAATTCTAGTGTAGAGAAGTGTGTGATGATCTTTTCCATTTAGGGGGTGTTGGAATACGTTTTACCCACCGTCTTTGTAGAGCCATCTCCACCGAGGTGGCAGGAGACTCACTTCTTTCTCATTCTTTCGGTGGGGGCTCTACCATTGAAACTTGAGTTCTCCTTTGGGAAGGAGATGCGCCAACAAGTAGTAGATTTTTGCCCTTTGTATGTATCCTCTTCTTCTTCCCTTATCAGAGAGAGGCCTCTATTGGGAGTCTCACAAGGAGGCTTTCTAGGTACTCTCTCTTCTTAGTGGGGAGTTTGGAGAATACCATGGGTGCGCAATTGCTATAGCACTTCACCTTGGAGGGATGGGTTGCCCAGGGTTGTTGTAGCCTAGAAACAAGATAGTTTACAAGCATAGGGGCATCATTAGTTGCTCTTTCATTAGCAAATCAAAGCTATCATTATTAATTTCACTCTCTTTACTATTGTCAGCCATTCTAACAAATTCTAGGTGTAAACTTTTCAAGTGTACTTTGGCAGTTCAAGCCCTAGTTGTTGCTCCTCTTAACCCTTTAGAAAAGCACTCAAGCTCCTGTACCCACGGCTCGAATATCATTAATTGCAAGGAATAGAAGAGAGGGTCTTTCACCACCAAAACAAAACCGGCTCCTGTCAAGCTTCTAATAGCTCAATAGTGGTTAAAAGCCGTAGGCAAGCCCCGTGGGACTCCACTATCAATACCATAGCTCTCGACGGTGATGCTCCGTTATCTGCACGAAGAAGGCGCACTGCAAGGCTGAAAAATCCCTATTCTACTTACTTCATTGCAATTAATAATACCAACCATTTATAGTCAGCTTGAGGACCTCTCTTCTTAAGGAGGAAAAGAGAAACCTTGTGCTTTGATACCAATGTAACATTTAATGGGGTAGTAACTTATGTGTAGCGGAAATTAACATAGACATAGTGAGCATTTCATTAAGAATAGATCCCTAATGAGCATAGCAAGAGTGCTTGGTTGGAGAGAGAGAGCAACAAAATCATAACACCTCATTAGAATTAGGCATAAGCAATACTTCAAAAAGAGAGAGAAATTAAGCTATTGACAACAGTTGAGGACTGGATGTACATGGAGCCGGTCCCCCCTCCAAAAGGCTTTGTATTATAGGTTTCCCCCATCAAGGGAGACATTTTACAATACAATACTTTGTGTTCCTTCTATAACTTCCTAGTGCAATGAAGATGGAGGCTTTGTATTATAGGTTTCCCCCATCAAGGGAGACATTTTACAATACAATACTTTGTGTTCCTTCTATAACTTGCTAGTGCAATGAAGATGGAAGCTTCAAGCACCAAGCTTACACTTGAAAAACACAACATCAATTCCCTCACGGTCTCAGACCCAAGACCTCACACACCTTCAAAGATGGTGAGAGCTAGTGGGGGTAGAAGACTAAGTCTAGAGGAAGAAGAAGTATTCTTGCGAGAAAGAAGTATTTCTCCTCATATTATCACTCTTATTAGCTTAGCTTAGCTTAGTAATTAGCATGGTAGCAGAGATGAGCATGCATTGAAGCTTGGCTCTTGGTTGGATTTGCATCACAAAGCCAAGAGTTGTTGGTGTAGGCCTCCCTTCTCAAAAGCTTGGAGAAGATGATGAGCTTTCCATTAAAGCTTGGAGAAGGAGAGAGAGTTCTTTGCTCCACACATGAGTTGTGTGAGTGTGTGTGTGTGTGATAATGCCTTTGCAAAATCAACCCCCTCTCTCTCTTGGTTGACCCCTCTTGCTATTTTTTCTTGTTGGCCCGTCATGGCTCATGCCAAGCTTAGCCAATAGGAAATAAGAGGCAAAAACAAGAGCCTTCTGACAAGTGTCCTCCGTTCCCCTTTAGTGAGAGCTTAGGTAATTCAGATAATTCATTTAAATTCCCATTCTAGTCTTCTAGCCAATAGGAATTAAGCAAGTCATTGGGCTGCTTAATTCTAATTGGACCCCTTGGCAAACTATCCAATAGTCTTCTAGGGAAATTAATTTTCATTGGTTCTTTTATCAAGTGTTTTTAAATGAATTAGACTAAATTTACTCTAGCCTAGTTCTCATTGTTCCACCTCTTTGGCTATCCAATAGGATTTGAATGGGGGTTTGGGAGAAACTGGCCTAGGAGCCTGACATGTGTCCACCACTATGTCCTTTGTGTAAAGGGAGCTTGGAAGCGTGTGTGTGTGTGTGTGTGTGTGTGTGTGTGTTTCTCTCACTTCTTCTCTCTCTTCCCCTACCTTTAGGGCTCGCCCCCTCCTTGATAGGGATGTGGGAAGACTTTTGAGTCTTCCCACAAGCATTCAAACTTCCTAAAATTTTCCAATGGAAATTTTTATTGAAAGTTTGAAACCTTATCTTTTGGAAGTCTTAATGGGCTGACCTTAGGGGTCTTTATAGCACCTTTTGCATATGGTCCCTCTTGGATCCCTATTTTCCCTCCTTTGGATCTCTACTGTGACCAGTCTGCTAGCCTTACCAATATTCTAGCTTTTTCTCCCCTTGTATTTTCCCATATTACATGATCAATTTAACATGAGAACATCATTTCGGAGGATTAGATATTAGTTATTATGACAGTGCATGCTTAGAATCATGTTTGTGATGAAGACGTCCCTCAAACACCAAGTAGAATTTGTCAATCTACTTTGGGAATATAATATGAACTCAAGAGCAGACATGCTTGCGATAGGTAAGTCTCCTAAGCACCAAATGGATTATTCATCCACTCTAAAATGATGTTGCAAGGTAAAAAGGGATCCTCTACCCGCTAAGAAACATAGACTAATGACTAAGGCTTTATCTCCTCTACCTCATAGTCGAGGACGATTAAGATTTCAAGAAAGAGGTAATGACATAAAATCTAATATCTAACTAATCCAAATGATTTTCTCATAATAAGCTGATCATTTAATGTGAGAGAATAAACAAGAACAGGAGTTATAATACAGACATGTGCTTATGGAGCTATCTCAACATGGGACCAAAGTCAATGGTTCCAAATGAGAGATGGTATGTCAAAGAGCAATGCTAGCTAATTGTAACATTTAATGGCCTAATAACTTGTGTGTAGCGAAAATGAGCATGAACATAGTGGGCATTTCATTAGAATAGATTCCTAATGAGAATTACAAGAGTGCTTGGGTGGAGAGAGCAACAAAAAGCATAACACCTAGTTAGATAGCATCGACAATACTTTCAAAAGAGAGAGAAATTAAGCTAATGACAACAATTGAGGACCGGATTTGCATGGAGCCGGTCCCCCCTCCAAAAGGCTTTGTATTATGGTTTCTCCCATCAAGAGAGACATTGTACAATACAATTCTTTGTGTTCCTTCAAGACTAGCTAGTGCAATGAAGATGAAAGCTTCATGCACTAAGCAAAACAATTAGCAAATAAAACTTGAATTATCCTCATTCTCAGACCCAAGACCTCACACACCTTCGAAGATGGTGAGAGCTAGCAGGGTATGAGAGTAGATTGAGAGGAAGAAGGAGTATCTTACGAGAAAGATGTACATCTCCTCACATAATCACTCATATTAGCATAGCTTAGCTTAGTAATTAGCTTGGTAGAGGAGATGAGCATGCATTGAAGCTTGGCTCTTGGTTGGATTTGCATCCACATGCCAAGAGTGTGTTGATGTAGGCTTCTATCTCACAAGCTTAGAGTAGGTGATGAGCTCTCCATTAAAGCTTGGGAAGAGATAGTCTTCTCTTTCTTCACACATGAGATTGTGTGAGTGTGTGTGTGATAATGCCTTGCAAAAATCATCCCCCTCTCTCTCTTGGGCGAGCCCTCTTGCTATTTGCTCTTGCTGAGCCCTCATTGGCTCTCCCGAAGTCAAGCCAATGACTATTAAGCAGCATAAGTGATAGCCTTCTGACATGTGTCCCCCTTTCCCCTTTTGTGAGAGCTTTAGGTAATTAAATAATTAAACTAAACTCTCATTGGACCCCTTTTCCTCATGGCGAATAGGAATCGGGCAAGCCATTGGGCTCCTGAATGCTCATTGGACCCCTTGTGAGACTGCCCAATAGTCTTCTAGGAGACTTAATTCTCATTGGTTTCTTTTATTAAATGTTTTTAAATTAATTAAACTAGATCTACTCTAGCTTAATTCTGATTGGTCCACTTCAAGGGTCATCCAATAGAAACTGGGCACACCTTGTGGGCATCTGGCATAGGGAGCTGACATGTGTCCCTCATTCCCTTTGTGTAAAGGGAGCCTGTGTGTGTGTGTGTGTGTGGCTTTCTCTCTCATCCCCTAGAAGAAGGGGTCGCCCCCTCCCATGTAGGGATATGTGTTGTCTTTGGAGAGCACACAAAGCATCCACTTCCCCCTAAGCTTTAACCCTTTGGACATAACCTTTGAATTTTGGAACCTTAGCATTTTGGAAGTCTTAATGGGCTGAACCTTAGGGTCTTTTTATCCCATTGTTGCACATGGCTCTTTTGCAGATGGCCCCCCCTTTGGATCCCTATTTTCCCTCCTTTGGATCCCTAGTGTGGCCGGTCTGCTAGCTTAACCAATATTCTAGCTTTTTCTCCCCTGGCACTTCCCCACATTAAATGATCAGTTTAATATGAGAAAATCATTTAGGAGAATTAGATATTGATTATTATGACATTACCTCTCTCTTGAAATCATAGTCGTCCTCGACTATGGTGTAGAGAAGATAAAGCATATTCATGAGTCCTTTTCTTAGCGGGTAGAGGATCCCTATGTTACCCTACGACATCATTCCACAATGGATGACTAGTCCATTGGGCGCTTGAGAGCCTGAGGCTACCGCAAGCATGTCTGCACATTAGTCCTACCAATCTTCCATAGTAGAGTGACAAGCTCTACTTGGTGTTTGGGAGACGTCGTCTCCGCAAACTTGATCTAAGCATGCATACTACTTCATTTTTGTGCACAATAAAGAAAAAGAGAGTCTTATAAGACAAAAAAACTTTGTTCATTTTTAACATTTTGTACATTTGCTTACTCTTGGGAAGCATTGTAAGCATTGACAAGGTTTAGGTTATCCTTTAATTGTATGCCTTGCATCCATCTAGCATCTTCAAAAGGATAATTCTTAAACTTAATAAGATATCATCGGATAGTCTTACTGCCTCTTAATACCTTGTCTTCATGTCAGAGAATGGACTCGGGCTGCAGCACCTCCTCTTGGTCCTCGATCTCCGGTGGGTCTTCAATAGTCGGTTCTTGAGGTGGCTCTCCTTTGTAAGGCTTTAAGAGGCTCACATGGAAATCATTGTGTATGAGCCAATGATTGGGCAACTTGAGTTGACAGGCCATCTCATTGATTGGCCTAAGAATCTGAAAGGGACCATAGTACCTTTTTGCTAGTTTAGCATAGTACTTTTGGTGGCCCGTAGGATTCTTGCCCGTCGTGTGCCTTAATCGAGCCTTGGGAAACTTTAACAAGACCCAATCATTTTCTTTAAAGGCTGGCATCCACTACGGGTCTTGGCCGCTTACGGCATTTACTCACTGGCGCGTTAGGTGACCGACACGGAGGATCTCTGCCAGTGATTCTACAGCTGGACTACACATATAGTGCCAGCCTAGTACGCTTCTAGCGAGTTCACACTTAGTGACCGCATGTACAAATGTACTACTTTTCAGCTTTAGCACTTGGTCATTTTGTACTCTCTTTTCTGTGAAGAAGAAGAAGAAGCTTTCCATCTCTGTGTGCTTTGTGCTTGTCTTGTGTAGCTCTCTTGCATCCTCATTCTTTACATGGTATCAGAGCCTGGTGCAGGAAAGAGAGGCTAAGAGAGCAAGAGCATCACAATCCCTTCGTTCGCAATCCACGACCAGATGCCGAACAAGTTTTTCGCACAAGTTTCTGAACAGGTCTCCAAAGTGCAGTATACAGAGATTTACTGTACAAGTACAGTGGTTGTATGTACGCTTGATTGTGGACACTCGTTGAGTGTAGAAAGCGTTACAGGTACCACGATAGCAGGTTCAACAGATTTGTAGGTTTTTGCAGATTGCAGCTATTTTGTCTTAGTGCTTCAAGATGTCTGACGGTTTCAGTCGGATTGTTACTGAGAAGCTTGAGAAAAATAACTACCCTGCATGGAAGTTCAGAATAACAAATTTCCTAAAAGGAAAAGGTTATTGGGACTATGTAGAAGGAGACAATGAAAAGGAACCAGAGATTCCCGAGGCAAATGCTACAGCAGAACAAAGGAAAGCTTTGAGGGACTGGCAACAAGGCCAGAGCAAAGTGATGTATTGGCTTTCTATGAGCATCACAGATGGCATGATGGGCTATCTACAGGATGCTGAAACCCCCGCCATTGCATGGAGAAACTTAGGCAGAGTGTTCGAGGTGAACACCAAGGCCAGGAAGCTTCAACTAAAGTCGGAGCTAAATCAGGTTAAGAGGAACAACCTCTCAATCAATGATTATGCCTTGAAGATCAAGAGTATCATTGAGGATCTTGGATCTATTAAAGTCTCAGTGGAAGACGATGACATTGTCCGTGCATGCTTGGATGGTCTAGGAGATGAGTATGTACATTTTAGGTCTTCCATGAATACAAGAGACGACATCCCCGTGTTCCAAGATTTGATTTCTATGCTTATTCTTGAGGAGAAGAACCTTGACACATCTTCTTCATATGGCAGAAATAATTCTGAACAGGCCTTCTATTCTAACTCCAACAGAGGTAGAGGTAGAGGTCGTGGTCAAGGCCCAAGGGGTTGCAGGGGCCAATTTCTGGAAGGTCAATCAAATCAAAACAATACAGGTGGCAGGGGAAACCAGTCTCAAGGCAGGGGGAGTCAAAGAGGTCGTGGTGCAGGATCGAGCAGGCAGCAACATACTCCAGATAGCAGAGAATGTTGGACTTGTGGTGAAAGAGGTCACATGTCACGTGACTGTCCAAAGGGAAAAGCAAGTGGAAAGAGAGAATAGGGCAACTATGCATCTACTAGCAGAGATGCAGATGACAGCAAAAACGAGCGCATGTTTGTTATGCAGCATGTAATGAATACAATGACTGCAGATAATCCCACCCAAGATGATGTTTGGTATGTGGATTTAGGTGCCTCTAATCACATGACGTCTTGTGGAGAGTGGTTTAGAGATATGCGCAAACCAGATGTGTCAGGCTATGTGCAGACAGGAGATGACACAGCTCACCCCATTGCTCATGTAGGGGACATACCTCTAAATACGAAGAGTGGGAAATCAAAGTACTTAGCAGATGTACTTCATGTCCCAAACATTACAAAGAATCTTGTTTCTGTTGGACAAATGGTTGAGCAGGGTTTGCAGGTTCGCTTCAATCCAAATGGCTGTTATGTAGAAGATTTCCAGAATGGCTGTAAGCTGATCACATAGGGCAAATGTGTGGGCCGAATGTTTACGCTGAATGTAGACAGGCCTGAGGTAAAACCTGCATTATTTGCATAGGGCACAGGTGTTGTGGCTGATGTTGACATTTGGCACAAACGCATTGGCCATGTCAATGAGCAGAGATTGCGCAGCATGCAATCAAAACAGATTGTAAAAGGTTTGCCCAAATTCAAGGTGGATGGCATGCATAAAGTGTGTGCAGCATGCCAGTTTGGAAAACAGTCAAAGGGCTCATTTCCACATGAGCGCAATGTATGTAAAAAGCCACTTGAGGTGGTGCACACAGATGTTTGGGGTCCAACCGATACTGCAAGTATACATGGTTGCAGGTATTATGTCTCTTTCATTGATGACCATACAAGGAAAGTATGGGTCTACTTCATGCGTAACAAAAGTGAAGTGTTTGGTCACTTTCAAGACTTCAAAGTCCTGATTGAGAAGGAGACAGATATGCAAATCAAGACATTGAGGTCAGATGGAGGGGGAGAGTACTTCTCCAATGATTTTTCAGATTTTCTGCGAATGCATGGTATACGCAGGCAGTTTACATGCAGATATACTCCACAACAGAATGGGGTCGCAGAAAGGAAAAACAGGCACATTGCAGAGGTTGCACGTGCATTGATGAATGAGAAGAACATGCCTCATCATTTCTGGGCTGAAGCCGTAAATACAGCTGTGTACATGATGAATAGGACACCTACAGCTGCGGTGCATGATGAAACACCCGAGGAAAAGTTTACAGGTACAAAGCCTGATTTGGCACACTTGAAAGTTTTTGGCTGCATAGCTTACGTGCATGTACCAGATGAGTTGCATAGGAAATTGGATCCTAAAGCAGAGAAATGTATTCTTGTGGGATATTCCCTTGAACAAAAGGGGTACACGTGCTACAATCCTACTACACGAGAATTACGAGTGAGCAGAGATGTAGTCTTTGATGAGATGAGCAGCTGGTACAGTAATGTACATGGCACTATTGGGGCTGATGTAAAAGATGATGTGGTTGTACAAAATGTGAGGCCACAGTCACAGGTTTTGAGTGGACCACAAGAGTCCTCTTCTCGTGGCTCTGTTGAGAAACCATGGAATGGTAGACTACGTACGCAGGTTACTCCACCAACAGGTACAGGGAATGTATCACGAAAAGGAAACGAAAAGGTTGATGAACCTCCCTTTATGGCTGATGCATCATCAAGTTTTTCACATGTAGACATGGATTCAGATGGTTTTGAACAAAGTCTTGATGAGGAATTTGGAATTCCGGCTGTCAGGACACCTGGTGTAAGGAAAGTACAAGAAGATGCTAGAGGGCAAAGGAGTGACCCAGGACCGCGCAGATCTAATAGAGTCAGAAATCCAGTTCAGAAATTGACTTATGATGGGTATCTAGCGCATCACCAAGCCTACATGGCTAAGGTGATACAGGATGTGGAGCCCACATGTTTTGAGGATGCAGTTGGAAATGTGCATTGGGATGATGCAATGAATGAAGAGATGGCTGCATTGGAAGCAAACGACACATGGGAGTTGGTGCCATTGCCAAGCGGCAAGAAATCTATTGGCTGTAAATGGGTGTATAAAACCAAGCATAAGGCTGATGGTAACATTGAGCATCACAAAGCAAGGCTGGTCGCAAAGGGTTATGCACAGACGTATGGCATAGACTATGAGGAGACCTTTGCTCCAGTGGCAAAGATGACGACTGTGAGAGCTATCATAGCAGTGGCTGCATCTAGAGGATGGATTATGCATCAAATGGATGTAAAGAATGCCTTCTTGAATGGTGAGTTGCAAGAGGAAGTGTATATGGATCAGCCACCTGGTTATGTCGATCCAGGTTACCCAGATTATGTATGCAGAATTCTCAAAGCTTTGTATGGTTTGAAGCAGGGCTCTAGAGCATGGTATGACAGGATTGCCAAGTATCTTGTCAGTATTGGTTTTAGGAGAGCTCATGCTGATCATTCACTCTATGTACGTGAGAGTGATGTGGGGATTGTGTTCATTACCATATATGTAGATGACCTTATTATTGTTGGTGACAATGCTATGGAGATTGACCATGTGAAGGGTCTTCTCAAACAGGAGTTTGAAATGAAAGATTTAGGCGAGTTGCGCTACTTTCTTGGCATTGAGGTGATCAGGACTCCAAAGGGTGTATGGCTATCACAGAGACAATATGCTTTGGATGGGTTATCAAAGTATGGTATGGTTGATTGTAAGCCAATTTCTATTCCCTTGGATGTGAATGCAAAGCTGAGTGCAGAGAAGGGTGATGTTGTTGAGGATGTCAAGATGTACAGGAAGATTGTGGGTAGTCTAATCTACTTGACTATCATGAGGCCAGACTTGAGCTACACAGTAGGCTTGGAGAGTCAGTTCATGCAGCTTCCGAGGAAGCCACATTTGGATGGAGTACGACGCACACTTAGGTATGTGCAAGGGACTCTTGACTACGCATTGTTCTATGCAGCGGATGTGCCATTAGCATTGTATGGGTATACAGATGCAGATTGGGCAGGTAGCATTGTTGATAGGAGATCTACGAGTGGCTTCATGTTCTCTTTTGGGAGTGCTGCTGTTACTTGGAGCAGTAAAAAGCAGCCTACGGTTGCTTTATCGAGCACAGAGGCCGATAGAGGTGCAGCAGTTGCGGCGTGCCAGGTAGCTTGGCTATGCACATTACTTGAGGACTTGGGAGTGCAAGTGGACCAGCAGATTTTCATCCATTGTGACAACCTCAGCAGCATGCAGTTGGCTAGGAACCCAGTGTTCCATGCCACGACCAAACACATAGAGGTCCATTACCACTACGTTCGAGAGTGAGTTTTGGCGGGCGACATCGACTTGGTCTACGTCAGCCCAGAGGAGCAGATAGCGGATATCTTTACCAAGGCCCTCGGAGCTGAGAAGCTTCGACGTTTCCGGACTATGCTTGGACTCTGCGACATCCAGAGCTCGAGGGGGAGTGTTGAGATTTCGAGCTCTACACCTTGAGCTGGCATCCACTACGGGTCTTGGCCGCTTATGGCATTTACTCACTGGCGCGTTAGGTGACCGACACGGAGGATCTCTGCCAGTGATTCTACAGCTGGACTACACATATAGTGCCAGCCTAGTACGCTTCTAGCGAGTTCACACTTAGTGACCGCATGTACATATGTGCTACTTTTTAGCTTTAGCACTTAGTCATTTTGTACTCTCTTTTCTGTGAAGAAGAAGAAGAAGCTTTCCATCTCTGTGTGCTTTGTGCTTGCCTTGTGTAGCTCTCTTGCATCCGCATTCTTTACAAGTACTTCTCCCATTGGGATCTTAGATCTACTTCCGTTACATAGGCTTTTAGTAGATCGAGAATGGTTAGGTTAGCTATTTCACTTTTGCCATCCGTTTGTGGATGATAGGCCGAAGAGAAGTTTAGCCTTGTCCCTAAATTCTCAAAGAGACCCTTCCAGAAATTACTGGTCATTCTAGGATCTCTATCCGACACTATGGACATTGAAAAGCCATGGTACTTGAAAATTTGTGAAATGAAGAGGGTTGCCATTTGATGGGCTTTGATAGTCTTTTTGACAGGTATAAAATGAGCTTGTTTACTGAACCTATCCACTATCGTCCATATTCCCGTATTCCCATGCATAGACTTAGGGAATCCAAAGATAAAATCCATGGATATGCTCTCCCATGGTGAATTAGGGATTGGCAAGGGTTGAAGCAATCCAAGTTGCTTCCCTCTATCAAATTTTGTCTTTTGGCATACCACACATTTAGAAACATACTCTTGTATGTTCACTTTCATGGTAGGCCAATAGAAATATGTTTCAATTCCCTTTAAGGTAGACTGAATCGCTCTATGCCCCGCATAAGGTGGAGCATGAGATTCATACATTACTCTCTCACGTAGTGAGTTAGTAACGCATAGTCTATTGCCATAGAGAAGATAACCATCTTGTAAGGTAAATGGTTCTTCTTTCTTCCCTAATGCAAGGGATGAAATCACATCTCTAAAATCGGGATCAATAGCGTACTCATCTATCATTGTAGATAGATCATTGTGAGTTGCTATGGAAACCTCATTCACTCTCGGTCATCTTGAGAGTGCATCAGCTACTTGATTATGCTTGCCAGCAATGTGAGCAATATGAAAATGAAATTGCGAAAGGAAATTTGCCCACCTCATTTGTTTGTCGGAGAGCTTGGTCTGCGTCATGAAGTACTTAAGACTTTGGTGATCCGTTCGCAAAATGAAAGGAGTCCCCAATAAATAGTGCTTCCATGAGTCTAGGGCATGTAGAACTGCAAGGAGTTCCTTTTCATATATGCCTAGAGCTTGCTCAACAAGGTCGAGCCTTCGACTCTCATAGCCTATGGCATGCCCTTCTTGGAGTAAGACAGCTCCAAGGCAATCACCACAAGCATCACATTGGACCTCAAATGGTTTTGAGAGATCCGATAGTGTAAGCACAGGTTGAGAGATAAGCTTTTCTTTAAGCTTTTCGAAAGCATTGTTCTCCTTATCAGACCATGTGTACCTAATGCTTTTCTTTGTTAGGTTGGGTAATGGTCCCGCAATTTGTGAGAACTTTTCTATGAAGCGTCTATAGTATGCACACATACCTATAAAGCTTCTTAGTTCATGAAGATTCCTTGGTTTAGGCCATCCTTTTATTACCTCTAACTTTGATGGATCCATTTGGATGCCATCTTGAGAGATAATATGACCTAAATACTGAATCTCTTGCAAGAAAAATTCACTTTTCTTTCGATTAACATAAAGTTTATTCTCTCTTAAAACTTGAAATATTACCTGGAGGTGTTTCTTGTGTTCCTCCAATGAATTAGAGTAGATGATAATATCATCAAAGAACACTCCAGTGAAGGTTCGATGAGGCATGAACAGCTTCTCCATCAAGCGGTTGACTGTGGCTGGTGCATTGGTCAAGCCAAAAGGCATGACAATGTATTCGTAAAGACCAAATGTGGTGCGAAATGCGGTCTTTACAATGTCTTGATCAACTATCTTTATTTGATGATAGCCACTTTTTAGGTCAATCCTACTGAAGTAGATCGATCCTTGTAGCTTATCAAATAGGTCTTCTACCCGTGGAACATGAAACCTATTCTTGATAGTGATCCTATTTAGTGCTCTATAGTCGACACACATACGATATGTGCCGTCTTTCTTTTGCACTAATAGCACAGGTGAGAAAAATGGAGATGAGCTTGGCCTAACTATACCCTTCTCAACTAACTCATGCACTTGCCGCATAATCTCCTCTTGTTGAGCTTGAGAAACTCTATAAGGAGGTTTGTTAGGCAGTGAACTTCCTAGAAGAAGTTCGATTGCATGGTCATCATTACCTCGTTTAGGAGGTAGCTCACAAGGGATGTCGTCAATAAAAACATCTTGAAACCCCTTGAGAAAATTGGATAACTCTAATTCCTTTTGGTTGCTTTTATTTTCTTTTGCTAAAGCATTAGGTTCATTTTGAGAGTCTTTAACAAAAATCATGTACACGGAAATAGAGCTCTTTATTGACTTGTTGAAAGCTGGTGTATGTACAATGGGAATAGTGTTACCCATTTCCTTAGCATCTATATACATGTCTTTTTCCCTGAACTTAAAGGAGATTCTCCTTTCAGGAAATTTAACATCGGCAGTCAGGCGGTCAAACCATGGTGCCCCTAGGATTACATCCTCATGCTTGAGAGGGAGTGACTAAAGCTTCTTGCCCCTTGAAGGCACTGTCTGCGGGTAGGACATCTCCCATCTCATAGGATTGTATGCCTAGCTTGGTGGTTAACTCTATAGATATAAAATTGTGAGTAGAACCAGGGTCAAAGAGAATAAAAGCATCATGTTCTCTTACCTTTCTCCAAGCATGGCATAGAGGAGATCCTTTGTGGTGAGTTTGGTGAGTCTCCTCCTCTTGGATTTCAACCAAGGAAGCTCTAGGAGGATCTTGGCGGTTGTTCTTTTGGGGACAAGCGCGGTACGCATGCCATTGTTCGCCGCACTTGAAACATCGGTTATCCTTACGATAACGCTCAAGCTCTTCAGGAGAGAGTTTATTCTTACCTTTGTAAACTCCCTTCTCTTTAGCTTTGTTGGAGTTGCCCTTAGGAGACTTTTGGACATTTTGCTTCCCCTTAGGCTCATTGGAACCCTTGTTTTCCGGGGGCTTATTATTTCTTTTAGCCCCCGTTTGGAAATTGATTCGAGAGGCCACCATAGTATGGTGTATTACCGCCGATATGGTACGTGGCCTTTGGGAGTTGACATACTCCGCCATTTCTTCGTTTAAGCCCGCACAAAATTGTTGCTTTTGCTCTCCAAAATCCAACTTTTTGAAGACAGTGGCTTTGAGTTGTAGGTCCCAAAAATTGTCTACATATTTGTGGATGGATTCATTGGGAGAGTAAAATATCGTTATTCTACGTCCCTCAAACACCAAGTAGAATTTGTCAATCTACTTTGGGAATATAATATGAACTCAAGAGCAGACATGCTTGCGATAGGTAAGTCTCCGAAGCACCAAATGGATTATTCATCCACTCTGAAATGATGTTGCAAGGTAAAAAGGGATCCTCTACCCGCTAAGAAACATAGACTAATGACTAAGGCTTTATCTCCTCTACCTCATAGTCGAGGACGATTATGATTTCAAGAAAGAGGTAACGACATAAAATCTAATATCTAACTAATCCAAATGATTTTCTCATAATAAACTGATCATTTAATGTGAGAGAATAAACAAGAACATGAGTTATAATATAGACATGTGCTTATGGAGCTATCTCAACATGGGACCAAAGTCAATGGTTCCAAATGAGAGATGGTATGTCAAAGAGCAATGCTAGCTAATTGTAACATTTAATGGCCTAATAACTTGTGTGTAGCGGAAATGAGCATGAACATAGTGGGCATTTCATTAAAATAGATTCCTAATGAGAATTACAAGAGTGCTTGGGTGGAGAGAGCAACAAAAAGCATAACACCTAGTTAGATAGCATCGACAATACTTTCAAAAGAGAGAGAAATTAAGCTAACGACAACAGTTGAGGACCGGATTTGCATGGAGCCGGTCCCCCCTCCAAAAGGCTTTGTATTATGGTTTCTCCCATCAAGAGAGACATTGTACAATACAATTCTTTGTGTTCCTTCAAGACTAGCTAGTGCAATGAAGATGAAAGTTTCATGCACTAAGCAAAACACTTAGCAAACACAACTTGAATTATCCCCGTTCTCAGACCCAAGACCTCACACACCTTCGAAGATGGTGAGAGCTAGTAGGGTATGAGAGTAGATTGAGAGGAAGAAGGAGTATCTTACGAGAAAGATGTACATCTCCTCACATAATCACTCATATTAGCATAGCTTAGCTTAGTAATTAGCTTGGTAGAGGAGATGAGCATGCATTGAAGCTTGGCTCTTGGTTGGATTTGCATCCACATGCCAAGAGTGTGTTAATGTAGGCTTCTATCTGACAAGCTTGGAATAGGTGATGAGCTCTCCATTAAAGCTTGGGAAGAGATAGTCTTCTCTTTCTTCACACATGAGATTGTGTGAGTGTGTGTGTGATAATGCCTTGCAAAAATAAGCCCCCTCTCTCGCTTGGGCGAGTCCTCTTGCTATTTGCTCTTGCTGAGCCCTCATTGGCTCTCCCCAAGTCAAGCCAATGACTATTAAGCAGCATAAGTGATAGCCTTCTGACATGTGTTCCCCTTTCCCCTTTTGTGAGAGCTTTAGGTAACTAAATAATTAAACTAAACTCTCATTGGACCCCTTTGTAAAGAATGAGGATGCAAGAGAGCTACACAAGACAAGCACAAAGCACACAGAGATGGAAAGCTTCTTCTTCTTCTTCACAGAAAAGAGAGTACAAAATGACTAAGTGCTAAAGCTGAAAAGTAGCACATATGTACATGCGGTCACTAAGTGTGAACTCGCTAGAAGCGTACTAGGCTGGCACTATAAGTGTAGTCCAGCTGTAGAATCACTGGCAGAGATCCTCCGTGTCGGTCACCTAACGCGCCAGTGAGTAAATGCCGTAAGCGGCCAAGACCCGTAGTGGATGCCAGCTCAAGGTGTAGAGCTCGACATCTCAACACCCTTTGCCTCCTGGCCAATAGGAATAAGGCAAGCCATTGGGTTCCTGAATGCTCATTGGACCCCTTGTGAGACTGCCCAATAGTCTTCTAGGAGACTTAATTCTCATTGGTTTCTTTTATTAAATGTTTTTAAATTAATTAAACTAGATCTACTCTAGCTTAATTCTGATTGGTCCACTTCAAGGGTCATCCAATAGAAACTGGGCACACCTTGTGGGCATCTGGCCTAGGGAGCTGACATGTGTCCCTCATTCCCTTTGTGTAAAGGGAGCATGTGTGTGTGTGTGTGTGGCTTTCTCTCTCATCCCCTAGAAGAAGGGATCGCCCCCTCCCATGTAGGGATATGTGTTGTCTTTGGAGAGCACACAAAGCATCCAATTCCCCCTAAGCTTTAACCCTTTGGACATAACCTTTGAATTTTGGAACCTTAGCATTTTGGAAGTCTTAATAGGCTGAACCTTAGGGTCTTTTTAGCCCATTGTTGCACATGGCTCTTTTGCAGATGGCCCCCCCTTTGGATCCCTATTTTCCCTCCTTTGGATCCCTAGTGTGGCCGGTCTGCTAGCTTAACCAATATTCTAGCTTTTTCTCCCCTGGCACTTCCCCACATTAAATGATCAGTTTAATATGAGAAAATCATTTAGGAGAATTAGATATTGATTTATATGACATAATGGAGCTTGAAAGACCTTAAGGTTAGCTTCATTAAAGACCTCCAAAGGTTAGTGTTAAAATTTCTACTAGGACCTTAGTCAATTAAGGTGCTTGAGCTGCTTTTGTCATGTTTTATGACTAAGGTATTTAAGGGGATTCATGACTAAGGTGCTCAAGGAGGGGAGATGTTCCAAAGTCAACATGATCCCTACAAGAAGGGGGGTGAGCCATAAAGCTAGGGGCATGAGAGAGAACACACACACACTCACTCAAGGCAAGCCCAAGACCTTAGAGGCCACAAGGACACATGTCAAGGACCTACACATGCTGCCCTCATGTAGTGCCTAAAGCCTATTGGTTGACCTCTAAAGGGGTCCAATGAGAATTTAGTTTATTTAATTAATTGTCTAAGCATTTTTCAAGCCCTCTCTCTCAAAGGGGAAAGGAGGACACTTGTCCAAATGCTACCATGGTTGCTTGATATGTCTAATGCATGTGATTGGCTAGCCTAGAGAAGGTTCAATCAACTTCAAGCTTGAGCTAGGAAGAGGGGTCGATCCAAGCAAGGAGGGGGGTAGCTTGACCATATACTCTCTCACACACACTCACAAACACACACTCATTTCTCATGGTGTGTTGAGCAAGAACTCCATCTCCTTCTCCAAGCTTGAGAAGTTGAGAGCCTACACCAACAACTCTTGGCTATGGAATACAAACCCAACCAAGAGCCATGCTCCAAAGTGCAAGCTTGCCATCTTCTTCATCTCCATTACTATGCTACTATGTTATGCTAAGCTACAAGAGTGAAACAAGTGAGAAGATTATTTTGTAAGTTACTTCTTCTTCCTCTTCCATACCCTCATTCCCTACTAGCTCTCTCCACCTTCGAAGGTGTTTGAGGTCTTGGGACTGAGGCCGAGGACAATTTAATTCTTTGTTAGTGGGTAGCCGTGACAGACGTCTGCAGCATAGCTCTTTTGTACTAATATAATATCAATATGCAAGGAAGCGACTCGGGATGGGGCACGGAGACTTAATGAGAGTGTCAATCTCACCAAAGTGAACTCAGGTACTACTCATTCTACGACAAAAGCAAATCAACCACTTCCTAGTCAGACAATCAGTATGCGTCCAATCTCACCACTCTAGGTCATCACGCCTTTTTGGCATCCAAACGAATCCGGAACTCCACGAAACTTAAGGAGAGGTATCACAACACTTAAGGGCTCAATCCTACCAAGTTTTGTCACCATCTGGGAAGGTACATAAATCACAATCCATCACAGAAAATGTGCAAAAAACTAAAACAGAAGTACTTGGAAAGGTCTTCCTTAAGCATAGAAACGCTTATCCATGGTCAAAATATAAAAAAACAACCATTTTAACCTCCAAATCAATGCATTTAGCTCACAAACAATGCATCACGAACCACAACAAAATTGGAAATGATTACACTTAGATTGTAGAACAAGAGACAAGGAACGCAATGTGCTATTTGGAAACGAATTCTGATTACCAGCTCAGGAGAAAAGAAGATTACAAGTTGTAGCAGGAAGAGGCCTCCACAGTGCACGTTTTTTATTCTTCAAACTAATGATAAATCTCCCCTCAAAACTAAGGGTTTTGACTTTAAAAGTTAAGGGGGCTTTCGCACGACCATCCGCCCTCTTACAAGGGTGTAGACTCAGAGAAGTAAAGAGGGTATTGTCTAATTATATCATGGTTACAACTAATCATAGGCTGAATTACATGGCTTTCTTCGAAACAATAGAGTGTTTACAAGGTTTGGTGTGCATACGCTTGTATATGCCTGCATCCACCAAACATTCCCCCCTTCCTATTCATTGCACATCCTCGTGCAAGCTATCTCTGAGTGAGTCTACTGCCTTCTTTCGAGTGTTGCAGTGAGATTTCTGAATTTCTGAGCTCGTGCTTCAATCTCGACTTTGGTGTCAAGCTCTCTGAAGGGATTACTAGTGAGGGTACTTTGGTAGGCGATGTGCCGGACTGGCAGATCTTTTTTCATTGGGTTGAATATGGAAGAGTCCACATTGAAGAAACCTGTCATCATGAAAGCCTCTTTGAAGGTCTGCATGTAATGAGAAGGTAGAAACATGACTCTTGCGTACAATCCCATGATGACATTCTTGCTTGGGTAGTCAAGTAGAACCTTATGATCCTTCCTTGAAATATGGGGCTGCTTACAAATTGCTTCCCCGATTTCTTTCCAGGGGGAATGCAGAAAAGGTCCCTTTAATTAGTGGCTTTGGGTAGATACAAATCTTTTCGCGAGTTAAATAGGAGAGGACGAGGAAAAGTTTGCTCTCAAAGTTTGTTGCAAAACTCTTGAGAATGCAGTATCTCTTGGGTCCTAGTCCTAGCTTTTCTTTGATCATGGCCAGATGTAAGTTATCTATAAGGTACTGTTGGCCAAACATCAATACTTGGGATACTTCATCTGATTTGGTAGTCTTCCATTCTTGAGTGGAATCTTTACTTGTTTTTGGAAAAAAGAGTTCTCAAAAATGTTCCACCATAGCGATTCTTTGCTTTAGCGTAGCAGTTTCCATCCTCTCACAAATAATCCGTTGGATTTCTTCTAGCAGATCCCAAGCCATCTGAAATTTTTTGAATAATTATTGGAACATCAAGACTTCATTTTGTTATAATTGAAATTTGGGTGCTAGACTGAGTTGTTTTGCTCCCATGCATCAATCCTAAATCCAAAATTCTAAATCCAAGGTCCAAGATTCAAAATTAGGCTCTGATACCACTTGTGAGGGCCATACCCAGACTCGACCCTACTCACCTCCCTCAGTCCTCTAGACCGTTCCAGGGAATGACGTAGATCTATCTGCAGGTATCCCTCCCACTTGGGATCAACATTCAGACAGGACTCCGGTCTATCTCGAATGCCAACCCAAGGGGGTACATCCCTTCATTCAATGATTATATCCGCTTCTCATAATCAATCTGTCCTTGACAGCTTTCCGCACCCAAAATTGTGGTCCTTAGTCTTGATTCTCTTGATCTTTAACTTGAGAATTTTCTCTTGCTTTCTTGTTCTCCCTTGGTTCATGGCTATAACCCCTTTTTCTTGACAAGCAGGCACGGCAATTATCACTTTCTCCTAAGAAGAGCGATCTTGCAATCCTACCTGGTCTCGCTCGTCCTCGATTACCCATTTTTATCCCACGTAGTCCTAGCGTTTAACATAAAAATTTTAAATCAACATCCGGCCATCTGACCCTCCGGATCCGCCCACCCACCGAACCATTTCATGAAAATCCCTTCCGGAGGTAGTACTTAACTACTACAAAATCAGGAATACAGTCTATCAGACATCGTCACACAACAAGCAGCATACAATTTGTTGCATACCCTGATTCAGAGAAATTCATCTGGTTGTTCCCACCAGATCTTTATTTAAAAACTTTTAATTCATTTCTTTACCTTTATCTGGTATAATTAACTTGTAACTAGTTTCTTTAATAATCATGCAACACATTTAGTTTCAACCAATTCATCTTGCCTCACTTGAGACCAAGCTAATTGGTTACAAGCCATCAAAATGGCAGCACCTTCACAATATTTCCCAGAATTAAGTGTTTAGGAAAGTCTCATCAAGTAATTTAATCATTCCTTCCTAAGCATTTTATTTCAAGAGGTATAGCATCATCTGGGACAGATGCACAGGATAGCCCCTATATTCCTACCCTTTCCAGTCCCTTTCTAAGCAACCAAATTGAACAAATTTTCTTAATTAAATTCACATCATCCTCCCTGAATATGGCCTTCTCATCCAACTATTGGCATCAGGCCATACCCGGATAATGGCCGTTTTCCAATAAGAAACTGCAGGTACTTCACCCAGCCGGGCAAAAATAAAACAAACCCATTCATCCCTTATCCCTCCGGCATGAATGACCTAGGTATAACAAACTTGCCGGTTACGCTACCCTAGCTGGAAAGGTCCAATCTCCGTCAAGTTCCCAAGAGAATCCTTTCAATGGGCCGGCCTTTCAATGATACCACTTGCACTTGCGAGGGCCATACCTAGACTCGACCCTACTCACCTCCCTCAATCCTCCAGACTGTTCCAGGGAATGACCTAGATCTATCTGCAAGTATCCCTCCCACTTGGGATTGACACTCAGACATGACTCCGGTCTATCTCGAATGCCAACCCAAGGGGGTACATCCCTTCATTCAACAATTCTATCCGCTTCTCATAATCAATCTGTCCTTAATAGCTTTCCGCACCCAAAATCGTGGTCCTTAGTCTTGATTCTCTTTATCTTTAACTTGAGGATCTGCTCTTGCTTTCTTGTTCTCCTTTGGTTCATGGCGATAAACCCTTTTTCCTAACAAGCAGGCACGACAGTTATCACTTTCCCCTAAGAAGAGGGACCTTGCAATCCTACATGGTCTCGCTCGTCCCCGATTACCCATTTTTATCCCACGTAGTCCTAGCCTTTAACATAAAAAATTTAAATCAACATCCGGCCATCTGACCCTCTAGATACGTCCACCCACCGAACCAATCCCTTATCAAGGTAGTACTTAAGTACTACAAAATCAGGAAGACAGTCTATCAGACATCGTCAGACAACAAGCAGCATACAATCTGTTGCATACCCTCGTTCAGATTCATATGGTTGTTCCCACCATATCTTCATTTAAAAACTTTTATTTCATGTCTTTATCTTTGTCTGCTACAATTTGTAACTAGTTTCCTAAATAATCATGCAACACATTTAGTTTCAACCAATACATCTTGCCTCACTCAGGACCAAGCTAATTGGTTACAAGCCATCAAAATGGCAGCACCTTCACAATATTTCCCAGAATTAAGTGTTTGGGAAAGGCTCATCAAGTAATTTAATCATTCCTTCCTAAGAATTTTATTTTGAGAGGTATAACACCATCTGGTAACAGATACATAGGATAGCCCCTATATTCCTAGCCTTTCCAGTCCCTTTTTAAGCAACCAAATAGAACAAATTTTCTTAATTAAATTCACATCATCCTCCCTGAGTATGACCTTCTCATCCAGCTATTGGCATTAGGCTATACCCGGATTATGGCCGTTTTCCAATAAGAAACCGCGGGTAGTACTTCACCCGGCCGGGCAAGAATAAAACAAACCCATTCATCCCTTATCCCTCAGGCATGAATGACTTAGATATAACAAATTTGCCGGTTACGCTACCCTAGCTGAAATGGGTCAATCTCCGTCAAGTTCCCCAAGAGAATCCTCTTAATGAGCCCGCCTTTTAATCAAATTGACCCAAGAAGATCCATCTTGGTTTCCGATCATTTCCAGACAATCTTCAAAACTCCTAGTTAAATCTATGTTTTGCAATGGACTATTTCTATCACCTCTCGAGATTCCTCTTTAACTCCTAGTTGGTAATTTCCAGGTTCATTCATTTATCAACCTTAATTCCTACTTCCATTAATTATCTACCAGCCAAGTTTATTTTGAAAATACAAGCGAGTTTTTGCCATAGGCATTTGATGGTTAATGTCTCTTTGGAAATGCCTAACTTTTTAAGTTCAATCCCCGTCTTGTACAATTCCCAGGTTTTTGCAATCCTTTGCCATCCATGGGGCATTTCCATGGAAGCTTGTAGGGTTTTTGGTTCAAACAACACGGAGATCAATTTTGCAAAGTTATCCCCTATCTCCCCCATCCCGTATTTGCAAACAAACTTGAAATTGACAACTTTAGAAATACTTTTCAATACCAAAAATTGAACTACTTCTATCGAGCTTAGACAACTACTCTTTTCTTATGGTGCCTAACTTTCCATTTAGGAAGCTAGAAGCTCGTCCTATAATTTATGAGTCTTTGAGATTTTCATTAAAGTTCGCTTTGGAGATAAAATGGGAATCTAGAGCTTTCCATTGAAGTTTGGAAGAGAGGATTATAACCATACATTCTTCCGACTGTAAAGAGACATGCAAACCCTAAGCTTGATTACCATAATGAGACTAAACTTTTCTCTCTTCAATGAGACAAGGTTTCCATGGAAGTTTAATCCTAATCACACAAGGTCACCATGGAAGCTTAACCCTAATCACACACAAAGTCACCATGGAAGCTAAACCCTAAATTGCAAGCTTGTCTTTCAATGCTTTTCCTAAGTGAAAAGTTACCATCAAAGCTTAGCTTAAGGATGCAAATGTACCTTTGAAGCTTAATGTAATGATGCATAGATACTCTTAGCACTTAACCCTAATTACGAAGTTACCATTAAAGCATAAACCTAAAATACAAAGTAGTCACTAAAGCTTACACCGAAGTGCAAAGTTACCATTAAAGCTTAGATTAAGGATGCAAATCTACCTTTGAAGCTTAACTTAATGATGCATAGATACTCTTAACGCTTAACCTTAATTACGAGGTTACCATTAAAGCTTAAACCTAAAATACAAGGTAGTCACTAAAGCTTACACTTAAGTGCAATGTTACCATTAAAGCTTAGCTTAAGGGTACAAATCTACCATTGAAGCTTAACTTTATGATGCATAGATACTCTTAGCACTTAACCCTAACTGTGAGGTTACTATTAAAGCTTAAACCTAAAATACAAGGTAGTCACTAAAGCTTACACCTAAGTACAAAGTTACCATTAAAGCTTAGTTTAAGGATGTAAATCTACCTTTGAAGCTTAACTTAATCATTCATAAATACCATTAATACTTAACCCTAATTCCAAGGTTACCATTTAAGCTTATACCTGAAATATAAGGTAGTCACTAAAGCTTACACCTAAGTGCAAAGCTACCATTAAAGCTTAACTTAAGGATGCAAATATACCTTTGAAGTTTAACTTAATGATGCATAACTACCATTAATATTTAACCTTAATTCCAAGATAACCATTAAAGCTTAAACCTAAAATGATGCACATAAACCTTCCTAGTATTAAAACACATGGTTTAGGTTAATTAATCCTACTAGGAGTGAAGATTACCTCCTCTAATCAAGAGAGAAATGGGGTTGAAGTCCTTCTTGAAGAGATGTGAGGCTCAAGGAAGAAGGAAAGGGATTTAGGATGAAGAGGAAGGAGAGAGGAGCTTCTTCACAAAACCCTCAAGCATTTGGCCTTCAAGAAAGGGAGAGAGCAAGAGCAAGGTTTAATGGAAACCTTGATTTACTTAAGCATAATCTTGAGCATGGCAAGTATGCAAGTAGCTTAGTAATATCTGTGTAAAATTACAAAGGAGAGGGGGTGCTTATACAGGAAATGGGGGGTAGAATTCTCTTCTCAATTGCTATTGGACCCCAATTCTCTTCTCAATTCCTATTGGACCCCAATTTCTCTTCTCAAATCCTATTGGATCCCAATTCTCTTCTCAATTCCTATTGGACCCCAATTCTCTTCTCAATTCCTACTTCTTAACTTCATCTTCCAATCAAGTTAGTCCCTTTTTCTGCCAATTCTCGATCTAGATCAGTTCCATGCGACTTTTGATGAAGAAGTATAAAAATAATCTTAATCTTTTTGGAAAAAAAAAGGGATGACGTAATTTCTTATCCGGAATATCCTTGTCTTTTCATTCTGGAATAAAGTCTCGTTGTCCGCATGACTTCTTTGTTGGTCTAGCTTTTTTCTAAATTATTTTTTAGGCTGAAAAAGTTCTGAATGTCTCTAGGGTTAAGGGAGGGACCTTACACTTGAGGCGTTGCTGCTTGATCTGCAATGCGGAGTTCGCCTCGTTGAATTGTTGCACTTTCTTGTAATAGTACGCTGCATTCTCTTGTTCTCTCTGCAACTCCAATTGTGCCTGGAGTTGTGCCTTCTTTAGTGCTTCAATTTGTTGCTTTAACTTCAAGGATTCTGCTGCCATTCTAGATGCTTCCATTTTGTTGTCTTCTAACTCCAGCTCTCTTAGGTTGTAAAGAGCTCTTTGACATTGAAACTGTAGCTTGATCTGCTCTAAGTGAGCGTCAATGTCAAAGGATTTGACTATCTCCGCTCCTTCCTCCATGGTCGCTTGTGAGCATGGCGATCTTGGCCTATGCTGGCCTTTTTGGCCTTGATCCGATTGCTCAACCACCCCATCTTTCTTTTCTATTTGTTTCGAATCTTTTAGAGCATCAGAGATTGTGACAGGCTTTGTTTGTGTGGACTCCTTTCTTGATCCATTTTGTATTCTGTCTGCTTTCCCTCCGTCCTTTGCTCCGATAGTCCTGCACTTTCTCCTTTCTCTTTTTTCGAAGTCTCTGGAAGTGGCTCAGCATCCTTGGGAGAACCAAGGTCTTGACCTTGTTGGTCCTGTGTGTCATGTTGTTCCTCTCCTTGCGTGTGACTTTCCTCTTTTTTGTGTTGACTAGATTCGTCATATGATTTGAGATCATCGACGCGTGACTTCTTTGATTCTTCTCTTTGCCTTTGCTCCATCTTTCGCTTGAGCTCATTGTGAATGCGCTTCCGCATGGCGTTGGCAATCTCCCGTTTTTCTTCAGCTTCCCGCCTCTTCTGTTGCTTGATCCTTTCCAAAGCCTCTGTTTGCTCTGTAGCAGCATAATATTTTTGGCTTTATCCTCTTCTTTTTCATCATTCGCTTCTGTTCCTTAGGTTTGATGCTGATCTTGCTTTTGTTGGCAGAGCTTTCCCCTCAATGCTTGAGCTTCTTCGATTTTCCTCCTAGCATGAGTAATGGGGATAGCCTCTGCCAAGTGTGCAACCTTTTTCTTCAATCGGGTATATCCAAGTATGTACGGGTTGTCCTACTCCTCCTCCAAAGACTGGTACTCCGAAGGAGTGTCTCTTGGGTGGGACCCCTCTTCTTGGCTACTCCGAGCCTCTGACTCGGTCTTCTCGTTCTCAGAATCCTTTAGCGGTGCGCTTTGCCTTATCTGTTTGACTTTTGGTTTTGGCCTTATAGAAGGTCCTGCCACTGGTCTTACAACTCTTTTGTATTTGTGGATCAGATCGATCTGCACTTCAGCAGGTGGTAGATTCTCGATCATTCCCAGTGCTTGATAGGCTATACGTGTGAGCATTGGTCCCCCGTTCATGTAAGCTTTACTTCTTTGACTCCCCTTCAGGTTTGCTTCCACAATAGTGTCAAGAAGATAGTTGCCAAAGTCGCAACTAACCACCCTGCCTTCAACTAAGCCCATTGCCATTACCACGGCCATATGCAACAAAGGTTCGGTATATCTAGGTAGCTTCTGCACCTTAAAATGTTGCGATATAAGGTGCAATGGCAGTTCAGTTTCTAAGTAGATCAGGTCTTGATACGTCAGCTTGTGGCCGTGTTGCTTCAAAAAGGCTTTATCATTGTCTATTGCCTTTGTCTTCTGCAATAGATTGTACGTCCCTTGCAGCAGGTGGAGGGCTTCATTGATAATTTCCGATAAGATCTTTACCTTGACAACTACCCCATCTTTGTCTGTCAAAGTTTCTTCCCCATTGTACTGAATTAAACTTATGAGCTCGTGAGCTCGTCTAAAGTCCATTCCCCAAAGAGGCAGTCGTAAGAAGTTGTCTACCTATAGACACCTGCCTCCTGCTTGCACTTCTGGTTTTTGGTGCAAAGTCCGCATTTCCTGTGGAAAGATTGTGGCCTTTACAATTTCTCCATCTGCTGCTTGAAACCTTCCGATGAAGATGTTCGTCGAAATTGCTTCAAGTACCTATTTGGTGAGGTAAGCTTTCTCATTTGATGAGATATCGGTTATCTCATAAGGTGCCGCATTCCACTCCCTTCGTGCTTTCCTTCGAGGAATCCTGTTGCCAATTTTAGCATGTGAAAATAGGTTTTAGCCATAATAAAAAATTGTCGAAAAGTGTAAACTTGACCATAGAATGAAAAAATGAGCATAACATTGTCAAAACTACTCCAAATTTGATCATATTTCACTAGTGCATCTAGGATTACTATAGGAACAAGACTGTAATGTAACATATCAATTTTGGCAAAAAGGAACATGGATCGCGATCCATGTTGAGAAGCATTTGAAAATTCTAACTTTGGGAAGTTGTTCCTGGGCATATGGAGATGCTACTGAGCAATTTTCTCTGGATTAAGGGTTGAAGGTACATGGATCGCGATCCATGTTGGGCAACATTTTGGAAATTTGATGATACCATCTGGTAGGGTTCATCTAGATTATGCCTTGGTCCAAAAAATTTGGGATTTGGATCAATGGTTTGACACTTGGACTAAATTTTGGAAACCATTTGCAGATTTAGAGATTTTTGGCTTTTTGAAGTGGATTTTGGGATTCGAATGGTTTGAGACTCCATGGCTTGTCTTTCTTGAACATACTGAATCAGATGGTATGGTTTTTACGTATATTGGGCAAAAAGGTACATGGATCGTGATCCATGTTGGACAGAAATTTGATACAGTTCTTGTGCACATTTGTTCCCATAGGTTTTCCTAGTACATTGGTGAAATTTTTTCAACTTTGGACATGTTTTTCCTTAGTTTGTCCCATTTTTCAGTTTATGGCCATGTTTTTTCCGTTTTGACCATATCTGTTTCTGGCAACCACTTTTTGGACTCATGTTTTGCGTGTGATCTATCTTTGTTTTGATTTCTGATAATTTAGGTATGTAGTTTATAGCTTTGCCTAGTTCCTTGGCAAATTCCACCAGACACTGAATTCTTTTGAGAAGACAAACTGAATCGTGCAATTTTCACCATTTTACAAGTAGACTTTTGCTTAGTTTTGATCCTACCACAGTCCTTAGGTTACAATTGCTTGTTGATAGGCTCCGAGGAGAGTGTGAAGTCTCCCAATTGATCTTTAGTCATTCTTTATAGGTCTTTTTGGCATCCCAACACCTCTCCTCTCTTGAGTTTTTTTCTTGGGATTCCACCTTTTTTCCTGTGAAAATGACCAAAAGACCATTTGCAAACTGAATGCAGCAATCCAGGACGGCACTTCGTCTGGCAATTCTGGTGATAAGGGCAAAAAGAAGATGCGTTGCCACTATTGGGCTCAAAATTCATCTTGTGTTGAATCTTCCCATGTTTGCCATGTTCAAAGTCCTTGCTTTGAAGTTTTCAGCGTTTGCTTTCAAAAGTCAATTTTGACTTTCCTCGCTCGACTTATCAATTTTTTGTTGATTATCTTTCGTTTTTTGCTTTTTTGTAAAAGAAAATTATTTACAATGATTATTAGTTGGCCAAAAATTAGCCAAAATTAGTGTCGCCTCCCTTATATACATACTCTTATTTTGGTATTAGATGGTGACGGTATGGCTCATGATTATGCCAACTAAGAGTCTATCAAGCTCTAAAAAACTTGTTATGTGTTTTTTAAAGAAAAGAAAAGGAAAGGAAATGAAAAGAAAATAAGTAAGATGATAATAATAGTATATACAAATGATAATCCTTCCGCATTTTCCCCCTTCCTAGAGTGAATCATCCCCATCGAACATATGTCAGAGTGCTTGGAAATAAAGTGCGTGTCTATGCATAGCCATATAGTGTGGCTCTATGATACTGATGGAGGATATGCATGGGGAAACAAAATTCTCTGCAAGAGATAGGTGTTGAACAATATGTTCAGTAGGCTGTTGGTGGTGAGGTTCCCTGGAAGCTGCGTGGTCCAAACAATAGTAATTGGAGAAGACGCCCTCTGTGTTTGACTGTGACCTGCAAAAGTTTTGATGCTGACGGTTGGGTTGCTTTTTGGCATTGTTTGGGTTGCCATCAAAATTTCTTAGGTTTGGATTCGCTAGAAGAGGCATCATGAAGGCGAGGTTGTTTTGGTTGCCATACCCATTTGACTATGTTTGGATGTCGAAGATAGTGGTCCATTGGGTTAGGCCATGTGACAACAGCCTTGGGCAATTTGTGGTGGTTTAATTTCTGCATAGGCAATGTAGGCTCACGTGTATTGGTTTGTCATTTAGGTATCCACAATTGCCTAGGCTTGGTTTCCATGATTGATTTATTAACCCTATTTTCTTGACCATGGTGGTGGAGTATCGCTGAGCTGGTGCATGTGGCGAAGGTAGAGGTTCCCATACATGGTCCGTTTGTACGAATGGCGTGGCAAAAGATTGGCCCTCGTGTTCGAGGAGTAAGGTGTTGTCCTGCCAATTTGGTGTGGCTTGATAAGTGCGCATCCATGACACTCCTAGAATAACACTCCTAGAATAACTGCTTCGTTAAGACATTGATCTTCGACCACATGAAATTGATGCGGATAAACGGTTCCAGCAATGGTGATTGGTAAATTTATGTGGCCCAAACTGTCCATAGTGCCTTTGTTTGCTACTTTTAACCCCATAGTATTGGGCATTAGAGGTTCCTGCGTGATTTTTCTGAAAGTGGAGTAGTTAACCACATTAGCTCTGGCCCCTGTGTCCACTAAGGCTCTTTCAGTGGTGTCGTCGGCAAGTTGTAAATGAATGCGTAGATACATTCCTCCTAACCATGTAGTTGCCATTTGTATGGATGCTATCGGAGCATTCTCAATAGCCATGTCCTGTTGTGCTTTCCTCTAGAACTTTGCTTGTTCTTTGCGTTTTAATATTCTGAGTTTGGCTTCTTGCTATGCTTGTTCCCGAATGTCCTGTGCTTGACGTCTGCGTTGAGCTGCTGCATGGAGTGTTGTGAGTTCTTATGGTGTCAGTGGAAGAAGATATTTCTTTAATCTACAGCCACTTGTCCAATTAGACATCTCCTCTCCTGCTAATGTTGCAAGTTTGATGGCGCCACTTTGCAATATATCATGTATTACAAAAGGCCCCATTCTTCGCTTTTTGACTTTTTTGGAGTGCTGTTTGAGGGTATACATGAGAACATAATCCCCTTCTTGGAACTCCTTTCCAATTACGTGTTGATCATGGAAAGCTTTCATTTCCTTTTTTTGAGCATATATCCCAGCTATCGCTCTAAGTCTAGTTTCATCTAATTGTTCTAGGGTGTCTAGTCTCTCTGATATCTCATGGCCCATCCATCCTAATTGTGTTTCCACTCTTAGGAATTTGATTAGGAATTCCAATGGTAGGATCATATTAATCCCGAATACCAGGTTAAAGGGAGTCGTTCCAATGGAAGTTTTAAAAGCTACTCGGTAAGCCCATAAGGTTGTGTGTAGCTTTTGATCCCAATCATTTCTTGAGTTGCTGACTATCTTAGTGAGCACGGTGCATAGATTTTGTTGGTACTCTCTGCCTGCCCATTATCTTGCGGGTGATAGGGTGCCAATTTGTGATGGACCACCATGAATTCGTCAAGGAGGCTTTCAATGACGTCGTTTAAAAAGTGTGTTCCCCTATCGCTCACTATTTCGGTTGGTAGTTCATATCTCATATAGACGTTTTCAAAAAGGAACTGAGCTGTAGTTCTTGTATCATTTTTTTTGGGTTGCTTTTGCTTCCGCCCATTTCATCATGTAGTCTATTTCTACGATGATGTATTGTGCGTGAGTCTTGTATCCTGGAGGTATGATGGACCAATGAAGTCAATGCCCCATTTGGCAAAAGCACATACACCCATCATTAGCCTCAATGGCATTTCATCTCTCCTTTGGGATGGTTTTGTGCGTTGAAATTCATCACATCATTTGACATATGTCTCTACATCCATAAACAGGGTTGGCCACCATATGCCTGAGCGTAGCACGAGCCTTGCCGTTTTATCAGTAGAGCTGTGTCCCCTTGGCTGTCCTGGGTGTGCTTGATCTAGGATAACCTAATATTCGCTTTCTGTAGCACACAACTGTAGTTGTTTGTCCTTTCCTTGCCTATACAGTTGCTTGGCAATGATAAAATAGTGTTTGGCCACTTCTTCGATAGTTCTTGTTCTTGCTTTGCCCCATTCCACTGGAAAGGTTTGGTTTTTTAAGTACTCAACTATGTGAGCACTCCATTTAGGTGCTTGTACTACGTGAAACATGGTGGCATGTTCCACTGGGGGTTGCATTATACAACTATTGCGGGATTTTACATATGTATGGATACTGTGTTCCATGTTTGGCCAGTAGACGACCAGTCTCTAGAGCTGTTGGCCTGTCTGTGTTTCACCAGCGTGAAATCCCGTATTTTGTATATGAGCTTGTTTGAGGTAGTAGGTGGTATCTTCAAGCTGTACACATAGTCTCAATATCCCATCCTTACCGTGTTTGTACAATCGTCCTGCTAAAAGCTGGAGATTTCATGTTTGATGGATAATTGATGGTTGTCTTTCTATCTGCAATGATCCAATTGTGAGTAGAGGAATGACCTCTTCGCTCCATCTCGGTACCATTTCGATGTTAAACAAATATAAATCAAGAAGGTCATCATCGACACCCTCAAGTGCTTTCCCATGAAATAGTCGTGAAAGATGATCTGCTCTTTGGTGTGTGGTCCCCTTTTTTACTACCATTGTGAAGTCAAAACTCAAGCAGCATTATAAAATAGCGAACAATTCTTCCAGTGTTGCAAGGTTTGTTTACTAGATATAGCAATGCTTGATGATCCACGAAGAAGACAAACTTGTTTGCTAGAAGGTAGTGTCTAAATTTCTTGACAGCATAAATCACTCCCAGACCCTCTCTTTCCGTGGTGGTACAATTTCTTTCTGTGTTGTTTAGTTGCCGACTAGAGTAGCAAATGGGAAAATCCATTTTCTTCTCTCTTGGCTGGGCTAATATGCACCCGATGGCATAGGCTGATGCATCCACATGGACATGAAAGATTTTGCTCCAGTCAAGGGCTTGCAAAATTGGAGCCGAAATTAACTGCTGCTTCAATTTTTGGAAACCGTGCTCACATTCCTCCGTCCATTTGAACTTAGTTATGAGGGCGTACAATGGATTAGCTATTACAACATACATATATATGAAACGCTTGTAGTACCCACAATGCCCCATAAATGCTTGCACTGTTTTTATCTTCGTTGGTCTCGGTAGTGCAGCAATTATTTGCACCTTTTCTTGATCAGTTGAAATTCCGGTTTTGGACACAATGTGGCCCAAAATTCTACCTTGTCTTACCATGAAGACGCATTTTTCCGGGTTTAAGCAAATACGATACGTTCTGCATTTCTCAAAGACTTTTTCCATATGAGTAATGTGGTCACTGCATTGATGAGAATGAACACAAAGATCATCCATGTAGATCTCCAGAAATTATCTGAGATATGCTTTGAATGCGTGGCTCATTAGTCTTTGAAATGTGGCCAGGGCATTGGTCAAGCCGAAAGGCATTACCTTGTAGGCAAATACACCCCACTCTATCGCAAAAGCTATCTTATGCTGATCTTTTGCTTTAATTGTCAAATAGTTGTAGCCTAAGAACCCATCCAAGAAACTATAGGCCTCTTTCCCTGCTACCCTCTCAATAACATGATCGGTTATTGGCAGTGGATAATTATCATTGATGGTGGATGCATTTACCTATTTGAGGTTTACACAGACACACAGTTTTCCATTCTTTTTGGGTACCACCACAATCGAGGACACCCAATCAGTGTGCTCAATCTCGTAGATAAACTCAGCGTCCTTAAGTTTGTCTATCTCCTCCTTAATTTTCTTGGCAAAAGTTTCATTGTACGTGTAAGGACGTTGTCTACGTGGTCTAGCATCACTCTTAAGGGGAATCATGTGCTGACATATCTCAGGATCTATCCCCTTTCGATCTTTGTATGACCATGCAAAGACATACTTATATCGTCTGAGCATAATGACTAGGAGTTGCTCTTCCTCTTCAATAAGGTCCGTGGCAATATATGCCGGTCTTACCTGGTTCTTCCAAGTTGATGCTTTTGGTGTTTTCAGGCCCATCATATGAAATTCCTGGTTCTCTGGGATCTCGTTTGGGTTTTTGCACCACGATCTTCCTATCCTGAATGGTATACTTCTTATAGTGGGAAGGTGCATTGAATTTATTATCATTTGATTCCTCATTAGTTTCCATTTCTGTTGTCCAAACTTCCTTCAAGGCTCGCTTCAATTCATTGTATTTGACTTTGCGCTCCATTTTGGACAACTTAATCTATTTTTTGATATTTTTCTCTTTTTCTGGTTTTTGTATGTTTGCTTTTTTTTTATTTGGTTTTGGTTGAGTAATGTTTCATGTATTTCTTTGATACCCTGTCCTTGAGACAGTCAGTCGCTTCTACTAATCTTAAGTACTGCATTTTGTCAATTAATAGAGGTACTGAGTCCTCGTTGTGCTTGTTTTGGTTGTTTTTGCATTTATCTCGATACCTGCATTGTCTTCGAGGGTTTTGGTTTAGAAAATCATAGAAGATCACTCGTCGATCCTTCCGTTTGATGCTCTGACTCGAGCTACTAGAAAGCTCGTCGTCCACGTTATCCTCTAGCGTCTTATTAGTCGAGTCTTGGAAATCTTCTTCATCCGTTTGGACAAGGTCTCTTATAGAGATTTTGTCCACTATGCGTCGACACTCGGCCACCCCTTCCTTGTGAGGGACTTCCTCCTCTGTCTTCGGAGTTAGGCGGACACCCATCATCTGGAATGGAATGATATCATACCCTTCCTCATCACAGAATTTGGTGAGGGTCACCTCGTTTACACAAACATCAAGAGTAGCTAGTATTTGTTGCCATCCAAAAGGTTCGAACATCTCTTCTGGAAAAGGCTTTGGTATGTATGCCTCTTCTTGTGTAGTCCTATCAAGAATGCAGTTTTCCTTTTTTAGACTTCCACATTCCGAAGCTTCTCCTGTCCACTGGTGAGCTTTGTTCTGTAGCCAAGCCAGTATTCCTCCTTCCTGGTCAGTTGTGGAATGCAAGTCTTCTCCTGGGGTTCTTTCTACGTCTCTATAACTATGATCTTTGACACTAATTTTTGTAATGACATCCTTGTTCCTGAGATAGATATAGTCGTAGCCCCAATCTTGCACCATTTTGAGCTGGCACATGAATGGTTTCCGCAATATGATGTCAAAATTGCTGCTCTCATCGAATTCATAATAGCAAATGTGTGTTCATATGCAATTCCACAAGAGGTTACTACAATCTGCTCCAAGATGCCTATGGGTCTTTCCAGATACCCATCTGTCAATTGAAGTTTCATTCTCGTCTTTCTGAGAGCAGGTTTTCCCCATTTTTTCCACATGGATTTGGTAGCTATGGATATTCCAACCCTGCTATCCAAGATTTCTATCGACTTAATCTCTTTGTACTCCACCTGTAGGGTAGTATTTCCTTCTTCACCTTCACAATAATCCCCTACCTTGTTTACTGGTACTGGCTCATGTTTAGTTTGTTTTGAGGGTTGTGTCTTTAGTGTGTTTGGAGAAACCTCGGGTGAAGGAATAACCAGCCCTATTTTTTTCAAAATTTTCTTTGACCTCGTCCCAAAGATGCGGTCGATATGCAGTAACTCTGACAGAGTCAGTGTACAACGGATAGGGGATGACATCAGCTCGTGAAGAATTTTAGTATCCATCATCTTAGGATTGGCTTTCCATTGAGATGGGACTTTCCTTACCTCTGATCGAGTTTCAGGATTACCAATAAATGAAGGTAAAGTCTTCAATGACTGTGGTTTACTATCTTCCGATATTGTTGTGCATGCATCACCATACAATGATCTGATGTCATTTGGGTAGAGCTCATGCTCCAGGTGGATTTCTGGAATAGGAGCTGACACAAGTGTGGCACTTCCATCTTTCTATTCCTGATCTATTCCCATAGCTCTTGAGGCCATTGTTCTTCTACCACCGACATTGGCAGTGGTGCTTGAGAATTTGTTCCATCTATTGTATTGGCTACCACCCTCGTATCTAATGGTGTTTCGTCTACAGGATTTGGTAGGTTATTCTTTTCAATTCCCCACCCCTCTAACTCCTGAATCTTTTCTTGAATTAGTACCTCGATTTTTGGAGCCGTAGGAACTCATGGTTCCATAAGCACTTGAGCGGCTTGGATGAGCTCCTTGCACATCTTTAGGCTCTCTTTCTCATATCCTGGATGAGGGTACGTTAACCACCTATCCTCTTGGGTTTGGTTAGGCTTTAGATTTGCCTCGTAAACTTTCAAAATTGCATCTAAAGCTTTGAACACCCTATCTACTAAGACTGAGCCTCCTGATGGCAGATCCGATGGTTTTTTTATCTCGTTATTGCCCTTAAGGTCTCTTTCCCTTTGAAGTTGTTCCTCTGTTTTTAGCAATTTGGTTTCCAAGGCAGTTTTTTCCTTTTCCCTTTTGGCTTTCATCTTGTTTCGTTTTGCCTTCCAGGATTTCCTAGGGGTTCGAACAGATAAGTTGTCTATTTTGGTTTGGTTGGCTGGGACGTTCCTTGCTGCCTCATGTGCTTGAGCTCTATTGACCGCGTTTATCAAAATGTTCGGTTATGTTTTTGATCCGTCATAGAATCCAAAAAGTTTCACCCGTTCTCCTTTGTTTGGACAAACTCTAGCCCAGTGATCACCGCCACATTCATAGCATGGTCCTACAGGTGGTGGAGAAGCTTGTGGAGCTCCCATCGGTTGTCCTGTTCTAGGAGGGTAGCCCCTAGGTTTGTAGCCCTGATTTGCCATGAACATGAGCATATTCTCATCGACCAAATAATGGTTTTTAGTTGGTTGTACTATGTATGAGGGCTTGGACATCTCTTCAGGAATTATCCATGGATTATGTCCCTCTGGAGCATATGCATTCCCATCAAATCCCCTCTCTAAGTATTGTCTGAATCTTCTCGATATGAGACTACTTGGACCATACTCTGATCAAAAGGTGGTTCTATGGGTTGAGAAATCCTTACCATAGCCCTATTTTCCTGGGGTAAGGGAGGTTGATGTCCCAACATAGATTGAGCTTTTTCCTACCCCAAGATTGCGTTATTTGGCCCCACTTGGTACCTTGGAGGGGGTGGAAGTTGTTGTCCCCCATGTGGTCCGTATTGTCTCTCTCTAACATAGTTCCGATTATAGAAACATTCGTGAGTTTCATGGCTTATCCATTTTTGTTCTGTAGCACACCGTTTCAATATTCGATGTGCGTTACTCCTGGCCTTTGTTGAAGGTTGCACCATTGGGTTGGATGATCTCCTCCACAAGTATCACATTTTCGGGTGGGCGGTTGTCGTGTGTTTGGGTTCGTCCTATTTCCTTGGTTTATCCTCCTGATCACTTCCTCGATCATTCGATCAACGTCCGGCACAGTTGGGTTTTGCCCTCCCAATTTTGTCGTGGACTCACTAGTGGTTGAAGAGGGGCTATCCGTCCCTTGATCTGTGTCTTCAGTCACCTCCCCATATGCCTTGCAGTTATCTACAAGATACAACGCCTCTTTTGTGACTTGCTCAAAAGTTACACATGCCTTCAAGTGCAAGTCCTTTTTGAGCGTGTCATTTTGCAATCCTTCTATTAAAAGGATGATAGTTTTTAATCCGGAGGTAGTTCTCGATCAGGGCATCTTTCTATGTATTGCTTGAGACAAAGCGATGCTTCCTTTGCTTTCTCTTTTTCCTTTTGCCTAAATGCATAGATCTAGGAGACAGTGTTATGCTTGATCCCCCTTTTTGAGAATTCCTCAGCGTATTCTCGGAGAAGTTGCTCAATACTTGGGAATTCCAAGTTGTTTAATGGTTGGAACCAAGTCAAAGCAGTACCTTCTAATGTCAACCCAAATCCTTCATATTGAGTGTGGAAATCAGTTACCTATTCCGCTCTCAACACTTGTTTGAAGATTGAAACATGGGCATACAGATCTCCGGATCCATTATACTTTTTGGGTACGCATTTTTCCACCTGAGATGGTCGCATACGTCTGGTCTCTGCAACCATTCTAACAACTCCTGGTCCGCCTGGTGTGGCTTCTCTAGGTTCATAATCTCCTCTTGGTACTAATAGTGGTATCCTATCCACTATACGTTCATCAAGTCGATCTCGTGTAACAATTGGAGGGATTCCAATGGTGTAAGTAATGTCAGGAACAGTACTGCCCCTATGTGTGTTCATGGAAGCCCTAGACGTCGTTGATCCTAAAGGTCCTATTTATGGGACTCGTTCATGTCCATAAGAATCCTCTACCCTGGTTCTCAAGGGGCTCATGGTTACAATCTCAGGTTTGGTGTGCATAGTCGTGGTTTTTACCTCTTCTGGACTTACATAATATTGGTGGAGTGGTCCTCCAAAATATGTATATCTCTCTAACTCCTTTCGATCCATTGGAGAGTACTTTTGGCCATACTTGTCCATTATGACCACCTGAATACTTATGCCCTCCGTGTACGTGTAAACATACAAGTTTTTTCGGTCTATCAATTATTTGATGTGGGGCTCATCACATCTATAATAGAGTGTTTGTTCTCCATTATTGAACTTATAAAGCCGGGCGCTCTGTCTCATTGGTGCGTCTGAGTACCGCATTTTGTTTCTCCATTTTGGGTGGTGCATCTATAATAGAGTGTTTGTTCTCCATTATTGAACTTATAAAGCCGGGCGCGCTGTCTCATTGGTGCGTCTGAGTGCGTCTGAGTACCGCATTTTGTTTCTCCATTTTGGGTGGTGCATCGGCTAGTTCACTATCTACCTTGTCCTTGGTGCCGGTCATTCCCCATTTATCCACAATAAAAGGGTTATGAACCACCAGGTACATTACTCCCTCTTGGTCGAAATATCTATCCCCGTCATAATCAACATCTACAAGGTCTCTAAACTCGCTCGGCTTATTTTCCAACTTAACACAGTAACGGTCCATTCCATCCTTATAGATTTTGGCCTTAAGCACATTTTCAAATTGAAACTTCAAATACAACAATTTTACATCAGATGCAGGCTGAGAAGGACCTGCACCCATCGAAGTTGTTCCCTTAGAGTTTGACTTGTTAGAATCTTCAGTCATGAGACTGTATGATCTCTCAGACAAAGTGTCAGAGAAACTCTCCTCTAAAATGGGTTCCAAAGGTGGCAGTGGTCTCTAATTCACACTTTCTTCCGTTGAGTGATTACTCCCTTGATTAAAGATGCTGGGGTTCCTATTTTGGAACAATCTTCCTGACAGCAAATTCATGAAGAATTGGTATTACAAAATCCAGACCGAGTTACCTCATTAAATAGTTTGAATCTCCCGTTTGATCTTGCTTGCTGGGTAGTATCTTCTAGTACCTGCAACCTGTCAAGAATTTGCTTGATAGTTGTGAGCCATTCTTGTTAGTTCTTGCTTCTAATCAAGAAAACTTAGCTGGGTTTTTTTAGTAGCACACAATTCCCTACACATCCTCAACAATTTGGGTCCAATTTCAATTTTGAAAGAAGAACCAGGTTGCTATGGACTAGCTCTTTGTATGGTAAGTTTCTGTCTCTGTTCTAACTCAGAGTTACATGGATCACGATCCATGTTGAGAAGCCAATTGAACTTTTGTTGCTATCATCAGATTTAACATGATTAAGAGGTCTCATGGTACCAAATTTTTTAGAAATGAACCTCTGGATTGGAGGCTAAGTTGATTTTGTCACTTTGCCTGAGCTTCTGCCAGTTCTGAGCTGTTGGGATGGTTTCTTGCACCTCTAGAAGGACCACTAGACTCTCTGTGATGCCCTCTAGCTATGGTACCAATTTGGTATCAAATTGTTTCAGGGGAACATGGATCGCGATCCATGTTCCTTTGTGTCAAAATACACTGAATTTTGTCCCACGGCTAGTTCTTGGCCTAGTGATGCTAGCTATATGGTTTTTGAATGCTTTAAAGCTTTTTAGGACAGACAAAAGTTAGTTTTAGGGTTTATTTCAGTGGTTTCCTCCTTGATCTGATTTTTGTCCCCTTTTGCCCTCTTTTTGAAATTTTTTTATAAGGGTCCCTTGGGAGAAAGTGTTTCAATTGTTATCACTTCCCTGCTTGCCTTTTATCAGCTCAAAATTCCAAAAAGGTTCATGGATCGTGATCCATGTTTGGCAAGATTTTGGACTGACACTTTGTGAGCTGATCACACAAGGTATGATGATGCTATTCCCCAAGTCTTTTTGGATTTGATTAGTTTTTTCCAAGTGAGAAGCAAGATTTTGTGTTGTTTTGCGGTTTTTTGCAAACAACTCCTATTCTAGTATTTTCACCAGCTTTCTTCACTTTTTGTCTATGGCTCCTTCTGGAAAAGTTGTTTAGTTAGTAATCAGGAGTACACTGATCAAATCTTATTGTCAAATGTCTACTTGGAACATGGATCGCGATCCATGTTGGGAAGCATCTATACATGAAATTTGGTTCTGTTGATTCTCTGCTTCTAGTTGATCCCAATTCTCATCCTTTTTTGAATTTGGACAAGTAAAAGTTCAGTTTTTCATTGTTTTTTCCTTTTTTCAAGGTTTTGCTCTGCTTATCCCAATCTTTTGATTTTTCTGATCTTTTAGCACTCTATTTCTGACCAAACTCAAGGTTCTGATGCCTAAGAACCTGTTCTAAGCAAAGGAAATAGTTTCAACACATTTTGTCCAAAAGGTACATGGATCACGATCCATGTTGGACACGCAATTTGAAAGTTTTTAGCACAGTCTTTTTCAACCAGTGTTTTTATCTTTTCTTGAAAGTTTTGCTGGGTTTGGTCCAGTTTTGAAGCTCTGACTATCACTTCTTCAACTTTTTAGAGTTATGGTCTTCAACACCAAAATAAGGTTTTTGACAGTTTTTTCCTCGATCCTTTTGGCCCCAAATGATGTGTAATTTGTTTCCTAACGTACTCCTATAAACTGAAATGAATCTGCAAACATAACTGAACTTAACAGTACAAGAATAACAAAAAAGTGTGTGGTGGAATAGACCTTTCCAAGCATGTGAAAAATCAAAGAACGAAATACTATCGTATACTTCACTCACAGCTTTCTTTTCTCTTAAGGAATAGCATTGGCTAGTCACGGACTCCAGTCTCTATCAAGCACTAAACCTACATCTAGTTGCTTCACTGTCTATGTGTAAGTGGAACGAGTATCAAAATCTTGAAGGGATATTTTTTTGTTTTTGTACACTGAGTCACTCACCACCTAAGGATCGGTTTCCCCGGCAGCGGCGCCAATGTTAGCAGGTCGCCGCGACGGACGTCTGCAGCATAGCTCTTTTGTACTAACATAATGTCAATATGCAAGGAAGCGACTCGGCATGGGGCACAGAGACTTAATGAGAGTGCCAATCTCCCCAAAGTGAACTCACGGGCTACTCGTTCTACGACAAAAGCAAATCAACCACTTCCTAGTCAAACAATCAGTATGCGTCCAATCTCACTACTCTAGGTCATCATGCCTTTTCGGCATCCAAACGAATCCGAAACACCACGAAACTTAAGGAGAGGTATCACAACACTTAAGGGCTCAATCCTACCAAGTTTTGTCACCATCTAGGAAGGTACATAAATCACGATCCATCACAAAAAATGTGCAGAAAACTGAAACAAAAGTACTTGAAAAGGTCTTCCTTAAGCATAGAAGCACTTATCCATGGTCAAAACATCAAAAAACAACCATTTTAACCTCCAAATCAATGCATTTAGCTTACAAATAATGCGTCGCGAACCACAGCAGAATTGAAAATGATTACACTTAGATTGTAGAACAAGAGACAAGGAACACAATGTGCTATTCAAAAACGAATTTTGATTACCATCTCAGGAGAAAAGAAAATTACAAGTTGTAGCAGGAAGAGGCCTTCACAATGCACGTTTTTATTCTTCAAACTAATGATAAATCTCCCCTCAAAACTAAGGGTTTTGATTTTAAAAGCTAAGGGGGCTTTCCCATGACCATCCGGCCTCTTACAAGGGTGTAGACTCAGAGAAGTAAAGAGGGTATTGTCTAATTACATCATGGTTACAACTCATCCTAGGTTGAATTACATGGCTTTCTTCGAAACAATAGAGTGTTTACAGGGTTGGGTGTGCATACACCTGTATATGCCTGCATCCACCAAACATTCTTCCATTTAGCTAAGTTACGGGCATAATTGTGGTGCATGAAGCTCTCTATCTTCATTGCACCATCAAGGTCTCAAGGAACACAAAGCTTGTATTGGACCAAGTCTCTCTTTATGAAAGAAGCTATAATACAAAACCATTTGGAGGGAGGACCGACTCCACATAAATGTGATCCACAATTGCTGTCAACTTCTCTAATTCTCTCTCTTGCAAAGTGTTGTTTATGCCAAGTTAATTAAGTATAATGGTTATGTTGCTACCTCTAATCAAGTTCACCCTCTATTCTCTCAAAGTATTCTCATAAAAATGCTCATTACATTTTTCTTAATTCTGTTATTCTCAATGTTCATAGTCCATTTTCATTACAACTAACAAGCACAAGGCGTGTTGTAGTAGACTCGAAACACTTTATTAAATATGGATCGTCAAAGCATCAAACCGCAAGGCTACGAGAGAGGGAGCAAATTCCACAACAATATGAGAATGAAACCTTCCTCTTTACACATTCTCAATGAGGTGACATTACATTTTAAAATACAAAGTGGTTCCACTCGAGGAGTATAAAATTATGTAAGCTTGCAAAGAAACTATTGTGATTGTCCTGATTTTGCAAGCCTTTGTAAGCACGTCTATGCCACATGACTAATCATAGAAAAGCACTCTCAACATTTGTGTGCCATACTTTCAAGTTGGGATAGAGATTTGTTAGTGGGTTGCCGCGACGAACGTCTGCAACATAGCTTTTTGGTACAAACATAATGTCAATACTCAGGGAAGTGACTCGGATGGGACACGGACACTCTTTGAGATTGTCAATCTCAACAAGTGAACCTTAATAAGCACACACACTAACTCAACAAGCAAACCAACACTCAATGATCAGGAAAATCTGCCTATGTGCTTTCTCACAGCTCTAGGTCATCACGCCATTTTGGCACTCGATTCAAAATGCAACGGAACTTTAGGAGGAGGTCTAGGACACCTAGGGGCACTATCCTACCAAGTCTGGTCGCAATCCGACAAGGTACCAAAATCACAATCCATCATGAAAAAGGTCCTAGAAATTGCAATAGAACATACCAAAATTGTCGCCCTATGGTCTAAGAACACTCTCCTAAGGTCAAAAAAACTATAAACTGTGATTTAAGCACTCAAATCTGCAATTACAACTCACAGATGCGTGGTCGCAAACCACAACAAAACTGATAATGCTTACACTTGAATGAAGGAGCAAAGAGAGAAAACACAATGCAAGTTTCAAAAATGAAAAGTGATTACCCAATCATTAGTTGCAATGATTACAAGTTGGAGCGGCTTCGTAGAGCTTGAGCGTACGTACAGCAGAGCTCTCTCTCTTCTTCTAAAGATAAGACTCTTTTTACATTAAAGTTATTGACATTTATACCTAGGGCTTTCTAAATGGCCAGTGGTCGGTTCACATAGACCTTTACAACTGTCATGACAAAATTACAACTCAGGGAATTGACCTGCTACTCTCGAATCAGAATTCACACAGAGTATCACTACACTAGCTCGACAAAATAATAGACTACAAATGTGGTGTTCGTCTATGTGTCCTGCCAGGTGGGCACCCATTCAATCTGTCTCTTAACATTCCCCTCTTCCTAATTCGTGTCGTCCCTTGACACGACCTCTTGTGCAGTCTTGTCATAGGGTTGTCTTCAACTTTGTCTTCATGGTTGGACTTCAACTTGGGAAGTGCTTTGTCGTTGATGATGCTCCCCCCTTCCTTGAGTGATTCATATCTGCCATGTTGTTAATATGTGACTTGATCTTTGATTATCAAGATAAATTTTCTTCTCATTGTGCAGTCTTCTCTTTGTTGCCAGTCTTGGCCACCATGAAGAAGGATTTTAATGTTTTTGAGTTTATAGAACCAATCCTCTTTGTGGCGTGGACTTTATGATGGATATGCTTTCCATGTCCACTGTAATTTGAGTTGTCTGCAATAGGTCACCAATGTTGAAGCACTGTGTGAGTTGATAAGCATATGGAGACCTGCAAGTTTTGCTCCATCATTATCGATTGATTTGGGTAGACATTTCCTTATTGTTGATGTAGAAGGAATATATACAAGAAGTCGATGATGAGGATTTCTAGATTAGGGTCTTAAAACTTGGATGATTAAAGGAAAAAAACCCGGTGAGAAAAAAGTGCCTTTGGTATACGATCTTATTGGAGTTGAGCATTTGGACTTGAAGTACCTGTCATGCAAGGTGAGTGCTTGGAAGAAACAAAGGAAAAGTGCCCAATGCAAGTGCCAATTACGGGACACTCTATATGTTTATGAGAAATTTTCAAACAAAACTATGCAGTGTAAGAGATGGAGTTGATGGGTGCTTCAAGGAACAAATATAGCACATGTGACATCAAAGGACGTCTCAATAGCTTCCACGTTTCCAAGAAGGGTTTTTGATGTAGAAGCTTCTCCACTCATACCTCACTGTGTTGAGTGCGTGAGCGTCTTTTGGATTTCCTCCTTCACTTACCACGATACTACAATGACTTTGACTCTTATGCTCACCTATACCAGCATGAGCGACATAATGTAATTATGCTCAACTCTTCCAGCTTGAGCACTACCTAGAATAGCTAAGACGCTTAGACCATAGAGAATATTACATGAAGGTTTGGAACTAACACCTCGCTCATTTAGTGGCTTAGCTGCCCGACTCTGACTTTTGTGCCATGTATTTCTAATCGCAACTTGGACTTACCTATTCAAGGCTAGAAACCCAATTCCATAAGTTCTGGAAATTTAGGCCTCTTACATTGTGCTGGTCATTGGATACCACCATTTTGTCCAGTAGGTTGGCATATTTTGGCTCCTCTTGCCTTGCTTGTCCAGTGACTGATGTAGCCTTTGTTTTATCTCGCATGAGAAGCGGTTGAATCTGTGTGTGGGTTCTTTTTGTTTGAGTTTCTACTAGCAATTTTGGAACCCACCTTGTCTTTGGTCCTTGTGTGACCGTCTTTTGCATTTGCTTCTTTTTCTCGATGACTTGATGGACACTAGGCTTCGATATCCATAACTAATTGTTTCCATTATAGAATCCATGATTCTATAGTTGATGACGAGGTATCCATCTATAGATTGCAGTAGCCTTGGTGGTGGTTGGTTTTTGGCTCTACCTATAAATTGTGTGCCTTTGGGTGGAGCCTTGTGCTTCTTAATTGATCGTCATTTTTTCGGGTTGAGCTACAATTTTTGGTAACCATATTTGAGTGTTACCTTCATAAAATCTTTGTGCTTCGAGTAGCTTGACTGGAATCGTTCACTGCTTCACATGTTTGTGTTGGGTAGCTTCGTTGAAGTCTAACTTTGGAACCCATACTTTTTGTGTTGCTCGCTTGGAAGGTCTTTTCTTCTGCCTTTTGTTGTTGTTCTTTTGCTTGCGTGATTTGTTTGTATTCCGTTGATAGCTTGGCTCGCTCCTTGTAGAACTTCTTTCTTGAGATGAGTACATTCAAGCTGTTATTGTGGTATGCCAAAAGACGAAGTTTGATAGAGGGAAGCAACCTAGATTGCTTCAACCTTTGCCAATCCTTAATTCACCATGGGAGAGCATATCTTTGGATTGCCCAAGTCTATACATGGGAATACGGGAATATGGACGATAGTAGACAAGTTCAGTAAACGAGCAATTCCAAAGAGCGAGCAAGATTTTCTAAGCAAATAAGAAAGCGAGCAAACTTATTCAAGTAAAGTTCAAGGAGCTCACCTCTAATGGCATTTTGGAGATGATTAAACATCAAAGTCTCTTAGAAAACTCGTCCTTTTTTTTTTCGAAACTCACAATTGTGAGTGATTGTATTATAATGTCACCAAAAGATATAAAAATTTGCCTCAAGCTCATGCCTAGCCTTGAGGGGCAGATGGTTACACCAGAGCCTCGCTAGGTGTACCTAGCAATACTACCAAAAGCCCTTTACACAGCAGAGCTCAAGCGGATGGTGGGCGTTGCTCTAAGCCAATCCTCCAAGTTTTTCCTCTTACATAACACATGTATCATCCATTTACTTTTTTGTACAAACTTAGAGAAGCCATTGAATAAACGTCCATTCCTGACCTTCTAAATATTGCAAAAGAAATAGTATCTGACAATTTGAGTACATATTAGGAGTGCAGGACTAGGAAACTGTTTTCCTCCAAGGCACAAATCCTTCTTGAAGAACTCATCCTAAGTACACCCATATATAAGCCATCTAAAATGAAGTTTGAGTAAGAAAGAATGCACAACTCAACATCATGCTACTACAACCAAGGAAATTTACATTGTGGAAATCTCACTCAGCCTACAAACTTGGTCACACTATGTAGCATTTTGTTGATCAACTCTCTATATTCTAGATGATGCCTCTAGTGAGTCTAAGTGGTAGTGCACTATGGTTAGGAACACAAGCACCACTAGAAGATACATGACAGCTACCAAGAAAGAGAGGCAAAAGAACGCTATCTTGGCGGACCTTGGTTGGGATGACACCTTTATTTTCTCTCAAAATAAGATCCCTTTCTTTTGTCACCTTGAGCAAGGAAAATGAAAGAGCACATCCATGATTACACTTTTATCAACCCACCCCCCACCCCCCCCCATTAAGTTTGTGTCACTCAGGCACCCACCTAGGTATTTCAATGTTTGGGACAAAAAAATAAAATCATATCAAGCCTTCAAATACAAGCTACATTTTAGCAAACAAAGCATGGTTGTGATCGTTTAACTTTTACATATGTCAAAAGCACTACTTTGAGAGCATTGTCCTCACAAATTTATCATAATTCACCTATCCATCACCATCAACATTTGCCTCTCAAATCATTTCATCAACCTATTCATATGTCAACTTCTCATGGCAAAGATCTGCAGCTGAAATAAACTCATGTTTTTCCTTATCAAAAACCTTGAATGGCTTTTTCAACTCCTCCTTAGAGTTAATATTCTTAAGCTTGCGAGCCATCCAATTCTAGAACTAGAGAAAATTGATCGTTCCATTGCCATCTACATCCATTTCACTGATCGTCTGTTGTAGCTCTACTTCTGTTGGGTTCGTTCAAGTGAGCACATCACAGTACCAAGCACTCTCGTGGTCACATATTTCCATCGCATTCTTTTTCAAAGAGACTGTAACAATGTTTGGAAAAGTTTTTTTTCCTAGACGACTCGGTTTCCTCCTTGCCAAGATACAAACCAGAAACACTTATCCTAGAATTTTCCAAATTACAATCGGCTAATCTTGATTTTCAATTGGCTCAAGGCTAAGCTCAGGCAAACCTTTCCTGAACATTGGACCGTAAGCTTCCTTGAAATTTGAGATCTGCTCTCCAATCAATTGCTTTGCCATCGTGCCATAGAAGGCATGCACACAAGAGGATGCAGAGACAAAAGAAACAATGGGAGCCATAATAAGAAGGAAGATGACAAAGAATAGTGAGTCGTGACTCATGATGGGGAGCTGGAGTGTTCTCTCTCTCTCTCTCTCTCTCTCTCTCTCTCTCTCTCTCTCTCTCTCTCTCTCTCTCTCTCTCTCTCTCTCTCTCTCTCTCTCTCTCTCTCTCTCTCTCTCTCTCTCTCTCTCTCTCTCTCTCTCTCTCTCTCTCTCTCTCTCTCTCTCTCTCTCTCTCTCTCTCTCTCTCTCTCTCTCGCGTATAAAAGAGGTACAAAACAGCCTGAAAACAATTCGGCTCGCCGCGGACTGTTTGGAGGAGTTTTGAGATGATTGATGTCTAAAAGAGCCTAAGAGGTCCAAAAAAACTCCCAAAAACAATCCGCGGCGCCGCGGACTGTTTTTAGGGAGTTTTTGAATGATTTAATCATGGAAATCTTACTCCACAACAAGTTTGCCTAGAAAAGTGTGGTCGCAGGTCAAATCCTACTCCGCTCTGCAAGTCGATGCCTATAAAAATGCGATTGGAGGTCACTGGATGCAAAACCTGCCTAATACTTCAAATTCACTAGCTTTAAGTTGAGGACAAACTCTCTTCATTGAGCCCCCTTTTTTTGCTTATCTTGCATTGCCGTTGTAGACATGACATAGCAGTCACTTAGACATAGACAGACAGATGGCTCACGGAGAGAGATAGAGAGAGTCTACCCTACCCAGTAGTCTAGTGTTTGGAAAAAGTGTGCCTCAGCCTAGCCTTGAGCCAGTTGAAAAAATAAAATAGCCCATTGAAGGGAGGGAAGAAGGAGAAAATCCACTCAAAAATTTAAAAAAAATAGCATAAATTTGCAAAAAGTGCCGGCTATTTTGAAAACTTTCCTCTTTGAATCTACCTAAAGAGTATATTGTATGTTTGTGAAATTGATATTTCCCCAACATTTCATGACTTGTCATTGTGTATGTGTGGCTGCATGGGCGAAGCATTTCCACCCAATCGATGGTATCGGTTGCTTTTAGCACATCAAGAGCTTTAACATGATTGAAGCAAGAACTGACAAGGCCTATTATACTGTTTGTCCTCCCTCTCTCTCTCTCTCTCTCTCTCTCTCTCTCTCTCTCTCTCTCTCTCTCTCTCTCTCTCTCTCTCTAAGCCCGTCGTCTTCTCTGAAACCCTAGTCTGAGAGCTCGTCGTCTTCTCCAGCCCCCCAAGCTTCCCCTAGTCGAGGGCCTACCCTTGGGGAGGCGTAATCTACAGCCTTGCCCCTCCCTTACACAGCACAGCCTTACTCGCCCTTTTCCTCCTCAACCAGCAGCGCAGTAGCCCTTAGATCCACTGACGCCACGCCCGATAGATTTGCCCGCTCAGATCTTGGCATCGATCCCGCTAGTGTCTGCCTGTTCAGTTCTATTCTACAGTGGGGAGCCAATTCCCACAATAGATCTGCTCCGCTCTCTGCCCAACTGAAGAGTGCCGATTCCCACTGCCCGCTCAGTTCTACAGTGTGGAGCCGATTCCCACTGCTCGTCAACTCTGCAGTGTGAAGCTGATTCCCATTGCTTGCTTAGTTCTACATTGTGGACCCAATTTTGCAGTGAGGAGCCGATCTCGCTCAGTTTTTCCCGACTGGCTCCACACTAGCGCTGATTCCCACCTGCCCGACAGAACCACTGTTCGTGTCATACAGTTTTGGTGCCGACCTGAAGTTTCACTCCATTGCTCATTCCTCTAGTGGAACAATTTGAGTGCATATCCATGGCCACTCGAGCCTCGTCTCGAGGGAAGCTAACATTTGCCGGGGTTGTAGCAACTCCCCCAAAAATAGATAGCATCGCCCGTCTTCAAAATGAAGTCGCAAGGAGAATGAAGAGTTGAAGCAAAGACTCATTCTCACCGAGTCTCGGCTCACCACAGTGGAGAACTTCAAGAAAGAAGGGATGGAACAGATGGAAATCAAGTTCAATGAAACAATAACGGAAGTAGAAACCACCCTCACGAAGAAGGTCAAAACTCAATTGCAAGATGTCATCTCTCGCAAAGTTGTAGATCATGTAGTGTCCACGCTACACGAACAACAACGACAAGACGATATCGCTCTCAATGTTCGCATTGGCGGGCTTCCAAACGATTGGAAAGGAGAGGGGGACCCCAAGTTTCACGAGTCCTTTACTCGCATCTAAATAACAACTCCCATGATACAATGGGATTCAACAACAATCACCACTCTTGCCCATGAGCATCGCACCAACCATGCAATTCTTACATTCAAAACCAAAGCGGATTGAGTCAAGCTTCTTGAGCAATCGAGGCTTCTCAAGGACACAAAAATTTGGTTTTCTGAAGATCTCACACCCACCCAACTCAAACAGAAGAAGACCGAAGTCCAAAAGATGCGAGAAGCGCGCATAGCAGGGAAATGGTCAGTTTATCGAGGAGGTAAAGCCATCATCCAGGAGTTCCGAACTCCCAAATCGGCTCCTTCCTCCTCACCTACCTCATCTTAGGTTTTGTTCATTCCACCTTATCTTTTTTTTTTCCCACCCGTAGATGGACCCTCAGTCCTTAATTGATATGTATCAGACGGAATCCTTTGTAATGTTTTGTTTCTGGTCCCATAGGTCATATATGACCTCCATGGACGATAATTCAATCTCTCTCTCTCTCTCTCTCTCTCTCTCTCTCTCTCTCTCTCTCTCTCTCTCTCTCTCTCTCTCTCTCTCTCTCTCTCTCTCTCTCTCTCTCTCTCTATCTCTCTGTGCATACAAGTTGGGCAACTGGAACCAACACACTGACAAAATATTAGTTAACCACTTTGATTGACATTCATTGATGGACTCAGAGTCACCCGCATTGGCCTATAGGCTATAACTGAGAGAGAGAGAAAGAGAGAGAGTCGCAAAAGGTTTTCTTTTATTCCTCCTTTGTCAAAATTGGACCTCCCTACTACTCCTCTTTTTCTCTACTAAAAATCTCTATTAAACATGATATTCTTTTCTAAGTAGACTCCTCGGTAAAACATACATGCAAGAGGAAAGATGAGTTGTTGAGAGAGAGAGAGAGAGAGAGAGAGAGAGAGAGAGAGAGAGAGAGAGAGACTCCTTGTGGCTTCCTTGCAATCTGGCATGAAGGATGTCTAGCAAGCTTAAAAAGAAGATGCTAAAAAATCTCCTGATTATTAGCCTCCAACATAGTAAAGGATAAAGACTTTTATAGTATTTTGTGGATGGTGGAATGCATGTTTTAATCCTCATGATGGGGAATTAAATAAAATAAGAGGGATCTTCTACGACAATTAGTGCCCCCTAAAAATGTACAAATTTTATAAACAATAGCCCAAACAAGACTTTATCCATCGTTGTATCAAAATTTTGAAGGATGCATCAATTTGTATACTTTAATGTGCAAAATTCCATCAAGTTATTTTGTCAAGACAATATTGAAATCTTCACAAGTCCCTACGTAGGAGGGGGCGAGCCCAAGAAGTAGGGGATGAGAGCGAAATACCCACAAACACTCACAAGCTTCATTTGTACACAAGGGGAAAGAGGGACACATGTCAGCTTCTTAGTCCAGATGCCCACAAGGTGTACTCAAATCCTATTGGATGGCCATGGAGGTGGACCAATGAGAATTAGGCTAGAGTAAATCTAGTTTAATTAATTTAAAAACACTTAATAAAAGAACCAATAGGAAGTAAGCTCTCTAGAAGACTATTGGATAGTCTCCCAAGGGGTCCAATGAGCATTCAATAGCCCAATGGCTAGCCTGATTCCTATTGGCCAGGAGGCAAAGGTATTCAATGAGAGTTTAGTTGAATTAATTAATTACCTAAAGCTCTCACAAAAAGAGAAAGGGGGAAACATGTCCAAAGGCTATCACTTATGTTGCTTAATTTCCATTGGCTAGGCCTGGGGAGGTCCAATAGGGCTGTAGCATGAGCAATTAGCAAGGGGGCCGACCAAGAGAGAGGGGGGGCTGATTTTCTCAAGGCATTATTCACTTTCACACTCACACAATCAATGTGTGAAGCAAGAAGACTCTCTCTCTCCTTCTCAAGATTTAATGGAAAGCTTACCACCTACTCCAAGCTTGTGAGAAGGGAGGCCTACACCAACAACTCTTCACTTTGTGATGCAAATCCAACCAAGAGCCAAGCTTCAATGCATGCTCATCTCCTCTACCATGCTAATTACTAAGCTAAGCTATACGAATATGAGTGATTATGTGAGAAGATGTATATCTTTCTCGTAAGACTACTCCTTCTTCCTCTCAATCTACTCTCATACCCTGCTAGCTCTCACCATCTTCGAAGATGTGTGAGGTCTTGGGTCTGAGACCGTGAGGGAATTGATGTTGTGTTTGATAAGTGTTTTGCTTAGTGCTTGAAGTTTCCATCTTCATTGCACTAGCTAGTATTGAAGGAACACAAAGGATTGTATTGTAAAATGTCTCTCTTGATGGGAGAAACCATAATACAAAGCCTTTTGGAGGGGAGACTAGCTCCATGCAAATCCGGTCCTCAACTGTTGTCAATTGCTTAATTTCTCTCTCTTTTGAAGTATTGTTCATGCTATCTAACAAAGTGTTATACTTTTTGTTGCTCTCTCCACCCAAGCACTCTTGTTATTCTCATTAGGAATCTATTCTAATGAAATGCTCACTATGTTCATGCTATTTTTCGCTACACACAAGTTACTAGGCCAACTGTTACAGGAGGATACAATGATTTGTTCTAATATTCCTATCGGTCTCTCCACATATCCATCTGCTAATTGCACTTCCATTCGAGTTTTTGTAAGAGCAGTCTTTCCCCATTTTTTCCATATTTCTTTGGTTGCAATGGCAATTCCTGCCCCACTATCTAATATGGCCACCGTATTTACTCCTTTGTACTCAAGTGGTAAGGTGATGTTCCCTTCTTCTTCTTCACAGTAGTCACCCATCTTATTTGCTAGTAATGGCTTTGTTTGTGGTTTCTTAGGCAAGGTGTCATCCATGTTTTTGTCCGCAAGCTATTCATATGAAGGGATTTTCAACCCCATGTTTTCCAGGTTTTTGCCCATTTGGCCCCATAGATGCGGTCTAATTTTTAGTAGCTCTGAGAGATAAAGTGTGCATTGTATAGGAGAAGACATCAATTTGTGCAAGCTCTTGGTATCCATCATTTTTGGTGTGGATTTCCACTGAGAAGGTACCATTTTAACCTCCAATTTTGTTTCGAGTTCTGTAGAGAGTGTGGTTTACTCTCTTCAGATGCGACAGACCCAACATCCCCATATAAAGATCTTATATCCCCTGGGAAAAATTCGTGATCCAAGTTTATCTCAATGATAGGTGATGGCTGTAAAGTAGCACTACCATCTTTTTGGTTTCTAATTGATTCCCATAGCAATTGTGGCCACGGTTCTTCTACCTTCGAAATTGATTGTGAGCCCACCCCATCTGTGGTATTGGCTACTTCCCTTGTATCTAAAAGTGCCTCAACTCCTAGCTCTTCTTGGTCTCTGTTTACAATACCATGGCTCTCCATTTCCTTGATTTTTTCGCGGATTAGCACCTCCATTTTTGGAGCATCTGGAATATGTGGTTCCATAAGAGCTTGGGTTGGATGAGCTCCTTGCACATTTGCAACCTCTCTTTTCCTGGATGAGGATATATTAGCCATCTATCCTCTTGGATTTGATTGGGTTTTAGCCTAGCTTCATAGGCCTTCAAAATTGTATCTAAAGGTTCAAAGACTTTGTCAACCAAAACTGAACCTCCCAAGTTAGTCTTTCACTCTTTAGGTCCCTTTGCATTTTTCTTACTTTCTTGCTCTCGTCTAAGTTGTTCTCTTGTTTGATTCAGTGCAGTTTCCAAAGCAGCTTTCTCCTGTAGCCTTTTTGCTTTCATTTTGTCTCGTTTGGCTTTCCATGATTTTCTTCCTATTCTCATCGATAAGTTTTTGATTTCTGTCTGAACAGGAAATGTGGCTTCCTCCTCAACGATTGCGTTTTTAGCAACTTTTTGAGCTTGAGCTCGAGTCATCACGTTTAAAGGAATTATGGGTTCTACCTCGGATCCGCTTGAAGAAGGCATCGTGCCTACAACATTCATTGTTGCTTTCCCCCTGTAGTTTGGATTTTTAGCACAATGTTGGCTTAGATGGTCTCTCCCACAACGTTCACAGAATACAAATATTTCTATTTGTGGACCCTTGTTTGGACAACTTCGTGCCCAATGGTCACCTCCACTCTCATAGCATGGACCTTCTTGTTTCATAGCTGGTGATCCAACCAATGGTTGTTCTTGCATGGTAAGAATGTTCATTGACCGATACTCATGATTGGCTATGAACATGAGTGTATTCCCATTCATGGAGTACTGATTTTTCATGGGTTGTGGCACATACATTGGCTGAGTGTAGTTGACTACTACTTTACCATCATTCAAAAGAGGTGGTTGTTGTTCTAGCACACGTTGTGTCTTTGGTTGAGTGCTACACCATGGAATGGGATGATGCCCTCCACAAGTATTACATCTCCTCAATTGAGGTTGTCGTACATCTAGGTTTTGTTTGTAGCCTTGGTTTATTCTTCTAATTACCCCCTCGACCACTTGGTCAATGATTGGTTCCCAAGGAGTTTGAACATCTCTCTTTGTTGTTGATTCGCTCTTCGAAGATGAGGCACTACTAGTCGTGTTGTCTGTATCTTCAATCACCTCTCCATAGGTCTTGCAATTGTCAACTAGATAAAGAGCTTCTCTGGTGACTTGCTCAAACATCGTGTATCCTTTCAAATGTAGGTCCTTTTTTAGAGTTTCATTCCTCAAGCCCTCTATGAAGAGAACTGATAATCTCTCATCTTGCAATAGCTCTTTCATAGGACATCTGTCTATGTATTCTTTGAAGCGAAGCAAAGCTTTTTTCACTTTTTCATCCCTTTTTTGTTTGAAAGCATAGATCTAGGACACAATGTTGTGTTTGATACCCCTTTTTGAGAACTCCTCTACAAATTCTTGTAAGAGTTGTGCTATGCTGGGAAAATCATCTCTATTTAGTGGTTAGAACCAACTCAAGGCTGTTCCTTCCAATGTCAACCCAAATTCCTCATACTAAGTATGAAAATCTGCAATTTGTTCAGCTCTCAAAACTTGTTTGAAGAGAGAGACATGAGCATATGGATCCTTCAACCACCATATTTTATTTTGATACATTGGGCCACTTGATATGGTCTTAGTCGTTGTGGTCTAGCCACCAATCTAGCCAATTTGTGGTCTCTTGGAAAAACGTCTCTCGTCCTCTCCTCTAGTCTTGGAGAAAATTCCGGTGGAATCCTCTCAGATATGTACTTTGGTATCGTTTTGGATTGAAAGTAAGTAGAGATCGGAGTACCCTTGTATGTGTATTGTTCTAAGTCAATTGGATTGATAAGTTTGTACTCACGTCCATACTTATCTACCATCAAAACTTGCACTCCGTTGGCATTTGTATACGTAAATGCATAGAGGTTCTTATGGGTGGTCAACTCTCTAGTATAGGGCTCTACACACTTGTAGAAGATATATGGATCTCCATTTGTGAATCTATATATGCCCTTATAAGTGTAATCCGTAAGCACTCTCATGGATTCACCGGTTTTGATGAATCTCACATTTGGTTTATTTATCAAAGGATGCCTTTCCTCTAGGTATTCTCCCAATCCCCCTATTGTCGGCATTGCAGCGTTTTTCATGTCTCTGAGTGGAGTAGAGAAACCTGGTGGTGGATGATTTGTCATGTTTAAGACTCACTCAAAGCTCTCAAGATAGTCCTTGACAAGCCCACTTTGGCTTAGTGCAACTTATCCCTTTTTGACCCTGGTAAGGTCTCTCAAAAGTAAAAAATTTTGTGGCTTTTTGGTCTCTGGAAACTAGTCTTGGGGTACCGTAAAAGTTGGGAATTAGGAAACCTAGAAAATTTCAGCTCTAAACTTCGGGTCTAAAAATTCAGGTTTAGGTGTGTGTTATTGTGTGCAAGCTTTCTTCCTGGCTATACTTGACTCAATTTGGAGTTATCTATCAAAAGTTAAGGCACTTTTAGTGAACTACACTTGACACAACACTCAAAACAGTCTTAGGACCAGAACACTAGAACTTTGGCTTGTATCTTGGTTTTTAGAAGGTATTTTTAGCTCAAACTTGAGATCTAGGATGTTCTCAAGTATGTCTACAAGATCACCCAGACAGATACCCCCACTATGCTGAGATACATGGATAGCAATCCATGTTCCTCTGTCAAATTTTTTCTCCAAATTTTACCAAATTTTGACTGCGTGTAGATAAGGTCATATGCAAGCTCTATACCAATTTTCATGAAATTCTGAGGTTGGTACATGGATCGCGATCCATGTTCAACCACATTTGGACTTGATCTCTTAGGAGTTTGTTCCTGACTATGTCCACAAGCTAAATCTCAAATCTTTTTGGATTTGGACTTCGTTTGATAGGTCAAATGGTCAACACTAGGTCTGCACTGCGGTTTTCTGTCTCTCACCTATTTTGCTCCCTTTTGACCCAAATTTGTTCAATTTTCTTCAAAACTAGACTTGGGAATATGTTTCCTTGTGTATGTCCTACTGATTTGGAAAATTTTCATCAAGCTGTCATTATGGGTACATGGATCGTGATCCATGTTTGGAGCCCAAATTGACTTCTCTTGGTACCATCAGATTCAACATGATTAGAAGGTCCTATGGTATCAATTTTTTTGAAAATGAGCCTCTTGATTGAAAGTTCGATCAATTCTGACACTTTGTCAGAGTACTTGGCTCTTCAGGGCTTTTGGTTCGGTTTTTGATATCCAAAATTCACTTTTGAAAAGACCACTGGACTCCTTGTGATGTGCTCTAGCTATGGTGCAAGTTTGATATCAGTCTGTGACATTGGAATATGGATCGTGATCCATGTACCTCTGTGTCAGATGGTGATGAAACTTGACTAGGAGCTTGCCCTTGGTCTATTGATGCTATCTATACGGTTTTTATGTGATTTGGACTTGTTTAGGCCAGGCAAAAGTCAATCCCTAGGTCTGTTTTAGGGTTTTTCTCTTTGAACAATTTTTTGCTCTTTTGACCCACTTTTTGAACCTTTTTAACAAAACTTCTTTGGAGATCCATGTTCCACTACTTTTGGACTTGATCTTTGGTGTGCTGATAGATGGTGATGTTTGTAGCTTGCTCCACAAAGAATTTTTGTATTTGGATCAGTTTTGCCCTACCATAACTGACTCCTACAGTCTGCTGTGACAGTTCTGACAATGTTTGGTTTTTTTCTCTTTTGATCACTTTTCACAATTTTTTTGCATTTGGTTCTTTTGGGAAAGTGGTTCCAAATGGTACCAGCTACCTACTGGTCAAATCTCAGCCAAAAAGTTTCAAATTTTTTCATGAGGTACATGAATCACGATCCATGTTCCATCGGATTTGGACACCAAATTTGGCTTGATGATTACATGCAATGTCAGTAGTCTACTCCGCCACTTCTTTTTGAATTTGGATAACTTTTTCTTAGTCAGAAGTGACTTTTTTTTGTTCGCCCTACGGTTTTTGACTAGTTTCTGTATTTTACTATTTTGACCAACTTTTTTAAATTTTTTGACATTGTGCCTTTTGGCAGAGTTTTTCCATCAGTTATCAGGGATGTATTTGTCAAATATCAGCCCCAAATGTCAAAAGGTACATGGATTGCGATCCATGTTTAGCAGCATTTTTTCATGAATTTTGTTCAGCTGGTTCTCTATGCTTTGTAGGAGCCAAATCTCACCCCTTTTTGAATTTGGATCACAAAATCTCAAGATTTGCCCAATTTTGTGTCTTAATCCCTGTTTTTGTTGTTTTTGTCCTAATAGCCAATTCTGATGTGATTTTTGAGTTTTTCATTCAAGCAAACTTGGTCAGAGCAATTTTCCACTAATACACAATGTCACTGATCACTTTTCACCAAAAATGGTCTCTGGGGTACATAGATCGCGATCCATCCACAGATTCTAGCCAAATTTTCCAGATTTCTTCTAGATAGTCTAGTAATGCCCTTGATCCACAAATTTTTGAATTTGGATCACTTTTGAGGTCTCTTCCATCAAATTTTCAAAATTTCAGAGTTATGATCATTTCAGCCTGTGTGCGTCTGTCGCACGTGTCAATGCAAGGGACTTGCCGATACACTATGTGCGAGCCACGAGTGGCTCCAAGCACACAATTAAACTAATCTAGCAAGCTCAAGAGAGAAAGGGTGTGTCACTCACCGCCCTACGCTCGCCTTCGTGGAGGATTCCTCGCTGCGAAGAAGAAGGACCCACCGCTGCGCCGCGCTCAACCGCTTCACCGCCGCCGTGCCATCGTCACAATGCTCTCTCTCTCTCTCTCTCTCTCTCTCTCTCTCTCTCTCTCTCTCTCTCTCTCTCACGCATACACACACACACACACAAGGAGATGAAGAAGAAGAAGATGGAGATGGAGCAAGAGCACTCTTCAATTGCACAAATGAGAGAATAAGTGCTTTTTAGGTTTAGGCGACTTTTATATGAGCTCGCTCCATTCACACTTGGGCACCCATACTTAGCCAACTAACCTTTGATTGTTCCTGTTAGAGTGCACCTCTCATCGGCGATCACTCTTACCCTTTTTCCATTGGACCGACAAGCCCGGCCCATGACTCAAAACAATGTAATGTCCGTGGATGTGTCGATGCCTATTTGCCAAGGTCAGCACCAAGCGATAGGTGGCGTTGGGCAGTCCCCAAGCCTCCTATTCACCCAGTATTGACTCCACTGCTGCCTGTCATGTCTTCGTCACCAAGGTCAACACCAAGCGGTAGGTGGCGTTGGGCACTCCCCAAGCCTCCTATTCGCCTAGTATTGACTCTATTGCCTCTTGTAATGTCTTTAACCCCAAGGTCAACACCAAGCGATAGGTGGCGTTGGGCAGTCCCCAAGCCTCCTATTCGCCCAGTATTGAATCCTCTTCATGAATTGTAATCACCTTACCAAAAGGGTCTCCATCGTCCATTACACCAAGGTCAACACCAAGCGATAGGTGGTGTTGGGCAGTCCCCAAGCCTCCTATTCGCCTAGTGCTGACTCACTGTCTGACTTGTCGGTTAACATGTCCCCCCTTCCTGATGTAGATTCCGTCCTCGGAGTCTATTGAGTTGAAACTCGTTGTTAAGGTGGAAGAGCATTTGAAATGAATGTCCTTAGCTTCTTCAGTCACTGCAAAATTAAACAAAATTGGCATAGTAATTGCATTCTTATATATAATTAAAAAGCACATGCAGTTGTAGGCAGTCAAATTGATTAGTAACAGAATTTTAATCCATTTGTTAGCAATAAACATTGAATTATAATATAATTAAACGCATAAACAATTGTGAAGGTCAAAAAAATAAACAAGTCTGGGGTCGCTAATTTAACGGGTGAAAGGTACTAGAGATCAACTATTAATACCATGGGCAAGCTTCTCAATTTTCTCTGGTCAATTAAGTTGTTTAATTGCGAGAGCCAAGTATTTCATGTCCAAGGGCTGACTAGAGGCTATACCTAGAAGACCTTGTAGTTAAGCTACGACTAAAGGAATTGCTCATGAAATCATCGCCTGACTTATTTCCTTTTCTTTGACCCCCCAAAGTATTTTCACAGTGATTCAATTTTGATGTATGTGTTTATTTTGTATGCCTTGGGCTTTTTGCTTTTCAAGGAAAAGCGCCAACACTAGGAACCGCTAGGGCTCTAGTACCATAGGCGACACATGTGAGTGAAGTACCAAATCAAGCTAAGATTTCGCTTCTAGCTTAAGATTTTACATTGTGGCACTTTGATTTTTTTGTTTGTTCGTTTTTAGCATTTTAATTTTGTAAATTTGGAGGGTCATATAACATTGTTACACTCCCCAGGCTCATCACATTAGTAAACTCCCTTTATAATACTTAAGCTAAAGGTCAATACTGCCTAAATCGGATTAAGAACCTAAGTAGCCATTGATTATTAGGAAGGAATTCTCCATGGTATTAAGAGAAGATCTGTAAAACCTAGCTTGGTCAAACTAGCTTAGTTGGACTGCTTGCTTTTTAAACCTAGACAAGTGATTATGACAAAAAATTGCATTGAATTTAATGTTTGGTACTAAGAAAATGAGCTGAATATTATGCTACCAATCACAATTAAAGCAGATAAACATAGATGCAAAAAAGATAAGGGACAATGCTAATGGACAAGAAACACCTGTTTGTCTTGATGATCGCGCTTGTTTGAAGAGTGAACGAGAGAAAGATTCCATGAAGGTCCAAATCCTAACCACAGCAACACGTTCCTATACACACTGGGAAAGACAAAGAATACCTCTAGGAGGCACATCAGTGGGAAGAAAGAACTTTGCTAATCACTAAACTCTAAAACAGAAACACCCTTATTGTACTAATCCTACCTACCCTCCATCACTCGAGTGATGAGGATCAAAGGTGTTTAATGACATAGGATCAAAGGTGTTTGACGACATAGGTTTCTGTTTCAGGGTAACGGATGTGAATGTGTAGATCTGGGTCAATGTTTTGACTTTTATTGTGTATACTTGTTTGCTAATTGCTCTTGCTCTTTACTATTTTTGTTTTTTGTGAGTATAAGGCTTTATATATACATTCCCTAAGATTTGAGATTGAGCGGTCAGGGAGGAGGTTGAGAAGGAAGCAAGTGAATGATGAATGTCAGCAAAAACTCCCCCCTTCCTTGGGTAGATCATACCTTTTGGAATGATGTCATCACCTTTTGAAACCAATTGTTCCAAGTTGTTATGGGTGAAGACTTTGACCAATAATTTTTGACCGCCCTATGTGTTTCATCTAGTTGCAAGGGTGGTAAGGTACTCTCCCATGACTTTATTTGCAGCGTTGTTGTAGGTGGTGAACTTGCAACTGGAGGTGCAAACTCTTCCTTGTTTGTATGGATATGTACAATGGTAGGTGGAGGTTGTGTTGAAGCTTCGATTTCCGTACAGGAACTACATGAAGAGCAAGAAGCTTCATTTGACTTAGCGTTGTTGTAGGTGGTGAACTTGCAACTGGAGGTGCAAACTCTTCCTTGTTTGTATGGATATGTACAATGGTAGGTGGAGGTTGTGTTGAAGCTTCGATTTCCGTACAGGAACTACATGAAGAGCAAGAAGCTTCATTTGACTTCCCTGTTCCTGAGCTAGGTGGAACAAATCGTTCTTTCTTTGGTACCCAAACTAGCTATGGAGCGGATATGTAGCATTCCGTGAATTTTTCCTTTTCGCGATATTCAATTCGTTTGGGAGCCACAGGATTGAGCTCACATGGGCTCGATGACAAGGAAGAGCACAATTTACGTTTTGGCACCTAGATTTGATCATTTCCTTGATACTAGCCTTGGGCTTCCAATAGTCGTTTAAGAATCCACCGCCACATTTCCTTACATTTCTTGGAGCGAGTGGGACGCTTCTTACAAGGCTTCTGTTTTTTAGCATCAACCATGGTCGCTAAAGAAGCTTTAGAGACCCACTTGTATGTTTTCTTTGTTATATTGGAATGGGTCTTGTGTGTCTCAAGCTTTATTTCAACTACATTAGTTGAAGCTATAGAGAGTTGGGCTATGGGGACATATGGTTCAACCTCTTGGACATGCACTGTTTTGGGTTTTATTTCCTTAAGAGGTAATATCTCAGGGACTATGGCTTCAGTGGCAGGGCTAAGAGTTGGTTTCTGCGTTGTGACACCCCCAGTCCCCAATCAATAGTGGATTTGGTGGCTATTATCCACGTGCCTCCTAGGTTTATATTACCCTCCATAGTGCCCACAGGCATGACCAAAAAGTCTTGAGCTACCACCCCATTGTCATAACTGATAGAAGTGTGCCAGATTCCAAAAACCGTAGTTTTTTTCTTGTTGACACCCTTGACTTGGGTAATACTCTCAGATAGAGGTAGCTTCCCTAACTGACATCAAACTCCATATGACAATAGATTATACTTAGCACCCATGTCAAATAAGGCGTTATATAGCACTTTTCCATATGCACTATTTAGCTCAATAGGGCATCATAGAGGTGGATCAGATTCCAATGAATCATCATCAGTGTCTTCAAAAAACACTTTCGTGATTCCCAGATTAGCCTCTCGTTGGCATCTAAGACGTTGTTGTCTTTCTCAAGCCTCAACTCTCGCTTGGATCTTTTTAAGCTCTGCTTGTTCTTTGGCTGCTTTCTTTTGATTTATTCTAGCACGCACATTTTCTCGATATCGTCGTCTCTTGTATGACCTTCTTTTCTTGCTGAGGTTGCGATTTTGGGTTATGTTTGAATCAGACCCGCTTGAGATGCTTGTACCCTCTTCACTCTTGGATAAATCACCATAGGCTATTGTACTAGGCCTTAAGTGTTTAGTTTCTTGACTTGATTCATTGGTCATTTCCTCTAGTCCTGAATCAATCTCTCCCTGAGATTCAACTTCTGAGGTGTATTGGTCAGAATCCCTTGAGGTATCCTCAGTTTCACTCTTAGGTAGGTCTACCTCTCTTTTATCGTCAAAGGTTATATGCGCTACACCTAACATGTTTATTGGTACGATTTGTGGGATCTCCTCCCCCTCATCTACATCGTTAGCTCCATGTTCGGAGCGAGTGGCTCTACTAAAGGTTTCCTTCAAGCGGCTAAGCACGCTCGGCCCGGACCGTGGGCCCATGGCATGCATGTCTCGGCTTGAGCTATCAGGATTAGGCATTGGGAAACCCTCCATGACATCGTAGTCAAAGAAAGAGTCACTAGCCGTTATGTTTAGGTCTTGGTTTGTACTACCTTGGGTCCCCGTCGAGGGCCCAGAACCTAAAGTAGGTGGGTATTCAGAACTCGCGTAAGTCAAAATGCTCACTAGTTGCTCGGCCTCTAGCACAGGACCAGAGCACAGATGCATGTGCCTTTGGCACCCTACAAACATCGGCAAATAACCTCAAAGATTAACCGCTTACTATTTTAGGCGTCCGTTTTCACTTGTGTTTTGATGTTTTTTAATGATCGATTTTTGGATTAGACCATGTGATAGCTCAAAACGAGCGTATCACTTAGGGGGTCATGGTGTGCTTTACAGCACCACGTTCAGTTACCCGAAGCTCCGTTGGTCCTCAAAAAGGGCCGATTTTTACCTACGCGTGAGGCTAAAATACGTAATTTTAAAGGGGGACTAAGGCTTGAGCCTGAGCGTCAGCTAGGGGTCTGGGCTTAGGTTTGGGGGATATTCCCGATCCCGATCTTACCTTTATTTTTTTATTTTTATTTTTTATTTTTTTGGGATAAGGTCATCGTAGCGCGCTGTGCGCGTGAGCACACACACACCTAACCTACCTACTTACAACTAATAGAGCTACTGTTACACACTAACACACTACTGCAGTAACTCATTAGCTAACAGAACTACTTACTGTACTTTACACAGAACTAACATTATGGATCTACTACCTTAATTCTAACACCTTATCACAGTGCAAACACCTTATGAACAGAAGAAACACAGTACCTTTCAAAACCTTATTAACAAAACAATACACAACAACAAAACAAACTCCTTTTCAACACACACACCTTCCTTCTCTACCTTTCCTACATTTCAAAAATGCACCACAAAGTAGCATAAAGTGCTACTCGAGTTTAATGCAGGGCATTTCCCCGGCAGCGGCGTCAAAAATGTGCACGTCTGTCGCACGTGTCAATGCAAGGGACTTGCCGATACACTGTGTGCGAGCCACAAATGGCTCCAAGTACACAACTAAACTAATCTAGCAAGCTCAAGAGAGCAAGGGTGTGTCACTCACCGCCCTACGCTTGCCTTCGTGAAGGATTCCTCGCTGCGAAGAAGAAGGGGCCGCTGCTGTGCCGCACTCAACCGCTTCACCGTCATCGTGCTGTCGTTGCAATGCTTGATCACTCTCTCTCTCTCTCTCTCTCTCTCTCTCTCTCTCTCTCTCTCTCTCTCTCTCTCTCTCTCTCACACACACACACACACACACACACACAAGGAGATGAAGAAGAAGAAGATGGAGATGGAGCAAGAGCACTCTTCAATTGCACAAATGAGAGAATAAGTGTTTTTTAGGTTTAGGCGACTTTTATATGAGCTCGCCCCATTCAGACTTGGACGCCCATACTTAGCCAGCTAACCCTTGATTGTTCCTGTTAGAGTGCGCCTCTCATCGGCGATCACTTTTACCCTTTTCCCATTGGACCGACAAGCCCGGCTCATGACTCAAAACAATGTAATGTCCGTGGATGTGCCGACGCCTGTTTGCCAAGGTCAGCACCAAGCGATAGGTGGCGTTGGGCAGTCCCCAAGCCTCCTATTCGCCCAGTATTGACTCCACTTCCGCATGTCATGTCTTCATCACCAAGGTCAACACCAAGCGATAGGTGGTGTTGGGCACTCCCCAAGTCTCCTATTCGCCTAGTATTGACTCTAATGCCTCTTGTAATGTCTTTAACCCCAAGGTCAACACCAAGCGCTAGGTGGCGTTGGGCAGTCCCCAAGCCTCCTATTCACCCAGTATTGACTCCTCTGCATGAATTGTCTGCTACACCAAGGTCAACACCAAGCGATAGGTGGAGTTGGGCAGTCCCTAAGCCTCCTATTCGCCTAGTGCTGACTCACTATCTGACTTGTCGATTAACACGGCCAAAATATGGTTTTCGCCTCAATCTTTTAGCTCAAATTTGATGGTCGTAGTTTCTACTTACCCTACTCGTAAGTACTAAATTAAAACATGAAACGAAAACAAATTGAACGGTATAGCACTCTGAAAGCATAGAGAAAATTAAAGAATATAATGTTTTTGGCTATCTCACTCACAACCCTCTTTACTTCTCAAGAATAGATCTAGCAAGTCCTCGACTTCTAGACTCTATCAAGCACTAAACCCTGTGTCTAGTTGCTTCACTGCTAAAGTGTAAATGGAATGGAAGGCAAATCTTCAAAAAAGAACATTCTAAATACGAACTAGATCACTCACCATCTAAGGATCATATCCCCGGCAACTGCTCCAATTTTAGCAGGTCACCGCGATGGATGTCTGCAACATAGCTTTTTGGTACTAACATAATGTCAATACTCAGGGAAGTGACTCGGATGGGGCACAGAGACTCTTTGAGATGGCCAATCCCAAGAAGTGAACCTTAACAAGCAAACACACTAATTCGACAAGCAAACCAACACTCAATGATCAGGAAAATCTGTCTATGTCCTTTCTCATAGCTCTAGGTCATCACGCCATTTCGGCACTCGAACGGATTCAAAATGCAACGAAACTTTAGGAGGAGGTCTAGGACACCTAGGGGCCCTATCTTACCAAGTCTGCAATCCGACAAGGTACCAAATTCATGATCCATCATGAAAAAGGTACTAGAAATTCCAATAGAACATACCAAAAATGTCGCTCTATGGTCTAAGAACACTCTCCTATGGTCAACTATAAACATGCCATTGGTGGACATGTCTATAAAATGCAAATTCGACAATCGATGGAATAACTAAAATGTACATTTCAATGGAGCTTGACAATTGTAGTACAAACTTACATGCATGCCGTACCCCTTTGCAATCCTTTTATAAATGCAGGTCATCCATGACTCTTTATCTTATAAGTGGTCCTTCATAGCGGCTCCACCTTTTCTTTGATATAGCTATCTCTCAAGGGCACAAGAAGCCTTTCTTCTTCAGTTACTATTTCGGCCCTCCTCTTTTCTCTAGGTTTTTGTGCCTTAAAATTCATGTCAAATTTGTGCTTCGCATTTGAGAATCTCTCAAGGCATTGTTTTTCGTATGATCTCGATGCTACTCCAAATTTGGAAGCTCCAAGGCTGTGGCTTGGCTTTCGCTAAGGTCCACCCAATTGATGTAACGAGCATTGCGCTCATGGCACTCGATGCTCACAAGACATTTTCTAGTTGTCCCACCACAACATCTTCAGAGTATGTGTTGTTTTTGTCGGCCATTTAGCCACTATAGAGTGTGTGTTTTATATTGCAATCCACAAGCGGTTTAACTTTCAATTTGATACTTGCTTGTTTTGCACATGCCTACACACACACACACACACACACAAATCTCATTTGGCCCAACTCATCTATCTCTCCTCAAGAAGAACCCAACAATGAGTAAGCTCATTCTTCACATGCAATCTCTCTCTCTCTCTCTCTCTCTCTCTCTCTCTCTCTCTCTCTCTCTCACACACACACACACACACACACACACACACACACACACTCACACACACACACACACATACAAACACAATAATTTTGGCAATGCATGCACGCACAAAAATAGGGCAAAAGTAGCGGAATACCTTGGGGATCCCTTGGATGTAAAGCCCGGTTCACTTCTCTTTCAATCAATCTCCCTCGGCCATCCAATCAACTTCAAACCCCCAATGCACGTGCAATGGGTACACCCGGGTGCAATTTTTGGGCGAGCAATTTTTGGCTCTCTCTCTCTCTCTCTCTCTCTCTCTCTCTCTCTCTCTCTTTTCAACTAAAATTTGATTGTCGTTTCACGGCCAACTTACATTCAAATAAAAAACACCATGAATGCATTCAATACACTAGTAATAAGACAAACACAAGTTCCTTACACACACTTATGGTTTATTTCATATAGCAAACCCCAAATCTATGTGTTCGGTGGGGGGGGTTGTAGGTAGTGAAAGAGGGTCGGTGGGGGGCCATATGCTCTGGGAGGAAACAAAGGTCGTGCCAATGGGGGCAGTGCACCAAATGGTGGGGGAACTTCTCCAAATGGCAGAGGGTACGAACTATATGTGGAGGGGGCTCTAGGTAGTGAAAGACGCAATGGATCAACTCCGGGCGGTGCCTCAGATGTGGAGGCAATGAATGCATTGGGAGACGTTCCAGTTGCACACCATGCCAAAACTGGGGCCGTGAAAGTGGGATACGGTGCTGCTACTGCCCCGCCCTGACTGTTGAGTGGTGTCGGGAAAGGTGGCTCCAGTGGATGAAGCTGCTGTGTCACCTGGTTCGGTTGCTCAGTTACCTGAGCTCTGACACTCCTATGAAACATCAATGTCGAGCCTAAATCGGAAGGTAGGCACTGAGCTGGCTCTAGACAAGCACTCAAAACTGCCCAATCCTTCTCACAACTGATGCAATGCTTGCGTAGTAGTAAACATTGTGCTGCCAATGTCCCCACTCCTGCAAAACAATCCAACACAGCATCTCCCATGTCTGTGAAGGTACCTAGTAGCCATCTACCAAAAAAAAGTAATCTTTAGATTTGTTATACCTATAATTTTAAACGAACATGAAAAAAAACTTCCAAAAAGTTTCTACCACCTGGCAAACGCTGGACTCCTCTCAACACCTCTACGATAAGGCCTGCCCATACGATCAAGCGTCCACTGTGTGGAATCTGAACCTGGTAGCTTCTCCCACAACATGTCATCATCTGCAGAGAAGCCACATACATTTGCTACAATCTCTCCATCCGCTCGATCATACCTCAGAAGCCGACACCCTCCGGTTCTAGGGGGTGAAAAAATGACCAGCAACAAAGTACCAACCTACGAATAACAGTAAAAAGTTATTATTTTGAAATTCAAACATCGAAGTTACTATTCATTATCAAAACAAAAAATAACATACCCCCTCTAAATAGTCCTGAACAGTCGTGCAACTAGACTCCAACAGCCGTATATATACAATATCCTCAACAACTAGAAACGAGCTCCCTCTGCCTTCGAAGTGACAATGGACAGATGTTCTGCACGACATGTCGCCACAACCATGCCATCAACCAAAAGAACTCGTTTGTCAGAAGGAATGCAGCATCCACAAGCTCACTATCCCATTGGTTTTATAAAGGAACCCACCCGTGCTAGCTGCATGTGGCCTAGTGTGTAAGGGAAAGGCCACGTACTCAAACGTACACCACCCAATCTCAAGCTGGGGTTCATCTGCCCTGTTCCTGATAGAGAGCCCAAGAATCTACGTAGTGACTGCATAGAACTACATGCAATCTTTGTTAGCACTGAAATTGTGGACATAACTTTGATTGTAAATTAGCGTGGCTTACCTGTCATTGCACAACACATCTGGAATAGCTTTTTCCAACTCCTTGACACTAGCATGCACTGCAAGGTGGTGTGGCTCTACATGCATATCTGTATGTAGCAACATAAGATCAAATATATCTTTCAAGCAATGGTAAAGAGAAAAACACAACATTAACCATTTTCACGTACCTGGATGGTTATCTCCCACAACTCTGGCCATGTCTGATATGTCCTCTGTAGCCTTGCCATGTGATGGCGAACAAGGAGGGGACTCTTGGATGCCCCCTACTAGTCTTGGAGTGAAGGATAGTGTCGGTACATTGTGGCTCATAGCACCAAGGCTATGAGCACTATCGCTGACTTCTATAGAATACTCCTCAACCACATGCTCGCTCTCACTATCACTGGAAACAAGAGCCCTCTTCTTTCTCTTCCCACGTTGCCGGTCAGCCAACGGTGCTTGCAAGTCTTTCTTTGAGGCCTGTTTCTTTTTGTCCAATTTCATTGATGTGTTTGGAGATAGAGCATCCTCTATCACAACCGCTTTCTTCCGTGACGCAGTATGCTCCGCTATTAATTAAAAAAGAACAGTTATTGAGCCCATGTTGTATTGCTGCATGGCAAAGGTAAAAACTATATAGAATGATACCTATGTATAGCTCTTCCTCTTCGGGTGGGTACTCCTTGTCCAGGTAGTCCAGCCACCAAGGACACTTGAGCCACGCTCCCTTTGGCTGCAAGTCGTCTATCCACTTGTCAAGATATAAGCCCGTCTCCTCTCTCTCCGACTTGCACCATGCATCACTGGGGTGCTCGGGAATGGGAAAGACAAGAGCATCTATCCACCATCTGCAAGACAGACCACAATGTTTTGAGCCACCGAGAACAAATTAGTGTATCCTAATACATTCTTAAAGATGTCAAACCTATACAACAAGCGTCGTGTCGTGCAAGCAAAGTGGGGTTGCTCTTCGGGATCCTGTGTGGAGTTGATCCGAGCACTCCACTTCTTGAAGGCCTTGTCAAAGTGCTTGCGTCTATATGTCAGTAATGTGTGGACAAGTGTGCAACCATGCCTACCTTCAGCCTTCTCGTGTTGGATAGAAACATTATGATTCTCAGCCTCCATTTTCTCGGCCATCTCAAGCACTCTCCTACAACAAATAATAAGTCACAAGTTAGATTATCAATAAATTGCTAGCTCGTGCACATAATCATTAAATCTAACCTTTCCAATTGCCACCAATACACGTGATATCGAAGCCACTGGATCCACGCCTTCTCCGTCAACCCTATGCCATTCTCCTTCAAGGATGCATCACCGCCTTGGAGCAAATCAAGCAAGCGGCACTTCCTAGCAAAGGAAAAGCGAGACTTATTTTTCATTGCTACATAATAAAAAGAGAAATATATCGAATGATTTAAATGACATTTACTTACTCTTTCGGGCTAATGCGTGCACGCGCAACCTCTGCCACTCTCGAGGGTGTCATTTTGGTGGTCTTCTCGCCCCAACGTGTAAATGATATACATTTCTGGAAAAAATCGTTGCCATTCTCTGGATTTGCAATGGTGGCTATCTCAAGCCCTTTGCGCGTAAAATATTGCTCCGTTTGAGATAGCGCTAGATTGATGCTTTCCTCGTATGCGTCAGGTGTCAACTCGTAGTCAAAACTCCCTTTTGATGGCAGCCCTTCCGTTTTACTACTATACATAGCATCGAACTCTTCCTATCATTTGCCAAGGACTCAATCAAAATACACATAATAAGATTTCGCAATCAAAACATATTCTCATTTAGCATTGGTTTAAATCATACCTTCCAAATGAGTTGCACAAGGACAGCCATTGGCAATTTTAGCCACTTTGACTTGTTTGGACCCCTAAAATTCAAAGCCCTTTCTGTTGCCAAACGCACTCTTTCGGGAAATTTTTGCAAAAGTGAAGTAGGGTCCGCCAACCCTAGCTTTCTCATCATGAAAATATCATGAGTAGTTGTGTGAGACATTGAAACCCTCGTGGCCCTGTTTAACACTCGATTGTAATTTACATTGTAAAACAATAAGATACATTTACATTCACCAAATTTTTTTTTGGGGTTACCTATTGATCATTTCCAAAACCAATAGAAACTCCGCTGTCTCATGGGGTTGAAAATCGACTAGAACGCACTCCATCTTTGGTGCCTTCTCAATTGGGATGTCATTCTCGTTCATCCACCGCATCCATGCCTCCAATCTGTGATTACCATCCCAAACCACAAAGTACCTCTCGACCATGTGACTAAGCTCGGGGATTTGACAAAGCTCCTCATCCAAATCATATGACATTGCAAGATCCCTCAAAGGGTGACCATGACGAGAAAATTGCATGTGATCCTCCCCAGGAATCCATTCACTAACAATAAACCTTGCCATGGTTCGTTGGTAGCTTTTGTTTGCAATGGAGAGTTGCAAATCCACCACATGGTCATCATGCGTGCGGATGGCGGGGTTTGAAAGAAGTCGACATAGAGACAAGTGTGGAAGTTTGCCATCGTATGGAGCTCTATGAGAATCCACCCAACCCAATGAAATGTGCTTGTCGACCACATTTCCAAACGCTTCATCTCTTACATCTTCAATTGCGGTAGCTGTTTCCACACGATGACTAGGTCCACCACTTGATTGTGTTGTTCCATCCACTCCAGTTACGATGGACACAATTCGATCTAAAGAACTCAAGGCTTGAGATTGTTTGGTATCTTGAGTGCATCGCGGAGGGACTTCTTGCAACGTAGTAACATCTACCTCATCCATGGCACCAATATTTTTGGATTGATTCCTTGTTCTCATACTTAAGCTAAAGAATTAAAGAAGATAGATATAAGTATGATTTATGAGAAATTGTAGGTAAGAGTTTGAGAGAATAAGTGAGCAAAAGAAGACTTGACAAAGAGAGATCTCTCCAATAGAAGAAAATAGAGATCAAGAAAGTGAAAAGAGGAAGTCAATGCTCTTTCTAAAGCTTTCAATTTCATTTATTAATTTTATTTTTTAAATTTAATTAATTTGTCCATGTGTGTGAGAGAGAGGTGGGTGAAGGTGTGTGTGTCTGTGTGTGTGTGTTGGCCTGTGTGTGTGTGTGCGTATCCGTGGATGTGCGTGTGTGTGTGTGCACACACACACGCACGCGCCTACGTGTTCGTGTGTGTGTTTGTGTGTGTGTGTTCACACACACACACACACTTTTTTGCGACATGTGTGTGTGTGGACACACACACACGTGGCAGTCCACGTGGCCATGTGGACTTGCCACGTGTACCGTCGACAGTCGACGGTACACGTGGCACGTGGCAACGTGCAGGCCACGTGGCACGCCACGTGTACTGTCGACTAGCGGCAATACACATGGTAGGCCATGTGGCCTGCGCGCTGCCTGCTTGGCAGTGCGCTAAGCCACGTGCTAGGCAACGTGTACCGTCAGCTAACGCACACGTGGCAAGTCCACGTGGCCACGCGACGGCCTACATAGCCCTGCGTGTCCATGTGGACTGCCACACGTGCGAGTGTGTGTGTGTGGACTGCCGCTGGCCACGCGTTGGCCATGGGCGGACACACGCCCTCGCGTGGGGACGTGTGGTCGTCCATGGCCAACGCCCCGTCCCCCTCGCCTCTGCCCCCTGCCCCGGTAGCGCACCTGCCCGCCCCCCCCCCGTAGCACCCCTACCCCCGCCCCCGCCTCAAGTAGCGGCCCTGCTCACAAACCCCACCCCACCCTGCCCCGCCCCCCCCTTACCCCGCCTCCGCCCCCAATAGCGCTAACGCACACGTCCCCCCCTTCCTCGCAGCCCGCATGGTGGGGGAGGAGGCGGGGTGTACTATCGCCTATACGTCCCCGTTACCCGCCTCCCCAACCCTTCGACTTCGACTTAGAGCTTCTTGCCCCCCTCTCGTTAGCACACCCGACTGCTCACACATCTCCCTTACACATAAACATTGAAAAAAAAATATTCACGTGATTACATAGTCACACAGTCACAAACAAATATTTTGTAAAAAATAGTTTTTTTAATTAAATATTTTGTATTTTTACATTAATTTTTTAAATAATAAAATAATATTAATTTTAAATTTGTAACAGCTATGTGTATATAAACAATTTGTTAGTTTATACAATGTGATCTTGTGCTTAATTATTTGTTTAGCATATTATTATGGCTTGCTCTTTATTTTTCCTGGGTAAAGAGTTTTCTTATCCTTTTTACAATGGTAAATTTATAATATCTGAATCATTTCTTTTAGAAGCAATTTCTTCAATGCAATTTACAACTTTAGATGCAGTCATCGAAGTTGGTGATATTGAAATGAATTTGCCTCTTGAGAGGACGCTCAACAATTTGGGTGAATTCATCTATGTACTGGATGAACAGCTTTCACGTAAATACAAAGTCAACGTATCCCATCAAACACAATATGCAGGCTCACTTAGCGCGACTCCCATTGCCATTGTGGATAGTCCATCAAAGGTGCAATTCGGTCAAAAGGAGTTAATAGATCTATGCACGCCCCCTCGAGTTTTGCTCTCAAATAGCTTTAAAAGGAGTACAAGACAAAAACTCTTACATGCCGAAAAGAAGGGCACATTGACAAAGCTTTTAATGCAAATACAACAAGTGGAACAAGTTATAGAGATTCCAAGGTCTTACAATGGTGATCTTGTTCTAGAATTTCCACCTACCATGGGAAAGTTGCACCATATGGATGCAATGGAGCATAAGTAAGATCCTCATTTGTGGTCGAAGCCACAAACGTCCAATATTGTTTTTTCAGGTGTAGTGCATTTTAGTCATTGCATAGGATCTCTCAAGTGCATGAATGAACAATGTGTCCGCTTGGTTAATTATCATATTCCCAATACAAGTCATTTCAACGGGTACATACAAAAGGCAACTGCACCCGGACAATATTGTAAGATTGGAGATAAGAGCTTTACATGCCACTTTTGTAAGGCAATTGCTTTCTGTATTGCAACATGTGATTGTGTAGTATACTATGTCATGCCATCCGATGAGACTGCCACTAGAGTCATGATTCATCGTGGCACACATCGACACGATGTGCGTAGCGGCACATCCAAAACACTAACGGACAACACCAAGGTGATGGTGCAAAGGATTTTGAATGTTGACCCACACGCAGGAGCCAGGAAGGTTCAAATGTGTTTGGCAAAAGAAATTATAAGTACAACACTTCTTTGCAACAACACCAATGAAGGAATTTCAGGCGAGCAACAGCTATTTGCAATTGCCAAGGAGTTGGGGCCATTGGTGCAAGATAATTGGTATGAGCATTTCCTAGATTCTTATTTCGATGCAAAACTCTATGCTAAATTATTTTTTATCAAAACACTTTTAACATTGTTAGGTTTCGAAGGTCAGTATTTATTTTACGTAGAGGGGTTGACAAAGAATCTTTCGGCATTGATGCACTCCTAAAGCTTAAGCGAGACTGCACATATGAATTTTTCCATGGAAGCCGGTTTCCTGGTCAAGGTACGGAGGGGGAGAAATGTCATGTCTTCAAAATGTCCACAATTGGTCCAGCATCCGGTGTGGACCTGGTGAGCCGAATGAGACAAGATCGGGATGGCGATCTTCGATGTGCGTGGATCCAGTTTGATCACACCAGACGTGTTAACGAATGGGTGACTATGGCCTGTCATGTCTTTGATCCAAGGTACATGGGCACACCTTAACAGCTTTGTGGCTTGCCTTTGACTCTCTCTAAAACAATTTGTTTGCAGCATGAAGGACCTTTTGACTATTGCAACTTGTGAAATGAAACAGGAAGACAAGGAAACACAATGTTTGTTTTGGGAGTGCCTCAATGATGTAATGATATCGTGTGGGTGTGACAAAGCTAATTTCTTTGTCTTCATGGCAGATAAAGCTCAAGAAAATTGGAATGCAATTCGAATTGTTTTCAATGGTGGTGACAAGACCAATACAATGAGCGGTCGAGAGCGTTCTTGTCTTTTCCATTGGAAGCAAAGATTGAATCAATACACAATGAAGTATGTGGTGCAAGCTTCTCAACACACACACAAAGAAATGTGTGAGAAGTGGAGGCAAGCACCGACAAAAGAGGCTGCAGCAGTAGAGGCTCGTCTGATACGCCAATGGTGGCATAACGGTCATTGCATAGACCGTAACATTCCATACATGGATTCATGGCTTAGTTGGTGGAAAATTCGTATTGCACATTGGGGTGGCATTACGACATGCGTAGAAAGTAGCTCTGATGAACCAAACACTCCACGCACTAACCTTGCGGAAGAGCAAGCATGGGAGCTGGCTAGCAGGGGAGGGTTTCTGTAAACGCCTTTCATTATATGATGCATCATTATATGATGCATGTACAACCGACCTTGCAAATTCCATCTTACAGAGCACAAAGGCCATTTCATACAGCCATGGAAAACACATTGGGAAGGGTCCATCAATACAAAAGCTTGCGGAACGCCATGAAAAACGTCCCAACCAAGTGAGAAGAGCAGTGAATGCGGCTACTGAGGGCACTCCAATGTATAAACAACCAACTCCATTGACAGGAGATAAGGAGACATCAAGGCAAAAATGCAAGCCAAATGAGGTTATCAACGTGGAAGATGATGCATCGCATAGGCTTGAGTACAACTTGGCCACCAAAGATCGCAAGAAGTGTGGAAGACCACGTAATATCAAATTTGCAGAAGAAGGGATATCACAAACCCCAAAACGAAGTATAGGTTCTGGTGGGTAGTATGTAGTTGAGCGCAAGGTCAATGAGGCAATGTGGGCCATACACCGAACTCCACAAGGTAGTAGGGTCACATGTAGTGGCACACCAAGAGGAGGATGAAGGTGTGGATGCAATATTGCAGGTTCTAGCCTTGGTATACCGGCCCCATCTTTTGAAGGATATCGAAAACATCCAAATGGTGTGGTGCGTCAATGGTTTTGGTTTTGTCCGGATCATGTCTTGCATTCCCATATAGTAGACCAAAACATTGAGCCGCAGCCTCAACATCCACCACACACTTGGCCCGTGCATGTGAGCACCAACCTATCGGAGGATGAGGTGCAAATATTGCATGAAGGGGGGTATCAAGTGGAGCTCAGCAAAGAAGGAATATCTAATGTAACACCGGTTGCTCCTGCACAAAATATGACCAACTCTCCTTTCAAGTCAAAAGATACATCCACTCTTGAAGGCAATGCAAGAGCCACAATGCAAGATAGTGTGCGTGTACGGTATCGGACTTCCATTTCCGAGGATGTTGCTCGCAAGATCAGTTTAGCACTAGCCCTGAGAGCGAAGGTCATAGAAGAGATATGTGCAGTAGATGGTGTTAACGAGATCTTCAAAGTAGAGACCAAAAGTGAAGATGGTCATGTCGGGATGTACAAAGTTTGTATTTGCAACCAGCCATCGTGCACATGTCCAGACTTCATGGAACGGGTGGCAAAGCAAAAATCATATCTTGCATGTAAACATTTGTATTTTATTTATCTGCGTGTGCTAGGGTTAAGCCAAAATGAGAACATGTTTATCCATCAACCAATCTTGGCAGATGCCGATATCTTCAGGGCATTGAGCCGAAGCCGGCCATCCAGGCACGGATGCATAGCATTTGTCAATTCTCACTTTTTCTTAGTATGCTTCACAAAATGGACAATTGTACTAGTTTCTAATTTTATCTTATGATGGCCACATTTTGGAACATTGATTTGCAGTTTTTTTAAATTTGGAAAATGGTTGTTTATTTGTCAAATCGTCAATAAAGTAATATAATATTTGCACAATGTCTATAAATTACCATTGCTTGAATCTATTTTTGTGAAAGCTTCCAGTAGCTTCCGTTGCCTCCTTTATTACCTCTCACGATGACCGACTATCTTGAGGATAAAATCAAGTCTACATGGGATGCCATGGAAGCCATTCCCAACGGAGAGGCGTTGTATGGAGCCGACTAGTTTAGGGAGGCTCTAAAGGCAACAATCAATGTGTATCGCCTCTATCATTGCCGCAAGGAACTCAATATGCGGAGCTTACTCAGCTTGGTCGAGAAGGGACAATTTGCTTTCTCTTGCTGGAAGAAGATTGGGCTCATCATAGAGGAGGATGAGGAGGAAATGACGCAGCAGCTAGGGAATGTGGGAATCTTCTTTTGCCACTCAAAGGCAGCACATCTACTCCTAAAACCGGGCCTTCCAGAAGATGAACGCTTCTTGCCTATGGAATGCAAGTGCAATAAAATGTAACTTTCTATTATTAATGGATGTTATTGTTTTCAGTACCCTAAACCTTAAATCTTTGTCTATGTCTCAACCTCCCTAATACCTGTGTGTGTGTGTGTGTGTGTGTGTGTGAGAGAGAGAGAGAGAGAGAGAGAGAGAGAGAGAGATAGAGATATGAAAAAGGCGAAAGAGTCGACAAGGAGGAAGAGAGAATCTTTTTAGGAATCTACTCACCTGATTCCTAAAAAACGCTCACAAAAAATTGCTTGCCTAGAAATATCCCCCGGTACACCCTCAACAGGAAGATGGGCTTGATTCATTTTCTGAGCAAATGAATCCAAAGAAAGTAAACTCAAAATGCTTGATATTCAACATGTGCACACAAGTACACTATAGACCTCAAGAGTACTATTGATGTGATATTCATGAGATTGCATCAAAACCAAGTTTTCTATTAAATCAAAAGCTCGTTTCATTTTCTTCTTTTCTTGCTTTGTACCAAGAGAGACAAGTGAGCTGAGACATAGTTCATCCGAGAGAGAGAGAGAGAGAGAGAGAGAGAGAGAGAGAGAGAGAGATTACATCAGCACATGCATGCGTCCTCATGAGCCGTGCTCCTCGCCATCATCTCCACACACACACCCCAGTGAGTCACGAATCCACCTGTGTGTGTGTGTGTGTGTGTGTGTGTGTGTGTGTGTGTGTGAGAGAGAGAGAGAGAGAGAGAGAGAGAGAGAGAGAGAGAGAGAGAGAGAGAGAAGCCAAATGGGTCCCCTCTGTCCTCAACACTAAAGCCCACGGGAGGGCAATGATGGGATCTACAGTGTGGGAGAGGGGCAACAATTTCGAGGCGATTGGAGGCTCAAAAAAATAATGAGCGGTCTTGAACCCTCACATGTGCCATGGGAGCCATTTGCTCTAACCACCATGCCAACGTGCACATCTAGGGTCCCATTATATATATATATTGGTAAACTCGAACAAATAGCATTTGACCGAGTTTTACTTGCACGGTCCTAGTTTACTTCGAGCCAATCCTACGGCCTACGCCTCCCATGACGGGGTCTTCATTAAAGACCCCGTCGTAGATAGTCCCGAGGCCCCACTGCCTTCATTGTGAACAGTCACAACTCATGCCCTCTTGATTTCCTGTAGGTGGGCTGCTCCTCAACTGAGTTCTTTTGGATTCTTGTTTTGGGAATCAAGACCCCATCAATGGCCCTCATTCGCCTTGAAACAGTGGCCGTAGATCCCATCTCGAAAAGGAGTGTCAAATAGTCACGTATCTCCTCCTTGCTCTCCATGAAAGTAGAAACAAGGGTCGTCATTACCGCGTCGAAAACGGCACTGTCTATTCTCACACACACAAAGAGAGAGAGAGAGAGAGAGAGAGAGAGAGAGAGAGAGAGAGAGAGAGAGAGAGAGGACCTTCTGTAGCTCCTTGCTCAAGTCTCTGCTTGAGTAGCCGCTATCACAAAGCTTTATTTACGCCAACGCTATTTTTAATACAAGCATCGCCGAAATTAGGAAGTTGGAATGCTGAAAAGCATCATTTAAAAATAGCATCTAAAAGCCTTAAAAATGTGTAGAACATTTGATAGGCACCATGCCTAGATCACTCCCTGCAAGTGCCAACAAATCTGTGAATGCGCTGTAAATTTCGCATGCCGCCCACAAGTGACAGAGATCTGGTTATAGCTTCCACATCCACATTCTACATTAGGGTCGGTTCAGACGAGGGTGCCGACAGCCCTCGTCGAATTCTTGTGCCTCCATGCTCTTGGTTCACAAGACGCGGCAGCTCTCTGCACCACTTCAGCGTGCAACGAATTAGCTGGGCGAGTGATAGGCAATGACGGGCCTTATAAGAGCAAAACCTGTATCTCCGTCGTTCACTGAAAAGGTGAGTGGAAGTCCTCATCTTCCGAACCGGGGGGGGGGGGGGGGGGGGGGGGGGGGCACTTACAAGTGACACGGGGTCGAGCTCATGGGATCTACGACAGGGGCGCGTGATCGGCGGGGCATGGCTTTTAGGCCATCCAATCTCCGCAGCAGGGGGGGCATGATTTATGTATTGCAGGAGACACTTCACTTTAAGTGGCGCGCGATAGGCAGGTTGGATAGAGCTGAGGAGTGTGGCCGGGGAGGTCTGGGTTCCAAGACCCGACACTGGTCTGGGAACCCTAATATTTTATGCTCTTTGATCTTTAATCAACGGTTGATTAAAGCTGAGCCTTCGATCGGGGAAGGTCGCCCACTTTTAGTGCCACCTAGCGAAGACGCCCCTGTGCGTTGTTGTGCTGCCGCCCCGTCTCAACACAGCCTGAATAGAAAGAAGAAGATTCCGCGCAACTCTCTCTCTATAAGAAGCTCAGGCCTGCGAGCAGGAAAGGGGGGGGAGGAGATTTTCGAACGTTGTAGAAACACAGAGAACGTGAGAGCGATGAGGGCGCTGGTATGCCGTTCACTCGGAGACCCCACTCTTCCTTTCTCACAGGATTCTCCTCTCTTTATTGATGTAGATCAACCTCATCCCCAATTGCCTTCTGCATCGCACGTCCGTGTACGGGTGCGGGCAGTGAGCCTCAATTACGCCACCTTCCTGTCAGTGCTTGGGCAGTACCAGGAGAGACCACCTCTGCCCTTTGTCCCTGGTAGCGATTTTGCGGGCATTGTTGAGGAAGTGGGTGCTGATGTGACTTCCGTGCGCATTGGTGATGCAGTCTGTGGAGTTGGTGATGTGGGTTCCTTTGCAGAGGAGCATGTCTTAGAGGCGAACAAAGTGTAAGATCCTGTTACAGCTTGTTCTATTGTTACTCTACTGAGGAACTGTTAGTTTCATTTGATGAGAAAGGCTTGCTTTTGATGTGTTTCAGGCTGTACTGATGTGAATATGTAGTTGTTTTTGTCCAAGTATTGTCGCTTCGATGAGGAATTTATTTCAGTAGATTGATGAGAAGACCCTTTTTTGTATGTTTTATCATGTCATATACCTGTTGTTTTGAGGTAGGTAGTGAAGAAGTAGGCATGCCACTATGCCCGTTAACATATCCTGTTTTTCAGACGACTCACCACCTTCAATTACCGTCTCCCCCCACACACACACCCCTCGCGGTGCCTTGACCTAACCACCCAAAAAAAGGAAAAAAAAAACACCACCAACAAACCTCTCCCTTTTCGTTTTTCACAATCTAGTTCTGCTTCAGGCTGGTAAGTACTGCGAATGCTTGTGCTAGGAGAAAGTAATAATGCCTTAGTTTGAAGCTTTGAAGTCTTTCAACTTGGGGCCCCAGACTCCAAAGTGTATCTGTGCACCATAGCGACTTGAATGCAGCAGCAGAACTCCGCTTAATGTTTAGCATTTTGATGTTGGGTTTTGCAGCTTCTTGGTGCCCGATGGTTGTGACTTAGTGGCAACAGCTGGACTTCCAGTAGCTTTTGGCACCTCTCACCTGGCAATTACACACAGAGCACGTCTTCGACCCGGTCAGGTGTGTTGTAATACAACAGAATATCTTTTTTGCCACTTGTTACTTGTTGGCATGCCAGTGGCAAAGGCCTTAGTGTTTGGATGCGTTTTTTTAGCTTTGTAGATAAGGAAACTATGGCTTTAAGTGGCGATCCCTTTTAATCTTTGGTTGTTTCTTCAATGCTATATCTTGAGCTTGAAAATATCATTGCCCTTGCACTCTTTTCAAGAGCTCTCTCTCTCCCTCCCCCTTCCCCCCCCCAACACACACACACAACACACCCCAAATGTATAATTTAATACTTGCTTTTGTTTCTTTTCTTCTATTTTTGATAATCAAAATTACCTTTCATTAGAAGATGACTACCATATGTGCAAACTTTAAAATGGGGGAGAGAGATGGACGAGAGCAAATCATCGTGCTACATGAGACAAAGGAGAAGGCAAGCTTTCCATTAAAGCTGTGAACCTGCACCCACTACTCACACACACTCTGTAAAACACTTATGAGCTTCAAAACAGCCCCCCTCTCTCTCTCTCTCTCTCTCTCTCTCTCTCTCTCTCTCTTTCTCTTGGGCGTCCCCTCTTGCTGAGATGTCCTGCAGGTCGCTCTTCTATTGCCATGTGTCCAATTTGCCCCAACTTATAAAGTCGTCAATGACTTGACGAGTGGCCCAAAATCCATTTTGGCGCACACGACCTTCCATACTCATCAGAATTTAGTGCTAACTAGCCCAACCAATCCCAGACTGACCGACCTAATGTGAGAAACCCGTTCGGCCGCAACCGTTTCACATTGGTCATGCAATGTCTACTTGCACGTTTTCCCCACCTTTGAAACACTGCAATCCACCTAGCTTGCATGCCAATAATACATGCTAATATCTCTTGATATCACATTTATTCTATGATGGGAATCAAAGATATACATGCTTTCGGAAATGTAACGTTCGACAATTAAACAATCCCACCAACTTGGCTGCCACACATATATCAAGCATAGAAGTTTTCTCAAGTACAAACTTCTCTTGCCTAATTCTGTATGGAAAGAGTAGATACAATTGCTTAACTACTCCTTTGAGCATCATGAACCATGCTCTCACCTTGCTCCATAGAGCTACATCAAGTCACCATGGGTTCCATTTGAAAGGCTTCAAGATATAGTTGCAGTAGCTGAGGTGAATAATCTTACGCATGGAGGCCACTATGGAGGTGCATGATGCCAGCCAACTCGACATTTAATGCAATTAGAGATAGTAGCACGGTTTCACTCCAACTCATCATTCAGCTCAACACAGATTGCTAATTGTTTAACGATATCGTTGTCTATAACAAACATTCTAAATGTATCCCGCTTTCTGATATTGTTCAAAGCCTTTGACATTTTTACTGTATTGTGATCTTGGGTGATGTGATTGTGTGTGAGTGCGCGTGCTCCCGGGGTGTCGTGGTTAAATTAGTACCATAGTGACTGTAAATATTTGTCCCAGAGTCATTTCCTTGTCATCTAAATTGGTTCTTGACATGGGATGACCAGGTTTTACTTGTCCTTGGTGCAGCGGGTGGCGTAGGGCTCGCAGCAGTGCAAATCGGGAAGGTTTGTGGTGCAATTGTGATTGCAGCAGCAAGGTTAGGGTACATGATTTTGTCTATTTGCAATGGACTGTAAGTATTTGACTGCAAGCTAATGGTTTGAATGCTGCATATCAGAGGAAAGGAGAAAGCGGAGCTTCTAAAATCTGTTGGAGCTGACTTGGTTGTCGATCCCTCAGATGGATCCTTAATCAAGAGTGTACAGAGTTTTCTTAAAGGGAAGAAACTGCGAGGCGTTGATGTTCTTTATGATCCAGTTGGTGGGAAGCTCTTTAAAGACAGTTTGAAGGTAGTGAATTGGGGAGCCCAGGTCCTCATAATAGGCTTTACAAGCGGGGAGATACCATCCATTCCTGCAAATATTGCACTTGTGAAGGTGACATTAGTACTCCCTTGTTTTCCTTTGATGGTATGAGAGGACTAATTAATGACGTGATTAACTTTCTCATTCTTAATTTTTACATACATAATCACTTCATCATTCTTAATCACTTCAATAATCCTTAATTCTCACACACAGAATGATGGATAGCAGCAATTACACTAATCTAAGGGTTTGCTTTTTATTTGTTATTGTTTGCTTTGATGAAATCAGAATCTTACTGTGCATGGGATATACTGGGGTAGCTATTTCAAGAACCAGCCCAGTATCTTGCGGGATTCTATGAATGAGCTCCTGTTGTGGTTATCGAAAGGTTTGATAGCCGTGCACATATCCCACAAGTTTCCTCTATCCCAGGTGAGGATTTGTCTTTCGAATGGCGCCACGCACTCAACTTCGCATTTCACTCGAATGTGAAAGCGAGTCCTGGTCTGTGTTGTTAGTGGCTAACAACTTTTTGGTTGTTGAATACACAGGCAAACAAAGCTTTTGCTGCAATTTCACAGCGGAAAGTGCTTGGAAAGGTGCTGATAATGCTGGACGAACAAGAGGAGAGTCGGAGATCAAGGCTTTGAATGTGCATGTGGTCTCTTCAATCCAGTGTATGTATGGGGAGCTGTCCCATTGTAATGGGTGGTGGTTTATGCAGGCACAGCTTGTATATGCATAGTAAGGATAAAGGATTGGTTTTAACTTTTCAAGGGTAGAGCAAAGGTGAGATTATTTAAAGCAGAGAGCAAAGAAAATCTCTCTCTCTCTCTCTCTCTCTCTCTCTCTATATATATATATATGTGTGTGTGTGTGTGTGTGTGTGTGTGTGTGTGTGTGTGTGTGTGTGTGTGTATTTTTTATATATATAGTGGTTGTGTGTGTGTTTCTATCACCCAAGTGAGTTTATCTCAGCTCAAGTTCAACAAGACTTGTCGGATAGATTTTTGAAGTTTTTTGGGATTGTTCCTACGACGCCAAAACTTTTTTTCTTCTCTCTTTGAATAACAGGTCTTGAGTTCAACTCCTCGTCGGCTAGATCTTTTAAGGTCTCTTGGGATAGTTTCCTACGACGTTAAGACTTTCTTCTTCTTCCTTCTTCTTCTCTTCTCTCTCTCTCTCTCTCTCTCTCTCTCTCTCTCACACACACACACACACCACACACACACACACAAGCACATACACACACATGTTAATTCTCATATAAGTCAAGGTAACCATTACAATTTGTTTACAAGAATACTTAAATTGTTCCAAGCTAAAAGCAACTAGTGCTTGCAAGTACACATAAATTGTTTGACTTGTCTAAAAGGTTATTTTGTGACTTGTCTTAATGCTTATTCACTCCTTGATTGGGGACACAGTTAAGGTTATTGAATGTTTTTTAATTGTGGGCCTGCTTGGGTAAAGGGTAAAGCCTAAGTGTCACCTAGCTTTGTGACCAAAATTGGTTTGTGGAGCCAAAAGTTTGATGCTGATCAGCAACTGAGTAAAATCCTTGGCGCATCTTTGAAAACTCCCCTCCTTGGCTATGATTCTCTAGTGTCAAAGCTTTGATGAAAATTTCATTCTTAGGAAGATCTAATTCAAATTCTTGAAGCATAAAGACTTGAAGTGATGACTTGCATTGTGTATGACAGGGCTTCTGAATTTTTTACTTGGCTTAATCTATCTATTCACACATTTAAGTCACTCCAGTCTGTGTAGTGTATATTTGGGCGACCTATTTTATGGTCATAAGATGCTTGTCTTCTTTGTGCTCTAGTTTTAGAAATGCCCTTTGTGTTGGGAGACTTCCATATGGTTTTCTCATTGTACATCTACTTGTTTGTGATCGACTATCTAGTCTTTTCTAGGGTTTTGTTCTCTCTCTCTCTCTCTCTCTCTCTCTCTCTCTCTCTCTCTCACACACACACACACACACGCGCGTTTTTTTTGGGAGGTTTTTACTACCTATCTAAGCCCCCCTAGGGTTGGTTTTTTTATATTGCAGCATATATTGCCCCTTGGGAACACACTTTGGATAGTAGTTCCAGGCTATTGCCTAATAGAACCAAGGCCTCGTATAGGGTCTATGGACCAGGACATGTGGAACTATCCCCTTACAGTGTGGATGCCTTGCCATATAGAGAAATCTCGATTTATGTTAATCTTTACTACCCGTCTACCCGTCTACAATAAATCATAGCGTATCATGCTCTATATTGATGCTTCTCTTTCACGCATGATCTCTTTGCGCTTACTGCTCATAGCTAACTGTCGAAACCTAACCTCTTGTAGAGGGGCATCATAGAGGCTGTCTCACTATGTAATGCTGAGCCAATCGAGCTGCTCACACGGATTCTCCTTCGTCGGCATCCCATACCGCCTCCACTTGTGCAACCATCTATTTAAAGAAGGTGAGGATTGCATTGTCCCTCACTTAGCCTTGATTTTGTGTCTGTGCATGTGTATGGGAGGGTTGTAAGAGTGCTTGCTTTCTACTCTTAAGGTGATATGGAGTTGGTCGAACTCGTTGCGTCATCATAGGTTGGCTGAATACTTTGATACCTCTGATCTATGTTTATATTGATCTACATTGACTACATGGGAGTCTCATCCTTTGAATATTATGTTGCTTTTTACTTCGCAAATGAGGACGACTTGAAAAAAACCTTGTTCATCATTTTCCTTACTGACAACATAGACCGGTTCTGACAATATCATGGTGTTGGTAAAAAGTATTTTTTGCTTGCGGATATTGGGTATATTTTTTAGGGAACTATTTTTTGCACTCTACATGAAATAGAAGGTTGCCGAACTGATGATGTGCTGAATAAACAAGGTTTAAAAAGGTTTTTTTCAATGAACTAAGATGGGGTCTCATGTTGTAGGAACTATATACCATTATTGTTTTTAGCATTTTTTACAGCATATATATTATTTGTCTATTGTTATTGAAGCGATGAAATGTGGGTATCTCATAAGTTTACTGGGTGGTTTTTCATGAGACTTGGTATTGCTCAATGTTTGTTCATGATGCAGTAGGCCGTCGAACTAGCTCTATATTGTAAAATTACTTTATAAACTTCTGCACTAGCTCATAATATGTTCTCATGTTGTTGGAACTACCTACCATTTTTTATGTAAAACATTTAAGTATTCCCTACAACATACGGTTACACTCAACCTGTTAAATGTAAGTATCTCATGAGTACATCGGGTGGTTTTTCCATGAAACCTGTATGCATGGAAGTGGACAAATTCATTGTCTTGACTAGCTAAGATAGTTGTCCATTGTCAGTACACTATGTCACTATGTAGTATGATAGTAATTTCAATCTGAGTTCACACTAGCATGCGGATATTTGATATTTTTGGTTGGTAGGTAAAAACTAGAACATTTTTTTAGTAAGACATTGAAAGAGAGCTCCAATAGCAAGAAGGAATAGTCAAAATATTGAAAGAGAGGGCAGATAGACCTAGTGAAAAAGAAGAGTCGACAAAATCTGAGAATGAAAAAAATAGTGAAGGTGATAAAAAGAAGGAAGCAAGAGGAGCAAAAAGATGATGAACCACCATTAATGCGTATACGGAACATAGAGACTATAGGAACAACACAAAAGTACAAGAACGTGAATGGGTCAAGGGGAGCAACAATACACAAAGTTGTTAGAGGCTGATATGACTCACACCCAAACCAAAGCAGGTAGATGCTCTACATTTTGAACAATAGAGAAAAGACGATCAACTCATTAAAGAGGAAAAGAAGGATGAAGGAGAAGATAAAAAAGAAGAGACGAGTTTGAGGAAAACAAAGAAGACAGAAAGATGAAGGAGAAGATAATGAAGAAGAGGAGTTTGAAGGAAAGTAAAAAGAAGACAAGCAAGAAGAAAAGAAAGAAAAAGGTTCCACTTGAGAGATCTACTTCCTCACAAACTCAAACAGAAACAAGTGAACTTACAAACTAAAGCTTGAAAAGAGAAATATAGCTAATTGACAAAGCATACATACACGGACACTATTTTGAAAGTTGTGCAAGCCTAGTTGCTCACTGAGAGCATCTTCAAATGACAAAGACGTGCACATAGTATGATAAAAATACAAGCTTAAAGATAAAAGGGTTGTTACGAGCTACTTATGTCAAAAATTGATTATTCAATGGTTTAAAGAGAGCTTCAAAGGATAAATTGAAGGAGGCCAAAGAAGGAGCAAGAGAAGGAGCCCTTGAAGCTAGTTAATGTGGATTTTTTTTCTTATAAGAAGAGAGCATGTGATTGCTTGGGAGATAGTCTCATGGCACTTCCATCCACCTCTGACAAGGCCAACAACAAGCTATAAGGAGATGTAGAGAAAGCACATATAGAGCTTGTGAACGAGATTCACTATACATGCACCCAACTAGTCGGACATCACATTTTTAATGAAATTGCACTCTGTTATTGTTCTGAGCTAGTGTAGCTACATTGTGTGTAAATCCTGATTCCAAAGTTGAATTCCCTAAGTTGTAATTATGTCATGTTATGTGTAAAGGCTCATGTAAGCCGGCCACTGACCATTTAGAAGGCCCTAGGCTTAAAAGATAATAACATTAATGTGAAAGGAGGTTTATCTTTTTGGGGAGAAGAAAGGAGCTTTGCTGTACGTACGCTCAAGCGGCTTCTCGACTCCAATTTGTAATCAACATAACTAATGATTGGGCAATCCCATTTTTTATTCTGAAACTTGCATTGTATTCCTTTTTTCATGCCTTTTTTTTATCAAGTCTAAGCATTGCTAATTTTGTTGCGGTTCGTGACTACGAGCCTAATCTTCAAATTTGGGTGCTTAAATCACTTTTTTTTAACATTTGACCATAGGAGAGTCTTACTAGACCTTAGGGCGACCTGTTTGGGCTTATCTGTTGCAGTTTTTGTGACTAGGATCCCCGGGGGATTCACTCTATATACAAAACGAGACGCCACCTGCGAGCGGATAACTTTGATAAAACCCTTATATACGACTCATATTAGGGAATATGATCCCCCTTTCTATGCTTATACGACAATCAATGAAGAAAACGAAAACTATCATACCCCTATCTTACATATAAAATTTAGGTCTCACATGATCTAACTGAGTAAAACTAGTCAAAGAGTGTGTAGCATAGTGACTAGCAACGTACTAAGGAACCACTTCTGGTAATAAATAGATGTACCCTCAATGTGTCTTAGTTTGACTTTCAAACTATGTGTCCGATCAGCCTGCACTTTAGCTACTCATCCAATTCTGACCCATCCAAAGCTGGTGTAAATTAAGGTTTGACCTGCTCCAAATCAGTCTTATCTAGGACTGGCTTGATACAAAATTTGATGTGTGACCTCATAAAAAACTTCCCCAAATTTCGTATGAGTTCTATTGCACACCGATGACCAATTGTTACAAGTAATCCACCCGGTTCAGTTTTGCCCCCTCCCAAATATGATACCCCCCCCCCCCCCTCCTCCCCCTTATTTTTTAGCTTGGGAGATAAATTATTGGGGGCCTGCCCCTAGCTTATACGCTTATGTAACTTGTAAATAAAACCCCCTCCCCTGCACTTACGTGGTGCGATAAGTTTTCCATGGTGAATCCCCCAGGCTTGGATCATGATGGATCGCGACCCATGTACCTTGTCATAATGCAATAAGACTTGGTAGACATGTCTCCTTAGTCCTAGTATAGCTTCCCTTAAAGTTTCGTGACAATCTGAGTCCATTTAGTCGAGAAAGGATATAGACAAATTTCATGTTCATGGAGTGGTGGTTTGCTTGTTGAGTTGTAATGTTTGCTTGTTAGGTTCACTTCTTGGATTGACAACCTCAAAGAGTCTCCATACCCCATCCGAGTCACTTCCCTAAGTATTGACATATTATGTTAGTGCCGGATAGCTATGCTACAGACGTCCATCGCGGCAACCCGCTAACATTGGCGTCGTTGTTGAGGAATGATTCTTAGATTATGTGTGACCTAGAGCGTTTTTTTTCCATGGATTTTTCTTTCCATCCCATTTACACCCTAGCAGTAGAGTAGCTAGACACGAGGTATAGTGCTGGATAGAGTCTAGAAGTAAGGAACTTAATAGATCTCTTCTCGAGTGGTAAAGAGGGTTGTGAGTGAGATAGCCAAAAGCATTTCATTCTTCAATTTTCTCATTACTTTCATAGTGTTGTACCGTTTTTTGTTACAACTTTTATTTTCATTGGTTTGTTCATTTTTGTTCTTAGTTTCATTTCAATACTTAGGAGTAGGGTAAGTACAAACTATTACCATGACATTGGGTTGAAAAGATCAGGGCAAAAAGGGCTACAAACCATATGGCCAAAATGACTATAACTCTAAAATTTAGAAATTTTGATGATAGAGACCTAAAAGCTTATACAAAACCATTTTTTGGTGATTAAGGGCTTGAGAATACTCAATGGAAGCAATCTAGAAAGTTTGAGCACAATCTATGGAGGAACATGGATCGTGATCCATGTACCTCAAAGGCCTTTTTTGTCGAAAAATTATCACTAACATTGTGCATCAGTGGAACATTGCTCTGGTAAAGTTTGTTTACAAGAATTCAAAAATCACATCAAAATTGGCTGATAGGGCAAAAAACAGTAGAAACAGGGGTTTCAAAAAGAACATTGGACATATCTTGAGATGTTGTGATCCAAATTCAAAACAAGGTTGGGCATTGGCCTCTACAGAGCATAGACAACCAGCAGACCAGATTTCATGTTAAATGTTGTCAAACATGGATCGGGATCCATGTACCTTTTTAGGATTTTAGCAGGTAGCTGAGACCATTTGGAACAACTTTTCCAAAAGGCACATTAGCAAAAGGTTGAAAAAAGTTGGTCAAAGTTACCAAACATCAATAACTACTCAAAACCCGCAAAGCAAACACAAAATTCCACATTTGATTGGCAAAAAGTGATCCAAATCCAAAAAAGTTTGGGGAATAATTTTAAAATAGCAAAGATTACCTACTAACCAAGTTCCATGTCAAAATGAGGTCAAACATGGATCGTGATCCACGTACCTCATCAAGCTTTTTGGCTGAGATTTGAGCAATGGGTAGATGATACTTAGACAATTACTTTTTCCAAAAGAAGAATTTGCAAAAAAGTTAAAAAAAGCGATCAAAAGAGTTAAAAACAAAATAGCCAAAAATCGATATAACAGATCCAAGATTTCACTTTTGATTAGCAAAAACTGATCCAAATTCAAAAAAAAATTGGGGTTAGGCTACAAACATCATAATCAATGAAGTCACCAAATCCCAAGTCCAAAATTGACCAAACATGGATTGCGATCCATGTACCTCATCTGAGTTTTTGGACAAAAACTATATCGGCATATAGCAAAGACCATTGTGAACAAAACTTCCAAAAGGAGGGTTGCCAAAAAAGTCTAAGAAACTCATCAAAAGGGCCAAAAACACTGCAAAGTGAAAAACTGCTAAAACGGACGTAGGATTTCACTTTTGGCGGACTTTTTCTTGTCCAAATCCAAAGAAATTATAGCCTAGAAATACCTTCATCTATAAGTGGTTCAAATTCTAGGTCAAGAGCTCTCCAAACATGGATCGCGGTCCATGTACCTTTTCCAATATTTTTAGCTAAAACCTGGCCATTTTGCTATACACGCTATTTCTAGACTAATCCAAAGTTTCATCTCGTTTGGACATCAAAACCCAAGTCAAAATCCAATATTACCCGCGTACTCTAAGAGTGCAAAATTGACATGATTTTCAATCCAAAGGTTCAAACCTAAAAAGTTTGATACCCTACTAATCATGTTGATCCTAATGGTACTAAGAAAATTTAATTTGGCCTCCAAACATGGATCGCGATCCATGTACTTATGGTGAGAGGTTGACCTGAAACTTTTCCATATTGTAGTGCATTCATAGGGAAACATATCCCCAAGTCCAATTTTGAAAAAAAAAAAAGAGCAAATTTGGGTCAAAAGACATCCAAATAGATGAGAGATAGAAAACCGTAGAGCAGATCTAGGTGTTAGCAGGTCGTCATGACGGACGTCTGTAGCATAGCTGTCTTGCACTAACATAATGTCAATTCTCAGGAAAGTGACTCGGATGGGGCACGAAGACTCTTTGAGGTTGTCAATCTCAAGAAGTGGACTTTAACAAGAAAACACACCAACTTAACAAGAAAACCACCACTCAAAGATCAAGAAATATGTTTATGTCCTTCTCTCACCGCTCTAGGTTGTCAGGCCATTTTGGCACTCAAACGGACTCGAAATGCAACAAAACTTTAGAAGGAGGTTTAAGACACCTAGGGACACTAGCCTACTAAATCTGGTCGCAATTCAACAAGGTACCAAAATCACTATCCATCCTGAAAAAGGTCCTAAAAACTACAACAGAACATACTAGAAAGGTCGCCCTATGGTCTAGGAACACTCTCCTATGGTCGAAATGTCAAAATACAATGATTTAAGCACTCAAATCTGATGATTAGACTCATTAATGTGTAATCGCAAACCTCGACAAAATTGACAATGTTTACACTTGAATGAAAGAGCAAAGAGAGAGAAACATAATGCAAGTTTCAGAATTGAAATCGGATTACCCAATCATTGGAAAAGTTGATTACAAGTTGGAGCAACTTAGTAGCTTGAGCGTACGTTTTTGCAGAGTTTCCTTTCTCCAAAAGATAAGACTCCCTTTCATATTAAAGTTATTGGCTTTTATACCTACTAGGGCTTTCTAAATGGCCAGTGGTGCCAGTGGCTGGCTCACATGGACCTTTACAAATGTCATGACCGAATTACAACTCAACGAATTGACTTGCTACTCTAGAATCAGGATTTACACAAAGTATCACTATACTACCTTGGAAAAATAATAGAGCACAAATGTGGTGTCTGGCTATGTGTTCGTCCAGGTGGGTGCCTGTTCGATCAATCTGCTAACATTCCCCCCTTCCTAGCTCGTGTCGTCCCTTGACATGACCATGTGCAATCTTGTTGTTAGTGTTGTCTTTAGCTTTGTCTTCAAGGTTGGTCTTTAGTGCTGTATGTTTTGTCGATGGTAATGCTCTTCCTTTCCTTGAGTGATTCATATATGTTGTGTTCTGACTGATGAGTGTGTTGAAGTTAAATTTATCGAGGTAATAATTATTTCCGCATTCTCCTTTTGGTGCCATTGTTGGCCTTGGAAATAGCTCTCATGTTGCCAACTTTTGTTGAAAATAATCTTCTTTTGTTGTTGACTTGATGATGATCCTTTTCTCTTTGGGTCCATTGCAATGCGAGTCATTTGCATTATTTCTCCAATTTTCTAGCAATGTGGGAGCTACTTTTGATTTTTCGTTGATGACTCTCTTGTGGAATTTGTCATTGCTTGTTTGTATGTCATTATGTGACTTGCCATTGCTTTTTGAAGTTTTATCGTTGTCCTTGAATGTAAGATTTACTCTTAATAAGTATCTTGTGATCTGCAGCTCTTGCTCCAAGTTGTTGTCGATTGATTTGGGTAGCCACTTGCTTATTGCTATGTCAAAGTAATACATACAAGAAGATGACGTGTTTCTAGATTAGGGTCTAAAACCTGGATGACCAAAGGGAAAAAACCTGTTGGGAAAAAAGTGCCTTTAGTATACGCTTTTAATTGAATCGAGCATTTGGACTTGAAGTACCTAGCATGCAAGGTGAGTGCTTGAGAGAAACAAAACAAGAGTACCTAATGCAGGTGCCAATTATGGGACACTCTAAAAAGTTTTTTTTTTAAAAGCATGCAGTGCAAAAGAGGGATTTGATGCGTGCTTCAAGGAACAAATGTAGCACATGTGACATCAAAGAATGTCGCACTATCTTCCACATTTCCAATAAGGGTTTTTGATGTAGAAGCTTCTCCACTCATACCTCACTATGCTTAGTCTTTTGGGCTTCCTCCTTCACTTCACCAAACTTAATATTCATAGACTTTGACTCTTATGCTCACCTATACCAGCATGAGTGACACAATGTAATTATGCTGAACTCTTCCAGCTTGAGCAGTACCTAAAATAACTAACATGCTTAGACCACAGAGAATATTACGTGAAGCTTTGGGTCTCATGTCTCTCATTTATTGGCTTAGCTGCCCAACCCTTACTTTTATGCCATGTATTTTTATGGCGACTTGGATGTACATGTTCAAGGCCAAAAACCCAATTTCATAAGTTCTTGGAAATGTAGGCCTCTTTCATTGTGTTGGTCTATGGATGCCACCATTTTGTCCAATAGGTTGGCATACTTCGGCTCCGCTTGACTTGCTTGTCGTTTGTTGACTCTTCTTTGTGAAACAAGTTCTTCGGCTCTTGTAGGGACTGATATAGCCTTTGCTTTATATGTGGGTTCTTTGTGATTGAGTTTTCACTGAGATTTTGAACCCACCTTGTCTTTGATCCGTGTGTGATCGTCTTTTGCATTTGCTTGATGAGAGGATGTACACTAGGCTTCGGTATCCATACTTGGGTATTTTTGTTATAGAAGCCTTGCTTTTGTAGCTGAAGACAAGGTATCCATGTGGAGGTTGTAGCAGCCTTGGTTGCAATTGGCTTTTGTTGGTTGTTGGTTGTCATTGCTTGCCTTTGGGTGGAGCCATGTGCTACATGACTATTGATCTTTGTTGTTCCAGGTCGATATGCTACTTTTGGTAACCATATTTGGGTGTTACCTTCATAAAATCCTTGTGCTTCGAGTAGCTTTGTTGGAATCATCCATTGCTGCACCTATTTGCGTTAGGTAGCTTGTGACTTTGACACCCACATGTGTCGCATTGCTTGTTTCTTTGATCTTTTCTTTTGCCTATTATGGTTGTTCTTTCTCTTGCTTGATTTGTTTGTCTTCCATTAATAGCTTTGCTTGCTCTTTATAGAACTTCTTTCTTGAGGTGAGTAGATCTAGGTTGTTACTTTAGACTTTTTGGCCCAAACACTGGTGTATCCTTAAAAGTAGCCTTGAGCAGTGATTGACTCATTTGATGCAACCCACCCAATGACCTTTGGTTGTTGAAGTTGAACTCGTGCTTGATGTATCCAAATTGGGTTGCTCACTTTGATATGTTATTTGGATACCAACACTTGGTTGATACTCTTCGACTTCTTTTGGAGGCTTTTTTGTGATGGAAACTTTGGTTGATAAACTTTTTGCTTCAGTTTCCATTGCATTATTGATGGTGTGGCTCTTGATGTAGAAGCTGCGTTGGAAGTTTGATGGAGGTTTGTTGAAGGTAAAGTTGTCTTGCAAGGTTGATCGACTTCAATGGTTGCATTAGCTTTACCTTTCTCTGCGATAGTTGGTTGTTTCTTGTTTCCATGTACTTGAGATTTTTTTGGGGCCTTTGGTGTTGTTGTTGAAGCTTTTCCTTGTGGTTGCAAGAAGATGTTCCTCACCTTCCTCAATTATGGTTTACATACTTTACCAAATATCTATGGTACTGTTGTTTAACACATAGAAAATTAGAATCACATTAACTACCCCCCACAACCACTACAACATGTATAATTGCTACTAGAACACGTTTTGAGATTGTTAAGGATCCAAAACTTAATGAGTAGCATGTATAAACTCAGATTTGTACCTACAGTAGTCTGATGGCAAGTACAAGTAAAATAAGAAAAATATATGTGCATGGCAATCCCACATATTAGTCCTTACCAAAATCTTAAATAATATTTCTCATGTGTTAAAGGGATTATAGAGAGAGAGAATCACACATATAAGAGATATTTGCATCCCTAAATCAAATTAAATTATCACAAGCATATCTAAATATTTCTTTTGGAAAAAGTAATCAAGGAATGTGAATAGTTGTGGTAAAACACTTGGGTTCTTTACCTTAATGTGTTAAGTTCAAAGCCCTCTTTGCTACAAGACTTTTAGGTAGGGTTCCTATATGCATGGTGCCAACACCATGTCCATGGCTCATGTTGCTAATGGCATGCCAAGGTCTGTACCTTGGTTGTAAGGTGTTAGACGGCAGGCATTGCAACAGATGCTCAAGTTTTTTTTTTTTTTGGGTGGGGGGGGGGGGGGGGGGGGGGGGGGGGGGGGTTGGTTTCCCATAGGTGGTCTCGTGTCATCATGCCTTTTTTTTTTTTGCATATGAGCTCTGATATAACTATTGTGTGCAGTGATATACATATAAAAAACAATTACGCATAGAGAATGGACACAAAACTCAAAACAAAGAAGTTCATGTGCAGAGATTTGATCCGATTTGCCCCCATACACGAATGAGTTCCTCCTCGTGCATGTATTTCCTTTTATTGGTAATCTCAAAAAATCCGCCCTTATTTCTTCAATAAAAAAAATAGTCTATTTACCTCTTAGTTAATAGGAAACCCCTCTAAACCACACAAGCTCTATTTTAAATGAAGTAGCTTACTTTTCACCTAGAGTGAATGAGTCCTTGTATCCACATTTACTCATCTACAAGCACACATCATTTGCACATTAGATTATGTTTCTCGCCAATGAAATATCCTTGAAGCAAGAACTATGATTTAATTCACATTTTCATAACTTTAAGCAAGCTCTATGTGCTTGGTATTAGAAGATACATGCTTATATGGATGCACATTGTCTTCAAAATATTCCAATTGAGAGGACTTTGTACATAAAGCATGTAGCTGCCATTCTTCTAATAATTGTTCTCTACGTTGAAGACATGTTTCTCACAAGACCAAAGGAGGGACATACTACTAATATTAAGGTTGATCTAGTTGCATCTTCTAATTATAAATTTTGGGGCCTTAGTATCATCATTTGGGCATACATTTTATGGAATGTGTTGGAGATATTGCTTTGTGTGAAACAAAGTACATTGGGATGTTGCTATATGGATTGGGTCGTGAGCACTGCAAGCCTATTGCTATTCCTATGGAGTCACTTTTGAAGTGTAATGTTCATAATGCTGGAAATTACCTTGATGCCATTCTTTATCAATAGGCTATTGGCTGCCTAATTTGTATATGCATGACATGACTAGATGTCCAATATGCAAGCTCATAGGTGAGTAGATTTATGCATAGTGTGGGATCAATAAATTGGAAATTAGTTAAGTAGTTCTTTCACTACTTGAGGGGGAGTATACATCTTAGGTTGTTTTAATCCAAGGGAGGATCATTGCCATCGGATTCACATACCTTTTTAGAATCAGATAATTTTGATTGCAATGACACACGAGTGCCCATTAGTGGTTTTGGTTTCATGCATTGTAGTAGCTTATGCATCCCTTGGTTGCACAAGATGCAAACTACAATGGCCACTTCTTTTTGTGAGGCTAAGTACAAGTGTGCTTTCACATATATGGTTGAGTGTGCTCGGCTCATATGCCCGACTTGGGTGTTGTGCCACCACTATCTTCATTGACAATCATAGTGTGTTGGCAATTGCAAGGAGCCACCTATTACATGCTCACACAAAGCACCTTTAGGTGCATTAGTATTGTGTCAAGGAGAGACTCCCTATTGAAGAGGTTAGCTTTGCTTATGTGAGAATGTAGTACAACCCTATTGATTTCGGCACAACGGCTTTGCCTCATGAGGGATAAGTGGGAAGCTTTGGGCTTATTTTTCTTGTGGAGTGAATACATAAGGTATGTCACTTCCTTGTACATGAGTGCTATCTCATGTCTCCAACGTTACTTCCAAGGTAATTTTTTACCATATTATGGTAGTGATTGGTGCAAACACATGTAGTACTATCAAAACACTTTTTTCCCTCGCTAGGAATTTTTTTTCCCCTTGGCTTGTATATACACCCATAGTTCTTAGACAAGCCTTTTTGTTGTATTAAACATTCAAAAATACTACTTCCAATATTGTATTCCCTTGAGATTCTCCTTCATTGTCTCCATCTTTGCACTCATTCCGAAATATGTATGGCTTTTGATTGAGAGAATGAGACATAAAAACATTGAAAACCATACCAAGGTTAAGCTCGCCTCTAGATTTGATGGACCTTTCAGAAGATATATGATATGATTCTAGGCTGGATTGCATCTTCATCAATGTATACATGATTCTTTCTATATAAGTTTACTACACCCATTTAGAGGAAATATTTCCCATTGCACAAGTAATGATTGATAATTTTACTCTCTTACAAGATGATGTAGGATTTTTGCCCATTGAAAGGTTTTGGATCTTGATGTGACTACCACCAATGTTGATTAGCAAAATCAAGGTACTACAGTTCAAACCATTCAATCAAGAAAGCTCAATGGGTAGAAGCATCACTTCACAGCCATCAATATGCATCTCTCATATGTGTAATCACACACATTAAATAACATCATCTCATGAGGTATTGAAACTTTTTAAAGAAATATCTTGTAGGTGTAATTGATCTCTCCTATCTCAATTTAGCTAAGGTTGTTGAGCCTTCTATCATCTATAGTAGTTGGAATATCCTTACTAAGCTTGTTAGTGGTTTGTGTGAAAAAATGACTAACAATTGGTCAATATCTTGAGCCCATTTCATGTAGCTCACAAGCCTCATCAATGTCCAAGTCCTTGTCTATGTGTACATAGACAAGTACATAGGTGCAGACATTTCCTTGCTCATTTGACTCTAGCCATAGGGCCCAAGGATGTGGATATGCATCCAAGAATATAAAGGATGCGCATATTCTCAAGACCCATATCTCAATGATGATGCACAAAATTATGAGGTCTACATATTTGAAGAATTTCTTCAATAGCTTTCCAAGCATGTTGCAGCCCTTGAGAGGAGACATAGGTACATTAGTCATAGATGCATTGTTCATGTCACTCCACCATAGTATCTATAATGCAATATGACTATGACATGGATAGTAGCAGAATTTCAATAACCATAGTGAACATTTTCGTTAAGAGGGTTCTTTAAGGAGCATAAGAAGAGTACTTGATTAAAAGTAGAAAAATGAACATTACACCTAATTAGATTGGCATGAAAAATACTTGAGAGAGAGAGAGAGAGAGAGAGAGAGGATTAGAGAAATTGACAACAGTTGAGGACCGAATTTACTTGGAGCAGGTCCCCCCTCCAAAAGGCTTTTGTATTATAGATTCTCCCATGTAGAGAGACTTGGTACAATACAAGATTTGTGTTCGTTGAGACCTCGTTGGTGCAATGAAGATGGGAAGCTTCATGCACCAAGATTATGCCCTTAATTATCAAACACCTTTGAAGGTGGAGAGAGCTAGCAGGGAATGAGGGTAGGGAAGAGGAAGAAGAAGTAACATACGAGAAAGACATAGACTCCTCACTTTTGATATTACTCTTGTTGATTAGCATAGCATGATAGCATAGGAATGGAGATGAAGAAGATGGCAGGCATAAACTTTGGAGCATGGCTCTTGGTTGGATTTGCATTCCATAGCCAAGATTTGTTGGTGCAGGCTCTCAACTTCTCAAGCTTGAAGAAGGAGATGGTGTTCTTGCACAACACACTATGAGAATGAGTGTGTGTGCGTGTGTGTGTGTGTGTATGAGAGAGAGAGAGAGAGAGAGAGAGAGAGTGATTGAGAGAGGGTATATGGGCAAGCACACCCCCTCCTTGCTTGGGTTGACCCCCTCTTCTAGCTCTTCCTTGATGGTGATTGGACCTCCTCAAGCCTGGCCAATCACATTGTTTGTGCATATCAAGCAACAAGGGTAGCATTAGGACAAGTGTCCTTCATACCCCTTTGAGAGAGAGGTCTTGAAAAATGCTTAAACAATTAATCAAATAACAAAATTTTCATTGGACCCCTTTAGAGGTCAACCAATAGGCTTTAGGTACTACATGAGGGCAGCATGTGTAGGTGCTTGACATGTGTCCTTGTTGCCTCTTAGGTCTTGGGCTTGCCTTCAGTCTGTGTGTGTGTGTGTGTGTGTGTGTGTGTGTGTGTGTGTGTGTGTGTGTGTGTGTGTGTGTGTGTGTGTGTTCTCTCTCATGCCCCTAGCTTTAGAGCTTGCCCCCCTTCTTCTAGGGATCATGTTGACTTTATAACACCTCACCCCTTGAGCACCTCAGTCATGAAGCCCCTCAAGCACCTTAATCATCAGGCATGACAAGCACCTCAAGCACCTTAGTCAGCAAGCACGACAAGCACCTCAAGTTTGGGCCGGGTTCCCACCTCAAGATCATCCCTTGCTTGCCTAAGGTCCTAGGTCTAAGGACTTTAACACTAACCTTTGGATGTCTTTAACGAATCTAACCCTAAGGTCTTTCAAGCTCCATTAGCTAGCATTGCTCTTTGACAAACCATCTCTCATTTGGACCCATTGACTTTGGTCCCAAGCTGAGATAGATCCATAAGCACATGTCTATATTCTAACTCTTGTTTCCATTTATTCTCCCACATAAATGATTAATTTAATATGAGAAAATCATTTGGGTTAGTTAGATATTAGATTTTATGACATTACCTCGCTCTTGAAATCATAGTCATCCTGGACTACGAGGTAGAGGAGATAAAGGGCCTTAGTCATTAGTCTATGTTTCTTAGCCGGTAAAGGATCAACATCATTCCAAAATGGATGACTAATCCATTTGGTGCTTGGATGACTTAGCTGCCACAAGCATGTCTGCTCTTGAGTCCATTTCATTCTCCCAAAGTAGAGTGACAAATTCTACTTGGTATTTAAGAGACGTCGTCATCACAAACATGATTCTAAGCATGCATACTACTTAAATTTGTGTACAATAAAAAAAAGAGACCTAGTCTTATAAGACAAAAACATTAATCATTTAAAAGAAACATTTACATTCGCTTACTCTAGTGTAGCATCATAAGCATTGACAAGGTTCATACTATCCTTAAGTTGTGTTCCTTGCATCCATCTAGCATCTTCAAAAGGATAATTCTTGAATTTAATAAGATATTGTCGGATAATCTTACCATGCCGTAGTACCTTGTCCTCATGTCAAAGGATAGCTTCAGGTTGTAGCACCTCTTCTTGATGTTCGATCTCTGGGGGGTCTTGGTTTGTTGGTGGCTCTCCTTCGTAAGGCTTGAGTAGGCTCACATGAAAAGCATTGTGTATGAGCCAATGGTTGGGTAGCTTGAGTTGATAGGCCATCTCATTGAGTGGTCTTGAATTTTGAAAAGGACCATAGTATCTTTTTGGTAATTTAGTATAATACTTTTGGTGGCCAATAGGATTTTTGCCTGTAGTTTGCCTTAATCAAGCCTTGGGAAACTTAAGTAATACCCAATCATTTTAATTGAATGTTAAGGCCCTTATGTGCATGTTAGCAGCAGCTTTTTGCCTTTGTTGGGAGATGGATATAGCCTCCTTAATCTCTTGGAAAGAATCTTATAGGTCTCGGTTATACTCATCGACAGCAACCAACGGAGATCTTCCCATGTACCTTAAGTAGCAAGGGACTTTTATGTCTTCCCTCTTGATTTCAAAAGCTACCTTTCATGTAGTAGTATGGGCAATGTTATTGTATGCATACTCTATAAGTGGTAGATACTTCTCCCATTGTGAGCGTTGATCTACTTCTATAACATAAGTCTTTAGTAGATCAAGAATCGTAAGGTTAGCTATCTCACTTTGGCCATCTGTTTGTGGATGATAGGCCAAAAAGAAATTCAACCTTGTCCCTAGATTTTCAAAGAGACCTTTTCAAAAATTACTCGTCATTCTACGATCTCTATCTGGCATGATGGATGTTGGCAATCCATGGTGTTTGAAAATCTGAGATATGAAGAGGGTTGCCATTTGGTGTGCCTTAATAGTCTTTTGACAGGAATAAAGTGTGCTTGCTTGCTAAACCTGTCGAGTATTGTCGATATTCTCGTATTCCTATGGATTCACTTGGATATTCCAAAGATAAAAACCATGGATATTCTCTCCCAAGGAGAATTAGGGATTGGTAGTGGCTAGAGTAATCCAAGTTGCTTCCCTCTATCATACTTGGTCTTTTGGCATACCACACATTTTGAAACATACTCTTGTATGTCCACTTTCATGGTGGGCCAATAAAAATACGTCTCTGCTCCTCGAAGAGTAGGTTGAATCCCTCTATGCCCCGCATAGGGAGGAGCATGGGATTCATACATCACTTTCTCACGAAGGGAGTGAGTAACACATAGCCTGTTCCCATGGAGAAGATAACCATCTTGCAAGGTAAATGGTTCCTCTTTCTTCCCTAAGGCAAGGGCTGACATTATGTCTTTAAAATCAAGGTCAGTAGTGTACTTATCTATCATGGAAGATAGATCATTGTGAGTTTCTATAGACATCATATTTGCCCGATCATCGTGATAGTGCATCGGCCACTTGATTATGCTTACCAGCAATATGAGAAATATGAGGATTGAACTGGAAAAGAAAATTTTCCCACCTCATTTGTTTGTCAGAGAGCTTGGTTGCGTCATGAATTACTTGAGACTTTGGTGGTCCGTTAGTGAGATGAATGGAGTCCCCAATAGATAGTGCTTCCAAGTTTCAAGGGCATGTGGGATAGCTAGTAGCTCCTTTTCCTAGATGCCCATTACTCGCTCGCCGAAATTGAGTCTTCGACTCTCACATGCTATGGCATGCCCTTCTTGAAGCAAAACTTGCTCCAAGGCAATCTCCACAAGCATCACATTGGACCTCAAATGGTTTTGAGAGATCCGGTAGTGTAAGTACGGGTTGAGAGGTAAGATTTTCTTTAAACTTCCAAAAGCACTTTGCTCTTTAGCATTCCATATATACTTAATATTTTTCTTGGCCAAGTCATGTGGTGGTCCTGCTATTTGGGAGAATTTAGCTATGAAGCATCTATAATATGCACACATATCAAATAAAGCTTCGTAGCTCATGTAGATTCCTTGGATTAGGCCATCCTTTTATTACTCAAGTTTGGTTGGATCCATACGGATACCATCTTGAGAGATAATATGACCTAAGTATTGAATCTCTTGAGAGATAATATGACCTAAGTATTGAATCTCTTGGAGAAAAAATTCACTCTTCTTTTCGTTAATGAAAATTTTATTCTCCCTCATAGCTTGAAAACTACCTGGAGATTTTCCTTATGCTCCTCCAAAGATTTGGAGTAGATGATAATGTTATCGAAGAACACTCCAGTGAACCAGCGGTACGGTCTAAAGATTTTCTTCATCAGGCGGTTGAAAATGGTTGGAGCATTTGTAGCCACTTTTAAGGTCAATCCTATTGAAGTATGTTGGGGGTCCCATCATTGCATAGCTCCAATAACCAACAAAACTATCAATTCGGAGGGATGAGCTACCCAGCTAGGGCATGGAAACACTCACATGATTAGTGAGCTAATCATGGCAACACGAATGGTGACTCTATGAGGTGAGCTTCTTGGCCTATGGAGGAGCTCAGCCACAATGATGGGCAATCTTCACATCCACTTCCCTTCACCTCCAATCAACCCAATCACACACACTAACGATTGCAAGACGCACACAACACTAATCCTATCATGCAACACACTAATCCCAAGCACACACATAGATCTATCGAGCACCACACTCCAATCAAACCTACATGCACACACAAGCAAAAGAGGGAAATCACACAAGATTAGAGAGGGATTAACCACTAATTAGTTACAATCTATCTAATAAAACATCGCTAGCAATCATAAGGAGCATGAGAGAGAAATAGTGAAAGAGAATTCAGCATTGATTAGTGTTAACCAAGTCACATGAGCAAGGAGAAGCTCAAAGACTCCATAGCCACACATCTCAAGAGCTCTCACCAAAGAGTGCTCTTAACAAATGAGCCTAATTTCTTTTACACACTGCCTTATATACCTAGGGTAAAAATATGCAATGTTCGGGCATCCAAGGCCTTTAGAGCTCCACCACTTACTAAATCTGCTACCTAGACACACTAACTGACTGTTCTTTACAACTTGGAGCTCCCATTGAGCCCGTAACACATTAAAATATTACAATGGCTTTAAATAAATCGAGAATTTACAATACGTGACCACTTTGGAAAATTTTGAAAAATGTGTAACTCCGATCTTCACTCCTTCTTTGTATTCATCCTCAATGGGCGTCTGTAAGGCTCAGGCCTTTAACAGCTTCTGTTAACTGATGTTGACTCAGTTAACATTCCCCTCTTCTGATTTTAGTGTCCGTCCTTGGGCACTGTTGAAAAGTGTCCGTGGAGACTGTGGAAGGTTTTTGATTGGTTGTTGGTTAGGCTGATTCTCTTCATTTGTCATTGAATGTGTTGATGAGGTTCAATTTGCTGCAGCATCTTGATTGGTCTGAATGTGACTGATGTGAGAGATGATTTTGTATTTATCTGTTGTAATAGCATAATGATGAGGCTGCTACTTATTTATGAAAAGTATGTACAAGGGAAGTAGAATGATGAGGTTCTAAATTAGGGTCTAATACCTGGATGATTAAAGGAAAAAAACCTAGTGGGAAAAAAGTGTCTTTGGGATAAGTGCATTATTGGAGTACTTATTAGCATGGGAAATATTAATAAAGTACTCAAGGGATTATTTGTTGATAGATATGGAATTAAACAATGTGATATCGTGGAAGTTTACTGGGCCAACGCCAATTTGCCAAGGTCAGCACCAAGCGATGAGGAGCGTTGGGCAGTCCCTAAGCTTCCTATTTGCTTAGTACTGACTCCACTGCATGACTTGTAAGTTTAACATGACATTGGTTTGCCTGTTGTAGTCCACTCAAGGTGCATAGGTGGTAGCAAAAAGAGTGTCTAATGCATATGTCCAATAATGGGACATCCTATTTATGCATACACAGAAATGCATGGGAAACAATATGCTGTGCAAGAAATATTTTGAGGGGTTCTTCAGAAAGATGGTGTAGCTATAAAAGCATGTGACATGGCTTTGCAAGCTGGCACCCCTTTAAGAATGGTTTTCGTTTACAAGGATGTGTGCTCTCATCTTACTGTGCATTGTGCGTGAGTGTTGGACTCTACGACACTCCACCATTTGTAATTTAATAGACTTTGACTCTTATGCTCATCTCATCCAGCATGAGCGACATGACTTAGATATGCTCAACTCTTCCAGTTTGAGCATAAGCCAAATAACGACGACTCCTAGCACAGAATTTAATATGACTAGAAGCTTTGGGACTAATGCTTTGCTCATTTTATGGCTCAGCAACCAGACTCTGACTATGCCAAAGAGTGTTCTTTGCACCCTGGCGACTTGATTTTTTACATTCTTATGCTCACTACAAACCTTTCTTCAGGTAAAAGTAAGCTTGAATCCTTAAAAAGAGGACTAAGTTGGCATTGAAGGTTTCTTTTGCCATACCTATTTTATCATCTTTGAATCTGCATTCGCGTTGGTTGGATTGTCCTTCTTTGACTGTGAGGGCTCCATTATCTGTTTGATTCTCCAATTAGGCATGTTGGTAGGAGTCTTTGATGTTGTTGTAGGCCTATGTTCACTATCGGCATATGGCTTTTGATTAGGAGCATTGGAAGATTTAGGAATCTAAATCTCTTGATGACCTTTGTATCTCCATTGTTGACATTGTTGAGCTCTAGGTCTTGTTGAGTTTTTTAGATCTTCATGTAGGTCTGGTGTCGTTGCAGTTGGCTTGTGATTGACTGTAGCCAAATCTTTGTATAGCCTTTGTAGAATCCTTGTCCAAGAAGAAGATTCTTTGAGATACATCTTTTTTCTGTATCCTCTTGAGAGTTGTGGTTGACTTTAGAATCTTTCAATGTTGTTCTGTTGTATACATGCTTCTTAGGTATCCTAGGATATTGTCAAGGTTGATACCTTGTGGGCCTTCTTTCTTGGGAGGGCCTTGATTTCACTTCATATTCTCTAACCTGCGGTTTTGGTACCCATATTTGTCTGTTACCTCCATAGTACTCCTGTTCTTTTGAGCTCCATTGTGATGATATCCATCCCATGTGTTTGTCTTTCTATGTTGATTTTCCGTCCTTAATCCAAACCGGATCATTGACTTTGACTAAACTGCTCGAAACAAACACTTGCTTGACTTTCCTTTGCTTTCTTGAGTACTTTAACTCATATACCTTTGCTTTTCTGGGTGTCTCCTTAGAGGTTTCAGCTGGGTCAGCAATTGACTTGAAGTTTTGAAATCTTGACTTGCTTGAAGAAGCTGATCCTTGAGGGTTCTTTGATGTAGAGGCATATGATGTCACACCTTCTTTGCTAATAGGTAGAGGTTCCACTTTAGCTTTACCTTTGTCTGCACAATTTGTCTTTGTTTCTTGTGACTTCTATAACTTTGAATCTAGCATTGATGGTACTTGTAAATGATGTTGGTTACCTCTTGGAAAAGAGAGTATTAGCATTGTATCCTCTTTGTAGGCCTTGTGTTGGTCTAACCACTGGTGTCCAAGGATTACATCGACAAGCATTTCCTTTGAAGGCTTCAACTAAAACTTTACTTGCTCTTCATGATTGTGGATGCTAAAGGTAGCGACCATTTCTCCTTGACTTGTAGCCTTACACATGATTTTCTATTATCTGGCTTGTCTTGAGTAATCTCTAGAATTCTCTGGATGTTGTCTGCAACCATATTGCAATTTGCTTCTTTATCCAGTACTGACACTTGCTCCTTTTGTATTGCTGAGAACTATAGCTATTGCAATTTGCTTCTATATCCAGTAGGGCATTGCATCTAACACTTGCTCCTTTTATACTGCTAAGAACTATAGCTATTCTCATTGGAGGCTCTATTGAAGATCTTTGTCCAGCTTTTGCCATGGTCTCATCTTGATCTAATTGTGTCTCTATGGAGAGTGGCTTGAGACCTTGTTTTCCAATTTGACTTACATCGGCTGATTCAGCTAGCAACGAGTGACTGACATTTGTTGTTCTGTTTGATCTACACTTGCCATTTCCTGATTTGCTTGAAGCTGTTCCAATCTTTTGTTTGATGGAGATGGATCATCTTCAATAAGATCTGCTTTGATATAAGTATTCATTTTAATTGTTCTTGAGGACTTTACGCTGTCGTCCGCGGGTGACCAGTCTTGGTCTTCATTATTTGTTGTCTCTGAAAACTGCATCTTCATTGGATTTTGTATCTCTAACATCTTCTGGGCCATTGGCATTCCATTATGATGTTGTTTGGCATATCTTTTGTTGTGATCACATGAAATTGAGCTATGATGGTCTATGAACCTACTTCAATGGCGGTGGAGATGATTCCCCAGCATTCTGCTCGTTTGTTTCCTGATATGTAAATGAATTCAGGAGCATATTCCAGTTGTGGTTGGCCACATCTTTTCCAAGTGCGAAAAGACATGAGGTTCTTGTCTAACTGAAAATCTAGCTTTACTTCTCTTGACAACTTTTCTTCGTGTTCACCAACAATGTTGCACTTGATCGTCTCACGATTTGTGTCTGAATTGATTGCTTTTGCTGTGGCAGCATCCTTTGGTTGAGCTTTATCTGCATTTTCTTTGCTTTGATTACCTGCTTCCGTTGATGTCGACTCATATTGTTGAATACTGCATCTTTTTGCAATTGTTGAGCATTGTCCGCCTACATCTGGGTAACCTTTGATCTTAAAAGATCCACTGTACTTTTTGGCAAAATTTGTCTCTTCGGAGGAGATTTTGGTGGTGACCTTTGTGTATCCTTCTGGACTTTAGCTTTCATTGATTTTGAATTTTCTATCATCTGTTCTGGCAGCTTGAGGCTTTGCATCATCTTCAGATAGTCTTTGACTTTAGGTTTAGCATCCATAGGAGTTTGTACAAGGTCATGATCTTGTTGATATGCGTTACCATGTGCATCATGATATGCATCTATGAGCTTGATCACATGTAACTGTTTGAACACTATTGGATTTGTCGACTTTTGGCTCTGATTTGTGGAGATCAGCTGAAACTTTTGTCCTTGATGATCTTCATAGAAGCAATTGTCTGCAGATTCTGAGGAGACCTGGGTCAATTGGAAACTTCCAACAACCATATGATCTTTCAAAGGTTTCTGCCTTGAAGGGGTCTTTTGGCTAGAAGCTCTAGGGCTTCTAACTGATGTAGCATTTCCTGGTACATAAGCTGAGCTTGATGGATTTACAGCTCCTCCCTTCCTAGGGTGATCACTATAGCCTCCTTCATTGTAAGAGTTCAAAAGTGTTTGGCTCTGGTTTAGTCTCACCTTTTGGGACTATGAAGGCACACTTTGGATAGCACTGTTGATGTTTGGCATCTGCAAACCTTCTGCATAGTTTCCTATGGATCTCCTTGAAACATGATAAATTATTCCCCAAGTCAAGCTATAGATAGCATTTATCTTTGCCTTGATATTGTCTAACCCATGGGTCTCCTATGGTATGAGCTTCTATGATTTCAGGACCCAAGGCATCATAGATGCTAGACTTCCGTCTATATCTATGACTGTTTTGATCAAAGTATATGCTCGTTGGGTTACAACATCGAAGCTTGATTTTCGATGGAGGAGAGTTTTGGCTCTGAACAGATTTCTGGGTTCACTCGGGTAATATACCTCTAGAGAGGATGGGCTATAATAGATTCTTTCCTCTGAAATGAATCATCCTTTTTTATCTATCACTGGACGCACTTCTATGAGTTGGTATGTGGACCGTTCAAACACTGGTTGATCCTTTTTGTACAGTTTTCCTTTTTGGTCTGCATATGTGCATATGAATTATGTGTACCATACAAAGCTAACATCATTCTGTTTGATGTATCCCTTAGACTCGTGAATGATTGCACACGTGTGGCAGTGGATGCAGAATCATTTGCAAACCTAACAATCTTTTCCACATTCGGTGATATCTGGACACCTTGACCAAATTCATGCAGGAATTTGTTGTTCAAAGAATCAATATTAAGCTTTTTAGGTGCCTATGCATCTTTGAACTGATTTGGAACTTGAAGTGCTTTTACTGGTGCTTCTAATGGTAATGCAGAATCATTTGATTGCATTAAAAGTAACAAGTTGAATATACTTACATCGAGATTCGCATTTCCAAATTGCTTCGTGCCTTGCTTGGTAGTTGATATGTCCCTGCTGTCTAGATTTCTTGGACAATCTTCAAAAAAATGTCCACCTTTTCTTCCACAATCTGAGTATTTCAACTGGTTCTATCATATCAAGCTCTAGCTGAGAAGTTTCTGCTTCTGTGCTTGTCAAGTTGTCGGCATATTCTTTTAAAACACCGAGCATCAAGCTGTAGATTGCTCCATCTTGACCTTTGTACCGTCTTTGACTTTTTTCTCTAATTAGATTGGCTTCTATTGGTTGATCTGTTGGATCTTGCAATTTTGGTTCTCGATTATAGATATGACCATTGTAGTCCATGTACAATGACCCTGATTGCATATGCACCAACTCTATGTTTTGTGGCTTGTGCAGATTTTTGGATAAACATTTGGATTGACTTTCTGAACTTCTATCTGCACTTCATCTTTGAGCTTGCAATACCTGGCTCCACTGAAGTCTGTGAACATCCGAGAGTTCTCTGAATCTGGCTTTACTCTTTTCAATAGAATCTTAGCTCCTGTGTTGCTTTTACTGCTCATCAAGTATCTATGGCCTTCTGAATCTGCATATAAGACTTTATCTCCATTGTAGTCATATAGCTGTAAAATCTGCTATGTTGCAGTTGTGTCTGTGCCACCACTACTACTAGCTTGCTTTGCTATACTTGAATTCTTGGCTCGATTTGAGTCCATGTTGACTGGTTCTGTAAAAACTGTCTCTTAGCAAATTTTGGTGTTGATTAGCAGAATTTATGATGCCCGTAATAGCCTAATTTGAAATCACATGTGAGTTGTGCCCCTGTTCATCCGATAGAAGCTAATTTGCAGCGCAATTACTTGCACTAACCAATTTAAAGCGTGCACGTTCACTTCTAGCTTCTTGGCTAAATTGTGGCTGCACTTTCCAAAATTGAGCACGAGATTTTCTTCTGATGCTCACAGCTTTGAGTTGTCCTTTTTGCTCACTTTTTTTGGCTATTCTTTTGTTGATCTAGTTCGCTTTGCCGTGTATAATTTCTCTGGCTTTTCTTTTTTCGACTTGCTCGCTTTTGTGATGTTTGCTCGGTATGCGGCTCTTTCGCTTTGCTTTTTTTTCTTTTCTGCCTCTTTCGACGATTTTCTCTTTTTTATAAAACAATTTTTTATGAAATTTTGAAATTTTTAAAGTATTTTTATGATTTTTTAAGAAAACTTTTGATTTTTAATGAAATTTTTTGATAATTTTCTAATTTTTAGCAATTTTGTAATTTGTATGGATTTTTTGAAGGTTTTATGAAATTTTTTATTTATTGTGATTTTTCCAATCAATTTTTTTTTAATGAATTTTTTTATCTTTTATTATTTTTCTACAATTTTTAGGACTTTATTAGTGCAAATTTTTGAAAAAAAATTCGGTGAATTTTTTAGACCTTTTCTTGATTTTTTATTGATTTTTTGTGATTTTTTTGTTTTATCTTCATGTGATTTTTTAAACCCCTTGTTTTTAATATATATTTTAGTTTTTATTTGTTTTGAGTTTTATTAAATAAACTAACACTAAATTAAAATTGACTATACCTTATACCTTATCTGGTAGCGTTGACCTGCAAGCGCTGACAGCGGCACGTGGGCGGCGTCGATTCTGGGGGGCAGCAGCATTGAAGGTGGAGCTCATCGGCGTCGAACGCTGCCTGGCGTGCAAGCAGAGGGAAGCGAGAGAGAGAGAGAGAGAGAGAGAGAGAGAGAGAGAGAGAGAGAGAGAGAGAGAGAGAGAGAGAGAGAGAGAGGGAGAAGTGACAAGCAAAAAGCATGACAGAGGGAGAGTGGGTACGCACTGCCTTTACGGCGCGTGACAGCGGGGAAGGTGCGAGTATGTGTGTGTGGTGTGTGAGCTAAGCGCCAATCATGGAGGGGCAGAGAGAGAGAGAGAGAGAGAGAGAGAGAGAGAGAGAGAGAGAGAGAGAGAGAGAGAGAGAGAGAGAGAGAGAGGGGGGGGGAAAAGAGACACGCATGCTCGCATGCTCGCTGGCACTGCACTGTTGACGTGGCAGCCTGGTGCGCGACAGTGGAGCGAGGAGAGAGTGGAGAGAGCATGACATGCTGGAGAGTGTGTGTATGTGTGTGAGTTATGACTTGCACCGAAAGGCAGCAGGGGTGGGTGGGCCCGATTAGCAAGGAGTGTGTGTGTGTGTGTGTGTGAGAATAGGACAAGGAACGACACGCTGGAGAGAGAGAGAGAGAGAGAGAGAGTGAGTGAGAGGTGAGGGAGTGTTAATAATTTTGAGGAAGGAGAGAGAGAAAGAGGGAGTTAGAGAGAGAGAATGAGAGGGAAGAGTGAGATTCTAAATGATCGCTTGGGAGAGGGTGGAAGAGAGAGAGTGGGGAGGTGAGAGAAGGTTAATAATCGGACCTTTGAGAGGGGGAAGGATTTTTTTTAATTTTTTTTTGATAAATTTGAACCTTAGCATAGCAAGGGGCTGTTCTCGGCGCGGCTCGTAAAAATCCGAAATCACCTGCCACGAACATCGACCCTGTACCAGACCGCACACCAAGGTTTGAAAAGTCCTGCCATTCCACACCGAAGCTCCAAAATCGTTTTATTTTTATTTTCGAACGTCCTGAAGTGCCAAAATTAGGTTGAAAATTAGCCGAAAAGCTAATATTCACCCGAAAATCCAAAAAATTGCCAAAAAATTCCAAAGAATTTTCAAAAAATTCTAGAAACCTTAGAAAATCATCGACATTCACAATAGGACATTTTCGACATGCATAAGCACATCAAAAATAGCAATTTTTATCAAAAATGCCAAATCCGACAAAATCATTAACCCATCCCCGAAAATAGTAAAACGCTCAAAATTTGGCAAAAGAAAGCCCAAATGCGCTTGAAACCAAGCCTAAATACATATTCAAAACAACTCATAAAGATGGCAAGATATCAATTTTTTATGGAATTAAGTAAAAATTAATGCAAAATTTTGCCAAAAATTTATAAAAATTATCCAAAAAATATCCAAAGAAATTCTAAAAATTCACCACACATAGGGGATTAGTGTAGCCAAATAAAATCACAAAAAGCACATCAATTCAATCGCTAATTAATTTGATCAATAAAATCCAAACTAGGCAATTAAACTGGCAATTAGTGACAAAATTTGACGCATTTGGATTGTGTAAATCCCTGTTTTGAGCTAAAAAATGCAACAATTAACCATTACACACATCAAATATGCAATCAAAAATTAAATTAATCATGCACATTATGTACTTTTTAGGCACACATACACTAATAAAATTGGCAGTTTTTACCAATCTTTAGGTGCGCACACAAAATGGTTAATCTTGTCGAAATTGCAATGTGATTTCACAAATCTCTAGTTGGGCATGACCACAACACAAATCAATCATCACAGCTGAAAAATCATTAAGCACGCATTGATTTTTAGGTGCACAAACAAGGGCAAAATAGTGCACACACACCTAAAATTAGACATACACACACTCAATTAGAATGCACACACACTTGATTTTAGTGCACACACACTTGCAATTGACCATTCAAGCATGCAATTAGATCAATTAGACACACAATTAGCAATGCACATTCACCAATTAGCAATTGAATTTATCAATTTCATACGCCACCAAATCTAGAAAATTTTGGCATTACGACGGCATGAAAACGAACAATCCAAAAATTTCATAGCATCATAGCATCAACATTACATTGCATCATGGTGGAGTCTCTACACAACTCTACACATCTTTAGATTCTAGGGAGGTTGGGGATATCACCTTAATTACCTTTCCAATGAAGATCGATTGACGATTGAAAGCTCCAATCCTTGGAAGCAAATTAGTGTGTAAGTTAGCAAAAATTAGTGAAATTAACAAGGGGTTAGTGTGAAATTATAGTGTGTAAACACACAATTGGCAAGATACGGTGACACAATAGGGAATAATGAACACATTGCTTCATGTACACACATCCAAAATCCACAAAACCATAAACATACAAGTGAAATCAGTGAGGAAATACATCCGATTATACCACAATTACACTAGCGTAGGCCATCCTCCCCGACAACGGCGCCAAATTTTGGGGGTCTCATCATTGCATAGCTCCAATGACCAACAAAATTACCAATCCGGACGGATGAGCTATCCGGCTAGGGCATGTAAACACTCACACGATTAGTGAGCTAATCATGGCAACACGAATGGTGACTCTACGAGGTGAGCTTCTTGGCCTATGGAGGAGCTAAGCCACAATGATGGACAACCTCCACGTCCACTTCCCTTCACCTCCAATCAACCCAATCACACACACTAACGATTGCAAGACGCACATAACACTAATCCTATCATGCAACACACTAATCACAAGCACACACACATAGATCTATCGAGCACCACACTCAAATCAAATATACATGCACACACAAGCAAAAGAGGGCAATCACACAAAATTAAAGAGGGATTAACCACTAATTAGTTACGATCTAGCTAATCAAAGCATCATTAGCAATCATAAGGAGCATGAGAGAGGCATAGTGAAAGAGAATTAAGCATTGATTAGTGTTAACCAAGTCACATGAGCAAGGAGAAGCTCAAAGACTCCATAGCTACACACCTCAAGAGCTCTCACCAAAGAGTGCTCTCAAAAATGAGCTTGAGAACCCTAATTTCTTTTACACACTGCCTTATATACCTAGGGTAAAAATATGCAATGTTCGGGTGCCCAAGGCCTTTAGGGCTCCACCACTTACTGAATCTGCTACCTAGGCAAAGTAAGTGACCTGTTCTTTGCAACTTGGAACTCCCATTGAGCCCATAACACATTAAAATATTACAATGGCTTGAAATAAATCAGGAATTTACAATACATGACCACTTTGGAAAAATGTGAAAAATGTGTAACTCCAATCTTCATTGCTTCTTTGTATTTATCCTCGATGTGCATCTGTAAGGCTCAGGCCTTTAGCAGCTTCTGTTAACTGACGTTGACTCAGTTAACAAAGTAGGTCGAACCTTGTAGCTTATCAAACAGATCTTCTACCTTTGGTACGGGGAAATCTATTTTTGATGGTGATACGATTTAGTGCTTGATAGTCCACACATATGCGATATAGACTCGTTTTGGAGGTAACTCCATAGGGATGTCATCGATAAATACATCTTAGAATCCATTTAGAAAATTAGACAGATCTAATTCTTCTTGATTCCTACCACTTTTTTTGTTAAAACATTAGCATCATTTAGAGACTCTTTGGCAAAAATCATGTACGAGAAAACTGAGCTTTTCATTCACTTATCAAAAGCAAGACAATTTACAAGTGGTATAGTACGATTGACTCATTAGCATCCATGTACATGCTCTTTTCCCTGTAGGTAAAGTAGATTCTCCTTTTAAGGAACTTCATGTTGGCAGCCATGCGGTTGAACCATGGTGGCCCTAAAATAACATCCTCATGTTGGAGAGGAGATATGAAAAAGTCTTCTTTGTCGACGTAGCTTTGGACATGAAGCCTCAACTTCCCAATCAAGGGAGTAACGGAGGCTTGTTTTCCCTTCAAAGCCCCATCGACAGGTATAGTATCTCCCATCTCGAAAGCTTGTATGTCTAGCTTTGTGGCCAACTCTGTTGATATGAAGTTGTTCGTAGAGCAAGGATCAAATAGGATGAAGGCAGCATGCTCCCTCACCTTCCCCCAAGCATATGAAAGGGATGATCCTTTGCAATGAGCATCCTCTTTTGGAAGCTTCGATCGTGGGGCTAGGAGTCTCATTGCGGGCATTTCTTTGGGGCAAGAATGATAGCCATGTCTTTGCTCCCAACACTTAAAGCATTTGTGACCTTTGCAAAAAGCCTCTAGCTCTTCAGGAGAGAGTTTCTTTTTACCTTTGTAAAATCCTTTCTCCTTGGTCTTGTTGTTGTTGTTGTTGAATTGCCTTGGGAAGAACTTTGAGTATTGTTCTTTTCTCTCAAATCATTCCGATCTTTGTTTTCCATGGGCTTGGCATTCCTTTTAGCCCCTTGTTGGAAATTAATGCGAGAAGCAACCATAGTGTGGTGGATGACTTCGGTGATAGAACCAGGCCGTTGTGAGTTGACATACTCGGCCATTTCTTTAGATAATCCCGCACAAAATTGTTGCTTTTTCTTGATGAACTCTATCTTTTGAAAGACTGTAGCTTTGAGATGTAAATCCCAAAACTTGTCTACATATTTGTGGATATTGTGGGAAAGTAGCTTCAAGCTTCTCCATTCAGTAAGTAATTTGTCCTTGACATCGCTTGCAAGGAATTGCTTTATTAGGGAAACTCGTAGAGTTTTCCATGTTCTTGGGGCTTCGCCATTCTTGCAGAGACTAGCCCACCATTGACGAGAAGATTTTTGAAAGTGCATAGCTACATGGCATAGCTTGGAGGACTCTATGAAGCTCTCATCTCCAAAGGTTGCATCGAATTGCTGGATGAAGGCCATTACTTTGTCAGTAGCACCAAAGGTGCCATCATAGGTGAGAAAAGGGATACTCTTTCCTCCCTCTTTGAACTTCTTAAGATTATGGGACCTTTTCCAAGCATGGTAGCATTTGCGATGTCCTCTACTCTTGTAATCTCTAGGAGAATAACCGCTACTTTCGTTAGAAGAGGAGGAAAGTAAAGAAGAAGGAGAATAGGGTGACCTCTTTCTTGCCTTTTTCTTCCTTTGTTTCATCTTTTCCCTTTTGGAGTGACAAGGAGAAGAACTATAGAATGATGTTTTCCTCTTGGGAGGAGTTGGGGATAGTCGAGACCGTCGTCTTCGTGGAGCCACATCTTCAGAGGAATTTGGATCTTTCTCGTTCATTGGATTCCTCCTCTTCTCTTATCGGAGAGAGTCTTTTTTTGGAAGTCTCAACAAGAGCGTTCCTAAGCTCTCTCTCATCTTGGAGAGGTAGGGAAATCCCATAAGCACGAAGTTGTTGGGTGACTTCGGCTTGCAAGGCAGGGTTGCCCATAGCTTGTTGCAACATAGTAACAAGATAGTTTACAAACATTGGGGCATCATCAATAGCACCTTCATGTGCAAAATCAAAGTTGTCAATATTCATTCTACTCTCTTGATTATTGTCAGCCATGCTAATTAAACTTATGTACATACTACATTGTGCTTTGGTACCCTCAAAAACCTTAGTTGCTACTCTTCTTTACCTTTGAAATTAGCTCTCAAGCAACCACACCCTTGGTTTAGAGACTATTGATTGCAAAGAGTAGTGGAGAGGGTCTAACATTGCCCGGTTGATTATGGTTCTTGTTGAGCTTGCTAGTAGCTCAATAATGGTTAAGCCAAAGGCAAGCCCCGAGAGACTCCATTATTAAGTCTATAGTTCCCAACGGTGTACCTCAAACTAAGTCCCTTTCAACCAAGATAATAGATCCCTGTCCCACTTACCCTCTTGCAATGAACATGTCCAACCTTTCATGGACAACTTAAGGACCTTTCTTCTTAAGCAAGAAAAGAGAAACCAATAGCTCTGATACCAATGTAATGGAATATGACTATGACATGGATAGTAGCGGAATTTAAATAACCATAGTGAACATTTCCTTTAAGAGGGTTCTTTAAGGAGCATAAGAAGAGTACTTGATTAAAAGTAGCAAAATGAACATTACACTTAATTAGCTTGGCATGAAAAATACTTGTGAGAGAGAGAGAGAGAGAGAGAGAGAGAGAGAGAGAGAGAGAGAGAGAGAGAGAGAAAGGATTAGATATATTGACAGCAATTGAGGAGCGGATTTACTTGGAGCCGGTCCCCCTCCAAGTCACTCCCCCTCCAAAAGGCTTTTGTATTATAGATTCTCCCATGTCGAGAGACTTAATACAATACAAGATTTGTGTTCCTTAAGACCTTGTTGGTGCAATGAATATGGAAATCTTCATGCACCAAGATTATGCCCTTCACTATCTTACCAAAGCATTAGCTTGTCCCCGGCCTCAGTCCCAAGACCTCAAACACCTTCAAAGGTGGAGAGAGCTAGCAGGGAATGAGGGTAGGGAAGAGGAAGAAGAAGTAACATACGAGAAAGACATAGACTCCTCACTTTTGATATTACTCTTGTTGCTTAGCATAGTATAATAGCATAGAAATGGAGATGAAGGAGATGGCAGGCATGCACTTTGGAGCATGGCTCTTGGTTGGATTTACATTCCATAGCCAATAGTTGTTGGTGTTCTCAACTTCTCAAGGTTGGAGAAGGAGATGGTGTTCTTGCACAACAAACTATGAGAATGAGTGTGTGTAGGAGTGAATGAGAGTGGGTATATGGGCAAGCACACCCCCTCCTTCCTTGGGTCGACCCCCTCTTCTAGCTCTTCCTTGATGGTGATTGGACCTCCTCAAGCTTGGCAATCACATGCTTTGTGCATATCAAGTAACAAGGGTAGCATTAGGACAAGTGTCCTTCATACCCCTTAGTGAGAGAGGGCTTGAATAATGCTTAAACAATTAATTAAATAAACAAAAAGCACCTCAAGCACCTTAGTCAGCAAGCACAACAAGCACGTCAAGCTTGAGCTGGGTTCCCACCTCAAGCTCAGTCCTAGCTTGCCTAAGGTCCTAGGTCTAAGGACCTTTAACGCTAACCTGTGGAGGTCTTTAATGAAGCTAACCCTAAGGTCTTTCAAGATCCATTAGCTAGCATTTCTCTTTGACAGACCATCTCTCATTTGGACCCATTGACTTTGGTCTCGTGCTGAAATAGATCCATAAGCACATGTATATATTCTAACTCTTGTTCCCGTTTATTCTCCCACATTAATGACCAGTTTAATATGAGAAAATCATTTGGGTTAGTTAGATATTAGATTTTATGATAGTCTCAAAGATTGGTTTGGCTACAAAGGGTTTTTATGAGGATATTTCCTATGCACAGATGTATAGCAATGGCATCAAGTGTTGGGATAAAGGCAATGCACCTCTTACCCTGGTCAAACACGCTAGAGGCATCCGACCGCCCATCACTTGTACACACCTTATTCTTTACTAGATAAAAGAATACGGGACTCTCTCTCACACATTGTATTAAGCTGCTCCACCCACATCCTATTCTCTCTCTCTCTCTCTCTCTCTCTCTCTCTCTCTCTCTCTCTCTCTCTCTCTCTCTCTCTCTCTCTCTCCACCCTTCTCCACACACACACACACACACACACACCGCATTTGTGCACTCTTCAAGCGGTGCCGGTGTGACTCTTACCCTAGTCAGATGTGCTAGAGGCATCTGACTGCCCATCACTTGTACACACCTTATTCTTTACTAGATACAAGAATAAGGGGCTCTCTCACACACGTTGTGGTGAGTTGATCCACCCACATCCTGTGTTCTCTCTCTCTCTCTCTCTCTCTCTCTCTCTCTCTCTCTCTCTCTCTCTCTCTCTCCCCCCCCCCCCCCCCCTTCTTGTCCTTCTCTGCACATGCACTGCATTCATGCACTCTTCAATAGGTATTAGAGCGCATGCGGGGAGCACGACAGTGTCAAGAGCTTTGAGGTGATAGCTTGCTCGCTCTCGGTGGTGAAGAGATAAAAAAATCTTGGAAGATTTGTGAGAATGGAATGGGAGCGTGTGAGCTCAACTGAGAGTTATGTATGCTCTTGTGGAAGCTCAAAAGAGAGTGTGTAGGTGAAGGTGCTACCCTAAAAACATTATGCGCAACATCACGGTTTTCAAATTCCTTTTTCTCCTTGTAGATTGTAGATCTAAAAATTTCACCTACCATGCCCCTGCGTTGCAACGTGATCTACAACTTTGTATAAGAAAGTTTTTGTGAATTCTTCATTATTTAGCTGATATTCAACTCAGATTGACTATATGCAGGAAATTTTAGGTTTTTTGTTTTTGCACAGTGTGCAAGTTTGATGCACTTTTGAAAGCACGACAGGTGCTCAAAGTTGACAACATAAATTCTGAGTTGAAGATAAAATTTCAGCTTGTGCAAAGCTTAAGGTTTGAGGTGTTTGGTAGATTTGGGTAAAGAAGAAGTGAGTAGTTTTGACCAATGGTGGATACCCATTTTCGATCGAGGCAAAGTTACCAGCATTCACACTACAACTTCTCTCAGAGGTTTTCACAGGACTTTGGCTTTGGTTCATGGTCTTTTTGGACGGATTTACATATCGTTATGGCACATGGTTAATGCCAATTGTACATGCATTTTGGTGAGCACTTTTGAGTGCTGTTGATCTCTCTTGAGAGCATTGTTTTTGCATTGATCAATTTTTTGGATTGTAACTCTTTTGGTGCTTTTTTATGCAAAGACACTCACTGGATGTACATTAAGTGCAGATTGCCATTGTATACACATTGTGGAGCCATTTTTGCATTTCTACTCATCGGCATTGAGAAATGTTATGGTTTATGGTTCTTTTGGAGACTATAGTGGTCTAGGTTTACTCCCACTTTGCCATCCTTTTGGGTGATAGATTTTTTGGTCAGTTTATAGTGGTAGAGAGATTCTCCCACTTTGGCATCTTGGATGCGGTTTATGAATTGAGATTTTACTCAGTTTGCAGTGGAGGTTCTATCCAATTTTCCCTAGATTTCTTGCCATAGTTTTGGCTTGATTTCCATACACTCTTTAGATGTATTGGTGGTCACTGGATTGAGACAGTGATTCTCTCTTATGGTGGTCAAATTTGCTCCCACATTGATGGGAATATGGTTGTTTTTGGACAGGTGTTCTTGTATCACTCTCACAAGAGTGAGATGTGTGTATGCTTGGAGTGGCTACATATAGACTTATGGTATGCACTGTTTTTGATTGGAAAATATTTCGATCATGAGTCAATTGTATACAGTTTATAGGTAGTCACTAGTTATCGGTTCCATGTTCTTTTAGCAATTGAGGCTTGCTTCAGTGTGATGATTGCAGGTCACATTGTGGTTACACTACTGTAGGATATTTTATGCATTGATGCGCTTGAGCACTATGAGTGCTGGTGAGGTCTTTTGAGAGTATTTTCTCCTTGCAAGGAGCTCTTTTTGTTCCAGGTTTGGTGCACTTCTCTTCAACATTGGTGTATGCACATTGTCCTTCTACATGTTGTAGAGCCATAGCTTCACTTATGGAAGTTGACATGTGTAATAGTTCTAAGTCTACGACAATGACTCTTGTGAGACAGCAGCCTCCTTCGTCTCAACACTTGAGATGTTGACATTGTGGTCACAGAGGGTTGCTTTAGACGCATGATATAGCATTGCAGATGTATGTGTGATGCAATGATGGTTTTGACATAGATTAGAGAGGTGGCTTTGTATGCTAGTGATGGTGATGTCACATTTATGTCTAGTGTTTTTCTTGCTTTTATGTCTGATAGAGATGCCACTTGCTCTAGATGGCTGCTAGATGAGTATGCAGAATTTCACATCACATCATGCCATGAGTGGTTTAACACGTTTGCGAGTGGGAGCCTTGGTCATGTGCATCTAGCTGACGAATCAACGTATGCCATAGAGGGAGCATGAGACGTATGCTTGTCACTACCCAGTGGTGCATCTTATATGCTACGACATGTGCATTATGTTCTTGAGATTTCACAGAGTTTGATCTCAGTGAGATGCTTGAGAGACTGAGGATGTTAGGTACTGCTTAGAGAGCAATTCTTCCAGATGTGTTGCGGTTCACTAGTCATTGTGAAAGGAGCTAGGATTGGCTTGGTCTACCCTATGCATGTATATGAGGTGCGAGATGACACAATCTTGATTACATTACAATCATGTGAGTGAGAGACTAGACACATATCTTTCACGAATGAGCTTGAGAGTGATGTGCACGACGTGTCTGTAGATGCAGAGTTAGAACGGCCTTGCTCTAGCGAGACACGGTAGATTGATCTTCTTAGGATAGAGATGCCTCCTACCATGGAGATGAGTGATATGTTGTTTGACATGATCATGCTAGAGGCTAATATGGTGATTCCAAGGCATGTGGATACAATCCCTATGGATGATGAAGGAGTGACAACTACGCTAGAGTCAGGATTGAGACATCCATGCGTGACTAGTTCTGGTGGTGATGTAGTGAGGGTTGAGATACCTACTGCGGATGGATTGGTAGAGGTCATTGCACATGGTGTTGATGAAATTGGCATGGATATGCTGGCAAAGATTATGTGTTTATCATCAGCCTTTGCCCTCATGTACGACCTCTTAGTGTAAAGACCCGACATAGCAGTTGCGATGGGAGATAGGTAAAGTCAAAAAAGTGCTCGAAGGACAAAAAATAGAACGATAAATGATAGAAAGATAAATGGGAAGAAACATGAGTGTAGTGGCCAAAGTGGGAGATGGTTGAAGAATGGATGCCCTTTGTGAGAGAAGAGCCAACACAAAATCTTCAAGTAGAAGCACTATAAAACGATAGAAAAATAAAATCCTTGGTTTGCCACAATGAGATTAGACACACAAAGGTTGAGTGACCAAAGAGAGCATCAGATAGTGGACCTACCAATGCCAAGAAGGAGGGAAAATCTTTGTGATAGATACATACTATCTAGTGCTTGCCTTTTTCTTATGTAGAGTTCATGGAAGTAACCATGGATAATTTGGATTGCTCTTACACTTGCGTTGTGAAAAAGTCTATGTGCAACTTCCTGAGGTGTGACCACATAAGCTAGTTAGAGTGTTTTGCACTCGAGGGTTTACAGTGCGTATGCTTGATATTTTTTTGTATGATGATAAGGGTTCTTCGGAGAAAGAAGATGCAAAGAAAGTAATTTTTTATGAAGCCCTTGAAGGGTTTCAGGCTGTCAACAACAAGGATTTTTTTTAATTCAATGAGAGTTGTGATTTAGAATTACAAGAAGACGATGATGCTGATTTTTTTGTAGATTTTGGACAAGGTTCTCAAAGATTTTGTGCCAAACAAAGATGTGGCTAGCTAGAGTACCAAAGGATTTATGAATACCTAGTGTGGGTTAGAAAGCTAAAAGGGGTGAAGCTATTCTACCTGTTAGAAATATGACGTAGCTAAGTAGACAATTGAGTAGATTACTTAATCGAGAGAGATAATTTTCACACATGAGAGATTATAGAGTAGAAAGAGAGAGAGAGAGTACACACGATATACGTGGTTCACCCAATGTGGGCTACGTCCACGGGAAAGCAGCCACTCAATGGCTTTCGTACTTTAAAACAAGAAGTAGATGGCAAAGGGATTATACCCTTTTGGAGCTCCTACCTTGCTTCACTCTCACCACCTCACATCAACTTCACAATGCACCACAATGCTTCACAATCCGTTTTTGTGTGTAGAAGAGGCCTCCTTTTATAGGCCAAAAGGGCTACCCTCTCTCATGAGAGGCAGCTGTGTGTAGCCGCGCTTGTGTTGACAAGTCCAAATTGGACCCTCCAATCCGTCCATGTGTGGCCGCCCTTGAGAAGACAAGTCCGCCTTTGAAATCGGCCACCGGTCTCCGACCATTGACTTCTGACCACCGGCCACCGGCCATTGACTACTGGCCACCGACCAACCGGCCAAACGATCGGTCTTTTTCCGACCACTTTTCGACCGCCGTCCGGCCATAATATTCCGACGAAAAGGAATATTTCGGCGAAGCCAATCTCGAGCTTTTGAGACTGGCCGTGAAAATTTTGGTTTTTGACGAGTGATTTCTCTTCACGCATGATGGCTTCTCTTCATAACGGAGGTCTTACAAATGTGCATTTTTAATACACAAAATTACAAGGGGTAAATCACGCTCCATACTTAACATTACCAAGGGTAGAGTTGAAGCAACATAGATGGAAGAAAGAGGAGCTATATGGGCTCATGAGCATACAAATATGTGTTCAAGGGTATGTGTATATTTGGTGATGCCCTATGATCTAGGAGGGTTTGAAGTTGCAAAGAGTTTTCACAAAGGTTTTGAAAGATGGAATGAATTTAAAAATGGGATCTAAGGGTTCCAAGGGTTCGATGGGTATGATCCAAACAGTTCAATGTTGACTAGTAGCTTGTGTTCAATGCAAACCAAGTTTCTAGGTTAACGATATGATTCTAAAGGAGGTTGTGGAATGACAATGGATACTTTGGAAACAAGAGGGTACCATGAGGTTGGTGCAGAGGATGTGGAGGTTTGAGAGAAAGTGGATGTCGTGCCATTTTTAGGCTACACAAACAAAAAAGGGGTTTTTGGCGAGTGATCGAAAAAAGTGTATCTCATATTAGCCTTGAGCCGGTTAGATCATGCGCTTAATTCCCCGCTAAATTCTCACCCTTCGTTTTAGAAGTTTCAAACTCTCCTTGCCTCCCCTACAAATTTCACCTTCTTTTATTCAATGGAAGATCAGTCGATTTCAATTGAACAATACCTTCCCTCACAATTGGACTTAGTGAAGTGACTTGTGACTCATAACAAAAAAACAAGCTAGTAAAGTTTCAAAGCATTTAGATGAAATACGCATAGGCCGTTACAAATAAAGTCCTTGGCATCTTCTCAAATCCACCAATAAAAAATGACATTAAAGTAATAACCCTCCCCTACCGTTGTCAAAATGCCTTTCCCACCTCACACCTGCAAGCTTTAACTCGGCTTGTTGCATCAATAAACCTTCCTAAGCTATCTCATATCCCTAAACCAATGATATGTTTGTTGAGCTTGCCTAATCTTGGCAAACTCCTTGCAATATATATATATATATATCTCTCTCTCTCAACAAACACACACACACACCCAATGGACCTTGGTGATGCATCCCCTTGAACTTGTTGTGTATAAAATAGTGCATCACTTTCATGAGATTAGTCTTTATGATGTACACTTGATGTCTTAGGTGAGCTTTAAACTTCCTCCTTTTTAAAAAATTGTCATCTCTTGGAAGTCTTTATTTCTCACATAAACCTCTTTCCCCTCCTCCTTTATGGAGAAGAATTCCCTTGAATGTGCAAAACTGCCCTTATGAATCAGTCTTTAGTCCCTTCACTTTTGTAGTTTCTTTTTTGGGGTCAGGAACTCTTCCTTCGATTCTCCCCACTTAAGCCCTCCCCACTCCTCATGTAAAGTTTACATCACTAATGAGTTAATAGCAAAACGTGTTTGATGTAAACCTTCTCTCTTTATCTCTCTTCTTCCCCCCTCTCCCTTGAAAGGTTTTGAAGATTCGCTCACTTAGAACTATTGAGGATGTCGTATATCGACAAACACAACTTGATTGCACAGTATGCCTAGCCAACAATAGCAAGTCCACGTTGTTGAGGGCTATTTTTTATGAATGCAAGGGAAGGGATTGTCTCCAAATGCAATCACCTATGCTTGCATTATGAAGGCATGTGGCATTATGCAAGACATTTACATGGGAAAACAAATTCATGATGAGATTGTTAGCTGGTAGATAATTAAAAAAAATCATGCTTGGCAATAAGTTGGTTAACCTTAATCCAATTTTGGTCACAAAAATATCCTTGACGACTTGTTGCTCAAAAGCAATCAGACATACCTATTGCATCCATGCACATGAAAATGCTCATAAGTACATTGTTGGGGATTCCAATAGTTGATGGTGCATTCAAATCTTTGTGAAGCTATATGATATTGAACTTATATTGTCCCAACAAGGAAATCCTGTTGGGGTATAAAGCCCAATGTGGTCGCCCAGGTAAGTGGGCGGGCCGCCAGGTATGTACACATATTCTTTTGTAAAAACCTAATAAGAACTCACTATGCTCTACACATTACAGTAGAGCGAGTTCACCATATCGTCGTGCTCTTCTTCTCGCACTCTCTCTCGCGTCGCACTTCCGCTCGTACTCCTTCAACTGGTATCAGAGCTCAGATCGAGGCTCGGGGCAGCACTGCAGGAGGCTAGAGTCACCAGCTCAGATTGGAGTGAAATTCGACAGGCAAAGACACGGCCCCAAATCGGTCACTGTTCGGCTTCGACAAAGGTCTGCGCAAGCCATTTTCGACTACGTGGTCTCGACGGGTGCAGATCCGACTCTGCAAATTTGGGGTTTTCAGCCTACGAATGCAGGTGCTGAGGATATCGACACTCCCAGAGTGTTGATTTGTGGCTGTCTACACATCGAAGGACGGCTCACAGTTCTTGGAGGCGTGTCACATACGACACGAGCGCATCTACACACAGACTGTAGGCGACATCCACTAGTTCATCAGGTAGCTTGTGTTTGTTGCTTGATATTCCAGATTTCATCCTGACATTGCAGGTACTTCCACATGGGATGTATTGTTAGAGATGATGTATGTCTGTTGAGGGTTTGCTAGCTGTGAGTCACGCAGCAAACAACCGCCGCAGTGGTTACAGCATACGGTGGGAAATTTGTGGATGTATGACTTTGTGGGAAGTCTATGTAGTGTCAGATTTACTGCAGCCTTTGTTGAGGGTCGAGTGAGGTTTTATTGAGTTGGGGGATTCTCGAATGTTGAGATCCTTTCGGTGATACAGGTCTTGGAGCGATCCCTCGAGCACCCTTAGATAGGCAGCTAGGATGTATTGACTGTGAGTAAGACAGTTGGGATTGCATCTTTGCTTTACTGCCGTTGAGGCATTGTCGCAGTCTATGCTTATAGGACAATGACAGGACAGTGAGAGACAGTACAAGTGCAGGACAGGTTTACCCACAGCTTACAGTGTCAGAGAGACAGTGTTTTTTGAGCTGTTTTTTGGTCTGTTTTTAGTACACCAGAGCCATTTTACAAAGGAGACTCTGCCAAAATTTCTGCAGAATCTGAAGCTTTCTTGGTTCATTTGACAGGTTGATATTGGTTCAGAGGTCAGTTTACAGGGGAAACTCTGGCGAATTTTTCCTAGAAAAGTAAACTACTGTGAAGCGTAGCTATGGTTGGATCACAGGACACTGCTCTTTACAATATCAAGAAGCTGGATGGAACCAATTTCCCATTGTGGAAGAAGCAGATTTGACACGTGTTGGTACAAAAGAAGCAGATAAAACCTATGAAGCTCAAGGGGATAAAACCAGAAGATATGGACGAAGATGAATTGGAGCGAAATGGATGAATTGGCACTTTCTACCATTATGCTGACTTTGGCAGAAAGCGTTTAGTTCAATGTAGCAGAAGAGATGTCGGCTTATCAAGCATGGTTAAAGCTGAGTGATCTTTATGAGAAGCAGAGTGCAGCTTCACAGGTATACTGGCTTAAGAAGCTTGTTGACTTGAAGATGAAAGAAGGGACACCTATGTCCAATCATCTGAATGAATTCAACACAATCTATAGTCAGTTGTCAGCTCAAGGTGTCAAGTTTGATGAACCTGTTAGAGCTATGTTCTTGTTGATCACATTGCTGGAAAGTTGGGACACTTTTCGCACAACTTTGAGTAATTCTGCACCTCCAGATGGTTTGAACATAGCAGGTATAGAAGGAAGTCTGCTTACTGAAGAAACCAATAGAAAGACAATGGACAAAGGCAAAGGAACAGCCTTAGTTGTCAGGGGAAGGACCAAAGAAAAGTACAAAGGTGGAAAGAGGAATCAGTCTCGTAGCAAGTCCCGCAGTGCTAAAGGCAAGAGTGACATAGAATGCTACCATTGTGGCAAGAAGGGTCACATGAAAAGAGACTGCAGAGAATGGAAAGCAGAAAAAGGCAAAGAGAAAGTTGAAGACCATAGTGAGAAGAACAAGTCCTCAGTGAAGATTCAATAAATAAATGTGACAAACACTGTTGCAGAGGATGACAGTCTAGTGTCAGGAGACATCTACTTCTTGAAGAATACAATGGACTCAGCTCTTCTTACAGCATCTGATGGAAATGCACCGAGTGACTAGATTATAGACTCAGGGGCATCACTTCATGTGTCTCCAAACAAGGAGTGGTTTACCTCTTATGTGACCACTAAAGATCATGTTCGGCTAGGCAATGGGCAGACATGTGAGATCTTAGGTGTTGGAGATGTTCAATTGAAGTTTCAGAATGGCTCTTCTTTCACGCTGAAGAATGTGAGACATGTTCCCGCAATTACAAAGAGCTTGATCAGCACAGGTTTACTTGATGATGTTGGCTACGTCACCACTTTTGGACAGAACATGTGGAAGATATCCAAGGGTTCTATGGCAGTAGCACATGGAGTAAAGTCTGGAGGACTTTACATGATTTATGTATCAAATGTCTCTAAAAATGTAATCAATGTAACCGAGCAGCCGAACGTTTCTTTGTGGCATAGCCGATTAGGACATATGTCCAAGAAGGGAATGGAAATCTTGTCTCGTTCTGGTTATTTGCCTGGCTTTTCATTTAATGATTTTGAATTCTGTGAACATTGTCTGTATGGTAAGCAAACACAGCAGCCACATAAGCATAGAAGCAGTAGAAGAGATACACAGTTGGCACTTGTTCATAGTGATTTGTTTGGACCTATGCCTAACCTATCTCTAGGGGGAGCTTCTTACTTTATGACATTTATAGATGATTACTCGAGGAAAGTTTGGGTTTACTTTCTCAAGCACAAGGATGAAGTGTTTAGCATTTTCAAAACGTTTGTGACACTTGTGGAGAATCAGAGTGGCAAGAAGCTTAAATGCTTACGCATTGACAATGGTGGAGAGTATGTTTCAAAGGCCTTTCAGGACTTTTGTGAGTCAAAAGGTATAAAACGTGAACTTACTGCTCCTTACAATCCTCCTCAAAATGGTGTTGCTGAGAGGATGAATAGGACCATACAAGAGAAGGTCGGAAGTATGTTTTCTAATGCACAGCTGCCAAATGGGTTTTGGGCTGAAGCTGTATCAACAGCTGTTCATCTTGTAAATAGATCTCCTAACAAGGTTTTGCAGAAGGATTCAGTGCCAGAGATGGTATGGTCAGGCAAAATGCCCTCATACAAGCATCCCAGAGTCTTTGGCTGTGAGGCATATACTCACGTTCCAAAGGAATTTAGGAACAAACTTGAGCCAAAGAGTAGAAAGTGCATCTTTCTAGGCTATGGTAATTCTGGTGAGATGGGGTACAGACTTTGGGATCCCGAATCCAGAAAGGTTGTCCGCAGCAATGATGTTCACTTTAATGAATCCAAATATCATTCTAAACCAGAGAGGGTTGAGGAGATTAGAAGAGTTGTCTTCCAAGAAGATGGACCTGCACGTGCAAGACAAAATGTCAGGGCTCAAGAGGAGCAAGGACAGGATAGAGTGGAACCACAGGTTGTGGCTGAGCCTGAGCCACCTATTGTGCGTAGATCTGGACGTGTCACGTGACCTCCTGATAGGTTTGTTCCATCTATGAACTATGTCATGTTGACTGATTGCAATGAGCCTTCATGTTACAAGGAAGCAGTGCAAATGAAGGACTCCGAGAATTGGCAATTGGCCATGCAGTCAGAGATGACAGCTCTACATAAAAACCAGGCATGGAAGCTAGTTAAATTACCACGGGGCAAAAAGGCTCTACCCTGTAAATGGGTTTACAGGTATAAGATCACCGCTCATGATAGTCAGCCAAAGTACAAAGCAAGGCTTGTTGCCAAGGGCTTTAAGCAAGAACAAGGCATTGACTTTGATGAAGTCTTCTCTACGGTGGTCAAGATGACTACATTGAGATGCTTTTTTGCATTGGTTGCCATATTAGATTTGGTGTTGCACCAAATGGATGTCAAGACAGCGTTCTTGCATGGTGATTTAGATGTGGAAATTTACATGCAGCAGCCAGAAGGGTTTGTTGAGAAAAGCAAGGAAGATTGGGTATGCCAGTTGTTAAAGAGTCTTTATGGCTTAAAACAATCACCGAGGGCATGGTACCATAAATTCCACAAGTTTATGCTTTCTCAAGGCTACAAACGTAGTGAGTTCGATCATTGTCTATATACAAAGAAGGATAAGGATGGCAGTTGGCTGATCCTTATTTTGTATGTGGATGACATGTTGATTGCTGGCAAGCACTTGGAAGAAATTTCAGCTTTGAAGTCAAAGATGGCAAAATCGTTTGACATGAAAGACATGGGTGAGGCAAGTCATATACTTGGTATGCGCATTGAGAGAGACAGATCAAAGAAGTTGATTTGATTATCTCAAACAGAGTATATTGACAAGGTTTTGCAACGTTTCAATATGGAGAAGGGAAAGGCATTGAGTGTTCCATTGCCACCATATGTGAAACTTAGCAAACAAGATTGTCCTGTGTCTGAGGAAGAACAGGCTGAAATGGATAAGATTCCATATGCGTCTGCAATGGGTAGTTTGATGTATGCAATGATTGCTACTCGCCCAGACATTGCATTTGCAGTGGGAGTAGTAAGTCGATACATGTCAAACCCAGGCAAGAAACATTGGGAGGCAGTGAAAGGAATATTGAGATACCTGAAAGCTACAAAGAGTATGCGTATATGCTATGGGAGTCAGGAGCTAAGTGTAAAGGGTTTTACAGACTCAGATTATGCAGGTGACTTAGACAACCGAAGGTCTACGTCAGGGTATGTCTTTACATTGGCTAGTGGAGCAGTATCATGGCGTTCTAGATTACAAGATTGTGTTACTCAGTCTACTACAGAGGCTGAATATGTTGCAACATCAGAGTCATGCAAAGAATCAATTTGGCTTAATCGACTAGTAACAGATTTGGGAATCAAAGAAGAGATGCCTGTGTTATATTGTGATAGTCAAAGTGCTATACAATTGGCTCGCAATCCAGTTTATCACTCAAAGACAAAGCATGTGGATGTGAAGTATCATTTCATCAGGGAAATGCTCGAGGATAAGCAACTTCAGCTTGTCAAAGTTCACACCACAAAAAATCCTGCTGATCTACTTACAAAAGGACTTCCCTCAGAGAGCTTTGCGCATTTTCGCAAGCAGTTAGGTGTAGGGTAGTACATCACTTCTCTACATCTCTTGTATATTAGCTTGTATAGTAGCTTCTCTCACACTTAAAGTACCACATTGGACTTTAAGTGGGAGGTTGTTGGGGTATAAAGCCCAATATGGTCGCCCAGGTAAGTGGGCGGGCCGCCAGGTATGTACACATATTCTTTTGTAAAAACCTAATAAGAACTCACTATGCTCTACACATTACAGTAGAGCGAGTTCACCATATCGTCGTGCTCTTCTTCTCGCACTCTCTCTCGCGTCGCACTTCCGCTCGTACTCCTTCAAATCCAATGAAAAATTGAGAGAAAAACAACCTTTAAAGGAATTCTTTGATTGGACATTTTCTTGCACTGTCTCATACATGCTTGCAAAATATGCTTCATGGATCTCCAATGGACGCTCTATGTGCAGTATATGCTTAAAATGGGCAAGGCCGTCACTTCAAATTTTAGGATTACTTTGATTGCATGATATGAAATTGTCTTAAGGAAGCTATCTTCTTTGCATTCTTTTCCCATAGAATTTGTGATACTTGGGATACACTGATTCACAATGTGTCTATTGGGCGCTTCAAAGGAATGCTACACATGCAAATCATGGAAATCCCTAAAGTTTTGAGTTGAAGCACCACGTTAGCATCTTTCCATGTACTATGCATGTTTTCTACCTTGATTTGTGTATTAGTCTAGGTTTGGGAAAGAACACCAAGAATAGATTTCTTGGTGCTTGGAAGGAATGTTATGCATGCAAATGATGGTGATGTCAAAGAGCATTATGCAACATCAATATAAAACAATGCCTTATGTAATGCCATTAATTGATAGTACGGAAACTATCTCTCATTGCTTTGTAGATGCTTGCAAAAAATGTTCCAAAGATTTGTAGCAGATGCTCTAATTACAAAATGGGCAAAGTCAACAAACCTTTTGAACTTTGACTTCACAGATGTCCAAACTGGGCAAGGTCATGCGTGTAAGAGACGGGGGTCGTGCAAGGGAGGGAAGGTACATTGCACAAAGCGTGGTCCAATATACACATGTAAATAAGGGGCTTTTGGTGCACATAAATGACATCTTCTTTTCATTTCTGATGAATCCTTTGGGATTTGAGAGCTTATCCATGTCGCAAACTTGGCTCAAATCCCATTCCCTTGGGTACGAGTCATGTCATTGGAGTAATGGGGAAGAGTCCCTTTGTGTACACACAACATGCCTCTTGCAATGTTGAGGGAATTATCATCATGATAGTGAGCTTTTCATCACATGCGAGTTGGCTTTCCTCAAAAGTTTAGATTGGACACTCTCTACAACATTTCTCTCCCAAACATATCGAGAACTCTCAAATGCGACTCTCTTCTCCACACATTAAGGTCTCATTAAATATATATATATATATAAAATTCTCTTTTCTTTCCACAAGGATTTAGTCTTTAGTGTTTAATGTTAGCCTGGGGTGATATTATTGACGAGAATCTTTTCTTCAGATTCCTCCCCTCTACCTTCTCACACTAGCGTGTGGACAAGCAAAATTCCTAGGTAGCTATGGAATTTGAACTTTCGACACTCCCTTTTCGAAGGAAGTCGTTTTTGCTAATCATCCCAATGAAATTAGGTTGCTATTTGATGCATCCATGGCCCTATAGAGAGAAAAACTCTTCTCCTTCGACCGACTGCTTGATGTGCTTGCTCGTTTTTCATCCCTGTGCACGTAGCATGTGTGGGGGCGCATCCCCCCCCCCCCTGCCCCCCCTTTTTCCACTTTCTTCTACCGTTCTTTTTGTTACCCCTTGCCTTAGCATCTTTGTAGATTTTGCTTTAAAAATGCATTTCTCAGAAAAATGATCATGCAGGCATAAGCTTTCATAATTTTATTCTATCGTTCAGGGTAAGTTAACCCACGATAAAACACTCCTGCGGCAGAAGAAGAAGAAGAGAATTTTAACGTCGTAGGAAGCTATCCCGCGAGAGAGAGAGAGAGAGAGAGAGAGAGAGAGAGAGAGTGAGAGTTGAACATCGCTTGAGTCGGGTGGGTGGCAGCAGGCGTCGAAAATAGAAAACCATTGGGTCGCAAGCTCATCAGACTCAAAACTCAGTGGGAGCTGCTAAACAAGCAGTGGCGTGAGCATTTTGGAAGCGCTCTCAGGAAAGCCAGCATGGATAATGATGACAATTGCAATGCCCTCATTCTGCCTGCTGAAATTAAGAAGAAGCGTAAAGCAAACAAGGTAACACCAATGTTTTTTGCTGCTTTATTGTACACATATTTGGTATGCATGAAGATGAACTGTAGCCTACATATTGGTCCACAGTAAAACACTATAGGGTCACTTTAGAAGAGCAAGTGGAGACTGTTTAATTCTGTTTCTCAATCATCACAGATGCTGAATCATGCTATTTGTTGTTTTCAACTCACCAGGACCATCATCTGCCAAAATCCAAGGCTCGCCATCTCTCCAAAAATGAGCATCGAAAACTGCGCCGCTTGCAGGTCAGCCCCGTTCAATGCATGAAGATTTGTAGAATTTGCATCACAGTCTTTAGCATCAAAGCTTGAGCCAGCAAGCAGACGGTGAACAAGTTTTTCTGCTTTCTTAAAACACAGAACACAACCTCCTGTAGATTTGACATTCATCATGGTTAGGCAAGCACCATGCAACATTGGGCAAGAGTGACAAGATAGCTTTCTCTGCATGAGCCTTGGGACGTAGGCAGCCCTCCGTATATGGCCTAGGGAAGCCTCATAGATCTGCTCCTGCAAGAGAACATTGCAGAAGACATAGGCTGAGAGGGAAAGATAAGATTGCTAGGGAGAGAAAACGTTTCAATCTGGAAAACGCAAGAGAGAGAATGCTAGAGAGAAGAGAAGAGGATTGCTAGAGAGAGATTGTTCAATGATCCTAAAACATTGGCTATCAAACAGCAAATGATATAACAATGACCGGGGGGTGGAGGGGGTCAAAGGTGCAGTGGAAAAGGAATTGGGTGATGATCTCGTCTACAACCACGAGCAAACCTCCTCTCGGGACCGGGCAGCCAATGGATCTCGGATCTATCGTGATAGATCTCTTCGTACTCAAGCTCCTAGCGCAAACCGCCCATTGTACGGGCACGGGAACAACCTCCAAGCAATGACACACTGTGTAGGGTGTCCACACGGCAAGGGGAGTGAGTTCTAGCAAGAGGGATCGTAGAGGGAAAACGCCAGAAAGTGAGAGATCGTTGGTGATGAAAAATGCTAGAGAGAGGTTGCACACACAGAAAACGCTAGCAGATGGAGAGGCTAGAGAGAGAGAGTGTGCCCAAACCCTGGAACTTTGCACTGAACAACATGCCAAAAGTAAAAAGGAGGGAGGTGGGGGTGCCTATATAGGGCAATTGGGAACTAGCTAAAAATGCTAATAAATATGTAAACTTGCTATAAGTGACTTGACACACATATTTAGTAGCACAACTGCAGAAGACTCGAGACTCTAACCCCGGGAAACCCTATGAACGGGGATCCCGACTCATGCCAGTCTACTGGCAACACCATGGAGTGCATCGGCGAGAAAAGGTACGTCTACCTCAGGTTTGGTCGGGCACAGCCACAAAACAGTCCTTAATCCCTAATCTTCTCTTGGGAGATACTTGAGCCACCACCGGACAGGAATCTGAACTCTTAACGCTCTCTTAGCTCTTGGACGGGAAACAAGTCCAAGGGAGCTGACATGAGAGGATAATGCGCCTGTCGAAGAGGTTTGGTGAAGATATCAACAGGGTTGTTTGACGTCGGAATGTACTCTAGTCGAATAGAGCCATCCTTGGTCTTCACGAATAAAATGGTATTGTATCTCTATGTGCTTGATCCGGGCATGGAACATTGCATTCCTCGCAATGGCTATACAACTCTTATTGTCAGAGTACATGATGGTTGTCACAAACTGATGACATGGCAGTGCCCGAACACACACACACAACACAAATGTGTGACGTGGTTGTCAATACAGATTCCCGCAATGTGCGTTGGCTTGCTTAGGTGGCAGCTGAATGGAATCCCGGGGATACGCGCTGATTGCTGATGTGGCTGTACGGATTTCCTGCTTTTATGCTGACAGTAGTTGTACGGAATTCCGCTTTTGGTGCTGGCAATTTTTGAGATAGTTTTCTTTTGATTTGAATGCTTTTGGGGCTCTGCTTTTAGCATCCCTTGTAACTCTTTATAAGTGGACCCAAGGGGCTCACCCGTCAGAGCATCTGGACACAGAGTCTGAGAGCGAGCACCCGCGGGTCGGTTGTACTTTGCTCAAAGATTAATATAAAAGAAATAGCGAAAGGGACGCCAGTCTTTGGGGCCAGTATCTCTTGGCTAGGAACTACGTCGGGCCGTGTCGACTCTCTTTTGATCTTTGAATTATTTTGAAGCGAATCTCTGTTGTCACGGTAGAATCTTGACTTGGGGTGTCCAAGTTTGTTGCAGTGGTATCAGAGCACGACCGATTTCTCTTCTAGCGGGAAATTTGATCCCTTTTCTTGCGACGCTTATGGTTTCCGAAAAGAATTAGTCGACTTCTTTTGCAACTGCCGAGTTGAGAGGAGGAAGATTTGAACGAATTAACAGAAGATGAGTACATGCCATCTCAGCCTACACAGTATGAATCTCAAGAGATGCAACGTCGACAGCAGGTTAACGAGTGTACAAAGCAAACTCCTTAGCCAAGGTCTCCATAGTACTGCGGATGTGCTCAACATGGCTACCTGTAATCACAAGATCGTCCATATAGAGGATAATGTATAAATCTAGGTCTGAAAAAGATCATCGAAAGATGAAGAAAGAGTCTATCTTCTGGTACCACGCTCGAGGGGCGTGCTTCAAGCCATAGAGAGCCTTTAGCAACCTACAAACCATGTCTGTGAAATGTGGATCCTCGAACCGTGGAGGTTGCTCCACATACACCTCCTCCTCTAAGTCACCATTGAGAAAAGCCAAAACAACATCCATCTGAAAAATTGGCCACTTGAAAAAGGTAGCAAGGGCAATGTAACAAACTTGGACACCCCAAGTCTAAAATCTGTCGCGACACGAGAGATAGATTCACTTTAAACACTTCAAAACTTTAAAATCACAGTTCAATTCGAGTTTTATCTTGCCTTTATTGCCACGTTCTTCCGTTGCTCTAGAACTCTCAGGCCTTTCTTCAGTTTGTCCTCGTTGTGTCTTTTTGGGGCACTTTGCGGAGATGTGCCCTTGTTCCCCGCAACCAAAACACTTCCCCTCTTTGAGATAGTCGGCTCTCTGTTTTGTAGTCAATCGGGGTCGTGCATCCTTCTTTTTCTGGGAGTTCTTCTGCGTTCTATTATTGTTTGTCAAGTTCTGTCGCTTAGCATTCCTATCAGTTGTTGTATGGACTCAGACTTTTGCTCAAGGCAATAATCTCGGATCTCTTTAGGGAGTCCGCTGCAAAACCGCTCAATTTGTTCTTTGAAAGTGACCTTCTTAAACGAAGAGGTCGGTAGAAAAGAATCCCAAAACCTTTCACAATATGCGTCCAAAGTGTCACCCTTGGTCGTCCGAAGATGGTTCCAAGCGGTTCTCAGATCGCATTTGTACTCCTGGGTCAACCAAGAAGAAATAAAGAGCCGTTTGAACTTCAACCACTTGGTCGGGGCTTCTTTTTTCAGAAGAAGAGTGGACCACCACGTTCGTGCATTTCCCTTCAAAAACGATGGTGTCCTCCTGATCTTGGAGTGCTCTGAGTAGTGTCCTCCGGAGAAGGCTATATCAAATGGTTGAATGAAAGCCAAAACCTTCGGAGCATCTCGGAATCCGGAAAAGGATTCAAATTTTACCGACTGTCCACCCTCTTTATATTCCTTTGTCTTTATATTCTTGTCTTCGAGGAAATCATAGTGGTTGGCTCTGTAAAAGTGTTTCTTTTTTGCATAAAACATGTGATTGTCGGAGTCCGAACTATCAGAGGATGACTCCTCCGTAGAACTGTCAAAAATTGGTCGGAATCTGCTCGAGGCGGAAGAGGACGAGCTAGAAGAATTGTCGGAAGAAGAACTGGGTAGTCCTTCAAAACACACACGCTTCTTCTATTTTAGTTGCAAAAGAAGATTGACGCCCACGTAACTAGGGGAGTCAGTCCCCTTGTTGCGCTTATTCAATTGCTTCTTTGATGGCTTCTTCGTGTCTAGAAGCTGATTGATTCGGGTCTTGACAACATCATGGAGTTCTTCTTCAGTGAACATCCTTGGAGTAGGAGTTTTCTTGATTGCTGGTTTGCTTGGTGTCTCAATCGCTTTTTGCCAATGAGTATGCACTTCATCCATTAGGTGGCGGGTCAAAAATTTTGCACACTGAGGATCCTTGGCAAACTGAAGCATCTGCTTTGTGCACTCGTCAACCTGTTGTTGGTGTTGCATTTCCACGAGTTCATAGTGCAAGGTTCGAGGTGGCCCGTACTCATTCTCAGCTAATCCGCTTGAATTTCCCGTATTGCCTCCGGTAGATGGAGTCGTCTGCTTCTTTTCGAAATCCATAGGTGTTGCGAGAAGAAGGATTGAATTTCCCAGTAGAAGAGAAATCGGCCGTGCTATGATACCATTGTAACAAACTTGGACACCCCAAGTCTAAAATCTGTCGCGACACGAGAGATAGATTCACTTTAAACACTTCAAAACTTTAAAATCATAGTTCAATTCGAGATGACACGGCCCGACGTAGTTCCGTGCCAAGAGAGATTGGCCCCAAAGATTGGCGCCCCTTTCAGTATTTCTTTTTGTATTAAAATAATCTGCAAGTAGAGGTGCCTTGGTATCACAAGCAAGAGCGCATAACAATATAAAATGTACTCGGATAAATAGAATTTATCACTTAATACTAAAGCCAAAGTAAATAGAGAGAAATAGACAGAGCTCCCGTTTGTGACACCTAGGCTCTCCTCTACTCACTGGCTCGGCAGCTTTGAATGAGCTAGAGAGAGACACAAGGGACTTATTTAAAGGCCCATGGTCTTGGAAAAGCAGTTGACATGAAAAGCTTTAGTCCAAAAAGCATCTGCTGGCAAAAGTTGCCGCCCAAAGCAGTCAGCGCAATTCGTGGAATTCCGTACACCTGCCACGTCAGCAGCGTATATCGCGGGCGTTCGTACAGCTAGCCACATCAGAAGTTAGTATGCATTTTTGTATGCTTCTTGTGTCCTTATGGCCCCTCGTCACTTACCCCATAAGTTGGAACAACTTATTAGGGGTTTTCTTTATTAATGGTCCTGCCACGTAAGCAGTTTGTGATAGGCAAAAAGTATCCAAATGGTCGCCATCCTCATAGTCGGTGCAAACATCTCATCATAGTCCACACGCTGTCTCTGAGAGAAGCCATTGACAACGAGTCGTGCCTTGTGCTTATTCAAAGAACCATCAGGTTTGTACTTGGTCTTATAGACCCATTTGACACCGATCACCTTTTTGCTTGGCAAGCTGCGGAACCAACTCTAAAGTGTTGTTTTTCTTGATGGAATCAACTTCTTTCTGCATGGCCAACTTCCACTTTGGTTGTTAAAACGCCTCCTCAACTGTCAAAGGATCTTTGTCCTCGATCACTGTCGACATCAAAGCACAGTTTACCTGTAGTAAAGTTCCGTCTACCTCAACAAATCGAAGTCATTGAGATCGTCGTGTTTGTACCGGCTTCATTCCGGTCGGGTGGAAAATCTGAAGTCGCTGCATCTCGCAAGGTCTCTAATAGCCACTTCGGTAACTTGTGTGGCTTCCTCCCGAGGGGAGGAGCTACTGGTATATCTGGCTCTAACTCTGCACTATGATGAGAACCACTGTCATTTGCATCATCTGAAATGGGTGCATTCTCCTTTGAAGCCTGAGGGACAAGGGTTGGAGAAGAGGGTTCATCAAGACGCAACACATAATCTGGGTCTCCAAGTATTGGCAAATCAGGGGTCGTCGTGGAAGACTTGGGAGCGGAAGCCCCCTCTGAAGGTAAAAACTTGTTGAAGACAATATCATGGCTTGAGTACATCATCCTTCTTTTTTGGATCACAAAGTCGATATCCCTCGGAAAGAAAGTACTAGCCAATAAAAACCATTCTCATGGACTTGGGGTCAAACTTCCCCCTCTGCTCCTTCGGTACATGGACATATGCATCTACTCCCAAAGATCCGAAAATGGGAGACGTCACGTTTCTTACCAAAATAAGCTTCGAACCCTGCTCAGAATTGAAGAGGTCGGAGATCGGTTTATGGTATGAACTGCCGTCGCAAGTGCCTCTACACATAAAGACTTTGGCAAGTCTCGATGCTCAAGCATGGTCCGTGCCATTTCTAACACTGTCCTATTCTTACGCTCCACAACGAAGGGCATCCGGTATTTGCAAGCTCTCGCTTGATGCCATTGTGTGCACAAAACTGAATGAATGCTTTGGAGGTAAACTCATCACCTTTTTCCGATTGAATAGTCTTCAACACTTTATTGCTTTCTTTCTCCACCAGAGAACACCAGTTCTTGAAGAGGCCAAATGCCTCATACTTGTCCTGTAGAAAATATAGCCAAGTAAAGCGGCTGAAATCGTCCACCAACATGATGAAATAGAGAGCCTTGCCGAGGGAAGGAGTCTACATAGGTCCACAAAGGTCGTTGTGAACCAACTCCAAAACAGCAGTGGCCCAGCGTGTAGCAAGCCTTTGAATAGATTCTCGATTTTGCTTCCCACGAATGCAAGTAATGCATTTCCCATGCTTACTCCCAACATCTGGTGAGCATGTAAGCACCTGCTCACGAAAAGCAAGTCAAAGAGCATCATTGTTCAAATGACCAATCTGTAATGCGGAAGATCACTTGTAGGTATCCGTGTTGTTGAAGAAAGAGCATGGAGCCTGTAGAGTCCGTTCTCCACTAAGTCCCGCTTGACCTCCTTGCCCAATTCACGATCCCGAATGGATATCGCATCGTTTGTAAAAATCACCTCCATGCGGATCTTGCACACCTCGTGCACAGACATAAAGTGAAATCCCAGCTTCGGATCATAAAGTACCTTGGAGGTATGCATACCCCCTTTGCCGTCGGGAATCAACTCCATAGATCCCTCGCTGTGAATAGGAATTTCAGATCTGTCGCCAATGAAGATGTTACCAGAGTGTCACAGCATGTTGGGCAATAGATCCTTCGAAGGTGTTATGTGCCATGAGGCACCACTATCCAGAATTCAATCACGATCATCTCGAACCGCAAGAGTCGATGCAACTTGCGGTGTCCTTGGAGAGTCCTCTGAGGGTAGAATCTCTAAATGAACAAAGGCTAGTGACTGCACCACTGCCGCCGAAGAAGTCGAAGCATCTCCAACTCGCTTTGGACACTTCCGTCAATAATGGCCTTTTTCACCACAACTATTGCAATGTCGTTCCGCCTTCAAGGCTTCCCTTTCAACATCACTCTTCTTTTCTTTGTTGTTGTTGCTTTTCTTCTTACCCTTCTGCTTCTTGTTGTTGTTGGAAGAACCGGTCAAGGCTTTGGAGCCCGACTTCTTCCTCGTATTGAACCGCTCTTCTTGGTTCAACACCATTGGAACAATCTTGTCCTAAGAAATAGTATTCAGCCAGCCACTCGTAATCAGTGAAGAATAGTTGGTGTACTGAGGAGGTAATTGGGCCAAGAGCTGGATGGCCATGTCCTCTGAAGGGATAAGCTTTCCCATATGAAGTATCTCTTGTTGAAGCTCTTGCATCTTGTTGATGTGATCCCGCATGGAAGAGTTTTTCGCATCTAGGGTCCTCAATTGCACCTCAAGGGCTATCCACTTCACAATGTTTAGGTAGCACCTACAATGCACTCTTATAGTTTGTACTTCATGTGGATAGATAGGCTCTATTGAGCGTCCCTAGAGGTCTTTGGTACACAAAATACAAATTCATTTTGCCACAAAAAGTAATAATATTTTTTTTTTTGAGGTGCGCCAAGCTAGGTTGTGTGGGACTGCTCAGGTAGCGCAATTGTTGGGCTTTAAGGATGGTCTTAAACATGCATGGTCAGAGAGGGCTAAATAGAGCGCCTCCCTTATGGCTGGCTATTTCAACGTTAACTCACTTCCTCTATTTCCCTCAAGTGAGCACCCTAAGCCTTTTTATGAGTCCATGATTTAAAAAAGAAAAACGCTTCATGTTCTCTTATTTAAACTTCAAACATCCAAGCATTCACGAGTAACATACTTCGATCCCCTAATGTATGTTCTCTCTACGGAAAAGCTCGCTGCCGCTGCCTTTGCCCCTTCCCCTGCGCACGTTCTTGCAGCCCCCCCCTCCCCCCCCAAAAAAAAACCGCTCTCGCGCTGCCCTGCCCTGCACTCTGTGCTGCCTACCAGCGCGCAACTAGCCCAGCGCCAACCTGATCCCTCAGCTTGCCCGGCCCCCCCTAGCTTTCCCGCCTTCATCTGTCCTTTGCGCCTCAGCCTGCCCGCCCGCCCCTTGCGTTCCTGCATACATTCACCCCCTCCCCCTCCAACCTCTATCCTTAGATCGCATGAATCTATCCCTGCAACCTTCTGGGAGCTTCGCGTCACTTTCGACTTCCTCGACTCAACAACACACAGAATGGCGGCTTCTTCTCCATCTCAGAGGGACTCCACTGAAGCCCCCTCGCCCGACACCGTGGAGCCGACCCTTCGACTTGCTCTCTCGCCAGAAGAGCAAGTGAGCTTGATGGCCGAAATGGAGCGCTTGCAAGCCACTTCGGTTATCTGTAAGATCAGTGGCACTCGGCCCAGTTGGGGCGAGCTTCGGGATTTACTACAGGCCCGTCTTCTCTCGGATGTGGGCAAGATCACCGATGTCCAGATCCTCGAGAGAGGGTACTACCGGGTCGAGTACTAGGTCGAGTTCGAGTCTGCAGATATGATGATCAAGGTTAGTTCGATGAGCCCACTCGGCATTAGAGCAGCCCGAGCTTACTTCCGATGTTGGCATCACGGTTTGGACCCTACTACAGATGTGCTCGAGGAGGAGGCAAACTTGCTGATTTCGGTCTGTTTCCCAGGCCTGAGGCGAGAGTACCTACCCCTCCTACCCAGGATTGGTTCCATGTTCGGGACAGTTCTGGAGTCTCCACGCACGGCAACTTCAGTTATGGCCAAGGCCGCAGGTTTACCTACTGTGCGGGTTCTCGTTCGTGACACGCACTCCCTCCCCAAGGTGGTACTGCTGCCTAGGGTGAGTTGGGGATGGATCAGACAGAGTGGAGTATTCGGGTCTCCCGAACCAGTGTTTCATTTGCAAGTAGATGGGCCGTATGGCAAAGGCCTGTCCTCGTAGGAGACCTCGACCCACAACGCATGCGGAGCCTCCCAAGGCTGAGCATGCCAAGTAGCTAGATACACAGGACGCACAGGCTGGTACATCGACAGAGACTAGTGATAAGCCAGCTGATGGTTGGCAGCAGGTGCCTGGCCGCCGTCGACGGGGGACGCCTCGTCCCACTGCTCCCCTTGGTGGCCGACCTTCTGTAGCTCAGCAGCACTGGGTTCTGACTGGGAACCGTTTTGACCCCCTTCAACAGAACCTGCCTAAGGAGGCCCCGTCCACTTTAGTTCCTCCACCACCGCCTCCTCCTCCCTCAGACATTGCCGCTCCGCCTCCCTCGCCTCCTCCCCCGCCCCGCCCCGCCCCCCCCCCCCCGCCCAACCTCCACCTTCGCCTCTCGCCCCTCCTCTCTCCCTGATGGGGCCCACAGCCTTGTCTCCTTATCCTTCCGCCACTCCTCCTCAGACGCAGGGTACTGGACACACTTCTGCCGCGAGGCGTTCTCTTAGTAGTGCTTTCGCTACGAGCCGTGTGGCTCGAGAGGGACAGCCCCACCGCCTTTTTTGGTGCACACTTCTCCCTTTGCAGCGGTCCGTGGAGGTCTGACCAGCTTCGACATTCGCAGACGTTGGGACTTCTTCGATTACAGCTTCACTCGGTTTCTGAGTGACTCCTCCCGATTTGGAGGAGGCCAGCTTTCGAGTCCACGTCCTGTTTCTTGCAGCTAGAGGCACTGAGGCCCTGGACACAACGGTGGGTTTCTCCTTTCCGTTGTGTGGTAGGGATATCACAGAGTGGACCCAACACATAGTCCTTGACTGGCTCCAGATTCAGACTACTGAGTTGTCACGTGACACATTCAACCCTATGTGTCCGTGGACAAGATGACCAGGGTTCAGTCAGTGAAGTCAGTCTAGAATAGGAGTTGATCTGGCACTTTTGTGAGTCTGTTCGCAGAACGTGCATGTCCAGACACTTAGATTAGATGCATATCCTCTGGTTACACACAACATGACCATCATATTCCAGTCAGAAACCATCAGTAGCATTTTTACAGTGCATAGATCTATTTTCCCTATTGTTGACATTTTTCACTTATTATTTTTAAGTGACTTTTGTTGGAAAGTAGGTAGGGCAATTTTGCTACGTTTGTATAAGTAGAAACCTAGCGCTAGTACTTTGCATGTCCAGACACTTAGATTAGATGCATTAGATTAGATGCATATCCTCTAGTTGCACACAGCATGACCATCAGATTCCAGTCAGAAACCATCAATAGCATTTTTACAGTGCATAGACCTATTTTTCCTATTTTTGACATTTTTCACTTATTATTTTTAAGCGACTTTTGTTGGAAAGTAGGTAGGGCAATCTTGCTAAGTTTGTATAAGTAGAAACCTAGCGCTAGCACTTTCTGGCAGAGAGGCAACAAGAGCACTCGCTCAACAGGCAACTTCTCAGCAGAACCCCCAAGAGGCCCTAGCGTTTTTGCTCCCTGGCAGATGGGCTAGAGTTTTGGACAAAACCTCAGACCGCAGATGGGCTAGCGTTTTGCTTTGACAACAGCTTGGTGACAGCAAGAAGCAGCAGACTCCCCAGGGTTAGCAGATTCTCCATAGCAAGACCATTTTCAGCCCTAGCGTTTTTGCAAGACAGTTTAGCGTTTTTACAGATCTTTGCGACGGAATCCCCACAAGCATCAGCGTATCCAGTTTTCAGCAGTCAGACTCCACAGTAGAACCCCCGAACCTCACAGATCTCACCTTCCCACAGCAGTTCCTCGCCGCACGGTCAGATTCCGCAAGGTTTACAGATTCAGCCCGGAAAACGCAGATTTCAGTAACTGTTTTTTCAGCGCGTCGTCGTCGCATCGTCGCCATCGACATCGTCATCGACATAGAGTCAGAATTCAGCAGATAAAGATTTGCAGATTTCAGCCCTTAGCATTCTCAGATTTCAGCCGTCTCGTCGTCGTCCTCGTCGTCGCCGACAACGTCGGCAAGTCCAAGCATTGTAGAGATTTGTGCAATCATAAGTAGACCGCTCTCGCCATCGAGAGTGGGCCCTTGGAGGAGGGTTTGACAACTTTTCGGTGTCGTATTCTCTTCTCTCTCTATCTCTCAGTCTCAGCACCTTCACGCACAATGTCTATTCACTTTGTTTGTGTCCATTGCACTCTCTCACTAAAGGAACGGAAGGCTCTCCCTTTTGTAAGTAAAAGGAACCCTTGAGCACAGTTCGGAGCACTCATCTTGAGCAAAGTTCAACATTCACTTCTGCTGCACCTTACATTGGTATCAGAGCTTTGGCAGTGTTTTGTATCACTCAAGGAAAGAACCACAAGAACCACATAATTTTTTCTTTGCTTGTTGAAGCGGTCGCATGTAACCCAAGTCCTCTTGGGCGTGTCGATTGCTAATCGTGTTTTTGTAGAGTGACAGGAAACCCAAGAAAGAAGGGCTTGTCCAGCCTCCCCTTATGCCTCTTTTCACTCATTGAGAGCGGACCGTGCACTTAGCAGCCAGCCAATCGACGTGAGGTGGAAAAAAGCAACCTTGTTGTGAGCGTAAGGCCGCTAAGGGGTGCGCCCGCAGAAAAGAGCAGAACTCGGGTGAAGAGAAGATCCTTCTCTAACACAGGTTGCAAGCGAAAGAAGAACCTCAAGACCCTTAAGAACCCAAGAACCAAGACCCTCAAGAACCACTGTTAGGTGCAGCGGAATGAATGTTGTATTTTCTCAAGATTAGTGATCTTTATTGCTCAAGGTTCCTTTTAGTTCTTAGGGAAAGAGAGAGCTTTCCGTCTTATGGAGAGTGCTATGATCACGAACAAAGTGAGTGGATATTGTGCGTGCAAGTGAATGAGACTGAGAGAAGGAGAGAGAAGAGATACGACACCCGAGAGGTTGTAAAACCCTCCTCCGAAGGCCCCACTCTCGTCGGCGAGAGTAGTCTACTTTGATTGCACAAAGGTGTACAATGCGAATGCAATGGGACTATGCCGATGACGACGACGGTGATGACGACGGCGACTTGATGGCTGAAATCTGAGTTCTTCTATTCGCTGAATTTCGGGACTGTTTTGGTGGCTGAAAATGACTGTTTTGGCTGCGTTTTCTTGGGCTAAAGTTGGGGAACATCTGCAACCGTCTAGGGGCTGATTTGCTACTGTGTCATAGGCTGAAACTGCGAGAATCCAACTGTTGAATTCTGCGTTTTCGCTATTGTTGAGCTGGCGTTTTTGACAAGGCTAAAAAAACGCTGAATCTGCAAGTAATGCTGGCATTTTTGTCAAGGCTGAAAAACGCTGGCTGGGATGTATTTGCTGAGGTTGGAAAACGCGAGGCAAGAGGACTTGTAGGCGATGGCTTGCCGGGAGGAAACGCCAAAGGGAAGGAGTGGATGGCGAGGGTCTACTGCTGAGAAGTTGCCTGTTGAGCGGGAAGCTCCTGTTGCCTCTTCTGCCAGAAAGTGCTAACTTGGGTTTGCTTATATATTAACTTAGCAAAATTGCCCTACCTACTTTTGTTGGAAAGTCACTTAAAAATAATAAGTGAAAATAACCAATAAATAGGAAAATAGGCTAAATGCACTGGAAAATTCCCCTAACTGATGCTAATGGATTCTGATGGGAATTCCGATGATCATGCTGTGTGCAACCGGAGGATATGCATCTATGCTAAGTGATTGGGCATGCACGGTCTACGAATAGACTCACAAAAGTGCCAGATCACTTCTAATCACTTTGACTGGACTTGACGGAAACCCTGCTATGGTGTAGCTTGTCCACGGACACATAGGGTTGGGATGTGTCACGTGACAACCGCAAGAACCTCAAGACTCAAGACCTGCAAGAACCCAAGAACCCAAGTTCCTCGTGAACTTCAGAACCCGAGGCCACAAGAACCCACAACTTCAGTGGATGGTCATCACTCGAAGCGGAATGGATACTTCGCTTGGAGGCGATGAAGATGAGAGAGGCGAAGAAGAATTTTCCCCACCAGGAGGTTTTTCCGACCCTCCCCCTTCCCCATCTACGCAAAGGATTGCACCAGATCCTATGGAAGCTTGGTGCAAGACGATGATGGACATGATGACAACGTGGCACGAAGCAAGAATGGCAGCCATGGAGCGTGAGCGCGAGCAATTACGCTTGGAGGCCAAAGAATTTGATCGCAAGTACGCAGAAAGAAAAACAGAATTGGATCGCAAGAACGTTGTTCATTCTTCCTCTGTCATTTTTAATGTGTAGGCGAAGATTGAAGAGATTCGGGAAAAGGAGACTCTCTCAGTCTCTTCTTCTCCAAAGCATGACACACAGGATTTGCATGATGATTTGAATGACACGCATGATGATTTGAATGACAAGCATGATGATTTGCATGATGATCAAGATGCGATTTCTCACGAGCATGATGTGTCACAAAGTGATGACATGGCTACGGACAGCAGAAACCCTAATTTCTGCCAAAAACCCTAAAATTCCTGCAAACTCTAATTTTTGCCAAAAACCCTAATTTCCAGAAATCGCGGAGGTGGAAAAAAATAAAAATAAAATAAAAATTTTGGATATTTTTGAGCGACGCAAATCTCAGCTTCTGCTCTCATTGAGAGAGAGAGAGAATTTGCTTTTGCTTTCAGAAGCTCTCTGTGAGAGAGGGAAAAGAGCTTTTGCTTTCAGGCTTTTGCTTTCAAGCTTTTGGGGCTCTGCTTTTGGCATCCCTTGTAAACCTTTAAATAAGTGGCTTGGGCCCTCACTTCTCAGAGCATTTGGACGCAAAGTCTGAGAGTGAAACCCGAGCCACTCTCTTGTACTTTGAACTGATTAATACAAAAAGAAATACCGAAAGGGGCGCCAGTCTTCGGGGCCAATATCTCTAGGCACGGAACTCCGCCGGGCCAGTGCAAATCTATTGTGATCTGTGAATTGTTTTGAAGTGGTTATTTGGTGTTGTCGCGATTGATTCTTGACTTGGAGTGTCCAAGACTGTTATAGTGGTATCAGAGCACGGACGATTTCTCTTCTACGGGAAATCCGATCCCCAATTTTTTTTTCCGCGGCATCTATGGCTTCATGCAAGGATTAGTCGACTCCTTCTGCATCTGGAGATGCGGGCAGGGATCACAACAAATATTCTGACAGAGAGTATGGCCCGCCTCGGCCTACTCAGGCGGAGCAAAGAGAAATGAAGTGTTGTCAATTGATCGGCGATGCAACAAAGATGATGCTCATTTTTGCGAAGGATCCGAAATTGGCAAAATATATGAGCGAGACTTCTTTTTTGGAAGTGCATGAACAGTGGCAGAAAACCACTACACCACCACTGAAACCCGCTCTCAAGAAACTTTCTGATCACAAACAATATTCAGAGAAGGAATGACAAGAGGTGGTTGATGCGCGGATTGCTCAGCTTTTTGACGGGCAAAAGAAAGCCAAAAAGCACGACAAAAAGTAGAAGAAAAGCACTGACTTCATGGGATATTTGGGTCGTCAGTCGACATTTGAATAGGCAAAGAAATAGAAGAAGCGTGTTCGATTTGAAGGAGTACCCAGTTCTTCTTCTTCTTTTTCTTCTTCTGATAGTTCTTCTAGCTCTTCAGACTCGAGCGAAGAAGACAGAAAAGGTAAAAAGCGAAGCAAGAAACAAAGCTTCGGAAAGGGCAAGAAAAAGGCAAAGAAGACTAAATCTCGCCCAAAGACTGACAGTTCTTCTGAGGACTCGTCTACAGACAGCTCAGATTCTGATAATGGAAATTTTTATGCAAACAAGAAGAATTTTTACAAAGCCAACCAGTATGACTTTCTCGAAGATAAAAGCAAGAAAGTCCGAGAGTTTAAGGAAGGTGGCCACTCGATCAAGTTTGATACTTTTTTAGGATACTCAGATGCTTCGAAGGCTTTGTCTTTTATACAACAATTTGACATCGCTTTCGCGGGAGGACGCTATTCAAAGCACTCCAAGATTCGGAGAGCTGCCTCTTACTTTAAGGGGAATGCTCGTACTTGGTGGTCCACGCTTCTTTTAAACAAGAGTGCGCCAGTTAAATGGCTGAAATTTAAGAAGCTTTTTATTTCTTCTTGGTTGACGCAAGAATATGAACGAGAATACGAGCTGCTTGGAACCATCTTCGGATAACCAAGAAGATACAATCAATGCTTATTGTGAAAGATTCTGGAGCTCTTTTCTACCCGCCTCTTCATTCAAGAAGATCTCGTTCAAAGAACAGATTGAGCGGTTCACCTTGGGTCTACCTACAGAGATCCGAGATCACTGCTTGGAACAGAAGTCAGCTTCTATTCAGGAGTTGATGAGTCATGCGAAGCGGGGCTTTGCCATTCACTCTGGCAGTCTGACCTACCCCGCAGATGAGGCCATGACACAACGAGCCGAACAGAGTTCTGGGAATGAAAGTATAAAGAAAAAGAGCAACCCAGAGAAAAAGGATGCACGACCCAAGCTTACTCCTGAGGAGAGAGCTCGCTTCATCAGAGAGGGAAAGTGCTTTGGATGTGGTGAACAGGGACATATCTCCGCGAAGTGCCCTAAAAAGGCACAGAAAGAACAAAATGATAAAGACGACGACAGGCGTGAGAGTTCGAGAGCAGTTGAGGAACGTGGCAGAAAAGGTAGATAGAAAAGCAGAACTGGTACCACATGGCGTGGGACTTGCACCAAATCTAATGAATGAAAGTACAAACTTTGCCGCTTTTGGGGCAAAGTGAAGGATCAGGAAGCTCTTTTAAAGGAGCCAAGGCAAACTTCTTTTCACTGGGAATTGGCGGCTCGACTTGGAATTACGCCCGACAGACTGACGCCACAGGTGGAGATAGTTCGACTAGCACCTGGATGGGATGTTGCCATTACACCGAGCATTGGCAAACTTCGTTTGCAATGACAGGGGTATTCAGGGCACGCGAGTGATGTTCTACTCAGGATCCCTTGGTACCACAAGAACTACGCTGTGGTTGACTACCGGGCCGAGAAAGCGACTTTGATAAATGAAGGGCTTAGAGATTATACTTGATGAACTTGAGTTTCTTTACTCATTCTTTTGGGAGAGAACTGAACGATGGATAAAGGTTGAATATGTTTTGACCTGATCAAAAGAACACCAATATTTTTCTCCACACTCATGCCGATTGTTTTTCAGAGGGCTTGAAGATGAGACCATTGACGTGATACCTGGAAGCACGCCACCGAACCGGCCACCGAACCGTGTGAGCCGAGTACAGAATGAAAATATTATGAACCTAGTGAAAGACCTCTTGGAAAAGGGTCTTGTCCAGCATAGTACTTCACCGTATTGCTCTCCACTGTTGTTGGATTTGAAGAAAGACGGATCTTAGAGAATGTGCATCGATTATAGCGCTCTCAACAAAATCACCATCAAGAACAGATTTTCGATTCCTAGGATCGATGATATTCTCGACAGGTTACAGGGATCCTCGTGCTTTAGCAGGATTGACTTGAAGAGTGGATATCATCAGATCCGAATCGCGTCGGGAGACGTCTACAAGACAGCCTTTCGGACGACTTTTGGGTTATTTGAGTTTTTGGTGATGCCTTTTGGCTTAACCAATGCTCCTGCGACATTTAACCGGATGATGGACAAGATTTTTCAAGAGTACAGGCTATTTGTTGGCACTTTCTTTGATGATATCATTGTTTCTCCAAGAATGAGGCAGAACACAGAGATCATTTGCTTCAGAGACTTGGGACACTTTGTCTCAGCAGCAGGAGTGCAAGTGGATTCGGCCAAGATAGAGACTATACGTGATTGGCCCGATTTGAAGAATGGGTTCGTACTACAGGCGGTTCATATGAAAGTTTGCAGAGGTTGCTTCCCCTTTGCATATCTTGATATAGAAAGGAGTCCTTTTCTCGTGGGGATCGACAAAGGTGATTGCCTTTCAGACATTGAAAGAGAAATCGACTACAGGACCAGATTTGACTTTGCCGGACTTGCAGAAGTCATTTGAAGTATATTGTGATGCTTATGGTCGTAGTCTGGGTGCGGTCTTGATGCAAGGCCGTGTCATTGCATACGAGAGCCGATCGTTCTCTAGGCCGGAGATGACAACACAGATTTACGAGAAAGAGCTTTTGGTGGTTATCCATGCTCTTACTTAGTGGCGGCTACCTACTCGGAGCTGATTTTACTGTCTTTATAGACCATCAGAGTTTGCGCTACTTCTTGCCACAAAAGCAGCTTTCGGAAAAGCAGATGCGGTGGGCGAACATCTTGTCACAGTTTCACTTCCAGATTGTCCATGTGTAGGGACAGAAGAATGTGGTGGCAGATGCTTTGTCTCGGAAGCCGTTGGTTCTGGCTATTTTCGCGATACATCATAGGAGCTTCGAGGATATGGTCGATCAGTATGCCACATATACAGATTTCGCAGATATTTTCACACGGATACGGGATGTGGAGATAGTAGCTGGATACTCCCTTTCGGGAAGGCTACTTGATGAGAAGACTATGTTATGCGTTACACAACCGTTGCGGGAAAAGGTTGTGACTGAATGCCACTGTCCATCTTTTACGGGTCACCGCGGCATTGCTACCACCATGAAGGGGTAGAGAGAGACTTCTTTTGGCCGAGACTCAAAAAGGATGTGGAAGAGTTTATGCGCAGTATGCCAGAAGGTCAAGTTTGACAGGCATAAGGCACAGGAATTGTTACAGCCTTTACCCATACCCACCCGCCCCTGGGAAAATATTGAAATAGATTTCATTTTTGATCTCCCGAGAACACAGAATGATCACGATGATTTTCCGATTACATGGCACGTCTGAGACGATTGTCTCCGACAGAGACCCCAGATTTATGAGTGTGTCCGTGGACAAGCTATAGCATGACCAGGGTTCAGTCAGTCAAGTCAGTCTAGAATCGGAGGTGATCTGACACTTTTGTGAGTTTGTTTGCAGACCGTGCATGTCCAAACACTTAGATTAGATGCATATCCTTTGGTTGCACATAGCATGACCATCAGATTCCAGTCAGAAACCATCAGTAGCATTTTTACAGTGCATAGACCTATTTTCCCTATTTTTGACATATTATTTTTAAGTGACTTTTGTTGGAAAGTAGGTAGGGCAATTTTGCTAAGTTTGTTTAAGTAGAAACCTAGCGCTAGCACTTTTTGGCAGAAGAGGCAACAGGAGCACTCGTTGAACAGGCAACTTCTCAGCAGAACCCCCGAGAGGCCCTAACGTTTTTGCTCCCTGGCAGATGGGCTAGCGTTTTTGGACAAAACCTCAGATCAACCAGCGTTTTTGCTTTGACGACAGCTTGGCGACAGCAAGAAGCAGCAGACTCCCCAGCCTCAGCAGATTCTACACAGCAAGACCATTTTCAGCCCTAGCGTTTTTGCATCTGCAAGACACTTTAGCGTTTTTGCAGATCTTCGCGATGGAATCCCCACAAGCATCAGCGTTTTCAGTTTTCAGCAGTCAGACTCCACAGTAGAACCCCCGAACCTCGCAGATCTCACCTTCCCGCAGCAGTTCCTTGCCACACGGTCAGATTCCGCAAGGTTTACAGATTCAGCCCGGAAAACGCAGATTTCAGTATCAACGTTTTTAGTGCGTCGTCGTCGCATCGTCGCCATCGACATCGTCATCGACATAGAGTCAGAATCCAGCAGATAAAGATTTGCAGATTTCAGCCCTTAGCATTCTCAAATTTCAGCCGTCTCGTCGTCGTCCTCGTCGTTGTCGACATCGTCGGCAAGTCCAAGCATCGAGAGTGGGGCCCTTGGAGGAGGGTTTGACAACTTCTCGGTGTCGTATTCTCTTCTCTCTCTATCTCTCAGTCTCAACACCTTCACACACAATGTCTATTCACTTTGTTTGTGTCCATTGCACACTCTCACTAAAGGAACGGAAGACTCTCCCTTCCGTAAGTAAAAGGAACCCTTGAGCACAGTTTGGAGCACTTATCTTGAGCAAAGTTCAACATTCACTTCTGCTGCAACTTACATGAGTTCTCACACCACACAGGGGACTTAGCGGTGACAGATCTGGTGTAGACACTTTGGCCTCTTGCCAAGTTCAGCGTGACACCGCCAGATGCAGCGAGTTGCAGGCACATTCTGGTGCATTTGTTTGCTGACACGCAGTGCCCTCTGTGTTATGTATTTGTGCATGAGGATTCATGGACAGAAGATGTAGCCCTTTCGGTTGCACGCTCGGCTTGGGCTTGGGCGGGACAGTCACTTCTTGCGCGCTTGTCTAGAGGTCGTTCGGATGCGGATTACTCCTCATCCAAACCGGCCTCAAAGATAGCGAGGTTGGCTGTTGTGGCAGCATCTGTTTTCTCTCATTGACTCCATGAGGATCATCTCATGGAATGTGCAGGGACTAGGAGGGTCCGAGTTTCAGCGTCAGAGGGGTCGGTTGCGTCAAGAGCTACAAAGATGCCTTGTGGGTGGTGAGATTGACATTCTTATGCTACAGGAGCATCATCTTTGTGAGACCCGCATTCGACGTTGTGGTCAGATTTTGCGTGGTCGCTATGAGACGTTTTGGTCAGCTGCTTTTGGACCTGGAGGCATCCAAGGTGGGGTATGTATGACCATTGCGGACTCTTTGCAGCAGGCCATTGTGGGTAGAGGGATTATTGTGCCAGGTAGGGCTCAGTGGATTACTATGCAAGTTCAGGGTTGCCTCATGGGCTTCCTGAACATCTACGCACCCAATGTGGCGAGCGTACGTGCAAAGTTTTGGGCTCACATTGTAGAGTCTTTGCTGCAGGCAAAGCAATGCTGCATTGGGGGAGACTTCAACATGTTTGAGGACCCAGCTGACAGGATTGGAGGTAGCCATGCTACCGTGCATGGAGATGAGTTGGCAGCTTGGGAGAGGTTATGTATGACTGTGGGTTTCACATGTGTGGCAACATTCTAGCTTTGTGAGGCCACCTGACAGCCTGGCCTTCTCTTGTTCGGACTGTAGAGTGGGAGGAGTGAATCTATCTCGGATAGATCGCTTCTACACTAGTGATCACTTTTGTGACTTGGGTGGGACTGTTGGCATTTTGGCTAGGACTTCCTTTTCGGACCATGCACGAGTGATCCTCACAGTGACTGATAGGCAGAGGAGGGGGAGCACGATGCTACGCATCCTTGAGAGGGTCTTGCTGGACTCTGCCCTTAGAGAGTGAGTGGAGGCTCTTTGGACAGAGAGCTTGGACATATAGGATTCTCCTGCTACCACAGTGGCCTCTGGACTTGCTCAGCTTAGTCGTCTCTTTCTTCAGGAGTCTTCGGCTCGCCTGGCTTCAGCGAGAGAGGAGGAGCAGCGTCTCCGACGGGGCGTTGCTTCCCTGCATAGGATGTAGGAGCAGCATCCAGACAGTCCTTGGTTGGAGGAGCAGTTGCAACAGGCTCGCTAAGAGCTCGTCAACACAGGGGAGACTCGAGAGGCGCCATGAGTTTGCTTTCCATCGACGATAGGCATCTCAGTGGACCCAGGTGGGTGACAGAGTGACAAGCGCTTTCTTTGAGGCAGTGGGACCTTGGCATACACATGCCATGGTCAGTCAGTTGAGGAGGCCCAACGGGTCAGTTGCTTTAGAGCCAGAGGATATGCGTGCAGTTGCTATTGACTTTTATCGAGATCTACTGTCAGCAGAGCCTTAGTCAGAGCGCCAGGATGCATGCAGAGAGCAGGTGTGGACACAGATGCCTTGTCTTGTGACTAAGGAGATGCGCCAGAGGCTTGAGCTACCTCTTTAGCTAGACGAGCTACTCGAGGCTCTCAGAGCACTCCCCCGTGGTAGCTGTCCAGGTGAGGATGGTTTGACTCCGAGCTTTTTCCAGGAGTAGTGGGACTTGCTTGGCTCAGATCTTTGCAGCGCTTTTCAGTACATCTTGCACACAGGAGAGATGCCTGACAGCATGAGTGAGGGCCTGATCTACCTCATTCCCAAGGAGGGTGGCTCCTTGGATGAGATTCGACAGTGGCGACCCATCACCATCCTCAACTCATCCCACAAAATTCTTGCCAAGGCTCTAAGTTTGAGGATTCAGCCACTTCTAGAGAGCATTATACATGGGACACACAGGTTTTGTCAAGGAGTGTAGTTATCGTAGTATCCTTGACAACATCTTTACTTTTTGGGAGGCTTCTGCCCTTGCGCGGCTCCGTGGTGAGGATCTGATGATACTTCTTCTCGATTTTGAGAAGGCCTACGATAGAGTTGACTGGGACTTTTTTGAGGGCACTCTATGCAGGATGGGCTTCTCAGATGCTTGGATCAGAGGTGTGTCAGCTCTGTATAGATAGGCACACAATCAGGTACTTTTGTCAAGAGGTAGAGGTGATCGTTTCATGCTGACACGTTCGGTCAGACAGGGCTGCCCTCTTGCCCCCTTTCTCTTTCTGTTCTATGCTGAGGCGATGAGCAGGTTTTTGGTTTCACAGCAGGTTGGTTTACGAGTCTTAGCACTCCCTATTCGGGGAGATAAGCTATTGGACACTGAGTTTGCAGACGACTCAGCCCTGTACTTAGATGGCCAGGTGGCCAACCTTCATAGGTGTGAGCAGGCCCTCGAGACCTTTTGTTGTGCATCAGGCGCACTGATCAACTGGAGAAAGACTGTGGCTTTCTCGGGTGGTAGTGCTCCTACGCTTGACTGGATGCCAGGTGAGGGTTTCAGGTGGATACCTCCAGGGACTGCAGTTCGATACTTGGGCTGTCAGGTTGGCTTGGACTTGTTACATTGGAGCTTCGCACGACTTTCTCTGGCAGGCAGAGTTGTAGTGGCCAACCAGGTGTTGTTGGCTACTATGTGGTACATCACTTCTTGTTGGATCTTTTCGAGTTCTTGCATCAGCCAGGTAGAGAGGCTGATCAGGAACTTCTTTTGGTTCGGGTGTGACACTAAGATAGCCCGGGCCAAAGTGGCATGGCAGGTCATCATCCTTCCTTGTTCTCAAGGAGGGTTGGGGATCATAGACCCAGCACAGCAGAGCAGAGCCCTTTTAGGGAAGTTCATCGTCAGAGAACTTCTTCCAGGAGAGGAGCCCTGGAAGGAGTTCTTGCTTCAACGGCTTAGTTCTAGAGTGTCTTAGGCTGGAGGCCCCTGGTGACCTTCGACCAGTTGGATTTTCACAGAGATGCGCAGAGTTGGCTTGAGCAGGAGACTGGAGGATCGCTTCGCTGTGAGTCTGCTCCAATCTTGGGAGCAGCTACTACGGAGAGTCTTGGAGCAGCGGCAGCCTACTTGCATGGAGGAGCACCTGAGACAGCCCGTTGTTTGGAACCCCATGGTTAGCACTCAGAGAGGCCACTTGGTTGGTAGTAGGCCTCATGTTTCCTGGGGTCCCATGGTAGAGGGTCCAGCACGCACCTTAGGTGATTGGCTACAGTTCTCAGCTTGTCAGAGGAGCTTCAGGGCATTCAGCTACAAGGCATGAGAGGGGTGCAGGGCATGTGTCAGGACATCTCAGAGGCAGTACCTGCTGAGTGGCTCACACCTCTCGAGTCAGCAGCGCCCAGATGGATGGGGGCCTTCACGCGACTGGAGGTTCTCATCTCAGTTTGGGCTTGCTCAGAGACTGTACCCTCCCTGTTTTTCGAGCTACAGGGTGGGGGACGCTTACACCGAGTTGCAGTAGAGGCCGCGTAGGTGGCAGTGCTGTTCTCAGAGGATCCAAGTGGTGGGCATCTGTGGTAGGACTTGTGTCATTGATCCTGACCCAGCAGCTCTTGCGACTTGCCACTGGAGACTGTGGGCTTGGGAGAGCTGTCTAGTGGCACGGGTGCAGTGGGACCCTTGAGAGTAGTTTTAGAGGGACCCCTTCTCCTCAGCAGATCATCCAGGTATCCCTTCCTTTCAATACACTGTTCGACTAGGACGTCACATACTGGGAGCGTAGAGAGAGGCTCGTCCTGCTGCAGCTTCTCATTGGCAGGAGGAGGGTCTCACAAGTGAGTTCTTGGCAGATTTTTGGGAGAGGTTGTGGGACTCTAGACAGCCGAGGCGAGTCACTTTGTTCCAGTGGCTGGTTGCACACCGAGCTACAGCAGTTGGTAGTTCGCTGGTGCATAGTGGTCTCTTGGTAGCATGTGCAGCTTGTGACCATCTGGTGGAGAGTCAGCGTCACTGTCTTTGGGACTGTCCTATGGCACAACAGGTTTGGGTTCGTGTTCTTCGGCTGATGCCAGCTCTTTCCACTGCTCTGCAGTACACTTGGGGGGGCAGCTGCTTGGTCCACTCTCACGGGCCCGGCACTTCAGTTTGAGCTATCCTCCACCAGCAGGATGATAGTGATGTAGGGGGGTCGACCTACGCTCCAGCTTGCTACAGAGCTTACGCCACAGGATTGGTGCAGTGAGAGAGAGGAGTGTTGGAAGCTCATCTGCGGCCTGACACTTTGGTTCATCTGGCGGGCCTGCTGCTTCCGCATCTTCGAGGCTCGCCCTGTACCACCAGCAGAGACTGGTAGGGATTTTTGGCTAGAGCTGATCCATACTCTCAGAGGACAATTCGAGAGACTTCAGGGCAGCTCCGATTGCATGAGGGAGCGCAGAGAGGATTTTCTTCGACTCTGGCGCCTTGGGCCTTTCTTCACCCCATGGTCCAAGGTGTGCTTAGATGGCATTACCGTCCACCTGTGTGGCTTTTCCCTCCTCCCATCTCTTGATTTAGCCTCAGTGTCCATATGCTGGTTTTTCTCATTGGGAGAGTCTCCCCGTCATGATTGTTGTAGCCCTCTCTTGTAGAGGTGGTAGTAGCCCTATGGGCAGTTTCATTAACTAATAGAAGGATCTTTTCTCGGAAAAAAAAAAACATCCAAGCATTCAATCCCTCATCTGAAAGAAAGGGCATTAAAAGTTTTCACAAAAGGAAAAAACCAGTAAATGTACATTATCATCATTGTTATTTCTCTCTGTGACTCTGGAGTATGGAGGAGGAAGGGATGCTTGTCAATGTTGGCCTTCCAAGAACAGAAAAACTGTCATTATCATTATCGATATTGTATCAGAATTTTTCTTTCTTCCCTATTTTGGGCCCCAAAATTTATTTGTGATTGCGTCCTTTTTCAGGTGGGACGTAGTTCGAATATACTTATGCTTGGCTCCTGAAAAGAAAACAACAGTTTTTTTTAGAATTGCTTTTGACATTGAGAAAATATTACCTATTAACTATCTGTATTGTTTGTTCTAACTGATCTTTAGAGTCATTGTTGGGCTTTGATGGTGGATCACTGCCAGTATAGATATGTAAAGTTTCTGCTCGAGTGTAAAGGGTTTAAGATGTACAGTTATATATTGTGAAGGTCTCCAAACATATGTTGATTTTTTGCTTCATGAACAATGTGTAATGGTACGATTTATGTGCTTCAACTTTTCAGGAAGAGAAGGAGAAGAAGGAAAAAAGTGTGGAAGTACTAAAAGAACTTGAGTATCCTCAATAAAATTGCTGTTTGTGCTTTGAATCATTTCAGAACCCTTTTCTGTTAAATTGCTCGATCACATTGACAAAGGGTGACATGGGCTCGGGTTCTTGGAGCACCGACCAAAGCTTGATAGTTATTCAGTAAATGTGGCTTTCGAGACTAAAGACAGTATGGCTGCCGCTCATTTTTTCTGTCGAGTTTTCTTTAACAATTCATAAGAAAATTCAAGCTTTCAGAGGATGCTTATTCTCTACTTTATCCCTCTGGTACACGTGGACAGGTCAGTTCCAATCTTTAAGGTGTATTATTTATGTTGTATGGTAGGATGTTCTGGTTTTAAGGTGACAATGACTGCTGTTGTAGATCTGGTGGTGTTAGATAACTAGTTTTCTTGATCCAGTCGTTGTTATTGTTGGTTTCTTTCCATTGATTTTTGTTTTATTTTCGAAACCCTTTTTTTGAAGTTGCAAGTGGTCGGACATTGTATGGCCAATGTGAATGGTACTTTCACCCGTAGACGGGAAGTTGGTCGGCACTGGAATTCGTATTGTAAGAGGATGCCTAGGCTCGGTTCAAGATCATGTAGGTCCCCCCATCGCACTTAGCAAGGGGTTGGTGGATACTAGGAAGTGAACTCAATAAAGGCATAAAGCCAAGGTGGGGTCACCAAAGGAAAGTACCCCATAGTTGGGTCACATTGCATTTTTGGATGCGGTCCCAATGGGGATAGATGGTCAGAAGACCATTGGAAGCCCAACGGAAGTATCTCCTAAAAATTAGGGAACTGCTATTTTGGGCCATGAAATCTGTTTGCGTCATTACCTCTGGAATGACAAGGGGAACATTTTACAACTCTGCCGTAAAGTCAACTGGGCAACCAGTCGGGAGATTTTTAAGCGGCAGCCCCGAAACGGAAAATTGCTTGTAAACGTGCCAAGTGGCACAAAATGGTGGACTTTCCTCATGCAAGAAGAAGTGGCGCTGAATTTCTAGCTAGGAGGCTCATTTGCAAGCTCCTACCACTGGTTAAGAGCTATTGTGTGCAAGCTTTCCCTCTCATGTACAGTGTAGTGCAAGAAGTGATTTCCTGCACACTCTACATTGCTCTCTCTCTCTCTCCCCAACGTGCAGTAATGTGATGCCCCACAAGAGGGCTCTTCATTTGACTCATGTACAACTGTGTGGTTACATGCGTTTTTGCTGACGCAAGAGCCTCTCTGAGCAGGAACATGAGTAGCTAACTGTTGCTCCAAAAGGAGGCACCGGTGAGGGTGATAACCTCACCGTATAGGTGCGATTTCAGTGCTGGTTATGCACTGTATTTTGACTGTTTTTCAGCCATATGGACACCAGAAGCCTTGGGAATAGTGCCCCACTACTAGAGGGCAGTTCAGGGATTGTTTAAGGCTGAAAACTGGGTAAACACCAGTAAATACAGCGAGCTGAATTTACTGTTTTTGGGAAGAAATCAGAGGGTTTATGCCAGTGGAAGTGAGTTCCAGCAGGGGAATTGGTTTCGGGTAAGTTTTGGGGTTGTTATGTTGCCGAAATTTTGCCAAAACAGGTGCTATCTAGCTGGATACAGGTAAAGAATTCCCGGGACTCTTCTTTGTAATCTACCCTCTTAGAGTATAAAGAAATATCAAAAGGGGCGCTAATTTTGGGGCCTACAAGTTGTCGACGTCTCCTCCGAGCATTCTAGCTTCTGAGCCATGTGTGTGCTTGAGTGTTTATTCCCGTTGCAGGTTACCTTTCAAAAGTACTCTCACTTTGTGAGTGTCTGAAGTAAAGTAAAGACTTTCGGGTGAAAGCCAAAGTCTACCGCCCCACGGGCCATTTTCAAGGTTCCGTTGCCGAGACATCAATCACTTTTTCCTCAAGAAGTGAGCCTCGGTTGTTTTGGGTAAAGACACAGAGTACAGAAACGCGGGATTACACTATGAACCGACAAATGGAAGGGCATTATGGAAGACCTATGGTGTTCGAGATTGGCGAGAGCTCACAACCATGCTAGTCTGTACCTCCTGTTGATGTGAATGTCCGTCCAGTACAGGGCTTTATGACTGGGCAACTTGAGGATGATGCGTTCAGGACCAAATTTATTGGATTAGGAGTACACAGATGTTACCTTGGTTTGCTCTCAGTATGCACCTCATTTGTTGGATAGGTTGCGGGATGCTCTTACTATTTTTTGCATTGCTAGTGGAGCTCTTATCAATTGGAATAAATCGTTTGGTTTTCTAATTGGTGTTGATGAAGCTCTACAATGGGGTATGCATAATGGGTTTACTTGGTTAGCTCGTGGACAGTCATGCCATTGCTTGGGCTTTCAAGTTGGCATTGATGTATCGTCGGAACAACAATTTGAGCTAGTTCTACAGTCAGTTAGGAGGAAGCTTTGTCACTGGTCGTCTATGCATCTCTCTCTTGCGGACAGAGCCTTGATTGTGAACCAGGTTCTCCTAGCAACTGTTTGGTACACTGCTTCTTGCTGGACTATGCATTCTGGGGTATTCATTCGGCTTCGACGTTTGCTGCGCAACTATTTGTGAGGAGGTTCGGATGGCATGTGTCACAGGGATGTGGCAACTGTTAACTATGTCACGAGGACGTGGCAACTGCTAACCTTAGTTGTTGGTTTCTTTCCAATGATTTTTGTTTTATTTTTGAGACCCTCTTTTTGAAGTAGCAAACGGTCGGACATTGTATGGCCAATGTGAACGGTAGTTTGACCCGCAGATGGGAAGTGGTCGGCACTGGAATTCGTATAGTAAGAGGATGTCCAGGCTCAGAGCAAGATCATATAGGTCCCCCCGTCGCACTTAGCAAGTTGGTGGATACTAGGAAGTGAACTCAATAAAGGCACAAAGTCAAGGTGGGACTACCAACAGAAAGTATCCGACAGTTGGGCCACATTGCACTTTTCGATGCGATCCCAATGAGGATAGATGGTCAGATGACTAGTGGGAGCCCAACGGAATCATTTCCTAAAATTTAGGGAACTGCTATTTTGGGCCATAAAATGTGTTCGCGTCATTACCTCTGGTATGACTAGGGGAACATTTTACAACTCTGTCGCGAAGTCAACTGGGCAACCATTCGGGAGATTTTTAAGTGGCAAACCCGAAACAGGAAAATGCTTGTAAATGCGCCAAGTGGCAGATTCTCATGGACTTGCCTCTTACAGAAAAATGGGCGCTGAATTTTATGCTGGGAGAGGCCTTATTTTGGTTTTTTGTCATAGGTTAAGAGCTATGGAGTGCTTTCTTTCCCTCTCATGTACAGTGTGGTGCTAGGAGTGATGCTCTGCACGCTACACACTGATCTCTCTCTCTCCCCTACGTGCAGTTATGTGATGCCCCACAAGAGGGCTCTTCATTTGACTAATGTACAGTTGTGTGGGTTCATGCTTTTGTGCTGGGGCAAGAGCCTCCTTGAGCAGGAACAGGGGTAGCTAGCTGCTACTCCAAAGCAGGCACCGATGAGTGTCATAACCTCACCGTACAGGTGCAAATTCAGCGCTGTGTATGTGCAGAAAAAATTGACCGTTTTCAGCCATACAGACGCCAAAACCCTTGGGAATCGTGCCCCACTGGCAGAGGACAGTTAGGGGACTGTTTAGGGCTGAAAACAGGGCAAAAACCAGTAAATACAGCGAGCTGAATTTACTGTTTTTGGGCTGAAATCAAAGGGTATACGCCAGTGGAAGTGAGTTCTAGCAGGGGAATTGGTTTCGCGCAAGTTTTGGGGCTGTTATGTTGCCGAAATTTGGCCAAATCAGGTAGTATCTAGAGGGATACAGGTAAAGGATTCCCAGGATTCTACTATGTAATTTACCCTCTCAAAGAATAAAGAGATACCGAAAGGAGTGCCAATTTTGGGGCCTACAGGTTGTCGGCGTCTGCTCGGAGCATTCTAGCTATCGAGCCGTGTGTGTGCTTAAGTGTTAATTCCCGTCGCAAGTTTCCTTTGCACGTTCTCTCTGTGTGTGTCTAAAGTAAAGAATTTCGGGTGAAAGCCAAAGCCTACCGCCCCACGGGCCGGTTTCAGCATGCACGACACCCGTCCCAGAGTTAGCTGGCGTATTGTTATGTTACCTCGCAAAGAGGGAGGGTTGGTCATCATTGATCTAGAGATGCAGAGTGGTGCTTTGCTGTCTAAACTTATAGTTAGAGGCTTATTCCCTGGGGCGGAGCCTTGGAAACAATTTTTGTATCGTGCTGTCCCGTGCAATGCCACGTTTTGGATCATTAGGTGCAAAGGGCCCTTTACGCACGACTATCCGTTTTATCTTCGCTGATGCTTCTTTGGATTATACTCAGTTATCTCCTTTTATAAGATCACTTTTACGGATTTGGCTGACTGTATGTTAGGGTATGATTTGCCGAAGACCGCGATGCATTGAGGAGATTGAGAGGCAGCCCTTGATTTGAAATGCATATGTTTGTGATCATGAGGGACGTCAGTTAGGGGAGCGGACTCATATTGACTGGGCCAGATAGGATGATGGGCCAGCAACTTCTGTACGGATTCGGTTAGAGACAGGTTTGCTTGATGCGGATTTCATTAGCATTGAGTTCGGTATACGTAGGGGAGTTGCCACCCGAATGCTAGAGTTTGAGGATGCTCTTCCTTCAGATTGGCGGCATGCCATCTTGGGTGACTCGGATCTGCCCATGCATGAGGGTTGGTGGGCTTTTTTTGATGATGACAAGTATCCACGCTTGGTGCGCAGAGGCACTCTTGTCTTCTCACTTGCAGATCATGGACATAGTAGAGGGCACATGCGCCTTACATTTCATGGCTCTTCTCCTTTGGATGAGGAGCCTGATTTGCATTATGAGCCAGTTCGAGTGGTAGGTGCGTTTGGCAAGCGCCTTATGTGTAGACCCTGTGTTTTCTTCAAAGGAGGCAGTGTTATGGAGGTTGTGGGTTTGGGAAGGTTTACCATTGGCAGAGCTTGTCTAGGATCCGGAAGAGTGGATGTGGCCGGGACATTGCAGAGGAGACGGTGTCATTTTTTGAGTACAGTGCGCGCATTGGTAGAGATATCATTCTTGGCCCCAGACTGTCTATAACGGACTTGGATACTCCAAGTCGAGATTCTACCGCGACACCACAAGAATTCACTTCAAAACAGTTCATAGCTCTTAATTGATTTGACATTGGCTTGGCGGAGTTCCGTGCCTAGAGATATTGGCCCCAAAGACTGACGCCCCTTTCGGTATTTCTTTTTGTATTAATCTGCAACTCAAAGTACAAGGGAGTGGGAGGCTCTCACTCTTAGACTCTGCGTCCAGATGCTCTGAGAAGTGGGAAGCTTGACCACACCTATAAAGAGATTACAAGGGATGCCAAAAGCAGAGCCCCAAAAGCTGCCCATAAAAAGCTAGGGCTTTCAAAAGCTCTCTCTCTCTCTCTCTCTCTCTCTCTCTCTCTCTCTCTGATTCTCTTGCAATTTACACAATATAAAGCAAGTCAACTCAAGCCTCCTCTCTCTTTCTACATTGCGTAGAATAAAGCAGGCCTATTTGCGTAGGGAAAAATGCCCAAAAGCTGCTATCCGTACCATCTGCCACGTGGTTGGTTTTCCGCAAATAGCGCCACGTTTTCCGCTGCAGATTCCGGAGGATCGTACGGCAGTGCCACGTCAGCATTCTGCCCACATTTTCGGGAGACTGTCTGTCACAAACTGCTGACGTGTCAAAGGCCCTGAAGAATGGAGCCAACTTGCAGATGTCGGCTGAGGGGCCTAAACCCTAAGAAGAACAAGAAACAGAAGAAGAAGTGTTGGGTTAAAGGCCCAAATGGCCCCCTTTGTGTATAGTTTTAAAGGTTATTAACCTTTGGCCAAGTTCACATTGAACTTGGCCACTAACTTTAAATTGGTCCTATACATTTTAATAAAGGGAATGTGAGTTAATTTTACTCACTCTCTTATTCCCAAATTGTGTAGCGCTCTTGCTCTATCTCTCCCTCTTCGTTCTGCTAGCGCCCACCTCTCTGCTTGCACTCGCCCCTCTCCAAGGTACACACCCTGCACTTCCTCGTGTGCTCTAGCACTTGCACACACCGCTCCGCGCTCAGCAACCGGTATTAGAGCCCAATTAGGGTACAAACCTGCAAACGCTGATTTTCAGCCAAGGAGGTCAACTTTCACGTGAGATTTTGCAATTTCATCGCCAAAGGACTCGTCCCCGGACACTAGAGAGCTCTCGGCAAGTCAAATTGACGTAGAACAAGCTGAAATTAGGTCAAAATCAGCAGATTACAGGTTATGACAGCAAAATACAGGTTTTGCAAATCATGTATTAAGGTGTGGGAACATCTTTGCTAGGTCCCTACTACCCGAAAACACTGAAATTGTTGAAAAACAGGTCCCAAAACAGGTGTTTCAGCAAATTTCAGATTTACGCAGGTTTTTGCAAGTGTTTTTATGATGCGACTACATTGGGGAAAGTGCAAATTGATGCAAGCTACGTACATTTGACAAACTTTGGCTATGTATGACCATTTGTGGCTCATTTTTGTGCAATTTGATGCTACAAATTGGGGCTTTTGCTCATACGTGCTTCTAAAGGCTGTGTATTAGCCTTATGTATGTTCTGTGAGGCTAAAAACAACTGAAATTGGTGTTTTTGAGCACAAATTCGCTCGCTGACATTTCCTGCGCATAAATTTCAGAAATTGTTTTTTGTGCCTAAATCAACGCCCCAAATTGCTTCCGTGGCCATTTGGAGCTGTAGTGCACACCTTTGCGAGGCTATACTCCGGTTTTTTGTGCATTTTGCCCAAAAATTCAGCGTATTAGCCCTCTTATTCGTGCAACTATGGCCTCATCTTCTTCGGATGTGAAGAATCTCTTTGAGATTAGGAGGTTCGATGGAACAGGTTTCGATCGGATCCAAGGAATCCTATTTCTTAAGGATTGTGAAGGGACACTTGAACAGGTAAAGCCATAGAATATGACGGATGAAGCATGGGTTAGCCTGAACAGGAAGGCTGTTACATACATTAAAATGGCCATGACCGATGAGACAGTCATTGATGTGAAAGGTCTCACAAGTGCTTTTGATGTGTGGGAGAAGTTAAAGGGAATGTATGAGAATACAACGCCTGTCAACCAAGTGCATTTGATGCGAAAACTTGTTGGCATGCAACTAGATGAGTCCTAGAGTGCTGCAGAGCACTTGTCGTTGTTCGCAGGTACTTTGTCGCAGTTACAGGATTTAGGCTTGCCTCTTTTTGATGATAAGCTAAAAGCTATCTTCTTACTTATGACCTTACCTGAGTCATGGGAAACATTGGTGGTATCATTGTCGAATAACCTCAATTTGACCTTTGATGGTGTTAGGGGTTCTATTTTGAATGAGGAAATCAGGAGGAAAGCAAGTGGAGAGGGAGGCAGCTCTGCCAACATGGTTAGAGGCAGGACAGAGAAGAAGAATGTCTATGCACAAAGGAGTAAGAGTAAGAGTAAGGAAAGGGGAAATGCCAGCAAAGGCAAGGGTGATGTGACTTGCTATCAGTGTGGCAGGAAAGGTCACAAGAAACCCGATTGCAGGTACTATAAAGCCGAGCTAGAACGGAAAAAGAATGGCGGAAACAAAAAGAAAGAGAAGAAGGAAGTAAAGACAGATGCACAGGATAGCTCAAAGGACAAAGAGAAGGCCAATGTGGCTTCTAGTGTTGTGATAGAGGAGCTGTCAGATGTAGAGGACATCTTGATGCATAGGATAGCTCAAAGGACAAAGAGAAGGCCAATGTGGCTTCTAGTGTTGTGATAGAGGAGCTGTCAGATGTAGAGGACATCTTGTGTGCCACTTTGTCAGATGATGATGCTTATGACTTTGATGCCTCTCTTAATGTTCATTCACAGGACATGCAGATCACCAAGAGTGATCTTATTGATGCTTTGTTGACTGTCAATGATGCATTATCCTAGACTTGGATAGTTGATTTCGGTGCTTCATTTCATGTGACTCCTATCAAGGAGCGTTTCTCTACTTTTGATGCAGGCAAGCGTGGCCATGTATACCTTGGAAACAATCATGCATGTTCTATTGAGGGTATTGGCACTGTGCATCTCTCCATAGATGGCACAAATGAGCTTGTCTTGCATGATGTTAGATATGTGCCGGGAATCAAGAAGAGTCTGCTTTCTGTTGGTCAGATGGTTATGCATGGTTACAGTATCTTGTTTGAGAGAGGATCATGGAAAATGACTAAAGGCTCAAGGTTGATTGTAAAGGGCACAAAGAAAGGGACAATTTACTGCATGCGTGGAAAGGCCGTGTTGGGCAATTTTATTGCATTGGCTGAAATTAACTCTCACATGGAGTTGTGGCACAAAGAGGCTTGGCCATATGAGCCAAAAGGGCCTTTCTAAGCTTTGTACTTTGAACAAGCTTGATGCTAAAGGCACAAAGCTTGAATTTTGTAATGAATGTCAATATGGCAAGCAAGTAAAGCGTTCTTATTACTCCGGTGTCTCTCGTAAATCTTGTGTGATTGATCTTGTACATTCTGATGTATGTAGCATGCCTACTAAGTGTATGGGAGGTGCATGCTATTTTGTCTCCTTTGTTGATGATCATTCTATGAAAATTTGGGTTTATTTGCTTAAATCTAAGGATGAAGCCTTTGCTACGTTTAAGAAATTTCATGCATTTGTGACCACCCAAACTGGTAGAAAGCTAAAATGCTTGCGTACGGACAATGGGGGGGAGTTCACAAGTGCTGAGTTTAACAAATTTTGTGAAAATTTGGGCATTAAGAGGGAGCTTACTGTGCCATACAACCCCTCTTCTAATGGTGTGGCTGAAAGATTCAATAGGATACTTTGTGAGAAGGTGAGATGCATGTTGTCCATAGCTAATCTCTCTCATGGATTTTGGGGAGAAGCTTTGACAACTGCAGTCCATATATGCAATCGATCCCCTCACATGTCTGAAAGGTGACATCCGTGAAGAGGTTTAGTATGGCAAGCCTGCTTTATATGATCACTTACGCATTTTTGGTTGCGATGCTTTTGTGCATGTTAGACCTGAGTTGAGGAGTAAATTAGATGCCAAGTCCATTAGAGGCCTCTTCATGGGATATGGTGAAGAAGGCGAAATGGGTTACAGGATTTGGTTACCTCAGCTCAAAAGGGTTGTAGCAGCCGGGATGTTGTTTTTAATGAGGCAAGGCTGCTTCAAAACAATTGTGCCTCAAAGCAGGACCATAAAAGGGTCAAATTTCAGCATGACCAGCCACCTGTTAGGCCTATTTTTGACCCTCAGGATGCACCACATATGGCTGAAAATGTAGTTGATCCAGTGGTGTTTGAGCCAGATGATGTTGGGCAGCAAATTAAGGCTCCTGAAGGCATAGTTACTAGGAACGGGAAACCGGAACGGGAACGCGGAACAAAACGCCATTCCCTGTTATGAGTACTCACATTTGAAACACGGAACGGGGATTCGGAACGGGAACTTGAAATGGGAACGGGGAACGGAGACCTGAAAACGGCCATTCCTTGTTACTATGCCTGAAGGGCATTTGCAGCCACGAAACAATGCTGAAAATGGTGCTGAAAATGATGTACAGTAGCCCATTGTTGATGATTTTATCATGCCACCTGATGTAAACCCATTGCCGGATAATGTGGATCATTGGGTGAGGCGGTCTACTCGTCAAAGACGGCCTGTGAGCAGATATGATCCCTCTTTGCATTACATTATGTTGACAGATGAGGGAGAGCCTCTTACGTATAAAGAGGCAAAGACATGTGAGCACAGCGACAAGTGGGAGCTTGCTATGCAGGAAGAGATTAAAGCTTTGCATGCTAATCATACTTGGGATTTGGTGGAATTGCTCAAAGGAAGGAAGGCTATTCCTAACAAATGGGTATATAAAATCAAGACTGTTGATGCAAAGCCCAAGTATAAGGCAAGGCTAGTTGCAAAGGGATATGTTCAAACCAAGGGCATAGACTTTCAGGAAGTGTTCTCTTGGGTTGTGAAGATGACCACTTTGCGTGTATTGTTTGCCATAGTGGCTGCTCTTGATTTGGAAATGGACCAAATGGATGTACATACCGCTTTCTTGCATGGTGATGTGGAAGAAGAGCTTTACATGAAGCAACCCGAGGGTTTTGTTATTCGTGGCAAGGAACATTTGGTATGTATGCTCAATAGAAGCTTGTATGGGCTGAAACAATCATGTAGACAATGGTACAAGAAGTTTGATCGCTTCATGCTTAAACATGGTTATAAAAGAAGCCATGCAGACCATTGTTTGTATACCAAACGTGATGAGGATGGCAGCCCTATTATTCTTGTGCTCTATGTTGATGGTACGTCAATAGCTGCAAAGAAAAGAAGCACTGTTGATGCTCTTAAAGGGCAGCTGAAATCTGCATTTTCAATGAAAGACCTTGGGGAAGCAAAACATATACTTGGAGTGTGTGTTACAAGGCAAAGGGACCAGCACATATTGTATATGTCGCAAGAAAAGTACATTGAAAAGGTGTTGGACAGATTTAACATGGCTGAAGCAAAGCTTCTTGGCATGCCATTACAGCCATATGTCAAGATCTCCGAGGATGATTGTCCCAAGTCAAAGGAAGAAGCCAATGACATGCAAAGTGTGCCTTACGCTTCAACTTGTGGTTCACTTATGTATGCTATGGTTGCTACTAGACCTTACATAGCTCATGCAGTGGGAGTTGTGAGCGGGTTTATGGCTAATCCAGGCAGGTTGCATTGGGATGCAGTGAAGTCCATTATGAGGTACTTGAAAGGGACTAAAAACAAATGCCTCTGCTATGGTAAAGGACCATTGGAGTTGAAGGGATTTTGTGACTCTGACATGGTTGGTGATGTGGATACACGGAAATCCACAAGTGGCTATGTGTTTACTCTTGCGGGAGGTGCTGATTCATGGTGTTCTTGATTGTAAAAGATTGTTGCATTGTCTACGACAGAGGCTGAATATATTTCAGCCACTGAGGCTTCCAAAGAAGCCATTTGGTTAGCACGTCTATGCAGCGAGTTTGGTTTGCCTGACAAGACACCTATGCTTGGTTGTGATAGCCAGAGGGCCATATGTCTGGCAAAGAATGCCATGTTTCATGCACGCACAAAGCATATTGATGTGCGGTATCACTTCATACGAGAAGTGCTTGAGGATGGCCTTATTACATTGGTTAAGGTCCATACATCACAAAATCCAGCAGATGCTCTCACTAAGTGCTTATCAAAAGCACAACATCAGCTATGCATACAGATGGTGGGAGTCACGTAGCTTAAAGGTGCCATTTATTCCTTTAAGTGGGAGGTTGTTGGGTTAAAGGCCCAAGTGGCCCCCTTTGTGTATAGTTTTAATGCCCCCTTTGTGTATAGTTTTAAAGGTTATTAACCTTTGGCCAAGTCCACATTGAACTTGGCCACTAACTTTAAATTGGTCCTATACATTTTAATAAAGGGAATGTGAGTTAATTTTACTCACTCACTTATTCCCAAATCGTGTACGCTCCTGCTCTCTCTCTCCCTCTTCGTTCTGCTAGCGCCCACCTCTCTGCTTGCACTCGCCTCTCTCCAAGGTACACACCTTGCACTTCCTCGCATGCTATCACTTGCACACACCGCTCCGCGCTAATCAAGAAGTCCTCCAACTTATGAGGACCCTGTCCGATGGGGCCCCAAGTGACATAAAGCATTAAAACAAAGGAGGACCTACACAGAAAGGCTTGCGCATGAATTGATGACGTGGCATACTTCTTCGAAGATTGCACAGACATGATGACGTGGCAGTCTGTACGGATTTCCGTGTTTTGCGCTGATTGTTGACGTGGCAGTTGTACGGAATTCCGTGATTTACGTTGGTAGCTTTTTGGCATTGCTTTTGGACCAGAAGCTTTTGAGTTTGAAGGCTTTTAATGTAAACTGCTTTTGATAGGCCAAGGGCCTTTAAATATGTGCTAAGGACTCATTCTCTGGCATGCTTCCTCGAGAAGGTGCAGAGTCTCGAGTACCGGCTTGTACTGTGTTGATGCAATATAAAGAAATACCGAAAGGGGCGCCAAGGTTTGGGGCCAATACTCTCTGGGGTGGAATTCCTGTCGCGTGTCATCTCTCTCTCTCTCTCTCTCTCTCTCTCTCTCAATTCAATTGTTGTTGAAGTGCTAAAAGTCTGTTTAGTTTGTTCTTTTCTATCGGCACGTGGTGTTCGTCTTGTGACACTGTCCATGCCAAGGGATAGGTGTGTGTGTGTGTGTACAAGGGCTGCCGCGTCACTGGGTTGTGACATACCCCCCTCTTGAAAGCATTGTAATCGTTCTCGATTACGCATGCAAAACAGACAGAAGTCATAAACTGTCTTAGCAGACACTAACTGTTAGTACCAGTGTACTAGGAACACTCATCTAGCACATGCACCAATTGACAGTCACATCACACGACATCACAGGACATCACTTCACATCATAGGACATCACATGACAAATCACATTCAAAAATTCATTCGGATCTTAGTCCATGATTTATCGGCATTGCAATTAGCAATTGCATCTAGATCCACTCAGGACCTCATAGATGCCCGATTGACTAATCCCTATTGCAACCATGTCTATTGAGATCATTCGGACCAAAATGCTGCAGTCATTTCGTCTATCAAGTCTTCCACTTAAACAAGCCAAGAACAAATCAGTATCATATTATCGGGAATTCTAGTTCATAAAGTCATTACAACAGAATACTGTCAGCTCACAATATCCCTGAAACTCAAAGAGACATCAGTGAATTTAATATCAAAAATCGAGGCAATCCGTTGACAAAGGAGTGGAGCGACTCCCCTCTTGTGCATACCCGCTGCACGAGATTCCGCCCAAGCTGAGTTCGGGGTTCCACTTAGAATAGACTATGCTAATCCAAATACTTCGAGGTAAAGATTCTCAATCTGAGGAGTATCTGCTAGGTCCTCCTTCTCCATCCACTTCGCATCCAATGCAGGATAGTTCTTGAATTTAACCAAGAACCGCCTTATCGCTTTACCCTTAATCTTTCTGTCTTTATGTGCCAATATCTGTTCTGGAACAAGGATCTCCTCATTTTCTTCCACTTTGGGTTGCTGATCAGGCTCCCCATCTTCGGGCACATCGCCTTTAAAAGGCTTCAGGAGACTCACATGAAAAGCATTGTGAATCCTCCAAGTTTCGGGCAACTTCAGTCTAAAGGAGACATCATTTATCTTTTTGGAGATCTGGAAAGGTACGTAGTATCGCATACTAAGCTTTGGAAAAAGCCTCTCCTTTCCCTTTTTCTTTCTTAGGCGTGCCTTCTCAAAACATAAGAGCACCCAATCGTTCTCCTTCAATTTCAAATCGCGACGATGGCAATCTGTTGCCTTTTTCTGTCTTTCTTGAGATTTCTGCAAAGCCTCCCGCACCTTGGCAAAAGCAGTGTCCAAGTCGCGCGTGTACTCATCAGCTTCAAAAATCTTATCTTTCCTGCTTAGGAAGGGTGAAACCTTCGTAGCACCTTCAATAATCTCAAATGGCGCCTTCCCCGTCGAAGAGTGTATCGTGTTATTGTAGGCAAATTCCACCAAAGGTAAATACTTTTCCCATTGAGTCTTTTGATCCGAGATGTAAGACTTCAATAAATCTAGTACCACTGGATTGGCAATCTCAGATTGCCCGTCAGTCTGCGGGTGGAAAGATGACGAGAACTGCAACCGTGTGCCAATGTTCTTCTAAATAGCCTTCCAAAACAAACTCGTAAATCTGGGGTCCCTGTCAGAGACAATCGTCTCGGGCATGCCATGTAATCTAAAGATCTGGGCCACAAACAGTTAGCGAGACCACTCTGTGTTCTCGGGAGATCAAAAATGAAATCCATTGCAATACTTTCCCAAGGGCGGGTGGGTATGGGCAAAGGTTATAACAATCCTTGTGCTTTATGCTTGTCAAACTTGACCTTTTGGCATACCAAACAACTGCGCACAAACTCGTCCACATCCTTCTTGAGTGTCGGCCAAAAGAAGTATCTCTCTACCCCTTTCAAGGTGGTAGCAATGCCGCGGTGACCCATAAAAGGTGGGCAGTGGCATTTGTTCATAACCTTTTTGCTCAATGGCTGTGTAACGCACAACATGGTTTTCCTCATCAAGTAGCCATCCCGAATGGAATTTCGTGCTACTATCTCCCCATTCCGTATCTGAGTGAAAATAGCTGCAAAATCTGTATCTGTGGCATATTGATCGACCATATCCTCGAAGCTCCTATGATGTGTGGCGGAAATAGCCAGAACCAACAGCTTGCGAGACAAAGCATCCGCCACCAAATTATTTTGTCCTTGCACATGGACAATCTGGAAGTGAAATTGTGACAAGACATTCGCCCACCGCATCTGCTTTTTTGATAGAGCTGCTTCTGTGACAAGAAGTAGCGTAAACTCTGATGGTTTGTAAAGATAGTAAAATCCGCTCCGAGTAGGTAATGTCGCCACTGAGTAAGAGCATGGATAACCGTCAAAAGCTCTTTCTCATAAATCTGTGCTGTCAATTCCGGTCTTGAGAACAGTCGGCTCTCATAGGCAATGACATGGCCTTCTTGCATTCAGACCGCACCCAGACTATGACCACAAGGATCACAATATACTTCAAATGACTTCTGCAAGTCCGGCAAAGTCAAAACTGGTACTGTAGTCAATTGGGACTCCTTTTTGAGTCAAAATATGCAGGGGGGAAGCAACCTCTGCAAAGTTTCTAATGAACCGCCTGTAGTACGAACACAAGACCAAGAAGCTTCTAACTTCATGGACATTCTTCAAATCGGGCCAATCATGGATAGTCTCTATATTGGCCGGGTCCATTTGCACTCCTGCTGACACAATGTGCCCCAAAAAGTGTATCTCTGGTAGGAAAAATTCACTTTTCTTTGCATTAATCACCAACTTGTGATTTCGTAATGCCTGAAAGACCTGTAGTAGATGTTCTCTATGTTTTGCCTCATCCTTGGAGAAAACAATGATGTCCTCAAAGAATGTGCCAACAAATAGTCTATACTCTCGAAAAATCTTGTCCATCATCCGGTTAAATGTCGCAAGAGCATTGTTAGGTGGCCAAAAGGCATCGCCAAAAACTCAAATAACCCAAAAGTCGTCCGAGAAATTGTCTTGTAGACATCTTCAGGCGTGATTCGGATCTGATGATATCCGCTCTTCAAGTTGATCCTGCTAAAGCACGAAGATCCCTGTAGTCGGTCAAGAATATCATCGATCCTAGGAATCGGAAATCTGTTCTTGATGGTGATTTTGTTGAGAGCTCTATAATCGATACACATTCTCCAAGATCCGTGTTTCTTCAAAACCAACAACACTGGAGAGCAATACGGTAAAGTACTAGGCTGGACAAGACCCTTGTCCAAGAGGTCTTTCACTTGGTTCATAATTTCTTTGTTTTGGGCTCGACTCACACGGTAAGGTGGTTGGTTCGGTGGTGTGCTTCTAGGGATCAGATCAATGGTATGATCCTTAGGATGAGCGGGTGGTAACTCCCCTGGCACGCCCTCTGAAAAGCTATCGGCATGAGTGTGGAGAAAATCGTGGCTATCTTTATCAAGTTCTGACATATTTGTCCTATTCTCATCACTCAACTAAGATCGAGTAAACAAACAGACTCGATTTCATTAATTTTGAAACGGCCGAAGCCGATACAATAGGGATAGACTCGCCCTTAAGTTTCACATCAAGTACAATAGTTCGGCCCTTCTCTATAGTCAAAGTCGCTTTTCTTGCCCGATAGTCGACCACGGCGTTGTTCTTATGGTACCAGGGAATTCCCAAGAGGACATCACAACGTTCCAAGGGCATTATGTAGAAGTCCTCATGCCCCAAATACCCCTGACAATGCAACCGAAGTTTGCCAATGGCAGGTGTAATGGCTATGTCCCTACTGGGTGCCGCTAGAACTACCTCTGGTAGTGTCCCATGGATCGGGTGTGATCTTGAGCCGTGCCGCCAATTCAGGTGAAATGAAGTTGGCCTTGGCTCCTCCATCAAAGAAAATCAGGGCTTCTTGGACTTTCACTTACCCCAAGCTCGGCAAAGTTCTGTACTCTCATCAATCGTGCTTGGGTCAATACCCATGCAACATGGAACCAGTCTTGCTTTCATCTTGCCTTTTCGTCCACGTTCCTCAACTGCTTTTGGACCCTTAGGCCTGTCTTCATCCTTCTTGTTTTGTTCTTTCGGTGCCTTTTTAGGGCACTTTGCGGAGATATGCCGAGTTTCCCCGCATCCAAAGCACTTCCCCTCTTTGATGTAGAGAGCTCTCTCTCGAAGAGTAAGCTTGGGTCGTGTATCCTTTTCTTTCTTTTCTGGGTTGCTCTTCTTCTTTCCACTTTCATTGTTTGAAGTCTATTCGTTCCTTTGCGTCATGATTTCATCTGTGGGGTAGGTCAAACTGCCTGAATCGATGGCAAAATTCTGTTTCGCATGACTTATCAATTCCTGAATGGAATCTGACTTTTGCTCTAAGCAGCGATCTCAGATCTCTTTAGGAAGTCACAAGGTAAACCGCTCAATCTGCTCTTTGAACAAGATCTTCTTAAATGAAGAGATTGGTAGAAAAGAGCTCTAGAATCTTTCGCAATATGCGTCCAATGAATCTCTCTTGGTCGTCCGAAGATGGTTCCAAGCAGTTTGTATGTCACGTTCGTACTCTGGAGTCAACCGAGAAGAAATAAAAAGCCTTTTAAATTTTAGCCATTTAACTCGTGCTTTCTTGTTCAATAGAAGCGTGGACCACCAAGTTTGAGCATTTCCCCTTAAGTAAGAGGTAGCTCTCCGAATCCTAGAGTGCTGTGAGTAATGCCCTCCAGAGAAAGCAATGTCAAACTGCTGTATGAAGGCCAAAGCCTTCGAAACATCTCGAAAACCAGAAAACATGTCAAATTTAATTGACTGTCCACGTTCTTTGAACTCTCGGACTTTCTTGCTTTTATCTTCCAGAAAGTTATACAGGTTGGCTTTGTAAAAATTCTTCTTCCTTGCATAGAATTTGCGGCCATCGGAGTCGGAACTATCCGAAGACGAGTCCTCTATAGAACTGTCCGAAATTGGGCAAGATTTAGACTTCTTTGCCTTTTTCTTGCCCTTTTCGAAGCCTTGCTTTTTGCCTTTTCTGTCTTCTTCGCTTGAATTGGAAGAGCTAGAAGAACTCTCAGAAGAAGAAGAACTAGGTAATCCTTCAAACCGCACACGCTTCTTCTGCTTTCTTGCCGAGGCAAAAGTAGATTGACGACACAAATAACCCGGGAAGTCAGTTCCTTTCTTCTGCTTTTTGTCGTGCTTTTCAGTTTTGTTCTGCACGTCAAAAAGCTGAGAAATCCGTGCATCAACCACCTCTTCTAATTCTTGCTCAGTAAACATCCTTGGAGTAGGAGGTTTCTTGAGTATCGGTTTGGGGGGTGGTTCTGTGGTTTGCTGCCACTGTGCATACACCTCGTCGAAGGAGGTCTGGGTGATAATTTTTGCAAATTTCGGGTCCTTTGTAAAATTTAACATCATCTTTCCTTCATCGTCGATCAATCGTCGACGCTCCATCTCTTCAAGCTCCGTTGGAGTAGGCCGAGGTGGCCCGTACTCCTCGCGTGAATCTTCTTCATGATCTCTTCCCGCATCTCCAGATGCAGAGGAAGTCGATTGATCTCTATCTGAATCCATAAGTGCCGCGTAAAAAGGATCAGATTTCCCGGTAGAAGAGAAATCGGCTGTGCTCTGATACCATTGTAACAGACTTGGACACTCCAAGTTGAGATTCTACCGCGATACCACAAGAATTCACTTCGAAACAGTTCACAGTTCACAATTGATTCGACACTGGCCCGATGGAGCTCCGTGCCTAGAGATATTGGCCCCAAAGACTGGCGCCCCTTACGGTATTTCTTTTTGTATTAATTTGCAACTCAAAAGTATGAGGGATAAAATGGGCCTGCTTGCTGAACCTGCAGATAATGGTCCATATACCATCATTCCCTGTTGGCGTCCTTGGAAGATCAAAGATAAAGTCCATAGCAATGCTTTCCCATGTCTTATCCGGAATCGGCAGTGGTTGTAACAACCCTGGTGCCTTTTGCCTGTCAAACTTGACCTTTTGGCAAACTATGCATGCTCGCACAAAGGCATCCACATCTCTCCTCAAGGTAGGCCAATAGAAGAACGTCTCTACCGCTTTAACTGTTGCATCAATGCCACGATGCCCTGCATACGGTGGGACATGACTCTCTTCCATGACCTTATGTCGCAATGGCCTAGTGACACAAAGTCTGCCATGCATCATCATAAAACCGTCGCTGAGGAGGTAGTGCTCGTGATGTTGCCCCTCTTGTAACTGTTCAAAGATCCTTGCAAAATCTTCATCAGCAGTATACTGTTCCTTCATGTCATCTAACTCATGATAATAAGGAATTGACACAGCTGAAATTTGTGGCTTTCTTGATAACGCATCAGCCACAACATTCTTCTTGCCTTCCACATGCATAATCTTTCTGGAAGTGGAACATGGAAAGAATGTTTGCCCATCGCATATGCTTTTCGGATAACTTTGACTGTGTCAAGAAGTATCGCAAGGTCTGATGATCTGTTTGGACAACAAAATCAGCACCTAAGAGGTAGTGCTTCCAGCTAGAAAGCGCATGAATAACGGCCAAGAGTTCTTTCTCATAGACTTGCATAGTCCTCTCTGGCCCTTGCAAAATTCGGCTTTCATATGCTACTACCCGTCCATCTTGCATTAGCACTGCTCCGATGCTACTGCCACACGCGTCACATTGGACCACAAATGACTTCCTGAGATCTGGCAAAACAATAACTGGATCTGAAGTCAACTTTTCCTTTAAGAGACTAAAAGCTGAAATCTCTTTTTGGGTCCATCTGAAAGTGACCTCTTTCTTTTGCAATGTGTGAAGAGGCGATGCTATCTCGGCAAAATTTCTGATAAACCTTCTATAGTAGGAACACAATCCCAAGAAGCTTCTGACATCGTGCACAGTCTTCAAGCCTGGCCATGTCTTGATAGCTTCGACCTTTGCGGGATCCATTCTAACACCATCCTTTGAGACTATGTGGCCCAGAAAGTGGATCTCTTCCAGGAAGAATTCACTTTTCTTAGGATTGACAAGTAACCTGTGACTGCGCAGCTCTTCGAACACAATGGTCAAGTGACGCCTATGCTCCTCTTCATTCTTCGAATACACAATCATGTCATTGAAGAATGTTCCAACAAACTGTTGATGCGAGCGGTAAATCCGGTCCATCATTCTGTTGAACGTGGCAGGAGCATTTGTTAGCCCAAACGGCATCACTAGAAACTCATAAAGACCAAATGTCGTTCTAAACGCAGTCTTGTGCACATCCTCTGGGCTTATACGAATCTGATGGTACCCACTCTTCAGGTCTATCCTGCTGAAAATTGCAGCACCCTCTAAACGATCGAGAATATCATCAATGCGAGGAATAGGAAACCTATTCTTGATGGTATTCTTATTCAACGCACGGTAATCAATACACATGCGCCATGAGCCATCCTTCTTCTGCACTAGGAGCACTGGGGAGCAAAAGGGTGAAGAACTAGGCTGAATCAGCCCCTTCTCTAATAACTCCTCAACCTGGCCCATAATCTCTTTCTGCTGCGCCGCACTAACCCTGTAGGGAGGTCTATTTGGTGGGCTACACCCTGGCACCAAATCTATCCGATGGTCCTCAGGTCTCTCTGGCGGCAATTGCGACGGTAATGAATCAGAAAAACAGTCACTAAACTTTTGCAAAAATGCTGACCTTTCTTTATCTAACACAGATAAATTTGACTGATCCCTATCTGAGACATCACGTGCAAAAATCAAGTACACAGAAAGATGATTCTTTATTAGAGAAGTGATAGCAGAAGCAGATACAATAGGGACTGACTCTCCTTTAAGCTTTACATCCAAGATGTGAGTTTTGCCCCTATGCTGTACAGTGATCTTTTTGTTGTAGGCATCCAAGACTCCATGCACTCGGAACATCCACGGGATCCCCAACAAGGCGTCACAACCTTCCAGCGGCATGATGTAAAACTCTTCAGTGTCCACATACGACTGAATATGCAGACGCAGTTTTCCAATGATGGGAGTAACACACTCTGAGTGGCCTGGACATGCCAACCCTGCCTCTGCGGTGTACCCCATCTCTTCAGCTTTGATGCCGAGCTTCATAGCTAACTCTGGTGAGATAAAGTTGGCTTTGGCACCTGGATCAAAGAAGATGAGTGCCGTCTGATCCCTAACTTTACCCCATGCCCTGCATAACTCACTGGCATCTGTGCTGGGCCTGTCACCCACCATGTCTGGCACTAAACCTGCCGTGGGTTTTGGCTTCTTGCCTTTCTGGTCTTCTTTATCCTCTGAGTCAGCTGGCCTTTTCCTTTGTGGACAATTGATAGAAATATGACCAGGCTGCTCGCATATAAAGCATTTGTTCTCAGCCATTAGGACCTTCTTTTCCTCGAGCGACTTGCGCACAAAAGGCTTCCTTTTCTGTTTCTTTGCCTGCGCTCCAGAAGTCCCAGCTGAATCCTTGTCCTTGGTGGCCTTTTTTGACCCCTGTGACGCATCAGGAGCCGTCTTCACAAAGGGCTTCTTCGCTGAATTTTTCTTTTGCTGCCCTCCTTTATCACTGCTCAGAAATCCACTGTCCTCTCCTTTCAACAAGGCAAGACCAGTGTTCGCAACTTCCATAAGCTGAGTAAGGGTAGCCACTCTATTCTTTGTACAGTAATCGCGAAGCCCTTTAGGCAGCCCACAACAATACTTCTCTATCTGCTCTGTCAATGGCACAAATCTGTAGGAGGTCACTGAGAGTAATGCTTTACAAAACCTCCTATTGTACTCCAGCAAGCTCTTGCACGAAGCTGCCGTAAGCTGGTGCCAATCTGTCAAGACATCGGCTTCAAATTCATTTGATAGCCAAGCAGATGCAAACATTTGCTTGAAGTAAACCCAAGTGGCGGGTGCCTGTCCTTGCATTAACAATGTCGTCCACCATGTAAGCGCATTGTCCTTTAAGAAAGTGGCAGCTTTCCTGACCTTCGAGGCCTCTGTAAAATTCCCTCCCGCATAAGCTGTATCAAACTGCTGGAGGAAAGTGAGTGCCTTTGTCTTGTCCTCGAAACCACTGAAGGTACTGAACTTTACCGCTGCACCACCTTCTTTGTAAGCCTTCGGCTTCTCTAGTGCCCCCAAATTGTCATACGGAATGGTCTGCAACATGGGCACTGTACTAGGCATGATCGGCACGTGTTGGCCATTCACATTTTGCGTCAGAGGTGCGATATCTGGCTGCTGTCCAGAAAAACCAGCCATGCCAAAATGACCCTGTGGCACCCCAAACTGGCCCTGGTTGCCGTGGAAACCTTGCTGCATGCCGATAGTACCATACATGGGGTTTGGCATGTGCCTTGCATACCCCCGAACACTGTTCCTGGCATGTACGGCTGACTTCCAGACGCATAACCAGCCATACTTTGGAACACTGATCCACCCCCGAAATACCCAGGATGTACCGTGGGTGGTGGAAAAACTGAGTGCATAGCCTGGTATCCAGCTCCCTGTCCATTCAAGACAGCATGCTGGCTCTGAAAGGTGGCGGGCTGAACTGGCATAACCTGTGGAATAGGCGTTCTAGCCACTTGTTCAAGCACGGGAGGAATCTGCTTTGGAGCCCCCGACTCCGCAACATGCGAGTGTTCCCTTTCCTCCTGCGCCTCATGAAGTACCTGGGCTTGAGCTTCAACAAGCTCCGTACGCGGCGTAGGTTGCCTATTTTGCTGTTGCACTGGTGGCGCTTGTAAGAATTCCATAAACCTCGGATTCTGCACCAGTTACGAAAAGACATTCACCGCGGCAACTAACTGAGTCTTAAACGCATCATCCTCAAGTTGCCCTGTCATAAAGCCCTGTACTACTGGAGAGACATTCACGTTGACAGGAGGTACAGACTGACGGGGCCGTGAGCTCTCGCCAATCTCAAAAACCATAGGAATCTCCTGCCTGTCCTTTGGAGAGGAACCCTCTTCCATAATTCCCTTCCCCTTGTCGGCCATAGTGTAATCCCCGCGTTCTTGCACTGTGTGTCTTTACCCTGAACAATCCAGGCTCACTCTTTGAGGAAAAAGTGATTGATGTCCCGGCAACGGAACCATGAAACCGGCCCGTAGGGCGGTAGGCGTTGGCTTTCACCCGAAATTCTTTACTTTATACACACACACAGAGCACTTTGCAAAGAGAACCTGTAATGGGAATTAACACTTCAACTCACACACGGCTCGGAAGCTAGAATGCTCCGAGCAGACGCCGACAACCTGTAGGCCCCAAAATTGGCGCCCCTTTCGGTATTTCTTTATTCTTTAGGAGGGTAAATTACAAGGTAAGGTCCTGGGAATCCTTCAAGTGTATCCACCTAGATACCATTTGATTTGGCCAAATTTCGGCAGCATAACAGCCCCAAAACTTGCGCGAAACCAGTTCCCCTGCTGGAACTCGCTTGCACTGTCGTATACCCTCTGATTCCTGTCCAAAAACAGTAAATTCAGCACGCTGTATTTACTGGTTTTTGCCCTGTTTTCAGCCCCAAACAGTCCCCTAACTATCCTTTGCTAGTGGGGCACGATTCCCAATGATCCTGGCGTCCGTATGGCTGAAAAACAGTCAAATTACAGCGCATACACAGCGCTGATTTTGCACCTGTACGGTGAGGTTATGACCCTCACCAGTGCCTGCTTTGGAGCAGCAGTTAGCTACCCCTGTTCCTGCTCAAGGAGGCTCTTGCCTCAGCACAAAAGCATGAACCCACACAACTGTACATCAGTCAAATGAGTAGCCCTCTTGTGGGGCATCACATAACTACACGTAGGGGAGAAAGAGAGCAGTATGTAGCGTGCGGGGCATCACTCCCGTCACCATACTGTGCATAGAGGGCAAGGTAAGCATTCCATAGCTTCTGTACCTGTTGCAATCCGCCTGTGGCTGAAAATGGCGCCCCCTTTGTTGATATGCAGCTCGTTTTTGCCTCCCAGAGTGGCAGAATCGCTCACAAGCTGACACGTCGCCCAGTTTCCGAGTTTGGGCTTTCCCTGCTAAAAATATCTCAACTGGTGCGTCAGTTGACTTCGCGGCAGAGTTGTAAAGTGTTCCCCTAGTCATACCGAAGGTAATGACGCGAACACATTTCGTGGCCCAAAATAGCAGTTCCCTAAATTTTAGGAGATGCTTCCGTTGGGCTCCCACTGGTCTTCTGACCATCTATCCTCATTGGGACCGCATCCAAAAATGCAATGTGGCCCAACTGTCGGATACTTTTTGTTGGTAGTCCCACCTTGACTTTACGCCTTAATTGAGTTCACTTCCTAGTATCCACCAACTTGCTAAGTGCGACGGGGGGGACCTATATGATCTTGCTCTGAGCCTAGACATCCTCTTACCATACGAATTCCAGTGCCGACCACTTTCCGTCTGCGGGTGAATCTACCGTTCACATTGGCCATACAATGTCCGACCGTTTGCTACTTCAAAAAGAGGGTCTCAAAATAAATAAAATAAACCCCATTGGAAAGAAACCAACAACCAAGGTTAGCAGTTGCCACATCTCTGTGACATGGTTAATAACTGCCACGTCCTCGTGACAGAGTGGGAGGCTCTCACTCTCAGACTCTGCGTCGAGATGCTCTGAGAAGTGGGAAGCTTGACCACACTTATAAATAGATTACAAGGGATGCCAAAAGCAAAGCCCCAAAAGCTGCCTTTAAAAATCTAGGGCTTTCAAAAGCTCTCTCTCTCTCTCTCTCTCATTCTCTTGCAATTTACACACAATAAAGCAAGTCAACTCAAGCCCTGTCTCCCTTTCTACATTGCGTAGAATAAAGCAAGCCTATTTGCGTAGGAAAAACTGCCCAAAAGCTGCCATCCGTACCATCTGCCACGTGGCTGCTTTTCCGCAAATAGCGCCACGTTTTCTGCCGCAGATTTCGGAGGATCGTACGGCAGTGCCAGGTCAGCATTCTGCCCACATTTCCGAGAGATTGTCCATGCCAAGGGGTAGGTGTGTGTGTGTACAAGGGCTGCCATGTCACTGGGTTGTGATACTGTCCGTCATCAGCCACGCCAGCTACAACATTGGTTGGAGCAGAAGCTCGCTCATGCATTCATGTATCAGTATTGGTCGGACATTTGGAGCCTTCATGTCAGCCGTCGTATTTCGTATTTCCTTCGGATGCTAGCGCATGCAGGTCTCCCGGTTGGGACGTGGGCTGCTCAGGCAGCACGTGTAACAGACTTGGACACTCGCAAGTCAAGAATCTACCGTGACACCACAATAAATCACTTCAAAACAGTTCACAATTCACAACTAATTCAACACCGGCCCGGCGGAGATCCGTGCCTAGAGATAATGGCTCCAAAGATTGGCGCCCCTTTCGGTATTTCTTTTTGTATTACTCTGCAACTCAAAGTACAAGCGAGTAGTCGGGACTCACTTTCAGACTCTGCGTCGAGATGCTCTGAGAAGCGAGAGCCCAAACTACCAATATATAGATTTACAAGGGATGCTAAAACCAGAGCCCAACCAGAGCCCAAACGCTTCAAAATCAAAATCATGTTCTTTCTCTCTCAAGCTCTCTTGAGCCAAAGCAAAAAGCAGAAGAGCTCTCTCTCTCTCTCTCTCTCTCTCTCTCCAATTTGCGGAGATAAAATTAAGCAAAAGCTGCCACAAGCTGCCCTGCTTTTCTGCTGCCGCAAATCCGCCGCAAAACACGGACGTCCATACAGCCTGCCACGTGTCAGCTAGCCCGTGAAATGCGTCGCAAATTTCGGAGGGTTGTCCGTATGTTGCAGCCACGTCATTATTCAGCAAATATGCCATGTTAGCATTTGTGGGCAAGGGTGGGTGTATGTGAGTGTGCACTGAGCAGTCACGTCACCATTTTGAGACATACCCCCCTCTTGAAAGCATTGTGATCGCCCTCGATTACCTGCAAAACAGACAGAAGCCATAAACTGTCTTAGCAGACACTGACTGTTAGTACCGACCCGCTAGGAACACACATCTAGCACATGTACCAAATCGACAGTCACATCACATGACATCACTTGACATCACAGGACATCTTGACATCACAAAACATCGCATGACAAATCACGTTCAACATTCATTCGGATCTTAGGCCATGATTTATCGGCAATGCAATTAGCAATCGCATCTAGATCCACTCGGGACCTCGTAGATGCCCGATTGACTAATCCGTATTGCAACCATGTCTATCGAGATCATTTAGACAAAAATGTTGCAGTCATTACGTTTATCAATTCCTACACTTAAACAAGTCAAGAACAATTCAGTTTCATATTATCCGGAATTCCATTTCATAAAGTCATTACAGCGTAATAATGTCAGCTCTCAGTATCCCTGAAGCTCAAAGAGACATCAGTGACTCTAGCATAAAAAAATCGAGGCATCTGTTGACAAAGGAGCGGAGTAACTCCTCTCTTGTGCATACCCACTGCACCAGATTTTCGGCCAAGCTGAATTCGGGGTTACAGTTGGAAGACTATGCTAAACCAAAAGCTTCAAGGTAAAGTTTCACAATCTGCCGAGTATTTGCTAGGTCCCTCCTCCATCCACTTCGCATCCAATGCAGGATATTTCTTGAATGTAACCAAGAATCGCCTTATCCCTTTACCCTTAATCTTTCTGTCTTTATGTGCCAATATCTGTTCTAGAACAAGGATCTCCTCGTTTTCTTTCACTTCGGGTTGCTGATCAGGCTCCCCATCTTCGGGCACATCGCCTTTAAAAGGCCTCAAGAGACTCACATAAAAAGCATTGTGAATCCTTCAAGTTCTGGGCAGCTTCAGTCGGAAGGAGACATCGTTTATCTTTCGGAGATCTGGAAAGGTTCGTAGTATCGCATATTAAGCTTTGGAAAAAGCCTTTCCTTTACCTTTTTCTTTCTCAGGTGTGCCTTCTGAAAACGAAAGAGCACCCAATCGTTCTCCTTCAATTTCAAATCGCGTCAATCGCGATCTGTTGCCTTTTTCTGTCTTTCTTGAGATTTCTGCAAAGCCTCGCGGACCTTGGCAAAAGTTGTGTCCAAGTCGTGCGTGTACTCATGGGCTTCAAAAATCTTATCTTTCGTACTTAGAAGGGTGGAACCTTTGTAGCACCTTCAATAATCTCAAATGGCACCTTCCCTGTCGAAGAGTGTATCGTGTTATTGTAGGCAAATTCCACCAAAGGTAAATACTTTTCCCTTTGAGTCTTCTGATCCGAGATGTAGGACTTCAATAAATCTAGTACTACTGAATTGGCAACCTCAGATTGCCCGTCAGTCTGCGGGTGGAAAGATGAGGAGAATTGCAACCGTGTGCCAATGTCGCCACTTAGTAAGAGCATGGATAACCGCCAAAAGCTCTTTCTCATAAATCTGTGCTGTCAATTCCGGCCTTGAGAACAATCGACTCTTGTAGGCAATGACATGGCCTTCTTGCATTAAGACTGCACCCAGACTACGACCACAAGCATCACAATATACTTCAAATGACTTCTGCAAGTCCGGCAAAGTCAAAACTGGTACTGTAGTCAATTTCTCTTTCAATGTCTGAAAGGCAGTCACCTTTGTGGGTCCCTACGAGGAAGGGACTCGTTTTTGAGTCAAAATATGCAAAGGGGAACCAACCTCTGCAAAGTTTCTAATGAATCGCCTGTAGTACGAACACAAGCCCAAGAAGCTTCTAACTTCATGGACATTCTTCTGATCGGGCCAATCACGGATAGTCTCTATATTGGCTGGGTCCATCTGCACTCTTGCTGCTGACATAATGTGCCCCAAAAAGTCTCTCTCTGGTAGGAAAAATTCACTTTTCTTTGCATTTATCACCAACTTGTGATTTCGTAATGCCTAAAAGACGTGTAGCAGATGTTCTCTACGTTCTGCCTCATCCTTGGAGAAAACAATGATGTCGTCAAAGAAAGTGCCAACAAATAGTCTATACTCTCGAAAAATCCTGTCCATCATCCGGTTACATGTCGCAGGAGCATTGGTTAGGCCAAAAGGCATCACCAAAAACTCAAATAACCCAAAAGTCGTCCCAAAAGCTGTCTTGTAGACATCTCCTGGGATCTGATGATATCTGCGATCTTGCTAAAGCACGAGGAATCGGAAATCTGTTCTTGATGGTGATTTTGTTGAAAGCTCTATAATCGATGCACATTCTCCAAGATCCGTCTTTCTTCAAAACCAACAACATTGGAGAGCAATACGGTGAAGTACTAGGCTGGACAAGACCCTTGTCCAAGAGGTCTTTCACTTGGTTCATAATTTCTTTGTTCTGGGCTCGGTTCACACGGTAAGTGGCCGGTTCGGTGGTGTGCTTCCAGGTATCAGATTAATGGTATGATCCTCAGGGCGAGGGGAAGATCTGGAGATGTTTGTGCATGCCATGTAATCTGAAGATATGGGCCACAAACAGTCTCGCTAAGTGATCCGGCTTGACTGTTTTCTTCATTGGAATGAAATGAGCTTGCTTGCTAAACCTGTCAATATCAGTCCAGATACCATCGTGACCACTCTATGTTCTCGGGAGATCAAAAATGAAATCCATTGCAATACTTTCCCAAGGGCGGGTGGGTATAGGCAAAGGCTGTAACAATCCCTGTGCTTTATGCTTGTCAAACTTGACCTTCTGGCATACCAAGCAACTGCGCACAAACTCGTCCACATCCTTCTTGAGTGTGCATAGTCTAGAACAACTGTGATTTTGACCACCAGCACCAGTGGCGTTTTTGCCAGTAGTACCAGCACCCTATCGATTTCAGCCCTAAGCATCCGCTAGTACTTGGAGATCCAGATCAGCCCAACATCTTTCAGAATTAAGCCTCATGCAATATCGATTGCAGATTTCAACTATAGCCTCATAGTCAGATCGCAGTTCCAAGTCAAATCAGCCCAACGTTTTTAGTTTTCAGCCCTTAGCCTCGTAGATCCGAGCATCAGTAGCAAGATCCCATATCTTAGCATCTAGGAACATTGTATCAACATTTGTGCAATCTAAAGCAAAATTCAAATGCCTCTCTAGCGATAGAGAGGGGACCCTTGGAGGGGGGGGTTTGGGACCCCATTTGGTGTTAGTGTTCTTTGTCTATCACTCACAGAACCTTCACTCACAATATCACTCTCTTCTCTATCTAGTCTAGTGCACATTTCTCTCATGAAGTAAAAGAAAATCTCTCACTTGGTAAAAGGAACCTTGAGTACGCATTGAGCACTCATCTCGAGCATTCACCATAAATCACTTCCACTGCACCTTACAGGTGCTATATGGTTTAGTTTGAAACATATGAGACTAGCCTAGCATTGGCACAAAATCCCCTTGGGTTTAGTAGAGCTTATTGTCATTTGTACTAGCGGGGGCAGGGGATGAATCTAGCTAGTCTTGGTGTCTTTCTCCAGAGTTTCGCCCGCATATTACAGAGATTGGCAGTAGCCTTGGTGTTGCGTTGGGTTAGGATGATATCACCATCTTTGTAAAATGCCCATATATCCTCAACCAAAATAGTAAATGGTGATTGCCCTCTGGCCGTCGCATAGGCTGACGTACTAAGTGTAAAATAGCATATAGCAATACATAAGTATTTGCCAGTCTCTAGCCTCAGTCTCACCCACATATACTTGGCATGATCTTCTCTGCAAGCAATGTGTATCATGGGTTGCAACTCCCTCCCTGTAAGTACAACCACTCCGCTAGACCCTCGTCCTCGAGCTCTGATCTTGTCTCGTGTCTATTGGCGGACTCCCATCTATATCCACTAACATGTGGTAAACTCTATCTAGGTGCCTTATGCGTCTCCTCCCAGTGAAGCTGTCCTCAAAGGCTCCTATATCCCGTCTCAGAGTGTCACAAACGGGAGCACATAACAATATAAAATATACGCAGATAAATAGAATTTATCACTTAATACTGAAGCTAGAGGATATACAAAGAGAAATAGAGGGAGAGCGAGAGAGATAGAGAGTGAGAAGATCGACACAGTACTCGGGACCTGAAGATGGGCTGGTCCCCCTTGTAATAGTATCTTTATTATTGAGGAGAAGTCTATACAATCACTTGAACCGAACGTATTACCACATTCGTTCTAGTATAAGACTCGATTGTTCCCGAAAGCCTCTGCTTCCTATTCCTAGAGCAAAACCCTATTTCAAGGAACTTTCGTTCCTTATTCCAAATCTCGAGAACCAAGGTTCTCGCCTCTGGATCTCACCTTCCAGACTCAGGGCATGGCATCCCTGCAACTCTCTGACTCTGTTTCCAGAGTCCTAGGGCAAAACCTATTCCAAGGAACTTCCGTTCCTTATTCCAAATCCTCGAGAACCAAGGTTCTTGCCTCTTCCAGACTCAGGGCATGGCATCCCTGCAACTCTTTTTTGACTCTGTTTCCAGAGTCCTCTTCCCGCAAAACAACTTTGCTTTCCCAGACACGAAGTCCTTACTTGGGAATCCCAACTTCCGGATGACAACTTGAGAGACTATCTCTCTCCAATCCATGGATCTACTTCCCAAACTCGGGTATGAAACCCTTGGGCTGATCTGGCTCTAGTTCCTCAGAGCTCTTTCTCCTGCAGAGGCTCATGCCTTCCTCTGCTCCTACTCCCTCGTGAAGCGGAAGTGCACCTTCAAACACACACAAACACGGGATAACAATTCGAATGGCGAATCCACAATTGATACCTCTCGCTCTTTGCGCGGGAAAAGCGACCTCCGTGCTTCGTAGTCTCGCGATCTCTTGCGTCTTCTAGCGGCAGATTCTCCTCTTGCTGGCGCCGGCAACTCCCTCTCTGAGAGAGGGCGTGTGAAGCTCCCTGTCCACGATAGGAATAATTGAGCGCTGGTGTCCGCATAGAGATCACGGCTGGTTTTTTTTTTTATACTCTTTTGCCAGAAAGAGGGAGAGAGAAAGCGCTGTCTGATCTGTTGCCTTATTTATTAGAGCCTGCCCACTTATTAAGTGGGCAGCCGGTCACCTTTTAAAAATGGTTTGAACCTGCCCAAAAACTTAATAAAATCTTAGAAGTTGAAAACAATGCTTACATAGCACTTCCTAGGCGTCCTTGGATGCAACCGCATGCATAGATGCAATGTAGACATGGACTTCCTCGCGGGAAAGCATCAGCTTTCCCGAAAAGAAACCTGATTTCTGCTCAAATTTTCCTCTGAACCCATCTTCAATGAAGTGCTTGCCCATTCCTTGTGCACAATTCTGACACAGTTCGGAATTTCCTCTTGACTATGGATATTCCCTTTCCGATGCACCAGTCACCCACCTTGTGACGCATCAGGAATACCCATCACCTAGTCCTTTCCTACTGAACTTACGGTACAATCTCCTTCACGATGCTCTCTGTTACCCATCCTATGACGCATCAGAGATGTCCGTTCCCGGATGGTTGGATACTTCTTCCTGATGCTCCTTGTCACCCATCCGATGTGACGCATCAGAAGTACCCGTTTCTGTTGGCATTACAGATATTTCGTTTCATAGTGCTCCCGTCATCACTTTGAATGATGCACTAGAAATATATGTACTCGGATGTCTCCAGTGAGAAAAACCCTCTCGCTTAAAATTCCAATAATTCATTTAAAATTATTTTGCCTTGTGTTGCAAGCGAGAAAACCCTCTCACTTGTAAATCCAATAATTCATTTAGAAGTATTTTTCTGTTAGATAAAGCCAATTTAGCAACATCCCTCTCACTTATAAACAGTTGTCCTCAACTGTAGAGATCCAATTGAACTGCCGAGGAGAAACCAAAAAGATTCCAAATCTTGCTCAACGGTGAGCTGAGCTAGTCCTTTCTCAAAAGAGAACCTAAAAATTTAATTAAACAAAAATTCCAATAATTCATTTAAAATTATTTTGCCTTGTGTTGCAAGCGAGAAAACCCTCTCACTTGTAAATCCAATAATTCATTTATAATTATTTTTCTGTTAGATAAAGCCAATTTAGCAACATCCCTCTCACTTATAAACAGTTGTCCTCAACTGTAGAGATCCAACTGAACTGCCGAGGAGAAACCGAAAAGATTCCAAATCTTGCTCAATGATGAGTTGAGCTAGTCCTTTCTCAAAAGAGAACCTAAAAATTTAATTAAACAAAAATTCAATAATTCAATACTTACCTTAGCGGTTTATGTCGTTCCTCTAGTTTATGCCAATCCGAAGATTCCTTGTGCATTGCCGCACGTCTTTCCACGTTTTTCCTCTAGCGGGTTGTTACCACCTGCATTGTTTTCTTTACGCCTACTTGCGTCTATTTCTTGCGGAAATCATCAAGAATTTTTCACTTAGCAAGCATCTAGGTCTGCTCGCAAAATCTTAGGCAGATAAAAATTCTAGCCATACCATTCTGTGAACATAAGTTCAAACTCGGCCTACTTAAGGGCGATCGAACCCGCTTTAGATCTCAAGGATGTTCTCCCATATGTGGTTAAGGTAAATCTTACCATTTTAAACGGTTGGCGAATTATATTCTTACGAACATAATAGTTTGAATTTATTCCAGCAGCGTGTAAATGCTACTTGACCTCCTCATGGAGGAACATACACCGCAATCAAAAGTTGCTACTGTAATGGTAAAAGCACATAGCGTACTCAATGATCAACGACCATCAGAAAACCTCTTCTCCGTAGAGAAACTCAAATTCCTTCTACCGAACACATCTCAAATAGAGATTCTCGTGTCGGAATATCCTTGCGCGCAAAAAGGCGCTCAAGAGAGTATAACAAACTCTCGTCCAGTTCGTTGGCATAGGTTTGCATCTTCGTGTGTTATCCATGTACCCAAAGATGTACATAATTCTTTAGAGTTTTGGTGAACCTGGGAAATTACCTTCCCTTTGAAAGATCCTTAGAGCGAAGACGCTCAACTTGACAATTCCTTGTCTCGATCTTAGAGCAAAACCTGCTCATCAAATAAACTAGGATTTCAATCCTTGGACAGGTCGTAGCCGTCGCTTGTTCCTTCCCGCATAAAGAGAGTGTTCATTCACTTGTGCGAAAAGCAATACCATAGTTTCCATTAATTCGTTTAGGCTTCAAGCTTAGCGAAAGCTTTTACTTTGCTTGAAACCTCGGAATTGTTCCTTCCTTTTTACCGTCCTACCCGCAATAGCAGGTAATTTGTTGGAGAACTACCGGATATCAGATCTTTAGTTGACCTTTCGGCTAGTTGAGCAAACCAATTCATATCAGAAAACAATGTTTCAAATTGATCCTACTCTCATAAACACTCGAGAGTGAGTAGTCCCGGCTAGACATGACCATACCTCGTGCAAAAGAGCAAACATGCACAATGCACTTTATGATTTCCTCAAAGATGTAACTTTGATCAAAAACCTGCCCTCTCACTTAAAGTTGAGGGTCTTCTGATTCCTTCTTTGCAAAACTTTCTCCAAATGACAACTCATTCTTCGAGGAGAGAGAACAAATTTGTAGTGTTTTCTTTTTCATGATTCCCATCCTACTGCCGAGATTAAATTCTTCCTACACTGAAGTGTACACTTTCAGCTTGCACCTCTGACTCCACCATCCGTTGCAAAGTATCTTACGGATGTGTGTACAAAATTCGGGGAAAAGTCCTTCTTTAAATTTCTTCATCTTTCCTTCCTCAGAGAGGGTCAAGAGTGGAGTGGTCTTGGCAAGAGTAAACCACTACTTGCTTTGACTCGCTCGTGCTCCCATCGGGCAAACCTATCCCAATCTTCTTTGATGCCTTCCTCAAAGCGTCGAAGGTGAGGCATGTGACCAAACACCTCAAGGGGATTGCAAGTACTTAGTGGTATACCAAAACTCTCATAAACTCTCGAGAGTGAGTAGTCCCGGTTAGACATGACCATACCTCGTGCAAAAGAGCAAACAAGCACAATGCACTTTATGATTTCCTCAAAGATGTAACTTTGATCAAAAACCTGCCGTCTCACTTAAAGTTGAGGGTCTTTTGATTTCTTAATTGCAAAACTTTCTCCGAATGACAACGTATTCTTGGAGGAGAGAGAACAAAATTGTAGTGTTTTCTTTTTCATGATTCCCATCCTATTACCGGGATTAAATTCTTCCTACACCGAAGTGTACACTTTCAGCTTGCACTGCTGACTCCACCGTCCGTTGCAAAGTATCTTACAGATGCGTGTACAAAATTTGGGCAAAAGTCCTTTGTTGAATTTCTTCACCTTGGTTTGAACGTGCCCAAAAACTTAATAAACAATGCTTACACATCACTTCCCAGGCATCTCTGGATGCAACTACATGCACAAATGCAATGCAGACATGGATTTCCTCGCGGGAAAGCATCTGCTTTCCCGAAAAGCAACCCTCTATCTCAGAAGGCAACTGTATTTCCTTTAAGTTTCCTCTCAACCCATCTTCATTCAAGTGCTTGCCCATTCCTTGTGCACAATTCTGACATAGTTCGGAATTTCCTCCTGATTATGGATATTTCCTTTCCAATGCACCGCACCCGTCACCCACCTTGTGACGCATCAGGAATACCCATCACCTAGTCCTTTCCTATCGAGCGGTACAATCTCCTTTGCGATGCTCTATGTCACCCATCCTATGACGCATCAGAGATATCCGTTCCCGGATGGTTGGATACTTCTTCCCGATGCTCCGTGTCACCCATCCCATGTGATGCATCAGAAGCACCCGTTCCTGGTGGCCTTACAGATATTCTGTTTCACAGTGCTCCTGTCATCACTTTGAATGACGCACTAGAACTATCTGTACTCGGATGTCTCCAGTGAGAAAAACCCTCTCACTTAAAATTCCAATAATTAATTTTAATTTTTTTTTTCCTTGGTGTTCCAAGCGAGAAAACCCTCTCACTTGTAAATCCAATAATTCATTTAGAATTATTTTTATATCAGATAAAGCCAATTTAGCAGCATAGAGACCCATTATAGTTCCAAGTAGCAATGTTGAGTTTGGTCCCATAGGCCTCTGATCGTCGTGTGGCATGTCTCTACATAATCACAACACGGCCCTCTCTGTCTAGAAAGCCACCTTCCCCTTCTCCCTTGCTGCCTTGATGTGTGGCATGACCTCCATGATCCATCATGTGTGCTAGTTCTGCCAAGGTAAGATCATCTCTTGAGAAGACACCTGTCTTCTTTAAAGTTGGACTCGTCACGTGACACATCCCAACCCTATGTGTCCGTGGACAAGCTACACCATAGCAAGGTTCAGTCAGTTTAGATTAGCAGTGATCTGGCACTTTTGTGAGTCTATTCGTAGACCGTGCATGCCCAGTCACTTAGCATAGATGCATATCCTCCGGTTGCACACAGCATGATCATCGGAATTCCCATCAGAATCCATTAGCATCAGTTAGGGGAATTTTCCAGTGCATTTAGCCTATTTTCCTATTTATTGGGATTTTCACTTATTATTTTTAAGTGACTTTCCTACAAAAGTAGGTAGGGCAATTTTGCTAAGTTAATATATAAGCAAACCAAAGTTCACACTTTCTGGCAGAAGCGGCAGCAGGAGCACCTTGCTCAACAGGCAACTTCTCAGCAAGACCAACCCCCGCGACTACTCTGGCGTTTTCTCCACAGAAGACCTAGCGTTTTTGCATCAGATCAGCCTTGGCGATTTGTGCACAGCAGATCAGCCCCAGCGTCACCACGACACAGCAGATCAGCCTAGCGTTTTTGCATTTGCAGAACCCTGGCGACAGAAGGACCAATTTCAGCCCCTGGCGTTTTTGGATTTCAGCAGCAAATTAAGACCGGCATTATTCACCTAAAGTGTAGCAGATTCAGCCCGTAAAGACCATCAGTTTTCAGCCCTAAGAAACCTCATTTTTCAGCCAAGAAAACGCAGCCAAAACAGTCATTTTCAGCCACCGAAACAGTCCCGAAATTCAGCGATTAGAAGATCTCAGATTTCAGCCATCGTCGTCGTCGTCGTCGTCGTCACCGTCACCGTCATAGTCGTCGTCGTCATCGGCATAGACCAAGTTGCATAGTCCATTGCATACGCATTGTACACCTTTGTGCAATCAAAGAATAGACCACTCTCGCCGACGAGAGTGGGGCCTTCGGAGGAGGGTTTTTCAACCTCTCGGGTGTCGTATCTCTTCTCTCTCCTTCTCTCAGTCTCATTCACTTGCACGCACAATATCCACTCACTTTGTTCGTGATCATAGCACTCTCCATATGACGGAAAGCTCTCTCTTTCCCTAAGAACTAAAAGGAACCTTGAGCGATAAAGATCACTAATCTTGAGAAAATACAACATTCATTCCGCTGCGCCTAACATTGGTATCAGAGCTTTGGAAGTGTTCTGCATTACTCAAGGAAAGAACCACAAGAACCACAAGAATTTTTTTGCTTCTTGTGATCGCACGAACCCAAGTTTACTTGGGCGTGGCGATTCCTAATCGTGTTTTGTTGAAGAGTGACAGGAATCCCAAGAAAGAAGGGCTTGTCCAGCCTCCGCTTGTGTCTCTTTTCACTCATTGAGAGTGGACCGTGCACTTAGCGGTAGGCCAATCGACGTGAGGTGGGAAAAAGCAGCCAAGGGGTGCGCCCGCAGAAAAGGGTAGAACTCGGGTGAAGAGAAGATCCTTCTCCAACGCGATTTGCAAGCGAAAGAAAACCTCAAGAACCTCAAGAACCCAAGATTCTCACGAGTCAAGGACCTCAAGAACCTCAAGACCCCCAAGAACCCAAGTTCCTTGTGAACTTAAGAACCCAAGACCCGCAAGAACCCAAGTCCCTCGTGGGCTTAAGAACCCACGATTGCAGAATGATCATCACTCGAAGCGGATTGGATACTTCGCTTGGAAGTGATGAGCATGAGAGAGGCGAAGAAGAATTTTCCCCACCAGGAGGTTTTTCCGACCCTTCCCCATCTACGACAAAGATTGCACTAACTCCTGTGGAGGCTTTGCAGCAATTTTTTCTGAAACAGAAGTTAGAACGAGAAGCAAGAAATGCAGAAAGAAAAGTAGAAAGAGAGCGTGAACACGAAGAAAGAATGGTAGCCATAAAGCATGAGTACAAAGAAAGGAAAGCCGCCTTGTTGCAACTCTTTTCTCAAGTGCCGGCACCGATGCACGAGATTCGGGAAAAGGAGACTCTCTCCGTTTCTTCTTCTCCAAAGCATGACACACAGGATTTGCATGATTGTGTGAAGCATGATGATGATTTGATTGACAATGACTTGCATGATGATTTGAAGCACAATGATAAGCATGATGATTTGGATGCCAATGATTTGCATAATGATTTGGATGACAATGACAAGCATGATGATTTGCATGATCAAGATGTGATTTCTCACAAGCATGATGATTTGCATGATCAAGATGTGATTTCTCACAAGCATGATGAGTTGCATGAAGAAGATGTGATTGTTCACAAGAATAATGTGTTAGTTGATGCTTTTTCTAGCGAAGCTAACCTTGTTGTAGATTCTATCAATCACCAAGAATCGATCTTGGCTTTCGAGTCGAGGTCCACAGATCCCCCACAAGACGATTCGATAGATCCCGAAGAAGCGATCTTGGCTCTCAAGCCTTGGTCAAAAGCACCCTCACAGGAAGTATTATGTGTTTGCATGATTGATACGCACGCATTGTTCTAGTGTTTCATTCGTAAAGGTTTCCTGTATTTGAGTCAGCATCGTTATGTGATCCCTTTTCCTAGGCATGACATATTGTATGTTGAGCACGTTTCTATCATGGATGAGCACGAATGTATGCGGATTGTTCATGAAAAGCTGAAAAGTTTGGATGTAAGGAAGTCACATTCCATGTCTCTTCCTTGGCATGACAGTTTCCGAACGAGCACATATAGTATGAGCACCAAGCATGGCCATTTCCATTGTGATTTGCCACAGTTGATTGATTTCGATCAAACAAAAAAGATTCAACCTCATTGTTTGCATGTGTTTGATGAACGGGTTGTCACTCTGTCTCTATGTTCATCTACATCGCATACACAGTCTTTAGAGATTTTTTTCCTTCACTTTACATGGAATGGGTATGTTCATGGTTTTGTGTTGGAGATTGTTTTAGGAATTTTCAGCCATGGAGATTCTTGAAGACGAAAGAAGCAAGACTCTAGACGAAGTTGAAGCAAGAAAGGAGATTCAGAAGACTTTGCCTCGCTTTCGGCGCGGCCCAAAGAAGCAAGCGTTGCAGACCTTTATGAAGTTCAAGTACCGCACGATCCACACATCAGAGTGGGCCGGCGAAGAGTCCCTTCCAGGATTCCGGATGCTGTTGGCGATCTCCCTCGACGCCATACAGTTCGGTACCAGTACCTCACTTTGAAAAGGAGGGGATGTCACGTGACACATCCCAACCCTATGTGTCCGTGGACAAGCTACACCACAGGAGGGTTCAGTCAGTTTAGATTAGCAGTGATCTGGCACTTTTGTGAGTCTATTCGTAGACCGTGCATGCCCAGTCACTTAGCATAGATGCATATCCTCCGGTTGCACACAACATGATCATCGGAATTCCCATCAGAATCCATTAGCATCAGTTAGGGGAATTTTCTAGTGCATTTAGCCTATTTTCCTATTTATTGGGATTTTCACTTATTATTTTTAAGTGACTTTCCTACAAAAGTAGGTAGGGCAATTTTGCTAAGTTAATATATAAGCAAACCAAAGTTCACACTTTCTGGCAGAAGCAGCAGCAGGAGCACCTTGCTCAACAGGCAACTTCTCAGCAAGACCAACCCCTGCGACTACTCTGGCGTTTTCTCCACAGAAGACCTAGAGTTTTTGCATCAGATCAGCCTTGCCGATTTGTGCACAGCAGATCAGCCCCAGCGTCACCACGACACAGCAGATCAGCCTAGCGTTTTTGCATTTGCAGAACCCTGGCGACAGAAGGACCAATTTCAGCCCCTGGCGTTTTTGGATTTCAGCAGCAAATTAAGACCGGCATTGTTCACCTAAAGTGTAGCAGATTCAGCCTGTAAAGACCATCAGTTTTCAGCCCTAAGAAACCTCATTTTTCAGCCAAGAAAACGCAGCCAAAACAGTCATTTTCAGCCACTGAAACAGTCCCGAAATTCAGCGATTAAAAGATCTCAGATTTCAGCCATCGTCGTCGTCACCGTCATCGTCGTCGTCATCATCGTCATCGTCGTCATCGTCATCGGCATAGACCAAGTTGCATAGTCCATTGCATACGCATTGTACACCTTTGTGCAATCAAAGAATAGACCACTCTCGCCGACGAGAGTGGGGCCTTCGGAGGAGGGTTTTTCAACCTCTCGGGTGTCGTATCTCTTCTCTCTCCTTCTCTCAGTCTCATTCACTTGCACGCACAATATCCACTCACTTTGTTCGTGATCATAGCACTCTCCATAAGACGGAAAGCTCTCTCTTTCCCTAAGAACTAAAAGGAACCTTGAGCGATAAAGATCACTAATCTTGAGAAAATACAACATTCATTCCGCTGCACCTAACAGGACTACATCTCAAGAACTCCTTTGCTTCCATTGAGGGGAAACACAAAATTAGCTTTTTTGACCGAAGATGTGCCTATATTTGCCTTCTTTTTCCCCACCCTCCATGGTTTGGTATGTGTGGGTGCTATCATCCTCACTATTGTCATAAGCTCCTTAACTTTCGCATAATGGTTAAGTGAATATTGGTTAGTTTTATCTAGTTTTTTTTGGTAGCAAATAAAGCGATTTTAGTTTTTTTTCCTTGTTTTCTTGTGTCCCGTGCTTTGGTAGTTTTGTGGGTGTTTATTCCCCTCTTATAATTCGTGAGTTCAGACTATTCTGAACTTATGAAGGTATATCCTTAACTTCCTCATGGTGTCTAATACCGGATATGCGTACATGCATGGATCGTGTCCTCTTCCTTTGTTCTTCTTCCAATGTCATGTTAATGATAGTTGGGGTGGGCGTAGAGAGAGAGAGAGAGAGAGAGAGAGAGAGAGAGAGAGAGAGAGAGAGAGAGAGAGAGAGAGAGAGAGAGAGAGATGAAATGAAATGTAATGTTATGTTAATGTCTTCAAAAGGCCAAAATGACCTATGAGGCCAATCTGTTACAAAATGGTGAATCTAATACTATGTCTGGGTACAAAAGAACTAGAACAAAGATACTACTACTGGAATCCATCCTCATCTGCACTCTGGTGAATCTAATACTATGTCTGGGTACAAAAGAACTAGAACAAAGATACTACTACTAGAATCCATCCTCATCTGCCAATCTGTTACAAAATGGTGAATCTAATACTATGTCTGGGTACAAAAGAACTAGAACAAAGATACTACTACTAGAATTCATCCTCATCTGCACTCTGGATGTCGAGAGAGTATGGCTCGAATCCTCTGTTGTAGTCTCCGATGCTGTGTAGCCCCTCTCCTCAATCGTGGCCGTCTCGATCTCTGTAGCTCCAGTGCTCGGTCGATGAGAGTGCTGGTAGTGGTTGAATGAGTGTGGGCCGAGCTCTGCAGTGATGGCTGCTCCTCTGGCTGTCCCATATCTAATGAAAATAAAATATGTAATTTGTCTTTGGGACCGACTCTCTCTATCTCTCCCCAGTAAAGTGTCTCTGTATCTCTCCCCAGTAGAGATAGTATACTATTAATGTCCTTTGCAGGCTGGACTTGATCTATAGGACAAAGTAGATACATGTTGATTACATTCCACTTGGATATTGCAAGAAAAGGAAGTGTATGTGCCTTAAAAAAAGAAGGCTCTCATGACTTATGAGAGTTAAAATCACAACGGAATCGCCGTGTGCATAATGTAACTAGATGTGAAGTAAGTTCAAGTCCAAGCTTTAGTAAAAGGAGGTGGCCTTCTGAAGTCTCTGATGATGGATTTTTCTCCTCTATAGACTTCCCACTTGACTTTCTTCCTCGCTTCTTGGCTGTAGCCAATACCTTGGCTCTATTCTTGAGTTGAGTGGGTGTCAGCTCATATGAAATCCACACTGAAGTGCCTTGTAGTGACTTGGTTTGCTTCATTACCTTGGTCTTATTATCTACAGCATAGTATCTGACAAGCTTGCTTCCCTTTATAACTTCAATGTTAGTTGGGTCACCAAGGTCTACAAAGGGCACCGCTTTGGTGAGTCTTTCTTGAAGTATGTTTACATCCATGGCGTATCCTTCTAGGTGTACGTCTGGTAGTGTGCCCACTGCTCAACCATCTGGTAAGCCACCAACCCTGATGTACTTCTCAAGGCTTTTAACTCTTTTTTTTTTTTTTCACCATGGAAAACACTTCATCAACAAAATTTTCAGACTTTACCTGTGGTACTGTATCTCATAATGGGCTGTGTCCATTTCTTCTTGATTGCATTGCTTCTAGGCTGCTTCTTGCATTTCTTGCTGGATTTTGACCGCTTGCAATTGGGCTTCGAGCTCACTAATTCTGGCCTCCTTGGCTGCTATGTCTGACTCGAGGGTGGCCGTTTCTTATTGCAGTTTGTTCATTTCTCCCATCATTAAAATCTGCCATGGTTTGATGAGGAGCGGGATAGTAAGGTGTGTGTAAGCTGGTTTGTCTACGAGGGCCTTCTACTCTGGGGCCATGTTGGCGAGTACCTGGAAATGCTTTGTTCAACCCTTGAAAAGGGCCCCTCCTCCCCCCTTCGGGTGGTGCTATGGCTAGGGCCTCAGCCTTGGAAGCCTCTGATTCTAGCTATGCTAGAACTTTTGCTTGAAGCAGGCCCCTAGCTTGCCCTAACAAGCAAGGCCTGAGCATAAGCAGCCCCCGTGATTATGCTAGCACTGTGCTTGATTAAATAAAATTGTGGGCAAAGTTCAAAAGACAAACATGCACCGCACGATTAAAAGAAGTTGACAGCGATGCGCGCGCGCACACACACACAAAGTACTGGTAGTACTCGTACTGGTACTACTACAACTGGTACGGATACTGCTATACTACTAGACTGGTAGTACTGGTGTTGTACTGGTACCGTATATACTGGTACGGGTACTGGTACTTACTGGTACTACTAGACTATACTGGGACAGATACTGGTGTTGTACTTAGTACTGATACTGATACTGGTACTGAGACATAGCTACACACACAGGGTACTGATATAGGTACTGGTGCTGGTGCTGCTATACCAGACTGGTAGTACCGATGTTGTACTGGCACTGTATATAATGGTACTGGTACTACTAGACTATACTGGTACTGATACTATCACTATACACTACTGGTACTGATATTGCTATACTACTATACTAGTACTGGTAATATTGGAGTTGTATTGGTACTATATATACCGGTACTGGTATGCACGCACGCACACACATACCCACATATGACTGTTTATAGCGTGTTGCTATTTCCCTAGTGTATATTTCTACTGGGATTGTTGGCCTGGGGTATCTTAGTGAATAACTCGCTTAAATTCATTATGTAATTTTTCTTAGGTAGTGCCTTAATGGTACCTAACCCTTAGATACTAAATGGGTTATGGGCGGGTTACTTGGCTTTGTAAATGATGTCGTCTTCTGCTTAATAGCGAGGTGGGTCCCTCCCGACAGGTCTGCGATACTGCGCTCTTAAGTGCTCTCTCTCTCTCCCCCCCTCCCCCCCCCCCCCCCCCCCCCCCCCCCCCCCCCCTTTTCTCTCTCTGTACATGGCGGCGTTGTTACACCATCCCCCTCTTGAAGCCATACGGCTAAGAAGGAAGATGGCCACTTGCTCCAAACTGTATAAAAAGGTGAGCTTTACATGCTCACTTAGCATTGGTGGTGTATGTATTTGGGAGAAGTGTCTGTACATTAGGACTGTGAGGACTTTACTTGCAAAAGGGTAGTGTTAAGTGTCGGATCTATGGTAAACGGCAAGGATAAGCAGGCTATCGTGAAATTGATTGCTCCAACTCAATCTCAGGTGCTTTTGGCATTGAAATGGATTGCTGTCCAAACTGTTTGATGGTTGTGAGTATTCCTCATGTATTTGTCGGTAGAGGCGCTTAAATAGCTTCTTCTGCTGAACTTTATCTCATGAGAGCTTGTAAAGCACAAGGGGCTTCATATGTTTTTTCCCCCTTGTAAATGATTTTATCTCTAATTCTATGATTAATTTGATCTTTCTTATTATTGATCTTGAAAGAAACCTAGTTGGTTGACATCTATAACATGCGGGATAACCATGCATCACCTGTATACGGTACCAATGCTACTGTTGTTTCCATGGGTGCAGGTGACATTACCTTCTCAACTATGGTTTTCAAAGTTCCTTGGCTTGAAGATGCGGACTATTATATCTTTTGGCTCTTTATTTCAGCACTGGTGTATAAAGATTGTTCTGTACTATGAATGGAAATTATACCTCCTTTTCATTGACATAGTTTCTAGTGTCTTTTGTAATATGAAAGGATTCTTTGGTGTATATGTTATATTGTTATTGAAACACACACACACACACCTAACACCAAGAATAGTAGTGATACTATTCAAAGACCTAGTTACTATATTTTAATCCCTCGATGTCTGTCCTTTTACCTTGGATTGATCCTTGAGGAATGTGGCTCTCTTCACATGGCCCTTATAGGTTCGCCTGGTCGGTTGAAGGCTGAAGAGGCTACTAGTTCTTACCTTTGGTGATATATTTCTCTAAATAACTTTTTATGGACTTTGCAGAACTTAGCACTATCTCAAGGGATAGAGCTTCCTACGGTGCCTCTTTCTAAAGCATTGCTTCAGGTACTTAGATGCATTCATGACCCTATGGCATCTGAACTGATAGCAAGGGCTTCAACTGATCTAGCCAACTCTTTGGTTCAAACCATGTCGTTTGATAAATGTGTCCATACCCTTGCCCAACTTGTCAACAACTCTAAGGAAGGGGTGTCAGAGTTATCTGAATTCATTGAAAACATTCCTGCCTTGATACTTGCTAACACCGCCTTGATACTTGCTAACAAAGGGGAGTTAGCCAAGTTCTCTTCTGATGATTTTAGGAACATGTTACTTTTAAACAAACTACAAATATGAGGATTCCTTTGGGATCAGGAGAAAAAGCATAAAATATATCCTTGGCAGCCTCTGATTCTAGCTATGCTAGAACTCTTGCATGAAGCAGGTCCCTAGCTTGCCCTAACAAGCAAGGCCTGAGCATAGGCAGCCCCCCTGATTATGCTAGCCCTGTGCTTGATTAAATAAAATTGTGCGCAAAGTTCAAAAGACCAACATGCACCGCATGATTAAAAGAAGCCGACAGCAATGCGCGTGCGCGCGCGCGCGCATACACACACACACACACACACAGAGAGAGAGAGAGAGAGAGAGAGAGAGAGAGAGAGAGAGAGAGAGAGAGAGAGAGAGAGAGAGAGAGAGAGAGAGAGAGAGAGAGAGAGAGAGAGAATCACACCGACCACCATGAGATTGTTCTAGTCGAGTTGTCACTATAGTGGCTCTCCTCCTTACATTCAGCTATGCTAGAACTCTTGCATGAAGCAGGTCCCTAGCTTGCCCTAATAAGCAAGGCCTGAGCATAAGCAGCCCCCCTGATTATGCTAGCCCTGTGCTTGATTAAATAAAATTGTGCGCAAAGTTCAAAAGACCAACATACACCGCATGATTAAAAGAAGCCGACAGCAATGCGCGCGCGCACACACACACACACAGAGAGAGAGAGAGAGAGAGAGAGAGAGAGAGAGAGAGAGAGAGAGAGAGAGAGAGAGAGAGAGAGAGAGAGAGAGAGAGAGAGAGAGAGAGAGAGAGAGAAATGAAATGTTATATTAACGTCTTCAAAAGGTCAAAGTGACCTATGAGACCAGAAAGTTACAATGTGGTGGATCTGATACAAAGTCAGAGTCAGAGTAACAAGATGACAACAATGACAAAAATGAAATGACAAATGTCACAATAAAATACTATGGAATCCTAAACTACTAGGTGTGAACAACAGCTAGCCGAGATAGCTAGATCACAAGAGATCCAACATCGGTCTCGCTGGCGGATCTCATCAATCTCCTCCATGGTCAGTAGTCTGACCGGCCGTCATGCATGTCGAGCCAAAGTGATCCGAATCCTCTGATGCAGCCTCCGCCGATGCTGTGTACTCCTCCGTAGTCGTGGGCGTCTGGATCTTCCCAGCTCAGTCGCTCGGTCGATCAATGTGCCTCTGGTGTGAGACGACGAACTTTCTGTGGTAGTAACTCCTCCAAGTGTCGAGTGGCAGCTCTAAAGAAATCTGTGATCTGTCTCTGGGACGGGCTAGCCTCTCCTCTCATCAGTCTCTCTCTGTGTCTGCGTAGCTCGAGCAAAAACAAACCCAAGCATCTCTGATCCTCGTACTGCATGACTCTGGAGAATGGTCCAAAGCCCTCTCTGAACAAGCAATGGAAGCGGCCTCGTATCTCGTAGTAGACGGGGCAGTGGCATGTGTAGTGCAACTCTGTTTCAGGCTCGATGTCACACAAGGGGCATGTCCTGGCCTCTGCTGGTACTCCGCTGTATCTCCCAGTCTCGATCCGCAGCTGGTGTGAAGATGGACGTATCTGGCCGATAGCACATCGTATCCCATGAGACAAGTGGGTGTCCATGTATCTGGGCCTCGTCACAAAGCCATCAACCATAAGCTGGAGGAGATGCTCTCTGTAGAAAGCCATCTTCGTGCCCAGCTCCTGTGCTGGCTGTATCCATGTCCTCCTGGTGTCTAGCTGAGTCAAGTCCTGGCGGATGAGCCTGGTGATCTCGGACTGTGTAAGAGTCAGAGAGGGTGCATCCAGTGAGTACTGGAAGGGAGGCAATCTGTCTATGCTGAACCCATGCGCTTGAAACCATGATGTCATCTGCCCATACCAGCATGCTGTATCTCCCTGCATCGCTAACTGTCGAGAGGACTCAAGTGCAAGGCGGGCATATCTGTCTCTGGGAAGTTCCCACATGCGGTGTATGAAGGAGACCGATCTGGTAAGCGCCTCAACCACTAGTGGGGGGGCAGCTAGCTTTGCTCGAACAATAGCACGTGGTACTGAGGCCTTGGCTCTAATGAGCCGCGAGATCATAGAGACCAGAGGCTTCTCCATGTCCCCCCATCCATCACTGCGGCCTGTCCTCCCGTGATGATCTAATGAAGGTCCCCAGATCTCAGCTCCATAAAGCAATGCAGAAGCCACCAGAGTGTCAAAGAGCCAGAGCTTCGTCCTAGGCTCCTGAAACTGAACCTGTGAACACATCCTTTCCAATCTACCCAATGCTGCATGGGCTCTGGTCAGTCTAGTCTCTGCTGCCCTCCTCAATGAGAATGTTGGCCCACTAAAAACCACTCCGAGGTAAGTGTACGCATCTGTATACTCCACAGTCTCCTGGCCGTATGTGAATGCTGGTGCTGACCTCCTGATCCACTGTGGGGTGGTATTAAATACCATGACCTTGGTTTTACCAAGGTTGACGGACAAACCACTTTCTTGAGCAAACCTATTGAAAGCATCCAAGTGACGTTGCATCCCCTGTGGAGAGAGAGAGAGAGAGAGAGAGAGAGAGAGAGAGAGAGAGAGAGAGAGAGAGAGAGAGAGAGAGAGAGAGAGCTCTTCAAACTTGGCCTTGTGTTTTGTGCAGAAGGAGAGCATGAGAGAAAAGCTTCGACGGGCCATTCACTATGAGCGGGCTGGTCTAAGAGTTCCAGTTGAAGTTCCTCTGCTGCGTGAGAGGGGTGCAGTGGAGGCATACAGTAATACACATGTTCAAGATGTTCCAGGCAGGATGATGGTTATGGATGAAAATAGAGTTACCACAGAAATAGGTGTGAATGGCATAACACAGGTCCCACAAGATGCACGTTCCATTGAAGAGAAGTCTGGGGCTGCTGCCACTTTTCCATTAATGAAAACTACAAAGTTACATAAAGAACCTGAAGCTTGTGATGCTAATAATTTGAAAAGGCAGGAAGGTGCCATGAAGAAAAAGGAAATGCAGAAGAAGAGAAAACAAGTAACACAATTGATAAGGACCGATGTCAAGGAGGAACAGTTACCTTCTTGTGAAGAAGTGGATAACGTAGGGAAGTTGATGACCAGGAATTGTAATGAAGGAAGGGCAAATGGACTTGCTATCTGTAGCTCCCCCAATTTTTTTGTGCATGTGATAAGATCAGAGGAGGTAAGGAATGCAAGAGAGAAGCTGCCTATCATAATGATGGAGCAAGAGATCATGGAGGCTATCACTGAAAATCCTGTCACAATAATATGTGGAGAAACTGGTTGTGGCAAAACCACTCAAGTTCCCCAGGTGTGCTGAGTTAATTGCAAAAGGCATTGTTAATAGTTGACAAGCTATGGATTCATAATTGTTTGAATTTGAAGTAAAAGTGAACTTTTCAAATTAATGCTTCTTATTATCTGTGCGTAGTTTTTGTATGAGGCTGGGTTTTCCTCAAATGATTGCGTGGAGCGATCAGGAATGATTGGTGTGACTCAACCCCGTCGAGTGGCCGTACTGGCCACAGCAAAAAGGTTGTCATATGAAATGAATCTTCATTTAGGTCAAGAAGTGGGGTTCCAAGTTCGACATGATCGAAGAGTTGGGAGCAATACTCGCATTAAATTCATGACAGATGGGATTCTTCTTAGAGAAGTACAGGTAACAGAACTATACTTGTTATAATGTGCTGCAAAATGCCAGTTTTGTGAAATCACATTCTTTGTATTAATTGAAAGGTGTTGATATCGGAAAAGCAATCTTATTTTTTTATATAAAAACATGGTTATTTGAGTAAATTACACACATGCTATCATCTATCTGTTGAATATAGGAACTTTTAGCGGTTTTCTTTTCTCTAACTAAAGTCAACCTTGTAAAGTTGGTCTATGTGGATAGTTTGAGTTCATAGAGACTAATCTAATCAACCTTTTGAAGGCACATGCCCCAACATCAAAGTACAAAAATTATCAGAGGAATCATGGAGAACTGACATGTACAATGAAGAAATCAAGGCTACACCTTGTTTATCAACCTCTCAGATCTACTCTATCACATACCAGGGCTGGAAACCCCTACTCACATTGTGTCGTCAACACAGCTAGAGTAGGGTGGGTTCAACATCCAAAGAAGAGTGTGCCTGAGTAGGAGATGGAATCCCATGAGTGGAATCCTAATACCATATTTATTGGAGGCACCTCTGACTGTCTCCATCTCCTGCTTCTCCTTTGCTTTGCCTCTCTTCCTCTGGAGCTCAAGGCTAGGAGACCCCTTAAGACTTATCCATCATAGTAAAAGGTACATAGGTAAAGGTCTCTTACATGGATAGATTCGACAAAGTTGCAATAATGAAGAAGACTAGTGTCTTTCCAAGGAACACACACACACACACACACACACACACATTTTTTTTTGTTTGTAAATCTGATTTGATTAATTTACCTGTGGGACACCTCAAGGCGAGGAAAACCCACCAAAAAGATCATATACAAAGGGAAGACACTGAAGTGCTCTGCCATACAAAAGTGCTAAAAGCAAACATAGAAGAGCTGCAAGATTTCCAGGGATATGTCCCCAATGTCAAAGGCAAAATGTAACTATTGCCTCAGCGAAAACTTGAACGATGGAAAAGGATCTGCATCATGCTGGTGAAACATGCGGAGATTGCGGCGGTGTCACAAGGACCATAGCGACCAGAATCTGACCCATGTGAAGAAAATTGCAAATTGCTGGAGGGAATTCGGGAGAATGCCAAAAAGCCAAAATCGTTTTGTGGAATACCGATGAGGGAAATCGAAGGTGCATACAAGCAGAAACGCGGCGAAGGAAAGCCTTGGTGCAATGACACTCCCAAAGCAGATGTTGGACAGTCTCATTAGCAGTGGAGCAACCGACTCAACGATAGGAGCTAATACGACGCGTCGCAAGAAGAGTTCCAACTGGAAGAACACCCAGCAAACAACGCCAAAGAAACAAACGCTTCTTAAGAGGCAAGCGAGACTTCCAAATTGCAGTAAGAGCCCGCTTCCACCATTGATCGGATTTGTGTAAATCCCAGAGCGCATTTACAATGATCAGCTAGCCAAGAGTCCTGCATGAGAGAAGCATAGATATGGCGAGCAGAAATCGCATCCAAAGAAGAGTCCCATAATTTCCAATCTTGCATACGGCATCCACCGGCCAACAGCGGAATAGGGAGAAAAACATTCAGCATATGTTGAAGCAAGCTCCAAATCAGACGATAATGTAGGCCCAACCCAAAACGTGCTGCCGCATGAGAAAAGGTAAGAAAACTCGCAGATGAATCCACCACATCATCCACTGTGCGGATGCGACGACCAGAGAGGAAGTAGGCTTGGCGAGGGAAGTGATCAACCAGGGCCAAAGAGAACGCCTTGCTCCAATGGATGCTTTCCAAACGCAACGAATTCCCATGTGCTTGTTGCCTGCCATGCCAAGAGAGATGATCCATAACAACTTTCCAAGCGGAGAGCAAGCCAGAGGTGATCAAGCAACCAGGAATATTACTGACCATCTTGCCAAACATAGTCTCCCAAAGGGAAGTCTGCGAATGATCAAAAGCAGGAGTGACAACATGTCGACATATGTCTGCAACCATAATTGTCCATGGCTGAGACTGCAATGCAAGAGTGGGCAATCACATAGCCTTCCTTGCCAATGCATGGCGGCGAAGGTCCAAAATATTCAGCCCGCCAAGACGCTTCGGAGTGCAAAGCTTCTCCATTGCTAACAAACGGAGGCCTTTCTTACGAGAATTGGTGCGCCACAAGTGAGATACAATAGTAGACATAAGCAATGAGAGACGGGAGTGAGGCCAATGCAGCAATGGCAAGTAAAATTGAACATAAGCCATCATGATACTTTGCACTATACGAAGTCGAACATGCAGCGGCCATGTAGACAATTTCCAATAGTGCAATTTGACATTCAATCATTGCATGACCCAGTCGATTTGTTGCGTATTAGTAACCTACCAACCGATAGGTTATCCTAAATGCGTGACCACCACATGCGGATCGAGAATCTCGCCAGGCCACAAAAGATGATACCGGTCACAAACAGCAAGAGACAAGAGTTTCGATTTCCAAAAGTTAACCCTAAGGCCTGTTGCCAAGCCAAATGTATCCAATGCCTGCATAATTTCGCGCACATCAGCCTGGTTATTATGAGGCATAAACAACAAATTATCAGCGTAGGCCTGACCTGCAAAGTCTTTCCCATTGGGTAACTTCAGCCCATGAAGATGACCGAGCGAAGTCAAGTGATCCAAATACAATAAGAGAGGGTGAGTGACATTGGCATACAACAAAGTGCTAAGCGGGCAACCCTGTCTAACAGAACATCCAAATGGCCAAGGTTCTGTCAGCTCTCCATCAAGGAGGCCTGAACATGTACTGCGCGCATACAAGTAGTAAACGACATTGACCATCTTTGGGCCAAAGCCAAGGGCTTGCATGATAGCAGCAACCAAATCCCATTGAACTGTATCGAAAGCCTTTTCAATGTCTACCTGCATTACGAGAACATCCTACTGGGTATATTTGGCATATTCCATTCCAGCTAATACATTAGCCAGATTATCCAAAATCTGGCGACGAGGAATAAAGCCATATTGCGCAGAATGGATACCAACCATAAGAGGTTCCTTTGTGCGATTCACAATGATCTTTGCCAAGATTTTATAGATCACCGGCATAAGAGAAATTGGGCGCCAATGCGAGAACTGCTCACAAAGCGCTTGTTTTGGCAGCAACTTCAATAAGCCCTCTTTCCAAGACAATGGCAAATCCTATTTCACCCACGCAGCGTTCATCATATAAAGTAAAGGTTCTTTTAGAGGCTCCCAAAAGAAAGAAAAAATTCCACAGTGAGCCCATCCCAACAGGTGAACGCCATCTTCCAAGAGCAAGCAAAGCTGAGTGCAATTCATTCTCGGTAAAAGCCGCCTCCATGGCCAAAGCCATCGTGAGGCAAGACAATTGAATATACCTCAGATAACAAAAGTTGTCGTGCATGAATAACTGCGGCGGATGCCATGGGGGGAGCGGCAAAAACAGTTCTAAAATGAGACACCATGGCCTCTGCAAGCTCACGCTTCTAAGCTGTCCAAGCTCCTTGTTGAAACATAACTCGTTTAATAGCAGCTGCTTTGAGGCACATCCCTTGTCCACAAACGCTCGATGACGAGCACGAGTTTGCCATTTATCCAATTTTCGTTTGTCATTATGGAGCAGACACACCCTGGCCTGACAAAGGGCCGTGGATTCAGTTTCCGACAACAGACATGTGTCAGCTAAGAGTTGGAGCTGGTGATACATATGCTTGGCATCCTCAACATCACCACGTAATTGAAACATGTAATGCTTGCCATAGTCTTGAATACATTCTGCACACGCCCAATACAGTGAACCCAGGCAACATGAGGATCGAGATGCATTTGAGCAACCAAAGGGGGAATAACCTCATAGATCATCTCACGGAATACCTCGTGAGAAAGATATGCATTGTTGATATGCAACAGACGCTTCTTGGAAAGAGGCTAATCATAATGTAGTTGCCCAAAGCATAGCAGCATCACAACGGGAGCATGATCAGATAAAAGCAAAGAACGGTCGATGCTCATTTCGGACACAAACTCGTCAAATTGTTGCATGCCAAGGACATACCATCGATCTAATCTTGCACGATATGCAGAAAAAGCATCATGTTGAAATGTATACCTCAAAACATCAGGATGCAAGAGGGTCCACAGGTCCAACATCCGTGTACATGCCACAAGATCTGTCCAAGCTTTCAATTCCATGCTTAACATGTGAGAATGTCCTATGGTGTTATCAGATGAAGCCGGCACATTGTTGAAATCACCACAAAGCAATGCATTGGAAAGCCATGGGTAAGAAGATATCTCACGCCACAAAATAGCTCGTTGTCCTGAGGTCGTGTGCGCATAAACACCACCAAATTCGTAAATCTGACCATTGATCGTGCATTGGACCACCATCCAATGACCCGCCGGATCATTATACGCGAGAACTGGCTGCAACTCATACCTAACCATAATTAGAACAACACCCGAAAAGCCCAACGAACCAGCATATGCTATCCAGTATCCCGCAAAATACGAGCATTGCCCAGCATAATCATGTTGATTATGCTCTTGCAAAACCACAATGTCAACCTTACATGTATGTACATAGTGCCAGGTTAATCTCCACTTATTAGGGTTACATAACACGCACATTATATGAAATGCATTTTACACAACTAGGCATTTAAGAGATATATACAAAGGCAAAATAAGGATGGGACTAAGTTGACGTGCCCATAAGCACATCAACATCAACAGCGCGCGACTGCCTGTCTCGAGGGTAACTAAACATTCAGATTCTTGAAAAGTCCCATGAACCACTGCATCCCTGTAAGAGTGCACCACCTTATTCCAATAATGCATCCGCAAGAGTGCAATTATCATTACAAGGGAGGGGTTTTTGTCCTGCAAATTTAACCTCAGGAGGTACATAATTACGAGAAGAAAGCTCGAGCACATCTTAACAGTCTTCTTGGGGGTCACCCAAGAAGATCCTTCCGCCGAGTCCACATTTTTCCCTTTGTTTTTGGTTTCCGAGGAAGAAAGCGACTTTCCTTTACCCAGAGGGTTTGTGGAAGCAGCAGATTTAACCTTGCCTTTCTCCAAAGGTGCGACATTAGGCCGTGCAGAAGTTGCAACAGTGGCAGATCTGGGATTAGGAACTTCTCTCTCATTAGAGACCGCGAGCTGAGGAACAACCAAAAGAGGGGATTCCAAAACAGGCTCGGAACATTCGGATTGCATATGTCCAAATTTCCCACAACGAAAGCATGAATTTGCAAATTTTCCCCATCTAAGCTTGAAAGGGCGTTTCCCAATGAGTGGGTCCCCCGAATTGACAGTAATACTCTCAGGGGTGGGAACATCCGTGTCCCAAAGCACACAGAAGCGATTTGTATTAGCATCGAGTTTGGGAGGACAAATCACCTTTCCCAAATGAGAGGCGAGCATAGGAAGAAAGTGGCGCCAAGTGCGTGGAAAATTAAGGATTTCTACCCATACAGGGCACTTATGAACGGATCAGGCTTTGATAGTCGTTGTACACACACACACACACACACACACACACACAATTTGTCACTATACTTAGCTTGACCTAATGACCTTCCTAGACAGGACTTCCCATATGGCTTGTGAAGAATGCTTATCTATGCGTTCCCTATGTTTTATGGATAAACACCATGTATAGTTACTTTGTACTCTCTTCTATAGGAGAGTCTAGCTTATGCTAGGCTTGTTGGAGCTAATGATTATAGTGTCACTTTAAGTTAGCTTTGATGGCTTTTCACCTCCTAGGCAAGTCACTTGATCAGTTTACTTGGCTTTGAACACCGCATCTGGCTACAATCTGCTAAGTTTTCTTAGCCCATTATTACACTTTTTAATTAAGAAGCTGTTTCTACGTGCTATCTTGCAGCTTTTGTAACAAACTTGGACACCCCAAGTTGGGAATCTGGCACAACACACGAGAGAGAATCACTTTAAAATACTTTACACTTAACTCACAGTTCTATTGAGTCAACACGGCCCAACGTAATTCTGTGCCCAAAGAGATTGGCCCCAAATACTGGCGCCCTTGTCGTTATTTCTTTTTGGATTGATGCTTGAGCAAAGTACAATTGTCCGTGGGTCTCCTTTGCTCACCGGCTCGTTAGTACAAGTGAGCCAGAGAGAGCCTAAGGGACTTATTTATAGGCCCTTGGTCATGGGGAAAAGCAATATATGAAAAGCTTCCAAACTCAGAAGCACTTGGCTCCCAAAAGCAGCCAGCACAAAAAGGCGGAATTTCGTACGGCTTGCCATATCAACACAACGACGCGTTTTGCGAAAATCCATACGGCCAACCACATCAGCAATTCAGCGCAAGTTGTGGATTTCCGTATAGCCAGCTCCTTCGCTTTCTTTTAATTTTTCCTAGTTGTCCCTAGGGCCCTATCGATAGGTGCCCATAAGTTGGGACAATTTATAGCATGCCACGTCTAAGGTTTTGACATACCCCCCTCTTGAAAGAGTTGTAATTGCCCTCGATTACGCCTGCAAACAGACAGAGGCCATAGACCAGTTCAATAGACACTAACTCTAAATATCGACGCACTAGACAAACACAAATCTAGCACTTGCACAAAGACGACTCAGTCAGTGCACATTCACATCATCTCAATCACATAAAAATTGATTCCAGATCTTAGACCATGATTCCTGGCAACGTATTTAGCAATCGCATCTAGATCCATCCCGGACCTCTTTGATATCGGATTAGCTAATTCTTATTGCGATCATGTCTATAGATTCTCAAGATCGAAATGCTGCATTCATTTCGTCTTCAATCCTGCACTCAAACAAAATCACATGAGAGAGTACACATCAATCAGATTTAAATTCGGGAATTCCCATTTTCAGTTTTTTTATTCGTAAATTCATACAACAGAATACTGTCAAGACATGAGTATCCCTGAAATTCAAAGGGAAATCAGTGACTTTATTCCATCCAAGTAATCTGTGACAAAGGAGCGGAGTGACTCCCCTCTCATGTAGTCCCGTTTGCACCAGATTCAGCCCTGCTGATCTGCGAGATCTTTTGGAATAGACGCAACTAAGAGGAAAGCCTCAAGGTAAAGTTCTAAAATATGAGGAGTATTTGCCAGGTCGTCCTATTCCATCCACTTCACATCCAATGCCGGATAGTTCTTGAATTTCACTAAGAACTGCCGAATCACTATACTTTTTACTTTCCTTGATTTATGGGCCAGGATTTGTTCCGGAACGAGTATCTCCTCGCTCTCTTCCACTTCAGGTTGCTCATTAGGCTCCCTGTCAACTGGCACCTCACCCTTAAAGGGTTTCAAGAGACTCACTTGAAAAGCATTGTGAATTTTCCAAGTGTCTGGCAACTTGAGTCTGAAGGATGCATCGTTTGGAATTTGGAAAGGGCCATAATACCTCAAGCCGCTCCTTTCCCTTTCATTTCCTAAGACGTGCCTTCTCAAAACGTAAGAGCACCCAATTATCTACCTGCAATTTCAAGTCATGTCTGTCTATCCATCCGCTGCCTTCTTGTGCCATGCTTGAGACTTCTCTAGAGCCTTCGAACCTTGGCAAAAGCATTGTCCAAATCCCTCATGTACTAATCTGCTTCAAAAATCTTGTCCTTGGTGCTTAGAAATGGAGGGACCTTCTTAGCAGTCCATTTCTAAGCACCTTCGATTACTTCAAATGACGCCTTCCCCGTCGACGAGTAAACCGTGTTATTGTAGGCAAATTCCACCAAAGGCAAATATTTTTCCCATTGAGTCTTCTGATCGGAGATGTAAGACTTTAATAAATCAAAAACCACTGATTTGGCTATCTCAGATTGCCCATCTGTCTGCGGGTGGAATGATGATGAGAACTGCAACCGCGTGCCAATGTTCTTTCAAATTGCCCTCCAAAACAAACTCGTGAATCGGGAATCTCTGTCCGACACTATCGTCTCAGGCATGCCATGTAACCGAAAAATTTGAGCAATGAACAGTCTTCCTAAATGATCAGGCTTGACTGTTTTCTTTACTGGAATGAAGTGAGCTTGCTTGCTAAATCTGTCTATGATTGTCCAGATGCCATCGTACCCACTTTGAGTCTTGGGGAGATCAAAGATGAAATCCATAGCAATGATTTCCCAGGGGCGGGTGGGAATGGGTAAAGGCTATAGTAGTCCATGTGCCTTATGCTTGTCAAACTTGACCTTTTGGCATACTAAACAACTGCGAACAAAGTCATCCACATCCTTTTTAAGCCTTGGCTAATAGAAGTAACGCTCCACACCCTTCAGGGTGGTATCTATGCTGTGGTGGCTTGTAAAAGGTGGACAATGGCACTCTGTCAAGACCTTTTCCCTCAAAGGTTGTGTAACACACAACATCGTTTTCCGCATCAAATAGCCGTCCCGTATGGAATAGCCTGAAAATGTCTCCCCATTCTGTATCCGGGCAAAAATTTAGTAAAGTCGGGATTTGTGGCATAGTTACCCGGAACGCGGAACGGGAACGGCGACGGGATCCCCGCATAACGGGGGAACGGCTAGGGGTCCGGAACGGGAACGGCGCGGAACGAGAGGTTAAAAGACACCCAAATAGTGCATTTTTTAGCTCCTTGTGTTTAAATACAAGGAGTATTAGAGTGCTTTGACTCTAATACTCACAAAAAACTCGTTTTGAAGACCATTCAACCTTGCTATGACTAGATGAAGATGAGAGAGAGAGAGAGCTTCAGAGAGTGAGAGGGAGAGACTCGAGAGAGTGAGAGGGAGAGGGAGAGATTTGAGAGAGTGGGAGGGAGAGGAAGAGAGCTTGAAGGCTTGAAGCCTTGAGCCTTGAGAGAGTGAGTCTTGAGAGGGAGAGATCTTGAGAGTGTGAGAGGGGGAGAGCTTGACCCTTGAGGATTAGCTTGTGGAGAGAAAGGGGGAGGGGGGTGCATTTTATGAGTCCTTGAGGCCTTGCACACTTCAAACAGAAGCCCAAACATTTACTTCAATTTTTCCAATTTTTGCCAAATTTGTTTGTAGCCGTTGGTCGTTGGCCGTTCCAGGGGCATTCCGGAACATTCCGAGGGCGTTCCGGAACGTTCCGGAACGGCCATTCCGGTTTGCACTAGCCACCTGGAACGTCAGACGTTCCGGGACGTTTCGGAACGCTCGAGAAGGGAACTGCCCCCCGGAACGCCGGAACGGGGGCTAGGGGGCGTTCCCCGGTAACTTTGATTTGTGGCCTATTGGTCAACCATCAAGGCTCAAAAAGGACCTGGATGACTTTGTTCGTAGTTGTTTAGTATGCCAAAAGGTCAATAGAAGTAACGCTCCACACCCTTAAAGGTGGTATCTATGCCGTGGTGGCGTGTAAAAGGTGGACAATGGCACTCTGTCAAGACCTTTTTCCTCAAAGACTATGTAACACACAACATTGTTTTCCGCATCAAATAGCCGTCCCGTATGGAATAGCATGAAACTGTCTCCCCATCTGTATCCGGGTAAAAATGTCAGCAAAGTCAGGATCTGTGGCGTACTGGTCAACCATATCCTCGAAGCTTCGGTGATGAATCGCAGAAATAGCTAGAACTAAGGGCTTCCGAGACAATGCATCTGCCACTAAGTTCTTCTATCCTTGAACATGGACAATCTGGAAGTGAAACTGTGAGAGGATGTTAGCTCATCGCATGTGGTTTTCCGAAAGTTGCTTTCGTGACAAGAAGTGGCATATACTATGATGATCCGAAAAAACTGTAAAATCAGCTCAGAGTAAAGAGTGTCGCCACATGGATCATTGCCAATAGCTCTTTCTCATATATCTGTGCGACCAACTCTAGCCGTGAAAACATCCCGCTTTTGGAAGCAATGACATGGCCTTCTTGCATCAAAACTGCTCCTAGACTACGACCACAAGCATCACAATAAATTTTGAAAGGCTTCTGCAAGTCTGGCAAAGCCAACACTTGTCCGGTAGTCAATTTTTCTTTGAGCGTCTGAAAAGCAGTCACCTTTGTCGGCCCCCACGTGAAAGGGACTCCTTTTTGAGTCAGTAAATACAAAGGTGAAGCTATCTCTGCAAACTTCCGAATGAATTGCCGATAATAAGAGCACAACCCCAAAAAGCTTTGAACCTTGTGAACATTCTTTGAATTAGGCCAATCGCGGGTAGTGTCAATTTTGGCCGGGTCACCAAATATTCATATAAACCAAAAGTTCTTCGAAAAGCTATCTTGTAGACATCCCCTGGAGCGATTCTGATATGATGATATCCTCTTTCCAAATCAATCCTTCCGAAGCAAGAGGATCCCTGAAGTCTGTCAAGAATACTATCGATCCTTGGGATAGGAAATCAGTTCTTGATGGTGATTTTATTGAGCGCTCTATAATCAATGCACATTCTCCAAAATTGGTCTTTCTTTAGTACTAGCAAAACCGGAGAAGAGCAAGGTGATGTGCTAGGTTGGATGAGACTCTTTTCTAGAAGTTCTTTTACTTGGTTCATTATTTCTTCATTTTGGGCTCGGCTAATTCGGTAAGGTGGCCGGTTCGGTGGTGTACTTCCAAAAATCAAATTAATCGTATGGTCCTCAAGACGAGGCGGAGGTAACTCGTCTGGTAGGCCTTCAGAGAAGTAATCAGCTTGTGTGTGCATAAATTCTTGTCGTTCCTTATCTAATTCAAACATATTGGTTCTTTGTTCATCATTCAATTCTTTCAAGTAGATCGAGTAAATGAAAAGACTGGATTTTATTAATTTGGAAACGGCCGAAGCCGATACAATAGGGACGGACTCGCCCTTCAATTTTACATCAAGCACAATTTTCTTGCCCTTCTCATTCGTCAAAGTCGCTTTCTTATCCTGATAATCAACCTCGGCGTTGTTCTTGTGGTACCAAGGGATTCCTAGGAGGACATCACACCCTTCCAAAGGCATAATATAAAGGTCCTCTTGCCCTAAATACCCCTGACAATGCAAACGAAGTTTGCCAATGATAGGTGTAATGGCAACATCCCGTCCGGGTGCCGCTAGAATTGCCTCCACCTATGGCCCCATTCTATCGAGCGTAATTCCAAGTCGAGCTGCCAATTCGGGTGAAATGAAGTTGGCCTTGGCTCCTCCGTCAAAGAAGATGAGAGCTTCCTGATCTCGTACTTTGCCTCATAAGCGGCAAAGTTCGGTGCTTTCGTCCATTTGATTCGGGTCGGTCCCCATACAATCTTGTACGAGTCCTGCTTTCATCTTTCCTTTTTTGCCACGTTCTTCAATTGCTTTGGAGCTCTGTGGCCTATCTTCTGATTCTTCTCATTGTGCCTTTTTGGGGCACCTTGCAGAGATGTGTCCTTGTTCTCTGCAATCAAAACACTTCCCCTATCTTAGGTAGTTTGTTCTCTGTTCCTTGGTCAATCGAGGTCATGCATCCTTCTGTTTCTGAAACTTCCTCCTTTTATTATCAATTGTTTAATTATGTCTGGTCCGTAGTGTTGAAATTTGATCAGTGGGGTAAGTCAGGTTACCCAAATGCATAACAAATCCCCGCTTAGCATGTCCCATCAATTCTTAAATGGACTCGGACTTTTGCTCAAGGAAGTAATCTCGGATCTCTTTGGGAAGTCCACAGCAAAACCACTCGATTTGTTGCTTAAAAGTGACCTTCTTAAAAGAAGAGGCCGGTAGAAAAGCATCCCAAAATCTCTCACAATAAGCATCCAAAGTGTCAGCCTTGGTCATCCGAAGATGGTTCAAGTGGTCATCACATCTCGTTCGTACTCCTGAGTCAACCAAGAGGAAATAAAGAGCCGTTTGAACTTTAATCAAATGATGCAGCAAGAACTCAACACCGGCATTGGGAGTAGTCAACTTAAATGTGATAGTACATGGATGTTCATGCCCTCATTAGTTTGTATGCTTACCAGATGGACACATAAATGAAACAATGATTTTTGGAATCTCATGGATGCGGACATACAAGAGAATGCCTTGCACATGTACATTCCATCGTCCGATTGGCTGGGACATATCAACCACATCAATTCCTATCCACAAGATGGGAAATTTTCCTTAACTAGTTCACAGGAGGTGAAAGGTAGAACCTAATGGTAAAGGGAAGGGAAAATATGTAAATGTGAAAAGAAAAGATATGATGTGTTTGTGGAGCCATGCACCCATGATTCAAGGGTCATGAGGGGCTCATATCATCATGGCTTTGGATCCATATGATGATTCAAATAGATGGGACCCAGGTGGAAGACTTGGTAAAGGAAGGAAACAGACACATGATTTTGCTGGATTTTTAAAAATACTTCCACTCCGATCCAAGAAAAGTTGTCTTCATCAAAGTTGTAGCTGATGAGCTGGAGATTCTGACCATTTTTTTTTATATAATTTTTGCATCTACAGTCTAGGAGATAGTGAGTTATGCAGGGCATGGGATAAATTTAGGGATCATACGACACTCATCTTCTTTGATCTAGGTGCCAAATCAAACTTTATCTCTCCAGAGTTAGCTATGAAGCTGGGCAGGTCAGAGACGGCTTGGACTTGATCATATGGATTGTTGTAGAATTATTGACCATGTTGTAGAAGTTTTCAATCACCTCTTTAGTCAGGTCTTCTTTCCTTAAGAGAAGAGTGGACCACCACGTTCGTGCATTTCCTTTCAAGAATAATGCTACCCTCCTGATTTTTGAATGCTCTGAGTAGCGCCCTCCAAAGAATGCTATGTCAAAGTGTTGAATAAAGGCTAAAGCCTTGGGAGCATCTTGAAATCCTGAAAAGGATTCAAACTTTACTGACTGTCCACCCTTTTTAAATTCCTTGGTCTTTTTGCCCTTGTTGTCCTCGAGAAAATCAGATTGGTTGGCTCTGTAAAAGTGCTTTTTCTTTGAATAGAACATGTGGTCATCGGAGTCCGAACTCTCAGAGGAGGACGAATCCTTATTAGAACAATCAGAAACGTGTCGAGATCTGCGATATGATTTGCTCTTCTTTGCCTTCTTCTTGTTCTTTCCAAATCTTTTATTCTTTCTTCGTTTCTTCCCCTTTCTGTCCTCTTCGCTCGAATCGGAAGAGGAAGAGCTATACGAAGTGTCAGAAGAGGACGAACTGGACAGTCCTTCGAAGTGTACATGCTTCTTCTGTTTTCTTGAACTTGCAGAAGAAGATTGACGGCCCAAATAACCAGGGTAGTCAGTCTCCTTGTGTTTCTTAGATTGTTTCTTCGCCCCCAAAAGTTGGCTAACTCGTCTTTCGATGACGTCATCAAGTTCTTCTTCAGTAAACATCCTTGGGGTAGGAGGTTTCTTGAGGGCCGATTTTATTGGTGTGTCAATGGCTTTCTGCCAACGCGTATACACTTCGTCAATCGGGTGCAAACCGGGGTCAAAAATCTGGCATACTATGGATCCTTCGCAAACTCGAGCACCTGCTTTGCACACTCATCAACTTGCTGTTGACATTGCATCTCCATTAACTGATATTGCATAGGCTGACGTGGCCCGTATTTGTGATCTGCTAATCCATTCGAATTTCCCGTGTTGCCTCCTGTTCCCAAGGTGGCAGGAGGAGTTGTCTGATCCTTGCCAGAATCCATGTGTGTCGCGGGAAAAGGGATCAGATTTCCCGGTAGAAGAGAAATTGATTGAGCTCTGATACCACTGTAACAAACTTAACACCCCAAGTTGGGAATCTGGCACGACACAGGAGAGAGAATCACTTTAAAATACTTCACACTTAATTCACAGCTCAAGTGAGTCGACACGGCCCAGCATAGTTCTGTGCCCAGAGAGATTGGCCCGAAAGATTGGTGCCCCTTTCGGTATTTCTTTCTGTATTAATGTTTGTGCAAAGTACAATTGCCCATGAGTCTCCTTTGCTCACCAGCTCGTCAGCACAAGTGAGCTAGAGAGAGCCTAAGGGACTTATTTAAAGGCCCTTGGCCATGATGAAAAACAGTACGGGAAAAGCTTCCAAACACAAAAGTGCTCCTGGCTCCCAAAAGCAGCCAGCGCAAAAGGTGGAATGCTGTACGTCCTGCCACGTCAGCACAACGATGCGTTTTGTGAAAATTGTTCGGCTAGCCACGTCAGCAATTCATCACAAGTTGCGGATTTCCGTAGAGATGGCTCCTTCGCTTTCTTTTAATTTCCCTAGTTGTCCCTAGGGGTCTGTCGGCAGGTGCCCATAAGTTGGGACAACTTATAGCATGCCACGTCATAAGTTTGTGACAAATGGTTATATTGTCCTATGACATTTACTTGGAGTATTTTCCATGCTTTGGTCTCAATGGGAGAATCTGGCTCTATTGGGCATGATGTCCCTATCAACTACCTCATTTGTGCTAATTTTTTCGATTTCATGCTTCTTTTAGTGCTAGGCTTCATTATGACTGAGTCTGCCCTTGATCTCCGGAGTCATGACAGAAACTAAGTACGCTGAACTTTGTGTTGATGTATGCTCATGTGTGTGTGCGTGTGGTGTGTGTTGTGTTGGGGAGCATATGTTAGTACCTAGTTCTACACCGACTATTGGGCACTGACGACGTTAGTGGGGATGTCGTGGTATTTAGTCAATACTATGCATGATGGAGCTGATGGTTATATCGTCTTGTGGGTGACTACCATGGGTCTATACCTTGCACTTTCCTTCAAGGGTGATTCTGGGCTTATCTTGGATTCATCTAGGTATATTTTTTAGTCGTATAGCGGACATGCAGACTTCACATTGTGAAGTTTTCGTCCGAGTTACGACCAGTTGATATTGTGCTAATTCTTTCTATCTTTTGTGGTGCGTATGCCCTATCAACTACCTCATTTGTGCTAATTTTTTTGATTTCATGCTTCTTTTAGTGCTAGGCTTCATTATGACTGAGTTTGCCCTTGATCTCCGGAGTCATGACAGAAACTCAGTACGCTGAACTTTGTGTTGATGTATGCTCATGTGTGTGTGCGTGTGGTGTGTGTTGTGTTGGGGAGCATATGTTAGTACCTAGTTCTACACCCACTATTGGGCACTGACGACGTTAGTGGGGATGTCGTGGTATTTAGTCAATACTATGCATGATGGAGCTGATGGTTATATCGTCTTGTGGGTGACTACCATGGGTCTATACCTTGCACTTTCCTTCAAGGGTGAATCTGGGCTTATCCTGGATTCATCTAGGTATACTGTTTTGTAACATAACCTTTTGAAGGTTTGTGCTACTGCCCTTGCTTCTGCTATACTTATAAAAAACGATGATTTTATTACCATAAGTCATCGCCTGCATGTAACTTTGATTGATTTACAATTGACATCATCTTCACTAATACTAATGGAATAGTTATGTCAATGGAATCTTTAGGTTTAATGACTCACTTAGCGTGGCTAAATATGGGTCTAGAAGTCTGCTGGCTGATGTTAGGCATAATGATGGTGATAGTTTTATTATCTTGTGGGTTTTTCCCTGAACATATACTTCCCTCAATCAGTGAATGTGCCTTTCCTTGTCTCTCTCTGCCAATTTATGATGAAGTTGATAGTTACTCTTGTGTGGTGGGAACTCCCTCACTTACTACCGTATTTAGCATTTATTTTTTCTCCTTCCCCCGAATCTGGTTTTTTGGCTAAGACCCTGTGTATTTGTAGCATCAACTGCAAAACGCTCATGGTTTTTTCTACCTACTCTCTCTCTCTCTCTCTCTCTCTCTCTCTCTCACATACAAGCGATCTACTGTGGCCAACTCCATAGTTCTCTCTCTCTCTCTCTCTCTCTCTCTCTCTCTCTCTCTCTCTCTCTCTCTCTCTCTCTCTCTCTCTCTCTCTCTCGTTGCTCCCCGTGCTCCTGCCTCCCCCTCGTACTCTCCCCTGCTCTTGCCCTCTTGCTCCCGCCTCGCGCTGCTCCTGTCCCCCTCCCACTGCTGCCCCCCCCCCTCCCTCTTCGTGCTCTTGCAACCCCAACCCTAAGCGCTCCAAACCCCCCCCTGCTGGCCCGAGCGTAGAGAGAGTGGGGAGGGTTTTTAGGCGGAGAGAGAGAGAGAGAGAGAGAGAGAGAGAGAGAGAGAGAGAGAGAGAGAGAGAGAGAGAGAGAGAGAGAGAGAGAGAGAGAGAGAGGATGATGATGATGATGTTGTATTTACGTTCTCGGGGGGCCAAAATGACCCATGGGACCACAAAAGGTCTACAAGATGCTCCCCTCATGTGAGAGGGGGTAGTGGGCTAGTAACTTTCTTGTGTGTGAGTGTTGTGTGATGATCCAATATTTTGGCAAAGTAGATGCCTAAAGCTTTCGGGGAGGGGTGTATCCGAGAGAGAAGCTCCTCAAAGGTGACATTCCCTTGAAAGAGCTGTGGAAATTCAACACTGATGTGTGCGTATGGTGGGCACTCAACGGTGACATGAGCCTCGCTTTCCACTTTGTTCAACTTGCATTGTAGGCATGTCCTCCTATTTTCCTTAATATTCAGCCACCCTCCCGTTTCAATCTTGAGCATGTGTGATCGCGTCCGCATCAAAGTAATGGCTCGTCTTGCCCGGTGGGACATGGGTGTCTTTATATGCATCTGAGTGTCCCCAGTCTTGTAGGTCTCCCAATATTGTGTATTGATGTGCTTGCCGTAGTACTCAAATTTGGACGTGTGTACTGCTGTCTTCCATCTAGTGTGTAGGGCTTCAAGTATGCTTATGTCAAAATTCAGCCCATGTTCATGTTCGGTGTGTTCCTCTATATGCATGTCCACATGGTCTCCCACATTCCATCTAGAGAACCATTTCCGTATGTCTTCTACAAGACTAGATGTGAGAAACTTACTCTTGTAATTCTTTTGCGGCTTACATCCGGTTTGCCATGCCATGTGGGGTAGACGGCTCTCTGGCATCATCTTAACTTTCATGAGGTATCTGTGTACTCTCTATAAGGCTTGCATTTCCAAAGGTCTCTTGCCTGTCTCCAAAAGCATCACTGAGTATGGGGTGGTAGTTTTGAACCCCAAGTGTCTACATAGGAATTTCTTCTGTATCTTTTCAATGTCGTTCCAAGTGCTAGCGGGGATACTCCCCCCCCATACCTCTACACCGTAAAGTATTGTTTGGACCACACATGCATCAAACGCCATAGATTTAATTTCCCATCGCTTTGTGACACTCTACTTGCACATGTTCTCAAACTCATAGTATTTTGCATGTCCTGCATCAATTCTGTTTTGCACGCAACTCCCCCATGCATGGTTTGAGGGAACATAGATGCCCAAGTACTTGAAACTCCCAACCGCTTGGCGTGTTTGCCCGTCATACGTGATGATGGGCTGATTCTGATTTCTACATGTGTGGACTGACATAATCTTTGTTTTGGCTACATTGACTGACATGCCCGTTACATTGCAAAATGCATGTACTGCATCCAGAAGTTTCTGTAGAATGAGGGCATTGTAGGCAAGGAGAACTACATCATCGGCATATATGAGGAGAAGAAGCGTGAAAGTGCCAATACTAGGGTGATCTCCCCCCTCTCTCATAGCCTCGTTGATGAAATCATCAAGCTCGTCTATGCATAGTCCGAAAAGCATAGGTGACAAAGGGCATCCTTGTTTAACTCCCATGGTGCTCCTGAATTCTTGTGAGAAACCTGTTTTTGTCTTGAGTTTGCATCTGACCTCTTGGTATAGGCGCCCTACGGGTGCCCTGATATGCATAGGAACTCCTAGAGTTTCCATACGTGACCATAGACCTTGACGGGGTACTGTGTTAAACGCTTTCTTGAAGTCCACAAAACAACAATACAGAGTTTTGCCTTTTAGCCTGGCTTCTTCCATCAAGACCCGGAGTGTCATCAGGTGGTCTACCATGCTATGACGGGCTCTAAATCGTGCTTGTCCAATGGCGCGTTTCCCGAAATTTTCAGCCCATGTGGTACGACGATCTTGCTTCCAAAAAGTTTTGCCATACATGAGCTCACCATGATGGTGCGATAATTAGTAAGCAAATTGCGGTCACCTCCTTAAAAGAGCGCTTTCACCCAGTTCTCTTGCCAGTCTTGAGGTAGGTATTGGCTGATTGCTTGATTCATCATATGGTGTATCCATTTCTTAGCCTCACTACCTGACCATTTCAGCATTTCAAAGTTAAGATGTAATGTGTCAGCTGTTTTCCCATTCGCCAGGCTTTTGAGGCCTTTAATGATTGCCTGGAAGGTGATGGGCTTTGGATATTTAGCCTGAGGCCCTATGTATATCACCTCTTGAGCCCCCGGCGGGGCATACAAAGTTTGTACATAAGCATACATTTCGTGTGGGCTGAAATCTCCCATCACGTCCCCTTTCCTTCCCTTCATGTTACGCCAAGCTTTCTTTGGCTCTTTCTTGAACCTGCTCAAGTCTAGTTGTTCTTTTGAGAGTTCATACATGCGTCTCTTTTCCCTCGTGAGTGTATTGTATTCTCTAGCAGCACATTCCCATTCATTTGAGTGTTGTGATAGGCCTCTCATCTTACGTTTGGCCTCCTTGCATTCTGCATCAAACCAAGGATTATGAGGTAAACTCTTCCTAATTTGTTTGCCACTTTGATATTTGCCCATAATGGTTCTTGCCGCTTCCTCCATTACACGTCGGAAGATCTTCCACGTCTCTTCAATGTCACAAGGCATGTTCCGGTCAAACAGTAAGCTATCTAAGAGACTAGCATAGTCCTCTTTTTTCGTGAGTTGCATCTTGTATGACCAGTTCGGTGTATTCATTATGTTGACAATAGGCACTTGGCATGTGTAGGCGTATATGGATTGGTGTATGGTCTGAGGTCGGTAACCTGCTAAGCACTTCAAAACGGTGGACCAAGTCCAATGCATCGTATCTCACCAAGGCATAATCATTTGTACTCCTCCCATGACTTGCCGTGTAACAAGTGTATGATCCAGAGTGTATGAACTTATCCGCACCATTCATGGCTACAAGTTGCATTGAGTTCATCATACTTATCATAGCTGACCCCTGTGCATTCATGATGTTATCACTTGAACATCTGTCCCACATAGGACCAAGCATAAGTTCTCCATTCTTATCCGCAGGGTGCAGTGAATGGTCCGTCAATTGTACCTGTGTGTTTGCAATCCGGGCATTCAGATCCCCAAGAATGACAACTGCTCCCTCACGTGCATACATTGCAATGTCTGTACATAGGTCAGCAAAGGGATCCTTTTTAGGTAGCTGGTTTTTGTCATAAAAAGGTGACTCTCGATGCGGGATATATAGCATCCTGTGATAAAGATCAATCCTTTTGATGAGCAAACCTTAACCCATATATAGCGTTTGTGCTCGTCAACCTTGCATACATCAACCATCTTTTGAAGCTCTTTCTTATAGATTACAGCTACACCTCCTTGTCCTCACATTTTGGTATCAATCCACCATACTGAGTGCTTGATGTACCCACTAATGTCCGGCAGCCTGCATGTGTTTTGTTCCCATGTTTCCAATAGAAAGAGTATGTCAGCTTGTGGTAGAATATCTACCAACCCTTCTCCATTATGCCATGGGAAACCTCTACAATTCCAACTCGTAACCTGTAAGGTCGTGATCCCATGGGTCGCGTGCCCCTATGCATCCTTAGATGGTGATGTCGGTTTTGTCTCCTTGGGGCGTTCCTCATATGCTTTCCTTCTTGCTGCCTGTTGTGCCGGTGTTCTATCTTCACTTACATAGTACCGAGTGCCTTTCAAGTAGAAGCGTGCAGTTTCCAAAATTATGTTCCTTTTACGAGCATCCAACATTGTGCATACAACTGCCCGATGAGCATCAGTCTTCTTCTGGCCCACTCTATGTGCCCCATATACTCTTGCATCTTGCATGCCAAGCTTTTCTGCTAGCAAGGTGGTAACATCTACGTTCAATGACATGACTGTTTCCCCCTCAGGTTCTGGCATGCCTCGTATCACAATGTTTCGGGATCTTTTCTCCCGTTCCTTGTACTCAGTAGGATCCTCATGCGTATACATGCTCTCATGCGTATACATTTCTCCTGTCATGTGCCCCGTAGTCTTCTCTTGTTTTACTATTTGTGCCCAAGATGGAGGAGACCCCTCGGGTGCATCGATTACATTATTGGTGACCTGTGTTATGTGATTTCCTTGTTCCAACACTTGGGATTGCAACGTTTTCATGGTGTCTTCTTGTTGATGAAGCTTTAGAGCTTGTAATTTAATGGTATGATCTAGCTCTTGGTTGCGCAGTGTCAAGGCTTTGATGTCGTCATTTTGACGTGAAATCACCTCATTCTGTTGTCGTACCTGTTCCTGGATAGACAGTAGCAGTCCCCATATGTCCTGGGTAGTACATGTAATTGTCATGTCCCTTGATTCCTTGGGGGACGTGGGGGTCGTGTCCTTCGGCATTGGTTTGATAGGTGATGAGCTCACTGTTCGACCGCTTCTTGATATCCTTTGGTTAATGTGCGATGATTGCATAGAGTCATACAATAGCCACACAGAAGTACATGGGTGTCTGAGAGAGAGAGAGAGAGAGAGAGAGAGAGAGAGAGAGAGAGAGAGAGAGAGAGAGAGAGAGAGAGAGAGAGAGAGAGAGAGAGAGAGAGAGAGAGAGAGAGAGAGAGTAGCTGTCAGGTGGTCATGGCGGGGAGGCAGCGCCCATGGCGGGCTGGTGCGTAGGTGGACTGAAGCGTGCTGGCGCGCTGGTGGGTTGGTTAGAGAGAGAGAGAGAGAGAGAGAGAGAGAGAGAGAGAGAGAGAGAGAGAGAGAGAGAGAGAGAGAGAGAGAGAGAGAGAGAGAGAGAGAGAGAGAGAGAGAGAGAGAGAGAGATCCTCTTCTTCACTCCTGTACCCCCTCTCCCTCTCCTGTTGCGGCCTCTCAATCATGAGAAAGCAGAATGGCAAGGATGACTCGGTGGAGGATGCCATCCAAAAATGCAAAGAAGAATTGAGCGAGTCCATCAACAAGATCAACCGCCGCCTCCCAGGTACTATTAACAGACTCTACGCACGCGTGGCAGCACAGGAAAGCACGATACATACACTCGAGGATCGCGTGAAGGCCCAAGATGAGGAATTCGCACTACTCAAGAAAGAGCTTGCAGAGGTGCGATTGCGGAATGTTCTTGAAGAGGGAGAACTTCAACCCTCTGTCATTGAAGAGCTTAACACGATTAAGGAACAAGTACGGGCCATCAAAGAAGGTGGGGAGCAACAAAAAGAAATGACGACCTCGTGGGTAGATGTCATCACAAAGACCCAACAAAAAGCAGAAAAGGCGAAAAATGGATCGAGATTGTCAAGAAAGGAAAAGGCAAGGAAATAGCCCCCAACCCCACACCAACCATCATCAATTTGACACTAGAAGAGGAGCAAAGGAGACATGTGTGGGCCTTACACGTAAGGATATGTGGCCCAGACACCAAGATAATGTGGATAAAGAGGTGAAGGAACTCATGACTCTGGTGGGGGTCAACGAGCAGACACATTCGAGGGCTTGGAGAGTAGGCACTAAGAAAAGGGGGAACAACGGCGAAACCTCGAAGGAAAGGCCACTCATTCTCCGCTTCCCCTCTATGGAAGCGAAGGACTTCTTGAAGAATAGACCGACTCTAAAGAAGACGGGCATCTTTCTTGGAGATGACCTCACCCTCTCGCAAATTGCTCATATGCAAGAAGTAATGCCGGAAATTAGAGCAGCAAGGGAAAAGGGGAAGATTGCTTTTTATAGGGATGGAAAGGTGGTGATATTGGAGAGACGCCCCGCATGACGGTGCGAAACCTATGGGACCACATTAAAGATGGCAACCTGGAATTGTAATGGGTCACTCCGTCTTGATGTAGGGGCCTTTGAGGATAGCTTCACTCTGAGACGCATCAAGCACCTGGGCAATCCATGCCACAGGTGAGCGGATATAGATGGGAGACAGCCTGGAGACAGGAGACCGGATCGAAGCATCGAGGACGGGGCTCAGGGGGAGTGGCAGTTCTTTTCAGGGAGGAGTTGCAGCCACTGATACATATAGCTTGCAAGGATGAACATGCTAGGTACATGTGGGTGAGGTTCAAGGCAGAGACATCATTTCCTACTCTGAGATGCATCAAGCACCTGGACAATCCATCATAGTTATCAGGAACGCGTTCCGCAGGCCCTAGAAGGCCGGAACGCCGTTCCCTCCCCCTCTGCCAAGTTGGAACGCCCCGGAACGTTTTGCCGTTCCGGGTGACCACCTGATACCGGAACGGCCGGCCGGAACGGCCAACTCTCAAAAATGGGAAGAAATAAGCAGTTTTTTGCAAATTTGCAATGAACATTAGGTGTTTTTTTAGTGTGCAAGGACTCAAAAATTAAAATGCACCCCCTCACACCCATTCCCTTCTCAAGCATTATTTGGGTGTTTTTTATGCCGTTCCCGTTTCGCGCCGTTCCCGTTCCGGACCCCTGGCCGTTCCCCCGTTCCCCGAGGGTCCCCGTCGCCGTTCCCATTCCGCGTTCCGGGTAACTCTACAATCCATGCCACAGGTGAGCGGATATAGATGGGAGACAGCCTGCAGATAGGAGACTTGATCGGAGCATCGAGGATGGGGCTCAGGGGGAGTGACAATTATATTCAGGGAGGAGTTGCAGCCACTGATACATATAGCACGCAAGGATGAACAGGCTAGGTACATGTGGGTGAGGCTCAAGGCAGAGACGGGCAGATACCTCTACATTGCTGTTTGTTACTTTCCTCCTAGTACGTTAGTATATGCATCACCTAGAGGACAATCCCCCTTTGCTATTTTGGATAATGACATATGGGAGTTTTCCAAGGATGGTGACATTATCATACTAGGGGATTTCAATGCTAGGACTGCCCACCACCAGACAATATTTTATGATACTTCCGAGGAGATGCTTAAGGAGTTGGGTGTCGCAGAGATGGGTCTATCCAGACTATCACAAAATGACTACACTGAATATGGCAGATACTTGATAGATATGGGAACCGCACATAGATTGGCCATTGTGAATGCCCTACAAAGATTTCCGACAGCTGGAGGTTTTACTCGCTTTCCACACCGACATGGTGCCAACACAGTGGATTATGTTATGGCCCAACCAGGTCTTATTCCATTCTGTCAGGGTTTCGTGGTGGGTACTAGGTCAGTTGAAGTAGCAGTTGATCATGCTATCTTGTCTTTCACCCTGACCTTTCAGTTCAGCACAGCTCCATTAGCAGAGGTCCCCACACACACTCGGTAAACCTTCATGAGGGAGACAGATTTTGTGTATATGGATGAGATATTCAGACAGCTATACACCCAGGAGTCGGGACGGCCACTAGATGAACTCACTCAGATACTGACAGAGACGCTCCATGATGCAGCATCAAAGGCATATCCCCATAGCCAGCCCACATGGAGGCAATCTGGGAGTATGCCCAAGAACAGTTGGTATGATGAGGAGTGTAGAGAGACAAGGGAAGTGCTCATGGGTATTACCACACATAGACAGTCACGGATTATCTTTCGCCGCCTAGTGCGACGAAAATAAAGGGCTTATCTATCTCAGCTAGAGCGGGATCTGTATCAGTTATTTATAAGGCAAGACTCAGGCGAAGCATGGCGGCTATTCCACAAGCATTCACCACCACCAGCGGTCACCTCCATTGAGACATGGGGGGAATATGTGTCACAAGACGGGCACCACGTGCCAATAGAAAAGAACAGACTGAATCGACTTTTAGCACTTCAATAGAAACAGAACTGAGAGAGAGAGAGAGAGAGAGAGACGATAGGCGACACGGAGTGGCGGAATTCCACCCCAGAGAGTATTGGCCCCAAAGCTTGGCGCCCCTTTCAGTATTTCTTTATATTGCATCAACACAGTACAAGCTGGTACTCCAGACTTTGCACCTTCTCGAGGAAGCATGCCAGAGAATGAGCCCTAACCTCATATTTAAAGGCCCTTTGCCTAAAAAGCAATTACAATGAAAAGCCTTCAAACTCAAAAGCATCTGGTCCAAAAAGCAAAGCCAAAAAGCTGCCATCGTAATTTACGGAAATCCGTACAGCCTGCCACGTCATCAGCCAGTGCAAAACGCGGAAATCCGTACAGCTTGCCAGTCATCATGCCAACGTAATTTTCGGAAATTTGCCACGTCATCAGCTGCGGGTCCTGCTTTATTTTAATCTTTATGTCACTTGGGGCCCCATCGGACGGGGTCCCCATAAGTTGGTAGGACTTCTTCTTCTGTTACTTAGGTTTAGGCCCCTCGGCAAGCATTTGCAAGTTGGCTCCATTCTCTAGGGTTTTGACATGTCAACAGTTTGTGACAATATGCCACATCTCTCTACACAACATCAAGGCAACCACCTCTGCTGACCCTCTAGAGACATACCCGGAGACATGTTCTTTCTTTACTGCCGAGAGGGTAAGGAAAGCCATTGACAGGATGAAGACAAGGAGAGCACATGATCATGATGGTCTGGTAGCAGAGCACTCCATCCATGCCAGAGATATGCTTGCAGAGCTCTTGGCTATGATGTTTAATCGAGCCATGTATGAAGGCTTCATTGTGCCTATTTTCAAGTCAGGAGATCCCATGATTCCCGTGAATTATTGCACCATCATGGTTGGTCACACATTTGCTAGGTTGTATGCATCCGTTCTTGAGCAGGAGCTGAGCAGATGGGCAGAGCGAGAGGGCATAAGAGCACCAGGGTAAGCAGGTTTCAGGAGGGGTTTCTCCACTCTTGACCAGATTCTGACACTCAGAGCTATTATTGAGGAGGGTAGACACCATGGCAAGAGAATCTATTGTAGCTTTGTGGATTTTCGCAAAGCTTTTGACACAGTGCATAGAGCTAGACTTATACGCAGACTACAGGGCATGGCTGTGCCTACAGAGCTGATATGGGGTATTCTGGCTCTATATAGGACGCACCATTGAGGGAATGTCTGACATGGTCCACTCCACTATTGGAGTAAAGTAGGGATGCCCCCAATCCCCGACTCTTTTTGCGATGTATGTGGATGAGTTTCCGGACTATGTAGAGCGTAAGGGGGACAGGGGGGCTCAGCTAGCAGGGACATGGATTCCGCTGTTACTATATGATGATGATATTGTGCTGTTTTTTGACTCTCTAGAGGGGATGCAACATCATTTGGATGCTCTGCATATATTTGCTCGTGACAGTGGATTGTCTGTCAATCTTGGGAAAACCAAGGTTATGGTGTTCACAACACCACACCACAGTGGGTCAGGAGGTCGGCACCCACATTTACGTATGGCCAGGAGAGTGTGGAGTACACAGATGCATATACTTATCTCGGGGTAGTCTTCGTCGGACCGGTGTTTTTAGTAAGGAGAGCATCAGAGACTAGACTGACCAGAGCATATACAGCTTTGGGAGGACTGGAGAGGATGTGTTTGCAGGTTCAGTTTCAGGAACCGCGAAAAAAGTTTTGGCTTTTTGACACTCTAGCGACTCTAGCTATGCTCTATGGAGTTCAGGTATGGGGACCCTTAGTAGACCACCATGGGAGATCTGGCAACACAGATGGATGGAGATGTATGGAGAGGCCTCTGGTCTCTATGATCGCTCGGATGATTCGGGCTAAGGCCTCAATACCACATGAGATTATCCAAGCCGAGCTAGCCACACAACCCCCCCCCCCCGCTCGTGGTGGAGGCATTGACGAGATCATTATCCTTTATGTACGATCTATGGGATCTCCCCAGGGACAGATACGCTCGGCTTGCCCTGGAGTCTGGAGTCATCGCGACAACTAGCTCTACAAGGCGATACAGCATGTTGATATGGACATATGACAGCATGGTTTCAATCGCATGGTCTCAACATGGATAGATTACCTCCTCTTCAATACTCCTTGGATGCACCCTCATTATCTCTCACACGGACAGAGATCACCAGACTCATACGTTAGGATCTGATTCAACTAAATACCAGGAGCACATGGATACAGCCCACACAGATGTTGGGCACGAAGATGGCCTTCTACAGAGAGCATCTTCTCCAACTCACGGAGGACGACTTTGTGACTAGGCCTGCATACATGGATACACACTTATCTCATGGGATAAGATGCACTATTGGATAGATACGCACATCCTCGCATCAGCTCCAGATCCAGACTGGCTGATTTCGAGGGGTGTCGGCAGGGGCCAGGATATGTCACCTATGTAACTTAGAGACAGAGCTACTCTACACTTGTCACTGCCTGGCATACTATGAGATAGGCGGCCGCTTCCACTGCCTCTTCAGAGAAGGTTCGAACCTTTTTCTAGAGTCATGAGATATAAGGATTAGAGATGTCTCGGATTGTTCCTGCTAGAGCTGCGCAGACTTAGGGAGAGCTTGCTGCGGACATCAGGGGAAAGACAGTCTCAGAGATGAATCACAGGTTTCTTTACACCAGCCATAAGAGAGCCAATGGAGCAGTCATTACAGCAGATCTCAGAGCCTACTCATACTAGAGGTACGTTGCTGACCGAGCCAGTGAGCTTGGCAAATCGAGACGCCCACGACCTTGGGGGTGTCCCACTACCGACGAAGGCTGCAACAGAAGATACGAATCACTCTAGCTCGACATGCAAGACGCCCAACCAGAGTACTGACCATGGATGAGGTCGATGAAATCCGACTGCGATCGATGAGAGATTTCATCTGAACCCACAAACCCCCCCTGTCACAAGACGGGCACCATGTGCCAATAGAAAAGAACAAACTGAACAAACTCTTAGCACTTCAATAACAACTAACTGAAAGAGAGAGACAACACGCTACACGGAGTGGCGGAATTCCACCCCAGAGAGTATTGGCCCCAAACCTTGGCGCCCCTTTCGGTATTTCTTTATATTGCATCATCAAAGTACAAGCCGGTACTCCAGACTCTGCACCTTCTCCAGGAAGCATGCCAGAGAATGAGCCCTAGCCTCATATTTATAGGCCCTTGGCCTGAAAAGCAATTACAATAAAAAGACTTTAAAACTCCCCCCCCCCCCCCCCCCCCCCCCCCCCCCCCCCCCCCCCCCCCCCCCCCCCCCCCCCCCCCCCCCCTCCCTCCCTACTGCGCGCTGCACTACCCGCTGCCCTCTTGCGCCGCCACCCCCCGCCCGCTGCCCTCTTGAGCTGCCGCACCCCCCCCGCCATTCTCTTCGCTCTCCACCTCTTTCCCGAAGTTTCCCTGCAATTGGCTCTAAGAGCGTTGTTCTTTGGACAGTGCTCGACGGGCTCGGGTTGCAGAGTTTTTTGTCCTTCCGCTCCTTCGCCACAGCAGTAGACACAGATGGAGGCTCTAGCTCCGCCACAGAGGGACTCGTCCGAAGCTCCCTCGCCCAACCCCGTTGAGCCCACCATTCGACTTGCTCTTTCACCGATAGAGCAAGCGAGCCTAGCCGTAGAGGTAGAGCGCTTGCAGGCTACTTCTGTCATCTGCAAGATTCTCGGCACCCGACCTAGCAGAGGAGAGCTGCATGACCTTCTCCAGGCCTTCCTTCTCGCAGAGGTGGGCAAGATCTTGGACGTACAGATACTCGGATGAGGTTACTATCAGATCGAGTTTGAGACCTCCGAGATGGCGTCCAAGGTTATCGCCATGAGTCCATTGACCATCCGAGCAGCACGAGCCCACTTTCGACAGTGGAGACATGGTTTCGACCCTACTTCGGATGTTCTGGAAGAGGAGGCAGACATCCCCATCTCCGTCTGCTTTCCGGGTTTGCGGATGGAGTACTTACCACTTTTGTCCAGGATAGGCTCAGCCATTGGGACTGTTCTGGAGACACCTTGCACGGCAGCCTCAGTAGCTGCCAAGGCGGCTGGCATTCCCTCAGTTCGCGTTTTGGTCAGGGACACTCACATGCTCCCGAAGGTCATCTTTCTGTCTCGGGTGAGTGGAGGTTGGTTTAGACAGAGCGTAGAGTATTCGGGCCTCCCGAACGAGTGCTTCATTTGTCGACAGATGGGCCATCTTGCGGAGGCCTGTCCACGGAGGAGGTCTCGACCTACACCACAGACTCAGCCCCAACCTGCAAGGACTGGCGAACAGCCACAGATAGAGACACATCGCACACATGCAGAGCCACCCTCTGAGCCTGGGCTCCAGCGGAGGAGGGATGGCAGCAGGTCCGTGGTCGACGACGGTAGGGGCCACAGCGACAGCCTGGCACTCAGAGTGGTCCTCAGGTGCCTACCCAGCAGCAGTGGGTTCCCACGGGGAACCGGTTCGGTCCTCTTGAGTAGGATGAGGTCCCTGCTCCAGCCCACACCCCAGCTTCACCCTCGACAGCCCCTCCCCCCCCCTCCTCATCATCCTCCCCCCGCCTCTTGCTCTCGCCGCCTCTTCCCCCGGCCCTTCTACCTCTGCCACTCTCCCCCGCCCCTCTTCTCCACCTCTTTCCCCTGCTCCTACTCCCCCCCCTCCCGCTCCAGTTCCACAATTGACCCAGGGGGCAGGGCCTTCTCCGGCTGCTAGGAGATCTCTTGGCAGTGCCTTTGCCACGAGTCGCTTGGCGAGAGAGGGACAGCCTTTCTTGCGACCCCCTCTACAAGTACAGACGTCTCCCCTTGCAGCTATCCCTCGTGGTCTGACGAGCATCGACATCTAGCGCCGATGGGAGTTCTTTGACTACGACTTTACTCGTTTTCTCGACGACCCCTCAGCAGACCATGAGACAGCCTGCTTCAGGGTTCACGTTCTGTTCCTTGCAGCTAGGGGGACAGAGGCCTTGGACTCAGTAGTTGGCTACTCCTTTCCCCTTTGCGGCAGGGACCAGACTGAGTGGACTCTCGACTCAGTGTTGGGATGGTTGCACGCACAGGTCCTAGAGTTCTCTCACCACATGGGAGAACTAGGAGTTACAGACATGCTTCAGACTTTGTGGCCATTGGCCAAGTTTGCGGTGACACCTCCAGATACAGTAGGATGTAGACACATTGTGGTTTACTTCTTTGCCGATACACAGTGCTTGCCATGCTATGTACACATTCATGGGGGCTCCTGGACAGAGGAGGCTGCTTTACGTACGGCTCGCTCTGCTTGGGCTTGGGCCAGGCACTTGTTGTAGTAGGGCCTATCTAGAGGATGTAATCCGCATCCAAGCCAGCCTCGAAGATAGCCCGTTTAGCTGCGACGGCAGCATCTGTTCTCTCTCGCTCCCCATGAGGATCGTCTCATGGAACGTGCAGGGACTTGGTGGACCCCAGTCGTCAGCGGGGCCGACTGCGTCAGGAGCTTCAACGCTACCTTGTGGGAGGAGAGATTGATCTCCTTATGCTACAGGAGCACCATCTGTGTGAGACCGCATTAGACGTTGTGGTCAACTCTTGTGTGGACGATATGATACTTTTTGGTCAGCTGCTTTTGGATCTGGAGGCATCCAGGGTGGAGTATGTATGACTATTGCGGACTCTTTGCAGCAGGCCATTGTGGGCAGAGGGATTATTGTGCTAGGCAGGGCTCAGTGGATTACTATGCAGGTTCAGGGTTGCCTTGTGGGCTTCTTGAACATCTATGCGCCCAATGTGGCGAGTGCTCGAGCAGAGTTTTGGTCACAAATAGTTGAGTCTCTGTCGCAGTCAGAACACTGGTGCATAGGGGGGGGGGACTTCAACATGTTGGAGGACCCTTCTGACAGGATTGGTGGTAGCCATGCTACTATGCATGGAGTTGAGTTGGCAGCTTGGGAGAGGTTTTGTATGACTCTGAGAGTCTCGGATGTTTGGCAGCACTCTAGTTTTGTGAGGCCCCCAGACAGCCTTGCCTTATCTCGTTCGGACCGCAGAGTGGGAGGAGTGAATCTATCGTGGATAGATCGCTTCTACACTAGTGACCATTTCAATGACTTGGGAGGGAGAGTTGGCATTCTGGCAGGGACTTCCATCTCGGACCACGCTCCAGTGATCCTCACAGTGGCGGAGAGGCAGAGGAGAGGGAGCATGATGCTTCGCATCCCAGAGAGGGTCTTGCTGGACTCTGCACTCGGAGAGTGAGTAGAGGCTCTCTGGACAGAGAGCTTGGACAGGCAAGATTCTCTTGCTGAGAGAGTGGCCTCAGGACTAGCTTAGATTAGTCGTTTCTTTCTCGAGGAGTCTTTGGCTTGCCGGGCTGCAGCGAGAGAGGAGGAGCAACGTCTCAGACGAGGCGTTGCTTCGTTAGAGAGGATGCAGGAGCAGCATCCAGAGAGTCCTTGGTCGGAGGAGCAGCTACAACAGGCTCGCAAGGAGCTTGTTAGCATAGAGGAGTGGCAACATGAGTTTGCTTTCCACCGACAAGCATCTCAGTCGACACAGGTGGGCGACAGAGTGACTGGTGCTTTCTTTGAGGTAGTGGGACCTCGGCATTCGCATGCCAATGTTAGTCAGTTGCGGAGGCCCGACGGGTAAGTTGCTTGTGAGCCCGAGGATATGCGTGTAGTTGCTACTGACTTTTACCGTGAGTTACTGTCTGCAGAGCCTCAGTTAAAGCGTCAGGATGCATGCAGGGAGCAGGTTTGGGCATAGATGTCTTGTCTTGTGATTGAGGAGATGCGTCAGAGGCTTGAGATACCTCTTCTGCTTGAGGAGCTGCACACGGCTCTTAGGGCCCTCCCCCGTGGTAGCTGTCCAGGTGGGGATGGGTTGACTCCCAGTTTTTTCTTGGAGTATTGGGACCTGCTTGGCCCAGATCTTTGTAGTGCTTTTCAGTACAAGAGTGATGCCTGACAGCATAAGTGAGGGCTTGATCTACCTAATTCCCAAGGAGGGTGGCTCCTTGGATGAGATTCGACAGTGGCGCCCCATCACCATCCTCAACTCAGCCTACAATATTCTTGCCAAGTCTATGAGTTTGAGGATTCAGCCACTGCTAGAGAGCCTTATACATGGGACTCAGACAGGTTTTGTCAAGGAACGCAGTAACCTTGACAACATCTTTACTTTTTGGGAGGCTTTTGCCCTAGCACGGCTCCGTGGTGAGGACCAAGTGATTCTTCTTCTCGATTTTGAGAAGGTATACGACAGAGTTGACTGGGACCTTCTAGAGGGCACTCTATGCAAGATGGGGTTCTCAGATGCTTGGATCAGAGGGGTGTCAGCTTTGTACAGACAGGCTCACAGTCAAGTACTTTTGGTAGGAGGTAGAGGTGATCGCTTCATGCTCACACGTTCGGTCAGACAGGGCTGTCCTCTTGCCCCCTTCCTCTTTCTGTTCTATGCGGAGGCGATGAGTAGGTTTCTGGTGTCGCAGCAGGTTGGTCTACGGGGCTTAGCACTCCCTATTCGGGGAGATGAGCTACTGGACGCTGAGTTTGCCGACGACTCAGCCTTGTACTTAGATGGCTAGGAGACCAACCTTCACAGGTGTGAGCAGGCTCTGGAGACCTTCTGTTGTGCATCGGGCGCACTGATCAACTGGAAAAAGACAGTGGCTTTCTCGGTTGGTAGTGCTCCTGTGCCCGATTGGATGCCAGGAGAGGGTTTTAGGTGGATTCCCCCAGGGACTGCAGCTCGGTACTTGGGTTGTCAGGTTTGTTTGGACTTGTCTCCCGAGCAGCAGATTGCTCCCCTCCTCCTATCTATCAGGAGGAAGTTGTTACATTGGAGCTCAGCACGACTTTCTTTGGCTGGCAGAGTAGTAGTGGCCAACTAGGTGTTGTTGGCGACTATGTGGTACATCACTTCTTGCTGGATCTTCTCGAGTTCTTGTATCGGCCAGGTAGAGAGGCTGACCTGGAACTTCCTTTGGTCAGGACGTGACACTCAGATAGCCCGAGGCAAAGTGGCTTGGCAGGTCATCACTCTTCCTTGTTCACAGGGAGGGCTTGAGATCATTGACCCAGCACAGCAGAGCAGAGCCCTTCTTGGGAAGTTCATAGCTAGAGGACTCCTTCCAGGTGAGGAGCCCTGGAAGGAGTTCTTGCTACAACAGCTTCGTGCTAGGGTGCGTCAGGCTGGAGGCCCCTGGCAACCTTCGACTAGATGGATCTTCACAGAGATGTGCAGAGTTTGTTTGAGCAGGAGACAGGAGGACTGCTTCGCTGTGAGTTTGCTTCGATCTTGGGAGCTCTTGCGGCGAGGCCTGGAGCAGAGACAGCCTACTTGCACGGAGGAGCGGCTTAGCACTCAGAGAGGCCACTTGGTTGGTAGTCGGTCTCATGTTTCCTGGGGTCCCATGGCAGTGGGTCTAGCGCGCTCTCTAGGTGACTGGTTAGAGTTTTCAGGCTTGTCAGAGGAGGTGCAGGGTTTCCAGCTCTACAGGGCATGAGAGGCGTGCAGAGCATGTGCCACGACATCTCAGAGGCAGTTCCGGTTGAGTGGCTCACGTCTCTCGAGCCAGTAGCACCCAGGTGGATGGGAGCCTTCACACGACTGGATGTTCTCATCTTAGTCAGGGCCTGCTCAGAGACTGTCCCATCCCTTTTCTTCGAGCTACAGGGTGAGGGACGCTTACAGCGAGTTGCAATAGAGGCGCCGCAGGTGGCAGAGTGTTGTTTTCAGAGGATCCGAGTAGTGGGCATCTGTGGGAGGACTTGTGTCATCGATCTTGACCCAGCAGCTCTTGAGACTGGATACTGGAGGCTGTAGGCTTGGGAGTGTTGTCCACTGACACGAGTATAGTGGGATCGTGGTGAGTAGCTCTGGAGGGACCCTTTCTCGTCTGCAGACCACCCAAGTGTCCCGTTCTTTCAGTACACTGTTCGACTAGGACGTCATATACTAGCAGCACAGAGAGAGGCCCGCCCCGCTGCAGCACCTCATTAGCAGGAGAAGGGTCTCACAGCTGAGTTCTTGGTAGCCTTCTGGGACAGGTTGTGGGACTCCAGACAGCCGAGACGAGTCACCTTGTTTCAGTGGCTGGTCGCACACAGAGCTACAGCAATTGGGAGTTGGCTAGTGCATAGTGGTCTCTCGGTCGCATGTGCACCTTGTGACCATCTTGTGGAGAGTCAGCCTCACTGTCTTTGGGCCTGTCCTTCGGCATAGCAGGTGTGGCTTCGAGTTCTTTGGCTGATGCTTGCTCTTTCCACGGCTCGACAGTACACTTGGGGAGCAGCGGCTTGGTCCACCCTCACGGGCCTGGCACTTCAGTTTGAGCTATCTTCCACCAGCAGGATGGTAGTGATGCAGGAGGGGCGACCTACACTCCAACCTGCCACAAAGCCTACTCCACAGGAGTATTGTAGTGAGAGAGAGGAGTGTTGGGAGCTCATCAGTGGCCTGACACTCTGGTTCATCTGGCAGGCCCGTTGCTTCCACATCTTTGAGGCTCGCCCTGTGCCGCCAGCAGAGACTGTTCGTGACTTTTGGCTAGAGATGATCCACACTCTCAGAGGACAGCTCGAGAGACTACAGGGCAGCTCCGACCGCATGCGGGAGCGCAGAGAGGCTTTTCCTTCGACTCTGGCTTCCTGGGCCTTTCTACACCATGGTCTAGGGTGTACTCCGATGGCACTACCGACCACCTGTGTGGCTTTTCCCTCCCCCCATTTCTTGATTTAGCCCCATTGTACATATGCTGGTTTTTTCATTGGGCGAGTCTCCCCACCATGGTTGTTGTAGCCCTCTCTTGAAGAAGTGGTTGTAGCCCTATGCGAAGTTTCAGTTGATGAGCTCGTGGCGGTGTGTGCAAGTGAAAGAGCACGCGAGGAAGTGCAGTGTGTGTGCAGCGAGGGGAGGCGAAGGCTTGCAGAAGAGAAAGCGCTAGCTGAAGAAGAAGGGCACGTAAGTTTCTTCAAAGAGGATAAGTCAAGGAGTTGTTTGAAAACTCACTTACCCTTTATTATTTGTTTAAGGACCAATTTAATAAGTTAGTGGCCAAGTTCACAAAGGTTAGTAACCTTTAAAATGTACATTAAAGGGGGCCATTAACCCAACAACCTCCATAAATGGCGCCTTTAAGCTACGTGACTCCCACCATCTCTATGCATAGATGATGTTGTGCTTTGGGTAAGCACTTAGTGAGAGCATCGGCTGGATTTTGTGATATATGGACCTTAACCAATGTAATAAGGCCATCCTCAAGCACTTCTCGTATGAAGTGATACCGCACATCAATATGCTTTGTGCGTGCATGAAACATGACGTTCTTTGCCAGACATATGGCATCTGGCTATCACAACCAAGCATAGGTGCCTTGGCAGGCAAACCAAACTCATTGCATAGGCGTGCTAACCAAATAGCCTCTTTGGAAGCCTCAGTGGCTGAAATATATTCAGCCTCTGTCGTAGACAATGCAACAATCTTTTGCAATCTAAAACACCATGAAACAGCACCTCCCGCAAGAGTAAACACATAGCCACTTGTGGATTTCGGTGTATCCACATCACCAGCCATGTCAGAGTCACAAAATCCCTTCAACTCCATTGGTCCTTTACCATAGCAGAGGCATTTATTTTTAGTCCCTTTCAAGTACCTCATAATGGACTTCACTGCATCCCAATGCAACTTGCCTGGATTAGCCATAAACCGGCTCACAACTCCCACTACATGGGCTATGCCAGGCCTAGTAGCAACCATAGCATACATAAGTGGACCACAAGCTGAAGCATAAGGCACACTTTGCATGTCATTGGCTTCTTCCTTTGACTTGGGACAATCATCCTTGGAGATCTTGACATATGGCTGTAATGGCACACCAAGAGGCTTTGCTTCAGCCATGTTAATTCTGTCCAGCGCCTTTTCAATGCACTTTTCTTGCGCTTGTCTCTTTGCCTTGTAACACGCACTCCAAGTATATGTTCAGCTGCCTCAAGGTCTTTCATTGAAAATGCAGATTTCAGTTGCCCTTTAAGAGCATCAACGGTGCTTCTTTTCTTTGCAGCTATCAACATATCATCAACATAGAGCACAAGAATGATAGGTCTGCCATCCTCATCACGTTTGGTATACAAACAATGGTCTGCATGGCCTTTTGTAACCATGTTTAAGCATGAAGCGATCAAACTTCTTGTACCACTGTCTACATGATTGTTTTAGCCCATACAAGCTTCTATTGAGCATACATACCATATGTTCCTTGCCAGGGATAACAAAACCCTTGGGTTGCTTCATGTTAAGCTCTTCTTCCACATCACCATGCAAGAAAGCGGTATGTACATCCATTTGGTCCATTTCCAAATCAAGAGCAACCACTATGACAAACAATACACGCAAAGTGGTCATCTTCACAACAGGAGAGAACACTTCCTGAAAGTCTATGTCCTTGGTTTGAACATATCCCTTTGCAACAAGCCTTGCCTTATACTTGGGTTTGGCATCAACGGTCTTGATTTTATACACCCATTTGTTAGGAATAGCCTTTCTTCCTTTGGGCAATTCAACTAAATCCCAAGTATGATTAGCATGCAAAGCTTTAATCTCTTCCTGCATAGCAAGCTCCCACTTGTCGCTATGCTCACATGTCTTTGCCTCTTTATACGTAAGAGGTTGTCCCTCATCTGTCAACATAATGTAATGCAAAGAGGGGTCATATCTGCTCACAGGCCGTCTTTGACGAGTAGACCGCCTCACCCAATGATCCACATTATCCGGCAATGGGTTTACATCAGGTGGCATGATAAAATCATCAACAATGGGCTGCTGTACATCATTTTCAGCACCATTTTCAGCATTGTTTCTTGGCTGCAAATGCCCTTCAGGAGCCTTAATTTGCTGTCCAACATCATTTGGCTCAAACACCACTGGATTATCTACATTTTCAGCCATACGTGGTGCATCCTGAGGGTCATAAATAGGCCTAACAGGTGGCTGGTCATGCTGAAATTTCACCCTTTTATTCTCATGCTTTGAGGCACAATTATTTTGAAGCAGCCTTGCCTTATTAAAAACAACATCCCGGCTGCGTACAACCCTTTTGAGCTGAGGTAACCAAATCCTGTAACCCATTTCGCCTTCTTCACCATATCCATGAAGAGGCCTTTAATGGACTTCGCATCTAGTTTGCTCCTCAACTCAGGTCTTACATGCACAAAAGCCTCGCAACCAAAAATGCGTAAGTGATCATATGAACCAGGCTTGCCAAACCAAACCTCTTTAGGGATGTCACCTTTCAAAGACATGTGAGGGGATCGATTCCATATATTGAACTACTGTTTTCAAAGCTTCTCCCCAAAATCCATGAGAGAGATTAGCTGTGGACAACATGCATCTCATCCTCTCACAAAGTGTCCTATTGAATCTTTCAGCCACACCATTAGAAGAGGGGTTGTATGGCACAGTAAGCTCCCTCTTAATGCCCAAATTTTCACAAAATTTGTTAAATTCAGCACTTGTGAACTCCCCCCCATTGTCTGTACGCAAGCATTTTAGCTTTCTACCTGTTTGGGTGGTCACAATTGCATGAAATCTCTTAAACGCAGCAAAGGCTGCATCCTTAGATTTGAGCAAATAAACCCAAATTTTCCTAGAATGATCATCAACAAAGGAGACAAAATAGCATGCACCTCCCATAGACTTAGTAGGCATGCTACATACATCAGAATGTACAAGATCAAGCATACAAGATTTACGAGAGACACTGGAGTAATAAGAACGCTTTACTTGCTTGCCATATTGACATTCATTACAAAAGTCAAGCTTTGTGCCTTTAGCATCAAGCTTGTTCAAAGTACAAAGTTTAGAAAGACCCTTTTGGCTCATATGGCCAAGCCTCTTGTGGCATAACTCCATATGGGAGTTAATTTCAGCCAATGCAATAAACTTGCCGTGTCATGCATGCAGTAAATTGTCCCTTTTTTTGTGCCCTTTACAATCAGCCTTGAGCCTTTTGTCATTTTCCATGATCCTCTCTCAAACAAGATACTGTAACCATGCATATCCATCTGACCAACAGAAAGCAGACTCTTCTTGATTCTCGGCACATATCTAACATCATGTAAGACAAGCTCATTCGTACCATCTATGGAGAGATGCAGAGTGCCAATACCCTCAATGGAACATGCATGATTGTTTCCAAGGTATACATGGCCACGCTTGCCTACATCAAAAGTAGAGAAACACTCCTTGATAGGAGTCACATGAAATGAAGCACCGGAATCAACAATCCAAGTCTGGGATTATGCATCATTGACAGTCAACAAAGCATCAATAAGATCACTCTTGGTGATCTGCATGTCTTGTGAATGAACATTAAGAGAGGCATCATAGTCATAAGCATCATCATCTGACAAAGTGGCACACAAGATGTCCTCTACATCTAACAGCTCCTCAATCACAACACTAGAAGCCACATTGGCCTTCTCTTTGTTCTTTGAGCTATCCTGTGCATCTGTCTTGACTTCCTTCTTCTCTTTCTTTTTGTCTCCGCCATTCTTTTTCCGTTCTAATTCAGCTTTATAGTACCTGCAATCGGGTTTCTTGTGACCTTTCCTGCCACACTGATAGCAAGTCACATCACCCTTGCCTTTGCTGGCATTTCCCCTTTCCTTACTCTTACTCTTACTCCTTTGTGCATAAGCATTCTTCTTTTCTGTCCTGGCTCTAACCATGTTGACAGAGCTACCTTTCTCTCCACCTGCTTTCCTCCTGATTTTCTCATTCAAGATAGAACCCCTAACACCATCGAAGGTCAAATTGGGTTTATTGGACAAATGTTTCCCACGACTCAGGTAAGGTCATAAGCAAGAAGAATGTTTTCAGCTTATCATCAAAAGGAGGCAATCATGAATCCTGTAACTGTGACAAAGTACCTGCGAACAACGACAAGTGCTCTGCAGCGCTCTCGGACTCATCCAGTTGCATGCCAACAAATTTTCGCATCAGATGCACTTGATTGACAGGCGTTGTATTTTCATACATTCCCTTTAACTTCTCCCACACATCAAAAGCAGTTGTGAGACCTTTCACATCAATGACTGTCTCATCGGTCATGGCCATTTTAATGTATGTAACGGCCTTCTTGTTCAGGCTGACCCATGCTTCATCCGTCATAGTCTGTGGCTTTACCTGTTCAAGTGTCCCTTCACAATCCTTAAGAAATAGGATTCCTTGAATCCTGTCTTTCCAAAGGTCGAGGCCTGTTTTATCGAACCTCCTAATCTCGAAGAGATTCTTCACATCGGAAGAAGATGAGGCCATAGTTGCATGAATAAGAGGGCTAATATACTAAATTATTGGGCAAAATGCACAAAAACCGGAGTATAGCCTCGCAGAGATGTGCACTACAACTCCAAATGGTCACAGGAGCAATTTGGGGCAAAATAAGTCGATTTGGGCACAAAAATCAATTTCTGAAATTTATGCGCAGGAAATTTCAGCGAGCGAATTTGTGCTCGAAAACAACAAATTTAGTTGTTTTTAGCCTCACAGAACATACATAAGGCTAATACACAACCTTTAGAAGCATGTAAGAGCGAAAGCCCCAATTTGTAGCATCAAAATTGCATGAAATTGAGCCACAAATGGTCATTCGTAGCCAAAATTTGTCAAACGTGCGTAGATTGCATCAATTTGCACTTTTCCCAATGTAGTCGCATCTAAACACTTGCAAAAACCTGCGTAAATCTGAAGTTTGCTGAAAACATCTGTTTTAGGACTTGTTTTTCGGTAATTTCAGTGTTTTAGGGTAGCGGGGACTTAGCAAAAGTATTCCCACACCTTAATACATCATTTGCAAAACCTGTATTTTGCTGTCATAACCTGTAATGTGCTGATTTTGACCTAATTTCAGCCTGTTTTAGGTCGATTTCAGTTGTCGGGAGCTCTCTAGTGTCCGGGGATGAGTCCTTTGGCTATGAAATTGTAAAATCTCGCACGAAATTGGGCTTTGATACCAGTTGATGAGCGTGCGGCAGTGTGTGCAAGTGATAGAGCACGCGAGGAAGTGCAGTGTGTGTGTAGGGAGAGGTAGCGAAAGCCAGTAGGAAGCTGGGTGCTAGCAGAACGATAGGAAGAGAGAGAGAGCACGCTATGTTGCAGGGGAATAAGTGAGTGAGTTATTAAAACTCACATTCCCTTTATTATTTGTATAGGACCAATTTATAAGTTAGTGGCCAAGTTCACAATGTGAACTTGGCCAAAGGTTAGTAACCTTTAAAATATACATTAAAGGGGGCCATTTGGGCCTTTAACCCAATACCTACTACACCTGAAGGGTCAGACGAAGATCTGCTGGAGTGGTTAGAAGCTACCAAATCTATGTTGTGGTATGGAGTCTCTATTCACTCCTTGCCTAGAGGTACACCCTCTTCCATTGTTTCGACCGTAACTAAACCCAATGAGCCACCTGAGCCAGCTCAATGGTTGAAGGTCATAGAAGTTACTCTGGATGCACCCTTGGTGGAAGTCTTTGAATTTGGTGAGCCTATGGAGGATCATAGAAGCGGGCAGAAATCTCCTCGACAGGAGTTCACCCAACCTCAAAAATCAGCCCCATTGGTGTCTGCTTCTCCCAGAACAAAGCTCCCTTCACAGAGCTCGTCCTGCCTGATGAATTCCATTCTCATGATAGTTGTCTTGCTCATGGTGGCTGCGCTCTGTAGCATCTCCTCTATCAACCAGTGGACCATGGACTTCATCTACAGCCCTAGTCCCCCTCACACCTCCTCGCCCTTAGTCCCTTCCCTTCCTCAATTCGTCCCCCCTCACACACTCTCGCCCCTACCCACCCCCTCTCTTACTCTCGCCCCTACCCACCCCCTACTCGCCCCTACCCTTTCCCCCTCCCCCCTACCCACCCCCTCACACACACACTCGCCCCTACCCACCCCCTCCCTTGCCCTTGCCCCTAACCGGCCCCTTCGCCCCTACCCACCCACCCTCGCCCCTACCCACCCCCTCCCCCTCCCTCTCCCCTATCTAGTTCTCCCCACCCCTCTCAGGCTCAGCAAGTGTTTCCCCCCCCCCACCCCGCATGATCAGCTGGCTCTATGCTTTCACTTGGTTGCCATCCTGTAGCAAGTTTTTCCCCACCCCACCCCTCATGATTAGCTAGCTCTATGCATTCACTTGGTTGCCATCCTGTTTGCTGTGAAGGCCTTTTCGTTCTTCATCATGATGGAGCTTAACCCTATTTGCGGTGTTACTCAGCCTTATGGTCATCCCCCTTTTCAAGAAGAATGTTGTTGCAAAAAGTGTGGCAAGGTTCATCTGCAACTGCAAGCATGGACGAGGTCATTTTCCTATCACTGTGGTTAGGGAAGATAAAGATGCGCTGGAATCAAACTGAGCTTATCTCTTTGCTGTAGAGCCCCATGTTTTGCCAATTGGGATTCTTAGGATATGCAATCATACATATTGGGTTCCTGCCTAGTTAGAGGCTTAAGGCGATGGCAAGCTGTGCAATGTTTTTAACTCCACTTTTGAGGTATGTAAGGTCATGGGCCTAACACTTGCTTCAAGAAAGATGTATGGATGCAGTACCTAGTGGTTTTCCTTCACAGTTTTTTGAGTATTCCTCTCACCGAGACGGTGAGCGGTCTTGTGGCGGGCAACTTGTAGCAGGGCTACAATGTCAGTTCATAGGACAGACAGTTGGACAGTTGGTTACAGTTGGTCTGGTTCACACTGGGCGGACCCTCTGGGCTGGGGAGTGACACGTGGCAGGATACCCACCGTCTAGTGGACATCGTGGCCAGGTCACCACCACCACTTAGTTTGGAGATAGACTTAGCTGACTGGACATTTATGAGCCGTTGGTGGCTCTTTATGATGGTACATGTGAGTAGTAGCTACTGGGTCAGGATTATCATCTTCTTTTACATCCGGTCCAGCATCGTCGTCGAGAGCAGTGAGTCTATACACAGAGCACTTATTCACCATCCCTGCACATCTGAGCCTCGACACCTGATTGTACCTGAGAGTCGTGGGCTGGAGCGGAGTGTGCTGCCACGCCAGAGTCTGTATCAGTTCTGTGAGATAGTGGAGTCATTTGTTGTGGTCTATTGTTGCTGTTGTGTCTCTGTGAGCTCAGTTGTTGTCTATTGTTTCCGGTTTCCCGTTTGTTTTGAGTCAGATTGTCACGCACATTGCACTGAGGAGCACCTACTGTAGAGAGCACGACACACTATCTGCGCTACAGTAGAGCACATGGGAGGAGGATTTATTGTAGCTTTGTGGATTTTCGCAAAGCCTTTGACATATGCAGCATTAGGAGGACTAGAGAGGATATGTTACCACGTATGAAGTGACACCGCACATCAATATGCTTTGTATGTGCATGAAACATGGCGTTCTTTGCCAGAGATATGGCACTCTGGCTATCACAACCAAGCATAGGTGCCCTGGCAGGCAAACCAAACTCACTACATAGACATGCTAACCAAATAGCTTCTTTGGAAGCCTCAGTGGCTGAAATATATTCAGCCTCTGTCGTAGACAATGGAACAATATTTTGCAATCTAGAATACCATGAAACAGCACCTCCCGCAAGAGTAAATACATAGCCACTTGTGGACTTCCGTGTATCCACATCACCAGCCATGTCAGAGTCACAAAATCCCTTCAACTCCATTGGTCCTTTACCATAGCAGAGGCATTTGTTTTTAGTCCCTTTCAAGTACCTCATAATGGACTTCACTGCATCCCAATGCAACTTGCCTGGATTAGCCATAAACCGGCTCACAACTCCCACTGCATGGGCTATGTCAGGCCTAGTAGCAACCATAGCATACATAAGTGAACCACAAGTTGAAGCATAAGGTACACTTTGCATGTCATTGGCTTCTTCCTTTGACTTGGGACAATCATCCTTGGAGATTTTGACATATGGCTGTAATGGCACCCCAAGAGGCTTTGCTTCAGCCATGTTAAATCTGTCTAGAACCTTTTCAATGTACTTTTCTTGCGACAAATACAATATGCGCTAGTCCCTTTGTCTTGTAACACGCACTCCAAGTATATGTTCAGCTGCCCCAAGGTCTTTCATTGAAAATGCAAATTTCAGCTGCCCTTTAAGAGCATCAATAGTGCTTCTTTTCTTTGCAGCTATCGACGTATCATCAACATAGAGCACAAGAATGATAGGGTTGCCATCCTCATCACGTTTGGTATACAAACAATGGTCTGCATGGCTTCTTTTGTAACCATGTTTAAGCATGAAGCGATCAAACTTCTTGTACCATTGTCTACATTATTGTTTTAGCCCATACAAGCTTCTATTGAGCATACATACCATATGTTCCTTGCCAGGAATAACAAAACCCTCGGGTTGCTTCATGTAAAGCTCTTCTTCCACATCACCATGCAAGAAAGCGGTATGTACATCCATTTGGTCCATTTCCAAATCAAGAGCAGCCACTATGGCAAACAATACACGCAAAGTGGTCATCTTCACAACCGAAGAGAACACTTTCTGAAAGTCTATGCCCTTGGTTTGAACATATCTCTTTGCAACTAGCCTTGCCTTATACTTGGGTTTTGCATCAACAGTCTTGATTTTATACACCCATTTGTTAGGAATAGCCTTCCTTCTTTTGAGCAATGCCACCAAATCCCAAGTATGATTAGCATGCAAAGCTTTAATCTCTTCCTGCATAGCAAGCTCCCACTTGTCGCTGTGCTCACATGTCTTTGCCTCTTAATACGTAAGAGGCTCTCCCTCATCTGTGAACATAATGTAATGCAAAGAGGGGTCATATCGACTCACAGGCCGTCTTTGACGAGTAGACCGCCTCACCCAATGATCCACATTATCCGGCAATGGGTTTACATCCGGTGGCATGACAAAATCATCAACAATGGGCTGCTGTACATCATTTTCGGCAGCATTTTCAGCATTGTTTCTTGGCTGCAAATGCCCTTCAGGAACCTCAATTTGCTGTCCAACATCATCTGGCTCAAACACAACTGGATCATCTACATTTTCAGCCATTTGTGGTGCATCCTGAGGGTCAAAAATAGGCCTAACAGGTGGTTGGTCATGCTGAAATTTCACCCTTTTATGGTCATGCTTTGAGGCACAATTGTTTTGAAGCAGCCTTGCCTCATTAAAAACAACATCCCGGCTGCTACAACCCTTTTGAGCTACAGCCATAGCATTTTCTGAACGTGCGTTCAAACGCGGTTCACAATAAAGCGAACCCTCTTTGATTCTCAGGGATATTCTCCCATTTGTAATCCTTACCATTTTGAAACGGTTGGCGAATTATATTCTTACGAACAAAATAGTTCAAATTTATTCCAGCAGCGTGTAAATGCTACTTGACCTGCTTATGGAGAAACATATACCGCAACCAAAACTTGCTACTGTAATGGTAAAAGCACATCACGTACTCAATGATCAATGACCATCGGAAAACCTCTTCTCCGTAGAGAAGCTCAAATTCCTTCTACCAAACACATCTCAAATAGAGATTCTCGTGTCGGAATATTCTTGCGCGCAAAAAGGCGCTCAAGGTAGTATAACAAACTCTCGTCCAGTTCCTTGGCATAGGTCTGCATCTGTGTGTGTTATCCATGTACTCAAAAGTATATATAATTCTTAAGCTGTGTTAAAGTTTTGATGAACCTGGGAAATTACCTTCCCTTCGTAAGATCCTTAGAGCTAAGTCGCTCAACCTGACAATCCCTTGGGTCAATCTTAGAGCAAAACCCGCGCATCAAATATACTAGGATTTCAATCGTTGGAGTGCTCGAGCACAGGCCGTAGCCGTCACTTGTTCTGTCACCAGCGTGTGACTACTATCTATCCTTTTTGTTGATTTCTTTCTTATTATCTATTTACTTTCACTTTTTGGAAACACCCCTCGGGAAATCTAACTGCCCTGCATTGCATAGCTAGTGTGGAACTGTCCAGAGGGAGTCCAGGCCTGAGGGCAAGAGAGCACTAAGGTTGGACAAGGACTATGGTTAGCCAAGTGGGGTCATTGACTAGCCAAAGTGGAATCCTTTGCTACAGAGGCTACATTTCAGTTCTGGATGTGGCCGCAGTGTACAAAGAGGGTCGGATGACCTAGAAAGATATAATGGCAGCATCTCCTAAAATTTAGGGAACTGCTATTTTGGGACCTGAAAATGTCTTCGCGTCATTACGTGCAGTTTGACATGGGGATCATTTTGTTACTCTGTGGCCAAGTCAACAGAGGCTGCAGGTGAGATATTTTTAGACCCGAGGGTCTAAAGCGGGAAAATGCACAAATGAGTGACACTTGGCACTCTGAGGCCAGTTTACTACTTATAGAGAAGGCAAAAACGTGATTTATAGTTGGGAGGCTCATTTTGCAAGTCTCTGTCACAGGTTAAGAGCTATGGAGTGCTTGCTTTCCCTCTTATGCACAGTGCGGTGCCAGGAGTGATGCCCTGCACGCTACGCACTGCCCTCTCTCTCCCCTTTGGCAGTATGTTATGCCCCTCTAGTGGGCTCTTCATTTGACCAATGTACAGTTGTGTGGGTTCATGCGCGATTGCCGAGGCAAGAGCCTCTTGCACAGGTACTGGATTAGCTAGCGGCTAATCCCCCCGCAGGTACAGGTGAATTCGGAGAGGTTTCACGCCAGAAATCTCGTCCGATTCAAAGGGCAAGTAGCCCTACAGGTGCGGGAGCTCGAGGACTTGCTAGGGATGCGACCGGCACGCGAAACGGAGCCCGAAACAGTGAATTACAGCCTGCTGTGTATTTTTGCAGGTTTAGGGTTTTGGCCCTAAACGGACCCTAATACCCCCAGGAGGTTCGGGGACGCAAGGGGACCGCTGTACAGGCGATCTGGAGCATTTTCAGGGCTGAAAACAGAGAATTCAGCGTGCTGCAGATTCTCGCCAGGTTTTGCAAAGTGCCCGTATGCGTCGGGAAAGTCAGTCAATGCGTGGGAATACTGACCGTGAAGGGTTCTAGTACAGTTATGCTGCCGAAATCGGGCTGGAACAGTGGAAATTCAGCCGAGTTTGTGCGGGGCAGCTTGTAGGAACCACAGCGTTTATTCCCTCTTTTGAACAATAAAGAAATACCGAAAGGGGCGCCTAAGTTAGGGGCCAATCTGGTGTCTGTCTACTCATACAGGTGCAATCTAGCAGCCTGTATCCCTCTCCCCTTTGTTGTGTCTTGAAAGTACAGGTAAAATAGACGACTAATAATGGGTGAAAGCTAAATCAAGGTTTAAAGTAAAGTCTACCGCCCTTTTTGGATTGAACAGGCCGGTTTCATGGTTCCATCGACGGGATTAAATCACTTTTTCCCATAGAAGTGAGCCTTGGGCAGTTTTCGGCTTGAAGACATAGGGGATCATAGACCAGACACAGGGAATTGCAATTATGGCTGACAGACCAGATGATGTGACTGAAGAGGTTTCCTCTTCACAGGGTCAACAGACACATGAAGTGGGTGAGTCCTCAAGACCACCACAGACAGATGACGATATATTCAGGACCCAGTTGGTTACTGCTGTGGCTATGTTCACACAAGTAATGCAGAACCCAAGGTTTTTAGCCTTTCTGCAACCTCCTGTTCCGTCTCAGCAAGTTGGGTCACTGGATCATATTCAAAAGCCTGTTAAGGCTCGAGCACAGGTGATTCATACCGCACAGTCAATGGAAACACCTGTACACTTGACGGAGAACATGCAGTCTCCACAACGTATGCCTAAGGTGCAAGAACAGGTGGCTGAGATGCCAGTTTTTCAAGCTGTACCAATTCAGCCCGCCACCTTTCAGCAGCCTATAGCTGGTTCTAATGGGCAGGGAAGCAACTTACAGGCTATGCAACAGGTCTTCCCACCACCTTCAGTACACCCTGGCTATTTTGGAGGTGGATCGGTATTTCAGAGCATGGCTGGTCATGCACCTGGAAATCAGTTTTATACGCCAGGAACAGTGTTTGCGGGTGCTCAAACGATGATGCCTAACCCCATGTACAGTGTCATGGGTATGCAACCAGGGTTTCAAAGCACTCAGGGACAATTTGGGATGCCACAAGCAAATTTTGGTATGGCTGGAATTACAAATCAGCAGCCAAATATGGCATTTCCAGGTCAAGTTAATAGCGGCCAAGGAACACAGATGAACCTTAATAGTGTTCCCATGTTTCAGTCACTTCCATATGACAATCTAACGCCGCTGGAGAGGCCAACTCCGTACAAAGAAGGTGGCAAAGGTGTGACATTCACGACCTTTACAGGGTTTGATGACAGGAAGAAGGCTCTTTCATTCCTCCAGCAGTTTGACAAGGCCTATGCAGGGGGAAACTTTACAGAGGCTTCAAAGGTCCGCAAGGCAGCCACTTTCTTGACAGGGAATGCGGGACAATGGTGGACAACTTTATTGCTTCAAGGGCAAGCTCCGTCCACATGGATTTACTTTAAGCAGATTTTTGCAGCAGCATGGTTATCTGATGATTTCGAAGCAGATGTCATGACAGAATGGCACCAGCTAAATGCTGCCACTTGCAGAAATCTGGATGATTACAATCGGAAGTTTTGGAAAGCTCTACTTCCAGTAACTTCCTATAGGTTTGTGCCATTGACAGAACAGATAGAAAAATACTGTTGTGGCCTACCCAAAGGATTGAGAAAATACTGCACAAAGACCAAAGTCACTACTTTGACGCAGCTCATCGAGGTAGCAAACACTGGCAATGGTTTGCTCAAGGGAGAAGATTGTGAATTTAACACTGGCGTCAAGGCAGGATCAGGCAAGAAAAATTCAGCCAAGAAGCACGTTCCCAATGAGGCTCCTAAAGGGACTCAGGAGTCGGCCAACACAGGGAAAGACAAAGCTACGGCTGAATCAGAAAAAGGACCAGCAAAGAAATGGAAAAGACGTTTTCCTCGCAAGTCAGAAGAGCAAAAGAAGGTCCTGAGGACAGAGAACAAATGCTTTATATGTGAGCAGCCTGGCCACATTGCTTACAACTGTCCTACAAAGAAAAGGCCAGCTGATTCTGAAGACAAGGAGGACAGGAAGGGAAAGAAGCCCATGGCTGGTCTAGTGCCAGACATGGTGGGCGACAAGCCAAATTCAGATGCAAGTGAGCTTTGCAGAGCATGGGGAAAGGTTAGGGATCAAACAGTGCTTATCTTCTTTGATCCAGGTGCCAAAGCCAACTTTATTTCCCCAGAATTGGCTTCAAAGTTGGGAATCAGACCTGAAGAGATGGGGTATACAGCAGAGGCAGGTTTGGCATGTCCTGGCCATACAGAGGCTGTGACACCCATCATTGGAAAGTTGCGTCTACATATCCAGTCCTATGTAGATGCTGAAGAATTTTACATCATGCCACTGGACGGATGTGATGTGTTGTTAGGTATTCCTTGGTTGTTTCGTGTACAGGGAATCATGGATGCCTACAACAAAAAGATCACTGTACAGAGCAGGGGAAAGACTCACATTCTGGATGTAAAGCTTAAAGGGGAGTCTATTCCTACTGTATCAGCTTCTGCTATTACTTCTGTAATGAAAAAGCATCTTTCTGCGTACTTGGTTTTTGCACGTGAAGTGTCAGATTGTGATGAATCAAATTTATCTGTGCTAGATAAAGAAAGGTCAATGTTTTTACCACAGTATAGTGACTGTTTTTCCGATTCATTACCGTCTCAATTACCGCCAGAGAGACCCGAGGACCATGCGATAGATTTGGTGCCAGGCTGTAGCCCACCAAATAAGCCTCCGTACAGGGTTAGTGCGGCTCAGCAGAAAGAGATAATGGGCCAAGTACAGGAGCTGTTAGAAAAGGGGCTGATTCAGCCCAGTTCATCTCCATTCTGTTCTCCAGTATTGTTGGTGCAGAAAAAAGATGGCTCATGGCGTATGTGCATCGACTACCGTGCACTGAACAAGAATACCATCAAGAATAGGTTCCCTATACCTAGAATTGATGATATTATGGACAAATTAGAAGGAGCAGCTATGTTTAGCAGGATAGATCTAAAGAGTGGGTATCATCAGATCCGCATTAGATCAGAGGATGTGCACAAGACTGCTTTTAGAACAACGTTTGGCCTTTACGAATTTTTAGTGATGCCCTTTGGTCTCACAAATGCTCCTGCTACGTTCAATAGGATGATGGACAGAATTTTCCGTCCACACCAGCAGTTTGTTGGTACATTCTTTGATGACATGATAGTCTACTCAAAGAATGAAGAGGAGCATAGGCATCACTTGGCCATTGTGTTCAAAGAGCTACGCAGTCATAGGTTGCTCATCAATGCAAAGAAAAGTGAGTTTTTTCTGGAAGAGATTCACTTTCTGGGACACATTGTCTCAAAGGACGGTGTCAGAATGGATCCTGCAAAAGTCGAAGCGATCAAGTCATGGCCAAATTTGAAGACGGTGCATGATGTCCGAAGCTTTTTGGGACTATGCTCCTATTACAGAAGGTTTATCCGAAATTTCGCTGAGATTGCTTCACCTTTACATGCTCTTCAAAAGAAGGCAGTCACCTTTAGATGGACACAGAAAGAGATTTCAGCTTTTAATCTCTTAAAGGAAAAGATGACTTCAGATCCAGTCATTGTGTTGCCAGATCTTAGGAAGTCATTTGTGGTCGAGTGTGATGCCTGCGGTAGTAGCATTGGTGCTGTGCTAATGCAAGATAGCAGGGTAGTAGCCTATGAGAGTAGAATTTTGCAAGGGCCAGAGATGACCATGCAGGTCTATGAGAAAGAGTTACTGGCTGTGATTCATGCGCTCTTAAGTTGGAGACACTACCTGCTAGGTGCAGATTTCGTTGTCCAAACGGACCATCAGACCTTGCGATACTTCTTGACACAGACAAAGTTATCTGAAAAGCATATGCGATGGGCAAATATCTTGTCCATGTTCCATTTTCAGATTGTGCATGTGGAAGGCAAGAAGAACGTTGTGGCTGATGCCTTGTCAAGAAAGCCACAAATTTCAGCTGTGTCGATTCCTTATCATCATGAACTTGATGATATGAGAGAACAGTATGCAAATGATGAAGATTTTGCAAGGGTCTTCGAGCAACTAATGGATGGACAACGTCATGAACACTATCTTCTTAAAGACGGGTTCATGATGATGCATGGCAGATTGTGTGTCACAAAGCCATTGCGACGCAAAGTTATGGAAGAGAGTCATGTCCCACCGTATGCAGGGCATCGTGGTATTGATGCTACAGTTAAAGCGGTTGAGACATTCTTCTATTGGCCTACATTGAGAAGGGATGTGGATGCCTTTGTGCGAGAATGCCTAATATGCCAAAAGGTCAAGTTTGACAGGCAAAAGGCACCAGGGTTATTGCAACCACTACCTATTCCAGATAAACCATGGGAAAGTATTGCTATGGATTTTATCTTTGATCTTCCAAGAACGCAGACAGGAAATGATGGTATTTGGACCATTATTTGCAGATTCAGCAAACAGGCTCATTTTATTCCTGTCAGGAAGAAGATAAAGCCAGATCAGATGGCACGCTTGTTTATGAGCAATATTTTCAAGTATCATGGCATGCCACAGTCGATTGTTAGCGACCGTGATCCACGCATGACAAGTTTGTTCTGGAGAGGCTTGTTTGAGAATATGGGCACCACGCTCAAATTCTCTTCGTCATTTCATCCTCAAACAGATGGGCAGTCAGAAGAGGCAAATTCTACTGTCCTAGATCTGCTGAAGTGCTATGTGTCAGAGCATAAAGGAAAATGGGAGCAATATTTGCCATTGGTGGAGTATGCATACAATAATACAGTGCATTCATCAACTGGCAAGGCACCTTTTGAGATAGTTGAAGGTGGCAAGAAAGTTCCTCCCATACTGCATACAAAGGACAAGATATTTGAAGCAGATAAGTATGTTCAGGACATGGATGAAATGTACAAGAAGGTCAAAGTGGCCTTAGAAAGGACTCAGGCAAAGCAAAAGAAAGCAGCTGATCGTCACCGTCGTGAAGTGGTATATTCACTTGGTGATTGGGTGCTTCTACGGTTTGAAAAGGCAAGGTTAAAGAAGATGAAGGGCAAGGAAAGACTGTTTCCAAAGCTCAGCATGCGTTACTATGGGCCTTTTCAAGTGTGCGACATAATCAGTGATGTTGCATATAGGCTGAAATTGCCTGACAGTTGGAAGATTCACAATGCGTTTCATGTGAGTCTTCTCAGACCCTATGTGGGTGATGTGCCAGAAGCTATTCCAGCTGAAGATCAGCCGGAAGTCGAGGAACTTGACGAGATCTTGGTCCCTGAACAGATTTTGGCACACAAAGAAAGGAAAGTGAAAGGCAAGGTTGCTAGGCGTTACTTGGTAAAGTTCAGAAACTATCCACCAATGGATGCTAAGTGGATGGAAGAAAGTGAACTTGCAGAGTCACCAACTGTGTTATCACTTTACCTGGAAGCCTTCGATTTGCAACCTACCTTGACCCCTTGAGTTTCAAAGCTACATGGATTGTCAGTGTGACAATGGCTTCTGAAACAAATGATGTACATGGTATTTAAAGTGAGCTCAAATCAAATACCTGTTACATGAATGTTAGAGCTGTACAGATTGTCAGTTTGGCAATTGCTCTTATGGAATGTCCAAAAGTTTGATTAGTGCTATAGAAGTGAGTATTTCTTGTCAGTTTGTCAAGGATACAGTAATTGCTTCTATTGAAGAGTACATGTGTAACTGCATTCTTAAACTGTCGGTTTGGGTATGCTCGAAAGTGTTACGGGATCCAACGTGTACTATAAGACAGTGGCAAAATGTGCAGCTACCATTTTGTCATTGGAAAGTTAGTGACTCAAAGCAATGGCAGAGTGCGAAGCTACCACTATGTCATTGGAACAGGGTTCACACGCAGGCAATACATGAGTCGACGAGGTGTTGAATACACCAGGGTTGACAATGAGCATGTATGTGTCGTATATGTGTCGACATGTGTTGAATACATCAGTGTTGACAGTAAGCATGGACGACATAGATGCAAACGAGGACGTTTGAGATTTCAAGAGGGGGGTATGTCACCAGCGTGTGACTACTATCTATCCTTTTTGTTGATTTCTTTCTTATTATCTATTTACTTTCACTTTTTGGAAACACCCCTCGGGAAATCTAACTGCCCTGCATTGCATAGCTAGTGTGGAACTGTCCAGAGGGAGTCCAGGCCTGAGGGCAAGAGAGCACTAAGGTTGGACAAGGACTATGGTTAGCCAAGTGGGGTCATTGACTAGCCAAAGTGGAATCCTTTGCTACAGAGGCTACATTTCAGTTCTGGATGTGGCCGCAGTGTACAAAGAGGGTCGGATGACCTAGAAAGATATAATGGCAGCATCTCCTAAAATTTAGGGAACTGCTATTTTGGGACCTGAAAATGTCTTCGCGTCATTACGTGCAGTTTGACATGGGGATCATTTTGTTACTCTGTGGCCAAGTCAACAGAGGCTGCAGGTGAGATATTTTTAGACCCGAGGGTCTAAAGCGGGAAAATGCACAAATGAGTGACACTTGGCACTCTGAGGCCAGTTTACTACTTATAGAGAAGGCAAAAACGTGATTTATAGTTGGGAGGCTCATTTTGCAAGTCTCTGTCACAGGTTAAGAGCTATGGAGTGCTTGCTTTCCCTCTTATGCACAGTGCGGTGCCAGGAGTGATGCCCTGCACGCTACGCACTGCCCTCTCTCTCCCCTTTGGCAGTATGTTATGCCCCTCTAGTGGGCTCTTCATTTGACCAATGTACAGTTGTGTGGGTTCATGCGCGATTGCCGAGGCAAGAGCCTCTTGCACAGGTACTGGATTAGCTAGCGGCTAATCCCCCCGCAGGTACAGGTGAATTCGGAGAGGTTTCACGCCAGAAATCTCGTCCGATTCAAAGGGCAAGTAGCCCTACAGGTGCGGGAGCTCGAGGACTTGCTAGGGATGCGACCGGCACGCGAAACGGAGCCCGAAACAGTGAATTACAGCCTGCTGTGTATTTTTGCAGGTTTAGGGTTTTGGCCCTAAACGGACCCTAATACCCCCAGGAGGTTCGGGGACGCAAGGGGACCGCTGTACAGGCGATCTGGAGCATTTTCAGGGCTGAAAACAGAGAATTCAGCGTGCTGCAGATTCTCGCCAGGTTTTGCAAAGTGCCCGTATGCGTCGGGAAAGTCAGTCAATGCGTGGGAATACTGACCGTGAAGGGTTCTAGTACAGTTATGCTGCCGAAATCGGGCTGGAACAGTGGAAATTCAGCCGAGTTTGTGCGGGGCAGCTTGTAGGAACCACAGCGTTTATTCCCTCTTTTGAACAATAAAGAAATACCGAAAGGGGCGCCTAAGTTAGGGGCCAATCTGGTGTCTGTCTACTCATACAGGTGCAATCTAGCAGCCTGTATCCCTCTCCCCTTTGTTGTGTCTTGAAAGTACAGGTAAAATAGACGACTAATAATGGGTGAAAGCTAAATCAAGGTTTAAAGTAAAGTCTACCGCCCTTTTTGGATTGAACAGGCCGGTTTCATGTTCCTTCCCTCGTAAAGAGAGTGTTCATTCACTTGTGTGAAAAGCACTACCATGTCTTCCGTGACCGGATAGGGGGTGTTGGTTCATAAGCTTAGTGAAAGCTTTTGTTGGTTGAAAGCTCGGAATGGTTCCTTCCTTTTTGCCGTCCTATCCGCAATAGCAGGTAATTTGTTGGTGAACTACCGGATACGAGATCAATAGTTGACCTTCCGGATGGTTGAGCAAACCAATTCATCTCAGAAAACAATGTTTCAAATTGATCCTACTCTCATAAATACTCGAGAGTGATTGTTCTGGTTAGACATAACCATATATTGTGCAAAAGAGCAAACAAGCACAATGCACTTTATGATTTCCTCAAAGATGTAACTTTGATTGAAAACCTGCCCTCTCACTTAAAGTTCGAGGGTCTTTTATTCAAGAACTTAGGAGTTAGATTGAATTCCCTTACTCCAAACTTTCTGTGTTGAATGATTCCTGTCCCACTGCGGGGATTGGATTCTATGTACACTAAGGTGTACACTTTCAGCTTTTATTGCTGACAGCCTGACTCTACCATCTGCTGCAAAGTATTTTGCAGATGCATCTACAAAATTTGGGCAAAAGTCCTTTGTTGAATTTCTTCATCTTTCCTTCCTCAGAGAGGATCGAGAGTGGATCTACCTTGGCAAGAGTGAACCACTACTTGCTTTGACTCACTCGTGTTCCTATTGGGCAAACCCATCCCAATCTTCTTGGATGCCTTCCTCAAAGTGTAGAGGAAATAAAATGTGTCGAAAAATTCAGCCTTGAATTGAATCCAAGTCTTGTTGTAAGTTCCTTGCAGAGCTTTGGTATACCACCAAGTACTTGCAATCCCCTTGAGGTGTTTAATCACATGCCTCATCTTCGACGCTTTTTCAGAAATTGCCGTTCGCAAAGGCAACTTCAAACTTGTCGAATCAAAGCGGTAGCTTTCGGGGCATCTTCTTATTCGTCAAAAGTATCAAACTTGACTGGAAGTGTTCCTAGGTCTAGAGACCTTCTTCATATTGTTCCCGGAATGACGGGATTTCATGGCTATAGTTCTGGATTGATGTTCATGGATATTTTTTGGATTCTGAAGAATCTCGAGCATTCCGCTCCTTGGATTCTCTAGGTTCTTGAGCATCATGCTCTTGTCGCCTTCTCAGAGAATCCCAAGCCTTGTGTCGACTTCTTGTAGAGAGAGAAAAAAATTCCAACTCTGCGAGCTTTTCCTTGAAGGACTGCCTGCTTACTTCTCTTGGCTTGTCATAGCTTCTTCTCGTATCTTCCCAGAGTCGCCCTCCTTTACAGAGAAAGAGAGGAGACCATGCGCTGATACCACTGTCACAAACGAGAGCGCGTAACAATATAAAATACATTCGGATAAATAGAATTTATCACTTATTATATTGAAGCCAAAGGATATAGAGAGAAATGGATAGAGAGAGATAGAGAGTGAGAAGATCGACACAGTACTGGGGACTAGAAGATGGGCGGGTCCCCCCCCCCCCCGTAATAGTATCTTTATTACTGAGGAGAAGTCTATACAAGCACTTGAACCGAACGTATTACCACGTTCGTTCTAGAATAAGACTTGATGGTTCCCGGAAGCCTCAGCTTCCGATTCCTAGGGCAAAACCCTATTCCAAGGAACTTCCGTTCCTTATTCCAAATCCTTGAGAACCAAGGTTCTCGCCTTTGGATCTCACCTTCCAGACTTAGGGCATGACATCCCTGCAACTCTTTTCTAACTCTGTTTCCAGAGTCCTCTTCCTGCAGATTAACTCCGCTTTCCTGGAGAGGAAGTCCTTCCCTTGGGAATTTCAACTTCCGGATCACATCTCGAGAGTCTACCTCTCTTCGATCCGTGGATTTGCTTCCCAAATTTGGGTACGAAAACCCTTGGGCTGATCTGGCTCTAGTTCCTCAGAGCGCTTTTCTCTTGCAGAGGCTCATGCCTTCCTCTGCTCCTACTCCCTCACGAAGAGGAAGTACACCTGCAATCAAATACTTAGAGATCATAACATGAAATCGTACCTTCAAAGTCTTGACGCTCGTAACGCAACTCGGTTCTCGAAAAAAGCAATTCCCTGGAAGAGATCTCTACATAGAAAATCCTCTCTTCTAATCCTACACACAATAGAGGTGTGTTCTTGGGTTCTTTCTCGTAAATCAGCCCCGTCTACGACGTTTATGGGCTGAAAACTGAGAAAAATAGTAGCTTGTTGCGATGGAAACATGCTCCGTAAGCACTTCTTCGCGAGGGGACTCGCGCATTGGGTCTTGGCAACATCGGGTACAGTTGGGACAATCATGGGCATCACCGGCAAACGTCTTCTTTGCGGGTGAACTCTGCAGCAGCATCTCCTTCTTGCAAAAACTGATTCTCCCTCTGAGTGAGGGCATGTGATGCTTTTATAGTTGCTAGCCACGGGCACGAAAAGCTGCTCGCGTAGAGATCGCGGCCGGTTTTTTTTTTTTTTTCGCTCTTCTGCCAGAAAAAGAGAGAGAGAAAATGTTGGCTGATCTGTGGCCTTATTTATCGGATGGCTGTCCACCTATTAAATGGGCGGCCGGCATATTTTAAAAATAGTCCGAATCTGTCCAAAAACTCAATAAAACCTTATAAGTTAAAAACAATGCTTTCACAACACTTCCCAGGCGTCCCTGGATGGAATCACACGCACAGTTGCAATGCAGACATCGACTTCCTCGCGGGAAAGCATCTGCTTTCCCGAAAAGCAATCCCGCTTTCTCAGAAAGCATCTGTTTTTCCTCAAAGTTTCCTCTGAACCCATCTTCATCCAAGTGCTTGCTTTTCCTTGTGTACAATTCTAACACAGTTCGGAATTTCCTCCCCACTATGGATATTCCCTTTCCGATGCACCCGTCACCCACCTTGTGACGCATCAGGAATACCCATCACCTAGTCCTTTCCTACCGAACTTACGGTACAATCTCCTTCACGATGCTCTATGTCACCCATCCTATGACGCATCAGAGATGTCCGTTCCCGGACAGTCGGATACTTCTTTCCGATGCTCCCTGTCACCCATCCGATGTGACGCATTAGAAGTACCCGTTCCTGGTGGCCTTACAGATATTCCCGTTCTCAGTGTTCCCGTCATTACTTTAAATGACGCACTAGGAATACTCTGTACTCGGATGTCTCCAGTGAGAAAAGCCCTCTCACTTAAAATTCCAATAATTCATTTAGAATTATTTTTCCTTGGTGTTCCAAGCGAGAAAACCCTCTCACTTATAAATCCAATATTTCATTTAGAATTATTTAGAATTGCCCAACACGGCCTTTCCATGCATGCAGTAAAGTGTCCCATTCTTTGTGCCCTTTACAATCAGCCTTGAACCTTTGGTCATTTTCCATGATCCTCTCTCAAACAAAATGCTGTAACCATGCATATCCATCTGACCAATAGAAAGCAGACTCTTCTTGATTCTCGGCACATATCTAACATCATGTAAGACAAGCTCATTCGTGCCATCTATGGAGAGATGCAGAGTGCCAATACCCTCAATGGAACATGCATGATTGTTTCCAAGGTATAAATGGCCACGCTTGCCTACATCAAAAGTAGAGAAACACTCCTTGATAGGAGTCACATGAAATGAAGCACTAGAATCAACAATCCAAGTCTGGGACAATCCATCATTGACAGTCAACAAAGCATCAATAAGATCACTCTTGGTGATCTACATGTCCTGTGAGTGAACATTTAGAGAGGCATCAAAGTCATAAGCATCATCATCTGACAAAGTGGTACACAAGATGTCCTCTACATCTGACAGCTCCTCAATCACGACACTAGAAGCCACATTGGCCTTCTCTTTGTTCTTTGAGCTATCCTGTGCATCTACCTTGACTTCCTTCTTCTCTTTCTTTTTGTCTCCGCCATTCTTTTTTCTTTCTAACTCAGCTTTATAGTACCGGGTTTCTTGTGACCTTTCCTGCCACATTGATAGCAAGTCACATCACCCTTGCCTTTGCTTGCATTTCCCCTTTCTTTACTCTTACTCTTACTCCTTTGTGCATAAGCATTCTTCTTTTCTGTTCTGCCTCTAACCATGTTGGCAGAGCTGCCTTCCTCTCCACTTGCTTTCCTCCTGATTTCTTCATTCAAGATAGAACCCCTAACACCATCAAAGGTCAAATTGGGGTTTTTGGACAACGAAACCACCAACGTTTCCCATGACTCAGGTAAGGTCATAAGCAAGAAGATAGCTTTCAGCTTATCATCATAAGAGGGCAAGCCAGAATCCTGTAACTGCGAAGCTCTTGGACTCATCTAGTTGCATGCCAACAAGTTTTCGCATCAAGTGCACCTTGTTGACAGCCGTTGTATTTTCATACATTCTCTTCAACTTCTCCCACATATCAAAAGCAGTCGTGAGACCTTTCACATCAATGACTGTCTCATCGGTCATGGCCATTTTAATGTATGTAACGGCCTTACTGTTCATGCTAACCCATGCTTCATCCGTCATATTCTGTGGCTTCTGTCACCAGCGTGTGACAACTATCTATCCTTTTTGTTGATTTCTTTCTTATTATCTATTTACTTTCACTTTTTGGAAACACCCCTTGGGAAATCTAACTGCCCTGCATTGCATAGCTAGTGTGGAACTGTTCAGAGGGAGTCCAGGCCTGAGGGCAAGAGAGCACTAAGGTTGGACAAGGACTATGGTTAGCCAAGTGGGTCATTGACTAGCCAAAGTGGAATCCTTTGCTACAGAGGCTACATTTCAGTTCTGGATGTGGCCGCAGTGTACAAAGAGGGTCGGATGACCTAGATAGATAGAATGGCAGCATCTCCTAAAATTTAGGGAACTGCTATTTTGGGACCTGAAAATGTGTTGGTGTCATTACCTCCGGAATGACAAGGGGAACATTTTCTTACTCTGCCGTGAAGTCAACTGGGCAACCGGTTGGGAGATTTTTAGGCGGCAACCTCGAAACGGGAAAATGCTTGTAAATGTGCCAAGTGGCACATTCTCGTGCAGTTTCTAATGCAAGAGAGAGTTGGCGCTGAATTTGAAGAGAGGAGGGGCTGTTTTGCAAAAATTGTCACAGGTTAAGAGCTATGGAGTGCTTGCTTTCCCTCCTATGTACAGTGCGGTGCCAGCAGTGATGCCCTGCACACTACGCACTCCCCTCTCTCTCCCCTTTGGCAGTATGTTATGCCCCACTAGTGGGCTCTTCATTTGACCAATGTACAGTTATGTGGGTTCATGCGCGATTGCCGAGGCAAGAGCCTCTTGTACAGGTACTGGATTAGCTAGCGGCTAATCCCCCCGCAGGTACAGGTGAATTCGGAGAGGTTTCACGCCAGAAATCTCGTCCGATTCAAAGGGCAAGTAGCCCTACAGGTGCGGGAGCTCGAGGACTTGCTACGGATGCGACCGGCACGCGAAACAGAGCCCGAAACAGTAAATTACAGCCTGCTGTGTATTTTTGCAGGTTTAGGGTTTTGGCCCTAAACGGACCCTAATACCCTCAGGAGGTTTTGGGGACGCAAGAGGACCGCTGTACAGGTGATCTGGCGCATTTTCGGGGCTGAAAACAGAGAATTCAGCGTCCTGCAGATTCTCGCCAGGTCTTGCAAAGTGCCTGTATGCGTCGGGAAAGTCGGCCAATGCGTGGGTATACTGACTGTGAAGGGTTCTAGTACAGTTATGTTGCCGAAATCAAGCCAGAACAATCAAAATTCAGCCAAGGTTGTGCGGGGCAGCTTGGAAAGAACCACAGCGTATATTCCCTCTTTTAAACAATAAAGAAATACCGAAAGGGGCGCCTAAATTAGGGGCCAATCTGGTGTCGGTCTTCTCATACAGGTGCATTCTAGCATCTGTATCCCATTCCCCTCTCTTGTGTCACTATAGCGTAGGTATAATAGACGACTTATAATGGGTGAAAGCTAAATCAAGGTTTAAAGTAAAGTCTACCGCCCTTTTTGGATTGAACAGGCCGGTTTCATGGTTCCATCGACGGGATTAAATCACTTTTTTCCATAGAAGTGAGCCTTGGTCAGTTTAGGCTTGAAGACTCAGGGGATTATAGACCAGACATAGGGAATTGCAATTATGGCTGACAGACCAGATGATGTGACTGAAGAGGTTTCCTCTTCACAAGGTCAACAGACACATGAAGTGGGTGAGTCCTCAAGACCACCACAGACAGATGACGATATATTAAGGACCCAGTTGGCTATTGCTGTGGCTATGTTCACACAAGTAATGCAGAATCCGAGGTTTTTAGCCTTTCTGCAACCTCCTGTTCCGTCTCAGCAAGTTGGGTCACTGGATCATATTCAAAAGCCTGTTAAGGCTCGAGCACAGGTGATTCATACCGCACAGTCAATGGAAACACCTGTACACTTGACGGAGAACATGTAGTCTCCACAACCTGTGCCTAAGGTGCAAGAATAGGTGGCTGAGATGCCAGTCTTTCAGGCTGTACCAGTTCAGCCCGCCACCTTTCAGCAGCCTATAGCTGGTTCTAATGGGCAGGGAAGCAACCTACAGGCTGTGCAACAGGTCTTCCCACCACCTTCAGTACACCTTGGCTATTTTGGAGGTGGATCGATATTCCAGAGCATGGCTGGTCATGCACGTGGAAATCAGTTCTACACGCCAGGAACAGTGTTTGGGGGTGCTCAAACGATGATGCCTAACCCCATGTATGGTGTCACGGGCATGCTACCAGGGTTTCAAAGCACTCAGGGCCAATTTGGGATGCCACATGCAAATTTTGGTATGGCTGGAATTACCAATCAGCAGCCAAATATGGCATTTCCAGGTCAAGTTAATAGCGGCCAAGGAACACAGATGAACCCTAACAGTGTTCCCATGTTTCAGTCACTTCCATATGACAATTTAACGCCGCTGGAGAGGCCAACTCCGTACAAAGAAGGTGGCAAAGGTGTGTCTTTCACGACCTTTACAGGGTTTGATGATAGGAAGAAGGCTCTTTCATTCCTCCAGCAGTTTGACAAGGCCTATGCAGGGGGAAACTTTACAGAGGCTTCAAAGGTCCGCAAGGCAGCCACTGTCTTGACAGGGAATGCGGGACAATGGTGGACAACTTTATTGCTTCAAGGGCAAGCTCCGTCCACATGGATTTACTTCAAGCAGATTTTTGCAGCAGCATGGTTATCTGATGACTTTGAAGCAGATGTCATGACAGAATGGCACCAGCTTAATGCTGCCACTTGTAGAAATCTAGATGATTACAATCGGAATTTTTGGAAAGCTCTACTTCCAGTAACTTCCTATAGGTTTGTGCCATTGACAGAACATATTGAAAAATACTGTTGTGGCCTACCTAAAGGATTGAGAAAGTACTGTACGAAGACAAAAGTCACTACTTTGACGCAGCTCATCGAGGTAGCAAACACTGGCAATGGTTTGCTCAAGGGAGAAGATTGTGAATTTAACACTGGCGTCAAGGCAGGATCAGGCAAGAAAAATTCAGTCAAGAAGCACGTTCCCAATGAGGCTCCTAAAGGGACTCAGGAGTCAGCCAACGCAGGGAAAGATAAAGCTACGGCTGAATCAGAAAAAGGACCAGCGAAGAAATGGAAAAGACGTTTTCCTCGCAAGTCAGAAGAGCAAAAGAAGGTCCTGAGGACAGAGAACAAATGCTTTATATGTGAGCAGCCTGGCCACATTGCTTACAACTATCCTACAAAGAAAAGGCCAGCTGATTCTGAAGACGAGGACAGGAAAGGAAAGAAGCCCATGGCTGGTCTAGTGCCAGATATGGTGGGCGACAAGCCAAATTCAGATGCAAGTGAGCTTTGCAGAGCATGGGGAAAGGTCAGGGATCAAACAGTGCTTATCTTCTTTGATCCAGGTGCCAAAGCCAACTTTATTTCCCCAGAATTGGCTTCAAAGTTTGGAATCAGACCTGAAGAGATGGGGTATACAGCAGAGGCAGGTTTGGCATGTCCGGGCCATACAGAGGCTGTGACACCCATCATTGGAAAATTGCGCCTATATATCCAGTCCTATGTAGATGCTGAAGAATTTTACATCATGCCACTGGACGGATGTGATGTGTTGTTAGGTATTCCTTGGTTGTTTCGTGTACAGGGAATCATGGATGCCTACAACAAAAAGATCACTGTACAGAGCAGGGGAAAGACTCACATTCTGGATGTAAAGCTTAAAGGGGAGTCTATTCCTACTGTATCAGCTTCTGCTATTACTTCTGTAATGAAAAAGCATCTTTCTGCGTACTTGGTTTTTGCACGTGAAGTGTCAGATTTTGATGAATCAAATTTATATGTGCTAGATAAAGAAAGGTCAATGTTTTTACAACAGTATAGTGACTGCTTTTCCGATTCATTACCGTCTCAATTACCGCCAGAGAGACCCGAGGACCATGCGATAGATTTGGTGCCAGGCAGTAGCCCACCAAATAAGCCTCCGTACAGGGTTAGTGCGGCTCAGCAGAAAGAGATAATGGGCCAAGTACAGGAGCTGTTAGAAAAGGGGCTGATTCAGCCCAGTTCATCTCCATTCTGTTCTCTAGTGTTGTTGGTGCAGAAAAAGGATGGCTCATGGCGTATGTGCATCGACTACCGTGCACTGAACAAGAATACCATCAAGAATAGGTTCCCTATACCTAGAATTGATGATATTATGGACAAATTAGAAGGAGCAGCTATGTTTAGCAGGATAGATCTAAAGAGTTGGTACCATCAGATCCGCATTAGATCAGAGGATGTGCACAAGACTGCTTTTAGAACAACGTTTGGCCTTTACGAATTTTTAGTGATGCCCTTTGGTCTCACAAATGCTCCTGCTACGTTCAATAGGATGTTTTCCGTCCACACCAGCAGTTTGTTGGTACATTCTTTGATGACATGATAGTCTACTCAAAGAATGAAGAGGAGCATAGGCATCACTTGGCCATTGTGGTCAAAGAGCTACGCAGTCATAGGTTGCTCATCAATGCAAAGAAAAGTGAGTTTTTTCTGGAAGAGATTCACTTTCTGGGACACGTTGTCTCAAAGGATGGGGTCAGAATGGATCCTGCAAAAGTTGAAGCGATCAAGTCATGGCCAAATTTGAAGACGGTGCATGATGTCCGAAGCTTCTTGGGACTATGCTCCTATTACAGAAGGTTTATCCGAAATTTCGCTGAGATTGCTTCACCTTTACATGCTCTTCAAAAGAAGGCAGTCACCTTTAGATGGATACAGAAAGAGATTTCAGCTTTTAATCTCTTAAAGGAAAAGATGACTTCAGATCCAGTCATTGTGTTGCCAGATCTTAGGAAGTCATTTGTGGTCGAGTGTGATGCCTGTGGTAGTAGCATTGGTGGAGTGCTAATGCAAGATGGCAGGGTAGTAGCCTATGAGAGCAGAATTTTGCAAGGGCAGAGATGACCATGCAGGTCTATGAGAAAGAGTTACTGGCTGTGATTCATTCGCTCTTAAGTTGGAAACACTACCTGCTAGGTGCAGATTTCGTTGTCCAAACGGACCATCAGACCTTGCGGTACTTCTTGACACAGACAAAGTTATCTGAGAAGCATATGCGATGGGCAAATATCTTGTCCATGTTCCATTTTCAGATTGTGCATGTGGAAGGCAAGAAGAACGTTGTGGCTGATGCCTTGTCAAGGAAGCCACAAATTCCAGCTGTGTCAATTCCTTATCATCATGAACTTGATGATATGAGAGAACAGTATGAAAATGATGAAGATTTTGCAAGGGTCTTCGAGCAGCTAATGCAAGGACAACGTCATGAACACTATCTTCTCAAAGATGGGTTCATGATGATGCATGGCAGATTGTGTGTCACAAAGCCATCGCGACGCAAAGTTATGGAAGAGAGTCATGTCCCACCGTATGCAGGGCATCGTGGTATCGATGCTACAGTTAAAGCGGTTGAGACATTCTTCTATTGGCCTACATTGAGAAGGGATGTGGATGCCTTTGTGCGAGAATGCCTAATATGCCAAAAGGTCAAGTTTGACAGGCAAAAGGCACCAGGGTTATTGCAACCACTACCTATTCCAGATAAACCATGGGAAAGTATTGCTATGGATTTTATCTTTGATCTTCCGAGAACGCAGACAGGAAACGATGGTATTTGGACCATTATTTGCAGATTCAGCAAATAGGCTCATTTTATTCCTGTCAGGAAGAAGATAAAGCCAGATCAAATGGCATGCTTGTTTATGAGCAATATTTTCAAATATCATGGCATGCCACAGTCGATTGTTAGCGACCGTGATCCACACATGACAAGTTTGTTCTGGAGAGGCTTGTTTGAGAATATGGGCACCACGCTCAAATTCTCTTCGTCATTTCATCCTCAAACAGATGGGCTGTCAGAAGAGGCAAATTCTACTGTCCAGATCTGTTGAAGTGTTATGTGTCAGAGCATAAAGGAAAGTGGGAGCAGTATTTGCCATTGGTGGAGTATGCATACAATAATACAGTGCATTCATCAACTGGCAAGGCACCTTTTGAGATAGTTGAAGGTGGCAAGAAAGTTCCTCCCATACTGCATACAAAGGACAAGATATTTGAAGCAGATAAGTATGTTCAGGACATGGATGAAATGTACAAGAAGGTCAAAGCAGCTGATCGTCACCGTCGTGAAGTGGTATATTCACTTGGTGATTGGGTGCTTTTACGCTTTGAAAAGGCAAGGTTAAAGAACATGAAGGGCAAGGAAAGACTGTTTCCAAAGCTCAGCATGCGTTACTATGGGCCTTTTCAAGTGTGCGACATAATCAGTGATGTTGCATATAGGCTGAAATTGCCTGACAGTTGGAAGATTCACAATGCGTTTCATGTGAGTCTTCTCAGACCCTATGTGGGTGATGTGCCAGAAGATATGCCAGCTGAAGATCAGCCGGAAGTCGAGGAACTTGACGAGATCTTGGTCCCTGAACAGATTTTGGCACACAAAGAAAGGAAAGTGAAAGGCAAGGTTGCTAGGCGTTACTTAGTAAAGTTCAGAAACTATCCACCAATGGATGCTAAGTGGATGGAAGAAGGTGAACTTGCAGAATCACTAACTGTGTTATCACTTTACCTTGAAGCCTTCGATTTGCAACCTACCTTGACCCCTTGAGTTTCAAAGCTACATGGATTGTCAGTGTGACAATGGCTTCTGAAACAAATGATGTATATGGTATTTAAAGTGAGCTCAAATGAAATACCTGTTACATTAATGTTAGAGCTGTATAGATTGTCAGTTTGGCAATTGCTCTTATGGAATGTCCAAAAGTTTGGTTAGTGCTATAGAAGTGAGTATTTCTTGTCAGTTTGTCAAGGATACAGTAGTTGCTTCTATTAAAGAGTACATGTGTAACTGCATTCTTAAACTGTCGGTTTGGGTATGCTCGAAAGTGTTACGGGATCCAACGTGTACTATAAGACAGTGGCAAAATGTGCAGCTACCATTTTGTCATTGGAAAGTTAGTGACTCAAAGCAATGGCACAGTGCGCAGCTACCACTATGTCATTGGGAAAGGGTTCACACGCAGGCAATACATGAGTCAACACGGTGTTGAATACACCAGGGTTTACAATGAGCATGTATGTGTCGTATATGTGTCGACAGGTGTTGAATACATCAGTGTTGACAGTAAGCATGCACGACAAAGATGCAAACGAGGACGTTTGAGATTTCAAGAGGGGGGTATGTCACCAGCGTGTGACAACTATCTATCGTTTTTGTTGATTTCTTTATTATTATCTATTTACTTTCACTTTTTGGAAACACCCCTCGGGAAATCTAACTGCCCTGCATTGCATAGCTAGTGTGGAACTGTTCAGAGGGAGTCCAGGCCTGAGGGCAAGAGAGCACTAAGGTTGGACAAGGACTATGGTTAGCCAAGTGGGTCATTGACTAGCCAAAGTGGAATCCTTTGCTACAGAGGCTACATTTCAGTTCTGGATGTGGCCGCAGTGTACAAAGAGGCTCCGATGACCTAGAAAGATACAATGGCAGCATCTCCTAAAATTTAGGGAACTGCTATTTTGGGACCTGAAAATGTGTTGGCGTCATTACCTCCGGAATGACAAGGGGAACATTTTCTTACTCTGCCGTGAAGTCAACTGAGCAACCGGTTGGGAGATTTTTAGGCGGCAACCCCGAAACGGGAAAATGCTTGTAAATGTGCCAAGTGGCACATTCTGGTGCAGTTTCTAATGCAAGAGAGTTGGTGCTGAATTTGAAGAGAGGAGGGGCTGTTTTGCAAAAATGTCACAGGTTAAGAGCTATGGAGTGCTTGCTTTCCCTCCTATGTACAATGCGGTGCTAGGAGTGATGCCCTGCACACTACGCACTGCCCTCTCTCTCCCCTTTGGCAGTATGTTCTGCCCCACTAGTGGGCTCTTCATTTGACCAATGTACAGTTGTGTGGGTTCATGCGCGATTGCCGAGGCAAGAGCCTCTTGTACAGGTACTGGATTAGCTAGCGGCTAATCCCCCCGCAGGTACAGGTGAATTCGGAGAGGTTTCACGCCAGAAATCTCGTCCGATTCAAAGGGCAAGTAGCCCTACAGGTGCGGGAGCTCGAGGACTTGCTACGGATGCGACCGGCACGCGAAACGGAGCTCGAAACAGTAAATTACAGCCTGCTGTGTATTTTTGCAGGTTTAGGGTTTTGGCCCTAAACGGACCCTAATACCCCGAGGAGGTTCGGGGACGCAAGGGGACCGCTGTACAGGCGATCTGGCACATTTTCGGGGCTGAAAACAGAGAATTCAGCGTGCTGCAGATTCTCGCCAGGTCTTGCAAAGTGCCCGTATGCGTCGGGAAAGTCGGCCAATGCGTGGGAATACTGACTGTGAAGGGTTCTAGTACAGTTATGCTGCCGAAATGAAGCTAGAACAGTCAAAATTCAGCCAAGGTTGTGCGGGGCAGCTTGGAAAGAACCACAGCGTATATTCCCTCTTTTAAACAATAAAGAAATACCGAAAGGGGCGCCTAAATTAGGGGCCAATCTGGTGTCGGTCTTCTCATACAGGTGCATTCTAGCATCTGTATCCCATTCCCCTCTCTTGTGTCACTATAGCGCAGGTATAATAGACGACTTATAATGGGTGAAAGCTAAATCAAGGTTTAAAGTAAAGTCTACCGCCCTTTTTGGATTGAACAGGCCGGTTTCAGCTTCACCTGTTCGAGTGCCCCTTCGCAATCCTTAAGAAATAGGATTCCTTGAATCGTATCTTTCCAAAGATCAAAACCTGTACCATCGAACCCCCTAATCTCAAAGAGGTTCTTCACATCCGAAGAAGATGAGGCCATAGTTGCACGAAATAAGAGGGATAATACGTTGAATTTTTGGGCAAAATGCGCAAAAATCGGAGTATAGCCTCACAGAGATGTGCATTACAGCTCAAATGGTCACATGAGCAATTTGGGGCAAAATAGGTCGATTTGGGCACAAAATTCAATTTCTGAAATTTATACGCAGAAAATTTGAGCGAGCGAATTTGTGCTCGAAAACAACAAATTTAGTTGTATTTAGCCTCAGAAGACATACATAAGGCTAATACACAGCCTTTAGAAGCATGTAAGTGCAAAAGCCCCAATTTGTAGCATCAAAATTGCATGAAATTGAGCCACAAATGGTCATACATCGACAAAATTTGTCAAATGTGGGTAGATTGCATCAATTTGCACTTTCCCCAATGTAACCGCACCATAAAAACTCTTGCAAAAACCTGCGTAAATCTGAAATTTGCTTAAAACACCTGTTTTAGGGCTTGTTGTTCGGCAATTTCAGGGTTTTCGGGTAGCGGGGACTTAGCAAAAGTATTCCCACACCTTAATACATCATTTGCAAAACTTGTATTTTGCTGTCATAACCTGTAATTTCCTGTTTTTGACTTAATTTCAGCCTGTTTTAGGTCAATTTTGGTTGCCGGGAGCTCTCTAGTGTCCGGGGACGAGTCCTTTGGCTGAAATTTTCAGGTTTGGGGACAAACCCTAATCGGGCTCTGATACCAGTTGATGAGCGCGCGGCGGGGTGTGCAAGTGAAAGAGCACGTGAGGAAGTGTTGTGTGTGTGCAGAGAGGGGAGGCGAAGGCCTGCAGAAGAGAAAGCGCTAGCAGAAGAAGGGCACATAAGTTTCTTCAAAGGGGATAAGTGAGTGAGTTGTTTGAAAACTCACTTACCCTTTATTATTTGTATAAGGACCAATTTAATAAGTTAGTGGCCAAGTTCAATGTGAACTTGGCCAAAGGTTAGCAACCTTTTAAACGTATATTAAAGGGGGCCATTTGGGCCTTTAACCCAACATCAGTAACTAATAGAAGGATCTCTTTCTCGGTAAAAAAAAACTCAAAAAGTAAAAAGCCTTTAAAACTCAAAAGCTTCTGGTCCAAAAGCAAAGCCAAAAAGCTGCCAACGTAAATCACGGAAATCCGTACAGCTTGCCACATCATCAGCTGGCGCAAAACGCGGAAATCTCCCTGTTGCCCTTAGTGTTAGGGTTAGGATTTTTGCAGTTTTAGGGTTAGGTTTCCAGAATTAGGGTTTGCAGGTTTTAGGGTTAAGGTTTCCAGGATTAGGGTTTGCAGGTTTTAGGGTTAGGGTTTCCAGAATTAGGGTTTCAGGTTTTAGGATTAGGGTTTCAAGAATTAGGGTTTCAAGAATTAGGGTTTCAGCAGTTAGGGTTTCTAGCAGAAATTAGGGTTTAGGCCCCTCGGCCACATCTGTAAGTTGGCTCCATTCTTTAGGCTTTGACACGTCAGCGGTTTGTTACATCTCCCCCCCCCCCCAAATTTCCTTTCTCCTTAGTGTTTTAGTGTTAATTCTTTGTAACTTTGTAATTTCTGATTTCCATTTTCTGTACTCAGACATGGTATCAGATTCACCAATTGTGACTTTTTGGTCTCATAGGTCAATTTGGCCTTTTGAAGACGTTAATATAACATTTCATCTCTCTCTCTCTCTCTCTCTCTCTCTCTCTCTCTCTCTCTCTCTCTCTCTCTCTCCTCTGCTCCTGTGCCGGCTTGAAACCTTGCTTACTCCGTACTCCCGTCTCTGGCATATTGTGGAGATTCTGTAGCTGGCATGGCTGATCTCAATCCAACTACGGAGGATGCTCACAAAACGTGGCATGGCTGATGTTGCCCGCATGAATTGGGGTATATTTTTCAAAAAAACTTGAAGGTTGTCATGATGGGCCACCTGGTTTGAAGTTTCTTGGAAATACTGATCTTAAATAGTCTCTTTGAGCATATTTAGTCAATACTATACATGATGGAGCTGATGGTTATATTGCCTTGTGGGTGACTACCATGGGTCTATACCTTGCAATTTCCTTTAATTGGGCTTATCCTGGATTCATTTAGGTATATTTTTTAGTCGTATAGCGGACGTGCAGACTTCACATTGTGAGGCTTTCGTTTGAGTTACGACCAGTTGATATTGTGCAAATTCTTTCTATCTCTACCTAGTTCTACACCCACTATTGGGCATTGACAACGTTAGTGGGGATGTTGTGGTATTTAGTCAATGCTATGCATGATGGAGCTGATGGTTATATTGTCTTGTAGGTGACTACCATGGGTCTATACCTTGCACTTTCCTTTAAGGGTGAATCTGGGCTTATCCTGGATTCATCTAGGTATATATGATATCTGCTGTCTGTTCAAAGAACTTGAAAGTTCTTTTTAGGAACACCTGATATAATTTTTATCTAATTTTGGGGAGCACCAGATATAAAATTTAATTTGTTAAGTGAACTCTTTCTGTTATAAGAAATTCTGTAGCGTTGGTCTTTACTTAGATGTACGAATACTGCTTGATTTGCTGCCGTGCGTAGATTTCATGGGAACACCTAATTTTTACTGTTGCTCATTCAGGATGTTCTAAATGGTTTTTCTCCTAGCTATCTATACAGTTAACATATCTGCCCAAATGAAATAAACTGCTATGTCTGATTTCCAGTTTAATGTACCTTAAGCTTGAAGATATATTCTGTAGTTACTAGTATGTGATAGATACTAATCGAAGTATATTGACGCTTTTCTGCGTTCTGTAAAAAATCAGTTACCTTACCAAGTCTGACCTGTTGCAGAGATTCTACCAAGCCTTATTTTTGGCTTACTGTAATATTTGCTTGATTGGTTGAAATGGGAATGTGAACAAAAATTTGTTAAGTATTCCCGCCTTCCCAAAGTTAGTTCTCAAGGGTAGACCCGTCTCTCTTAAGTGGATTTTACCATCCTTAAAAAAGACAATATCTTTTGACAAAGCATCACTAAAATCATCACAATCTCTTCTTACATGGTCTGTACTATCACACCAAATACATCTATTAACAAACCCTTCTTTGGGCTGTTGTCTTTGCCTAGGAAGTGGCCCTGATGGTTGGCCTTTTCTTTCAAGCTTTGCAAGCTTCACCTTCAAGTCACGCATTCCCTTCACAAGCTCATCTAGCATGGACCCATCAAACTTAGGAGCGATAAAAGTAGGCTTTACCATTTTGTCAGAAGTTGAGGTTGAAGGACTTGTAGTGTTTACTACCATCTTGTCCCTTCTTCTTTGTCGTTTGGCAAGCAACGAGACAGCACCTTCAACTTCATTCGAGTCGGTCTTTAGTCCTTGCTCAGCATCTTTATCTTCAAGAAGAAGCTCCAAATTTTCTTGAAACTCTTTACCTGCAGCTTGTAAGAAAAGATCTGTCTTCTCTGCATCTACTGTGGCCCTTTCTGTCCTTGTGAGTTGTGCATAGCGCCGCTCAAATTCCCTAAGTAGCTCTGTTATTGATAGTCCTTGCTTTGGCATGACTACACATTCGAAGAATGTCCTTTTGGTTACTCTCTCAGAGTCCTCTATGAAATATTCTTCCTTTAAAGCTACTTTGAGTTCTTCCTAATTTCTCCCATGCCCATCTTTAATTGCCCTAACATACTCCCTAATTTCTGGAGTAACAACTAGCTCAAAGCTTTGATTATCTCACCTTCTGACACGCGATGCAGCTCTATCTCCTTCACATACTCCCGTAAGTACTTGGTTACATCTTTGCCATTGAATTGATCCATTCTATTGACGACCGCTTGCTGAAATCTCCCTTCTTTCAGTGGGATGTTGTTGTTGCATGAACATTGCAAATGCTTGAAACATTTGCATTGTTGTTGGGTCAAAATGCATACCCTGTTGCTCAACATGATCACCCATGGTTACGCACAAACTCTCACCCTGGCAGTTTCACGTCGGGTTCACCAAAAATATGTCAAGAAGTAGGCGGTCTTGCCAGGAAGGCACCGGGCCTCTTGCTATGAGAGTTTGTGAGGAAGCTCAAGGGTTATGAGAAAGAGCTCAGATGTAGATAACATAGCTTCTAGAGCTAAAGAAGAAATGTAGCTAAAGAAGGCGCTCACTTTTCCTTACAAACACACACGTGATGGAGAGAACTCATGAAAGATAGTCAGAACAAAACAAAAAGGGCGGGGGGGAGGATGAGGAGGAGGGGAACTGTGAAGGGGGAGTGGCTGTCGAGGGTGAAGCGGAGGTGGAGGCTGGCGTAGGGGACTCCTCCTGCTCAAGAGGACCAAAGCGGTTCCCCCGTGGGAACCCAGTACTGCTGAGTAGGCACCTAAGGGCCACTCTGAGTGCCAGGCTATCGTTGTGGCCCCTGGCGTTGACGGCCACGGGCCTGCTGCCACCCCTCCTCCGCTGGAGCCCCAGGCTCGGAGGGTGGCTCTGAATCTGTGCGCTGTGCCGCTAACTGTGGCTGCGGCCCAGCCTTGGTAGGCTGGGGGTGAGGCTGAGGTGCAGGTCGTGGCCTCCTCCGTGGACAGGCCTTCGCTAGGTGGCCCATCTGTCGGCAAATGAAGCACTGGTTCGGGAGGCCCGAGTACTCCACACCCTGTCTAAACCAATCCCCACTCACGCGAGGCAGAAGGATGACCTTCGGAAGCGTGTGGGTATCTCTGACCAAAACTCGAACTGAGGGGATGCCAGCCGCCTTGGCAGCTACTGATGCTGCCGTACGAGGTGTCTCTAGGACAGTCCTAATGGCGGAGCCAATCCTGGAAAGAAGTGGTAGGTACTCCCTCCGTAAACCCGGAAAGCAGACTGAGATGGGGATGTCTGCCTCCTCTACTAGAACATCCGAAGTCGGGTCAAAATCATGTCGCCACTGTGGAAAGTGGGCACGTGATGCTCAGATGGCCAGTGGACTCATAGCTATGACCTTGTTGCCATCTCTGAGGTCTCGAACTCAATCTGATAGTACCCCCGTCCGAGAATCTGGACATCCAAGATCTTGCCCACCCCTGCGAGAAGGTGGGCCTGGAGAAGGTCCCGCAGCTCTCCTCTGCTAGGTCGGGTGACGAGAATCTTGCAAGTGACCGAAGTCGCCTGCAATCGCTCTACCTCTGCGGCAAGGCTCGCTTGCTCTGTCGGCGAGAGAGAGAGTCGAATGGTGGGCTCAGCGGGGTCGGGAGAGGGGGCTTCTGGCGAGTCCCTTTGTGGCGAAGTTGGAGCCTCCATCTGTGTCTACTGCTGTGTCATAAGAAGAGGGCGACGGGTGGACGTCGCAATCAAGTGCAGGAGACACTGCCCCAAAAAATGAAGCAGTGCCGAGGAGGTCGAAATGCAGGGGATGACGGGGAGAAACTGAGGCGGGCGGGAGGACGGGGGGGGGGGGGGGGGGGGGGCAGCGGGTTGGGGAGGGTGGAGTCGCTGGCGGCAGCAGGAGGAGGGGGTGACGGGGGCGGCTCAGGCTGCCAGGCAACGCGGGGGAGGGCAGCGGGGCAGAAGGGCAGGGGGGGGGGGGGGGGGGGAAGATGGCGTGCACAGGTGAAGCAGTAGCAGCGAGCGACAGTTCTTAATTACTTCAACACCTTACAAGCATTCACGAGGGAAATTTCACATAATCAACATTTCACAAACTCATGTGTGCATGGTAACTCAAACGTCTTGGCCATTAAGAAATATACACACATACACCAAAACAAACAACCATCCAAGATTATGTCATAGTAGAATTATTCGTGCCTAGAGGTGCATACACAAGGGTTTACATGTGAGTGTGAGTGCTAGAGCTTGATTGTGTGCATGTTTACAAAAGAGGAGGCCTCTTTTTATAGGCTAAGATAATGATTAGGGAAGAGATTATGAGCAAGAGGGGTTATTACAAAGTATCCTCAATTAGGGGCATTCTCTCAATGAGAGAGCTCCATGTACCTTGCTTGTTGACCAATTTCCTCCTAATTGTCTTCATTCTGACGAGCTTTGTCTCCATGCCACCTTCCGTAGCTGGAGTCAAAGAGCTTCCTTATAATATTTCAGAGAATCTTGATAAAATAAGAGAAAATCTAGCAATAATGGAGAGAAACCTATAAGAAATTACGAATTTTGATGGGAATTAAGGATAGTTAAGGAGTGATTATGAGAGAGGTCTTAGGGTTTTTATGAGCTTGGGAGAGAGGAGAAAGAAGAAGAGAATATATAGAGGCTAATGGCTAATTTGATAGGGATGATCAATGTGAAAAGGGTATGTGTGTGTGTGTGGAGTTGTATAATCATGACTTCTTCCACATGTAGACATATATGCTCCACCATTTTGGCCATATCTCCAAAACCGTAGCTACAAAAATTATTAAAAAAATAGGGGCAAGAAGTTCAGCTCGACGCCTACAACATTGCTGTTAAAATGTTTTTAAATTTCGGAATGGAAAAATCCCACAAAAATACGTGTGTCTTTCTTTCTCAAAAGTCTTTCAGGTGGTCTCCTCTAGACTCCATGTGCAAGCGTTGTGTCCACAAGTGAAGTATGCTTGCATTTGATAATATTTTGTTGACTTTAACTCAATAATGCATGAGAGACTCCGCCCGTTCACTATTGACTCTTATTCTTCACCTATAGTGACGGTCAGGTAGAATCAGCATCCAATGACTTTTTTTGTTTTCATAGAATTTGTTCCTATCTCTCTTTATTTCCAAAATCCAAATGTGTCAAAACCATAGTTATGTATAAAGTATATACATATTATTTTTTTGTGATTTTCATTCATTAGGTCCCTCCTCCTCCGCGAAGCCTTGAAGCCTTTCCATCAAGTGCATACTAAGAGAAAGGTGGACCAAAATTTGAAAAGCGGCCCTCACTTGTTTATATGGATTCATGTGAGAAGTCTATCTTTTCTAAAGAGTTTTTTGGCTTAGTTGATGTCCAACTTTGAAGAGCCCTACCGATTGAACCTGGATGACCTCCACAACTCTATTTCTTTTGTATAGGATCATTGGAATCATGCCTCATTATATTGTGTAGAAATGAATCTAAGATTGAGTCATTTTTGTGCAAATCTCTGTCTTGTTATCTAAAGCCAGTTATTTTTTGGACGTTATGTTCTTTTGTGTATATGAATTAATTTTAATATAGAAACACGCCATAGTTACATGGAACGGGAACGGGGGGCTCCGGGATGTTTCTGGAACAGGGGGCGGTAGAACGAGAACGGGAACAGAGACCGGAACGGTGGCCTTGAGGGAAAGGGAGAGAGAGCCGTGAGGGAGAGGGTGAGGTAGAGCGCTTGAGAGAGAGGGTTTAAAGCCCTTCTTTATATAGGAGAGGATGGAAATAACACTTCCCTAAAAGTTCAAATGACCTGTCCCAAACTGTCATTTTTTAAAACTTTGGCGTTCCGGATTCTGCCGTTCTGTGTTCTGGATGATGCGTTCTGGGAATGGGAGGGCCCCGTTCCGTCCGTTCCCTGTTACTATGCAACACACACGTCCTAAACACAAGGCCCTCCTAGGTAACTGGGTGGACCGGGGACACTGGCTTTTGATTATTTTTGGTCTATAGTCTTTAATTGATCCACTGTCTTTAATTCCTTGTTAGGTTGACAGGTGTTAGGTGGTCTTTCCTTGTCTATAGACTGGGTTCTGCTCACAGCTTTTGTAGTTTTTTGGCTCTGCTTGTTTTAGGTTGCAACCTAATCCAAAGTTACTTACCCATGTGTAATTAATTCGATTCTTCTGATTTTAGGAACATATTACCTTTAAACGGACTTCTCTTGGGAGGAGTATCCATGATCTTGAGCAATATGCAAAAGTTATGGAAAACATCCACGAAAGACTACGTTCGACATCTACACTATTCTCTACTGGCTGACAAAGCCTTGAAACTCCTACCGGAGTACAATCTTCTTCGAAAACATTATCGAATATTATCTATCGAGATTTGCTTCTCTATGGACTTCTTGAGGTGGTACATCTCTTGTAAGTTTCAAACTTGACTATTTTACTCTCATCAACTTGATGAGGCAGTAGGTCCATACTCAATAGGCCTAGTCCCTTAACATTGTGTATGGTGCCTGGGTAAGGGTCACTCACACACTTCGTCACTATGCTTAGCCTGACCTAATGACCTGCTTAGATAGGACTTCCCATATGGCTTGAGAAGAATGCTTATTTGTGCTTTTCCTGAGTTTTATAGATAAACACCATGTATAACTACGTTGTACTCTCTGCTATCGGAGAGTCTGGCTTATGCAGCTAGTGGATTACAGAATTCTTCAATGATTGCTTGGCGTCCTCTGCAGACTGCCCACTGGCCATTCTTCCTAGCTTCTTTTACTTCAGCCAATTCTGTTGATCTATTCTTAAGTTGTGGTGTCAGCTCATTGTTTGTGTACCTCTGTGTCTATCTATATTCTCTGTAAAGTGAATCTTAATTTGTTCCTACAAAGAAATGAATTGACTTGTGGTTATGTCTTTGGCTAATGCAGTCTGACTTTCTGCTAAGAAAGTATTCAGTTATTGTGCTAGATGAGGCACATGAGAGGAGTTTGAATACTGATATACTCATAGGCATGCTATCTCGCGTATTGCCACTTCGCCAGGTAAGAGAAAATTTTCAATTATCTTTATTCCTGTGACCTTCGTTATCCATGTTGCCTCTGACACTACTGGAATTGATTTTTTTAGTTACGTTTAAAAATGCTATTACATGGTGCTTCTGACCAAGCTCATGTGCTTGTTAATTGACAAGAGACTGCCATTAGTATGCTTGCCTACTAACTAATCCAATAGCTTGAAAGAGAGGAAGTTCATGTTTGGAGTAACAAAAAGAGGCGTGGAATGAGCAGATAAACACCAAAGAATATGAAGTCTTTTGCAGGAGCCGAAATGTTCCATCAAAGCAAGGCCTTTCCAAGCAAAAATTTGTTCTAATGAGATTACTGGGAGGGTCAGACCAGCCAGTGATGAAACTCAAGTGAAGTATTTTCAGTGTTTTGAATTGCAAGGGAAGCTTAATAAATGTCTTGTTTCGATCTGACCATGGGTTGATACGCTTTGGTAATAGGGGTCACCACAAAACACATTCTCAGATTGTTGGCATTCTAATATTGTCAAAGTTTCAGCCAATGGTTCAGATGTATCTTTATAATGCTTGGTAGCTACAGTTGCACAGTTTTTGCATCTTCTTTGTTCTTTAACTAGTCAGGTCGTTATGTTGATAAAGAGCCTGTGCTTGGTTTTGATCTGTGCAGATGTTGATAGCTTAGATCACCAAAACAACTGCCTATGGGATATGATCTTTGTGCTGAGGCAGTAACTTGTGTTTATATTATCTCTCTGGGGGAGTAACTTTTAGTCCAACCGGGAAGTTGGGAATCCAGCCCAAGGTTTACCATGTGCACACTAGCTTGTGGTGCCATGTCAACAAGCTTCTGCAACGCAGAGCTGGTGCATAGACTAGGTAAGCTTAGGGGATATGGTAATGGTATCATTGTGAGCCTATTCATCTGACCTGCATCCTTGGAGAGAGCCATTAGAGTGGTCATGACTCCTGTATAACTATCTTTGTACGCATTTGACTGTACAGGATGCAATCCAATGTTGGAGAGATTTTATGGGCATCTGGCTGAATTGGCATATAGCCCAAGACAAGGGTTGGAGTCTCGTATTGGCTGGATTCGTGGAGCATGTGGTGCACGAGGATGTGCATGCACTAACGTTTGTGTTCTGCATGTTTTTAAGAGGTTCCAATTGAAGGTGACCTGACATAGTTATTACAGGATTTTTATTACAAGGTTTTCGATATGGATTTGTCATAACTCTTGGAGGACCCAAGGCACAATTCTTAGCAAGTCTTGGAGTCTCAAAAAGGGGTGTCAATAGAAGAACAAGAAGTATTCTCCTCTCGCTCTTGGAATTGCACGATGTGTCAATCAGGGTAGAACGGTGCACCTTGAGTGTAGAGAAAACATACATTGCATACGCAAGGTCGCATTCGTGGTGCAACTGTGAGAGGGTAGATAGTGCTTCGAATTGAAGGCACCATGTTATGTCCCGCTCTTAGGAGAGGGGATCTAGCCTAGACGTCGTCGCGATGGGCGTCCAGTGTCCGGGCGGACGTAGTGTGAACACGGCAGGTGTGCCCGGCCATTATTATAAAAGTGAGTCCAAGGCCTCATTTGCATGTTATCGACCCCCACTGGTAGAGTGCTAGTGGTTAGCCCACGAGACTAGGAGTGCGCGAGGCCACCTCGAGGAGGTGAGGCCGGGTGGTATGGGACGCCCGGTCTTACAGGTGCACGCCTACGTCCTCAGACGTTGGCCAGCACAGGGGAGCTGTCGGATGGTGGCTATGGTCGGGTGGTTCGTCCGACGCGTGTCTATAGGCGGTCTGTGTAGCCGGGAGATCCACTCCTTGCGTTCGTTTCATGGTATCAGAGCCGGCTTGGCTGCACGATGGAATGTGTGCACACCTATAGACTGGTTCGAGTCGGATAATCATTGTTTCATGTAATTTTTAATGAAATAATTACTCAATTGGTTATTTCCTTCTCATGCCTCCTCATGCGTCTGTATGCAGGTGATATATTGCTGAGTTTTACTGATTTCGTGATGAAAATCAGGCTTTCACTTATTTATTTGCCGATTTTGATTGGCAAATTATTCATTTTGAGTACTCTGTTTTTGCTTCTACTGGTTTTTGTATTAAAACCACACTTAACAGAGGAAAAAAAAGAGAGAGAGCATCGGTCAATCTCTGTAGACTCTTAAGTGAGAGAGAGAGAGAGAGAGAGAGAGAGAGAGAGAATGAAATGAAATGTTATATTAACGTCTTCAAAAGGCCAAAGTGACTATGATACCAGAAAGTTACTATGTGGTGGATCTGATACAAAGTTAGAGTAACAAAATGACAGAATGACAAAATAAAATCTATGGAATCCTAAACTGTTAGGTATGGACTAAGCAGCTAAATAGCTAGCTGGGATAGCTAGATCACAGGAGATCCAGCATCGGTCGCTGGCGGATCTCATCAATCTCCTCCATGGTGAGTAGTCTGACCGGGCGTCGTGCATGTCGAGCCAAAGTGACCCGAATCCTCTGATGCAACCTCCGTCGATGCTGTGTAGTCCTCCGCAGTCGTGGGCGTCTGGATCTCCCCAGCTCAGTCTCTCGGTTGATCAGTATGCCTCTGTTGTAAAGCGACGAGCTCTGCTGTGGTAGTAACTCCTCCGGGTGTCCAGTGGCAGCTCTAAAGAAGTCTGTGATCTGTCTCTGAGATTGGCTAGCCTCTCCTCTCATCAGGCTCTCTCTGTGTCTGCGCAGCTCGAGCAAAAACAAACCCAGGCATCTCTGATCCTCGTACTGCATGACTGTAGAGAATGGTCCAAAGCCCTCTCTGAACAAGCAATGGAAGCGGCCTCGTATCTCGTAGTAGACGGGGCAGTGGCATGTGTAGTGCAACTGTATCTCAGGCTCGATGTCACACAGGGGGCATGTCCTGGCCTCTGCTGATACTCCGCTGTATCTCCCAGTCACGATCCGCAGCTAGTGTGAAGATGTGTGTATCTGGCCAATAGCACATCGTATCCCATGAGACAAGTGGGTGTCCATGTATCTGGGCCTTGTCACAAAACCATCCTCTGTAAGCTGGAGGAGATGCTCTCTGTAGAAAGCCATCTTCATGCCCAACTCCTGTGCTGGTTGTATCCATGTCCTCTTGGTGTCTAGCTGAGTCAAGTCTGCGAATGAGCCTGGATCTCGGACTGTGTAAGAGTCAAAGAGGGCGCATCCGGTGAGTATTGGAAGGGAGGCAATTTGTCTATGTTGAACCCATGCGCCTGAAACTATGATGTCATCTCCCCATACCAGCATGCTATATCTCCCTGCATGGCTAACTATCGAGAGGACTCAAGTGCAAGGCGTGCATATCTGTCTCTAGGAAGTTCCCACATGCGGTGTATGAAGGAGACAGATCAAGTGAGCGCCTCAACCACCAGTGGGGGGGCAGCTAGCTCTGCTCGTACAATAGCACGTGGTACTGAAGCCTTGGCTCTAATGAGCCGCGAGATCATAGAGACGAGAGGGTTCTCCATGTCCCCCCATCCATCACTGCGGCCTGTCCTCCCGTGATGATCCAGTGAAGGTCCCCAAATCTCAGCTCTATAAAGCAATGCAGAAGCCATCAAAGTGTCAAAGAGCCAAAGCTTCGTCCGAGGCTCCTGAAACTGAACCTGTGAACACATCCAAGGTAAGTGTAAGCATTTGTATACTGGCCCACTAAAAACCACTAAAATGTTGGCCCACTAAAAACCACTCAAAGGTAAGTGTAAGCATTTGTATACTCCACCTTCTCCTGGCCGTATGTGAAGGCGGGCGCTGACCTCCTGATCCACTGTGGGGTGGTATTAAATACCATGACCTTGGTTTTACCAAGGTTGACGGACAAACCACTTTCCTAGGCAAACCTATGCAAAAACCATCCAAGTGACGTTGCATCCCCTCCGGAGAGTCGGAGATCAACACAATATCATCAGCATATAACAATAGTGGAATCCATGTCCCTGCCAACTGTGCACCTCTATCACCATCTCTCTCAGTGTAGTTAGAAACCTCATCTACATACATATCAAATAGAGTAGGAGGGAGCGGGCATCCCTGCTTCACCCCAATAGTGGAGTAAACCGGTGTGGATAGACCCTCTATGGTGCATACATGCCCCACTACTGACCTGTATAATGCCATGACCCCCCAAATGAGCTCTGTGGGTACTCCCATCTGCTGTAATCTGCGCATCAATCTAGCTTTGGGCACTGTGTCAAATGCTTTGCGGAAATGCACAAAGCTACAATAGATCCATCTCCCACGCGATCTGCCCTCCTCAATGATGGCTTTGAGTGTCAAGATATGGTCAAGAGTAGAAAAACCTCTCCTGAAACCTGCCTGCCCGGCTCTACGTATCCCCTCCCTCTCTGCCCATCTACTCAACTGCTGCTCAAGAATAGATGCATACAACCGTGCCAATGTGTGTCCAATCATGATAGTGCGATAGTTCCCAGGCTCCATAGGGTCTCTCGACTTGAAGGTAGGAACAATAGTAGATAGGCTTCAAGTATCAGGCAAGCCCTCACACATGGCACGGTTAAACATAACTGCTAGAAGCTCTGCTAGTAAATCTCTGGCATGCATGAAATGCTCAGCCACTAAGCCATGATGATCATATGCTCTCCCAGTCCTCATCCTGTCAATGGCCTTCCTCACCATCTCAGCGGGTGAAAAAAGCACATGTGTGTGGGCATGGATCGGGGGGTCCGGAAGGGGGGGATTGCTCAGGAACTGTGTACAGAGATGATGCATACTAGCCCCAGGCCTCTATAGAAGTGATGGCAGGGGGGGGGGGGAGTGCTCATGAAAGAGCCTCCATGCCTAACGTGAGTCCTAACTCAAGAATAGCTGGTATAGATCCTGCTCTAGGCGAGCCAAAAATGCCCTCGTCTTCCGCCGCACTAGGCGTGGGAAGTCAGTCTGTGACTGCCTGTGAGTGATGTCCCCCAAAATCACCTCCCTCTGAAGTCTAGTCTAGTGTCCCAGCATTCCTCATCATACCAACTGTTTTGGGGCATGCTCCCCGAACGACGTCTCTGCTCAGGCTGGGTATGTGGGTATGCCTCTGCTGCTGCATCATGTAGTGTCTGTGTCAGTATAGTAGTAAGCTCCTCCACACACACACACACACACACAGAGAGAGAGAGAGAGAGAGAGAGAGAGAGAGAGAGAGAGAGAGAGAGAGAGAGAAATTTACCTCTCTTTGCTTGCGCAGTTTGAGGTAGCAGGGGAGAGCGGGTGAGAGGATGCGCTGTTGCTCCACGTTGGCTCCAAATTGGCACGTCTTTTGCGTGCTGGGCACGAGCAGGCACGTGTAGTTGTTTCCCGCTTTCTCTCCACGCGGCATCCATACAGCAAAGCAGCGCTCGATTTTTTTTTAAGGCCTGCGTTGGAGTTTTACCCTAGCACTTAATTTATTAAGTGCCCTTTATTAAAACATGCCAAAGTGACTTTTAAGTGTGGGCACGGGCACTTTGATTTTTTTAAGGAGTTAGAATGAAACCTGCAGGTTATTACAAAAAACGTACAAGGACTTAAAAGTTTGCACAGAATCCACTTTTAAGCTCTCTGCTTCTCTCCCGAGCCTTCTCTCTCTCACCTGCTTGCATTCCTGCGCTCCGCTTCCGCTGTCACCTGCTTGCCTTCAGACGCATACGCGTTCGCGCGGCGCTCTTCGGAGTTCAACTTTTCGCGACCGAAAAGTGTAGAAAAGGCCCAGTTTCGCGCGTGAAACTTCTAGTTTTTCATGCGCGTTGTCATGGATTCCTCTAGCTCGGATGTGCAACGTGATGACGCGCCGGGTAATGTTCAAATTCCGTTTACGCATGCTCTCTATACATGGATTACAAGTACTTTCCAGAGTTTTGATCAACGTGTTATTGCTCTGGTGGACAAAGGATGTACCCTTCGGACTGCACACTTCACTTGGGCCTAGGCGGGACAGTCTCTCCTTTCACGCTTGTCTAGAGATCGTTTGGATGCGGATTACTTTCCATCCAAACCGGCTTCAAAGATAGCGAGGTTGGCTACTGTGGCATCATCTGTTTTCTCCCACTGACTCCATGAGGATCATCCCATGGAATGTGCATGGATTAGGAGGACCCCGTTTCAGCGTCAGAGGGGTCAAGCCTTGTGGGTGGTGAGATTGACATTCTTATGCTACAGGAGCATCATCTTTGTGAGAGCCGCATTCGACGCTGTGGTCAGATTTTGCGTGGTTGCTATGAGACGTTTTTGTCAGCTGCTTTTAGACCTCGAGCCATTTAGGGTGGGGTATGTATGGCCATTGCGGACTCTCTGCAGCAGGCCATTGTGGGCAGGGATTGGTGCCAGGTAGGACATTGTAGAGTCTCTGCCGCAGGCAAAGCAATGTTGCATTGGGGGAGACTTCAACATGTTTGAGGACCCAGGTGACAGGATTGGAGGTAGCCATACTACCGTGCATGGAGATGAGTTGGCAACTTGGGAGAGGTTATGTATGACTGCGGGTGTCAGATGTGTGGCAACATTCTAGCCTTGTGAGGCCACCTGACAACCTGGCCTTATCTCGTTCGGTGGACCGTAGAGTGGGAGGAGTGAATCTATCTCGGATAGATCGCTTCTACACTAGTGATCACTTCTGTGACTTGGGTGGGAATGTTGGCATTTTGGCTGGGACTTTTTCGGACCATGCACCAGTGATCCTCACAGTGACTGATAGGCAGAAGAGGGGGAGCACGATGCTACGCATCCTTGAGAGGGTCTTGCTGGACTCGCAGCATCCAGACAGTCCTTGGTTGCAGGAGTAGTTGCAGCAAGCTTGCCAGGAGCTTGCCAGCACAGACGAGAGGTGCCATGAGTTTGCTTTCCATCGACAAGCATCTCAGTGGACCCAGGTGGGTGACAGTGACAGGGGCTTTCTTTGAGACCGTGGGATCCCTACATACGCATGCTAAGGTCAGCCAGTTGAGGAGGCCCGACGGGTCAGTTGCTTTAGAGTGTGAGGACATGCGAGCAGTTGCTACTGACGTTTACCCTCACCTACTTTTAGCAGAGCCTCAGTTAGAGAGTCACGATGCATGCAGAGAGCAGGTTTGGGCACACATCCCTTGTCTTGTGGCTGAGGAGATGCGCCAGAGGCTTGAGCTGCCTCTTCAGCTAGAGGAGCTTCATGTGGCCCTCGGGGAACTTCCCCGTGATAGCTGTCCAGGAGAGGATGGTTTAACTCCCAGTTTTTTCTTAGAGTATTGGGACTTGCTTGGCTCAAATCTCTGTAGCGCTTTTCAATACATCCTGCACACAGGAGAGATGGATGACAGCATGAGTGAGGGTATGATCTACCTCATTCCCAAGGAGGGTGGCTCCTTGGATGAGATTCGACAGTGGTGGCCCACTATCATCCATTACTCAGCCTACATAATTCTTGCCAAGGCTCTAAGTTTGAGGATTCAGCCACTTCTTGAGATCATTATACATGGGACACAAACTGGTTTTGTCAGGAAGCGTAGTATCCTTGACAACATTTTTACGTTCTAGGAGGCTTCTACCCTCGCTCGCCTTCGTGGTGAGGATCTGGTGATATTGCTTGTCGATTTTGAGAAGGCCTATGATAGAGTTGACTGGGACTTTTTGGAGGGCACTCTATGCAGGATAGGCTTCTCAGATGCTTGGATTAGAGGTGTGTCAGCTTAGTATAGACGGGCCCACCGTCAGGTACTTTTGGCAGGTGGTAGAGGAGATCACTTCATGCTCACACGTTCGGTCAGACAGGGCTCCCTTACTCTTTCTGTTCTATGCTGAGACGATGAGCAGATTTTTGGTTTCACAGCAGGTTGGTCTATGAGGTTTAGCACTCCCTATTCGGGGCGACGAGTTACTGAATGTTGAGTTTGCAGATGACTCAGCTTTGTACTTGGAGGGCTAGGAGGCCACAACCTTCACAGGTGTGAGCAGGCTCTTGAGACCTTTTGCCGTGCATCAGGTGCACTGATCAACTGGAAGAAAGAGAGTGGCTTTCTCGGTCGGTAGTTCTCCTACACCTGATTGGTTGCTAGGTGAGGGTTTCAGGTGGATTTCCCTAGGGACTGCAGTTCGGTACTTTGGGTTGTCAGGTTGGTTTGGACTTGTCTCTTGAGCAGTAGATTACTCCCCTCCTTCTGTCCATCAAGGAGGAAGCTGCTACATTGGAGCTCCGCATGACTCTCTCTGGCAGGCAGAGTGGTAGTGGCCAACCAGGTGTTGTTGGCTACTATGTGGTACATCACATCTTGTTTGATTTTCTCGAGTTCCTACATCAGCCAGGTAGAGAGGCTCATTAGGAATTTCCTTTGGTCAGGGCACGAGACTCAGATAGCCCGGGCCAAAGTGGCTTGGCAGGTCATCCCTCTTCCTTGTTCTCAGGGGGGGTTGGGGATCATAGACCCAGCACAGTAGAGCAGAGCCCTTCTTTGAGGAGTTTGTTGTCAGAGGATTGCTTCCAGGAAAGGAGCCTTGGAAGGAGTTTTTGCTTCAGCGGCTTAGTGCTAGAGTGCCTCAAGCTAGAGGCCCTTGGAGACCTTCGACCAGATGGATTTTTAGAGAGATGTGCAGGGTTGGCCTGAGCAGGAGACTGGAGGACTGTTTTGCTGTGAGTCTGCTCCGCTCTTGGGAGCATCCGAGGAGAGGCTTGGAGCAGCACTAGCCTACTTGCATGGAGGAGCATTTGCGACAGCCCCTTGTTTGGAACCCCATGGTTAGCACTCAGAGAGGCCACTTGGTTGGTAGTAGGCCTCTTGTTTCTTGGGGTCCCATGGCAGAGGGTCCAGCTCGCACCTTGGGTGACTGGTTACAGTTCTTAGGCTTGTTAGAGGAGCTCCAGAGCATGTAGTTACAGGGCATGAGAGGAGTGTAGAGAATGTGTCAGGACATCAAGAGGCAGTACCAGTTGAGTGGCTCACACCTCTCGAGTCAGCAGCGCCTAGATGGATGGGGGCCTTCACGCTATTGGAGGTCCTCATCGCAGTTCGGGCTTGTTCAAAGACTGTACCTTCCCTGTTTTTCAAGCCACAGAGTGAGGGTCGTTTACACCGAGTGTCAGCTGAGGCCCCACAGGTTGCAGAGTTTTGTTTTCACAGGATTGGAGTTGTGGGCATCTGTGGGAGGACTTGTGTCATAGATCCTGACCCAACAGCTCTTGAGACTGGCCACTGGAGGTTGTAGGCTTGGCAGTGGGATCCTGGAGAGTGGTTTTTGCGGGACCCTTTCACCTCATAAGACCATCCAGGCGTCCCTTTCTTTCAATACACTGTTCGACTGGGACGTCACATACTGGCAGCACGGAGAGAGTCTTGTCCTGTTGCAGCACCTCATTGGCAGGAGGAGGGTCTCACAGCTGAGTTCTTGTCAGCTTTTTGGGCGAGGTTGTGGGACGCCAAAGAGCCGCGGCGAGTCACACAGGGCTACAGCAGTGGGGAGTTGGCTTGTACATAGTGGTCTCTCGACAGCATGTGCAGCTAGTGGCCACCCTGTGGAGAGTCAGTATCATTGTCTTTTGGATTTTCCTATGGCACATCAGGTTTGGCTTCGGGTCCTTCGGTTGATGCCAGCTTTTTCCAAAGCACGACAATACACTTGGGGGGCAGCTGCTTGGTCCACTCTCACGGGCCTTGCACTACAGTTTGAGCTATCCTGCACGAGCAGGATGATAGTGATCTAGGGGGGTCGACCTACACTCCAGCCTGCTACAGAGCTTACTCCACAGGAGTGGTGCTGTGAGAGAGAGGAGTGTTGGGAGCTCATCTGCGGCCTGACACTTTGGTTCATCTGGCGGGCCCGCTGCTTCCGCATCTTTGAGACTCGCCCCGTACCACCACCAGAGATAGTGCAAGATCTTTGGCTAGAGCTGATCCATACTCATAGGGATCTGTTCGAGAGACTCCAGGGCAGCTCCGACCACATGCGGGAGCGTAGAGAGGCTTTCCTTCAACTTTGGCGCCTTGGGCGTTTCTTCACCATTGTCGAGGGTGGGCTCAGATGGCACTACCGTCCACCTGTGTGGCTTTTCCCTCCTCCCATCTCTTGATTTAGCCTCATTGTACATATGCTGTTTTTTCATTGGGAGAGTCTCCCCTCATGATTGTTGTAGCCCTCTCTAGTAGAGGTGGTTGTAGCCCTATGGGCAGTTCCATTAACTAATAGAAAGATCTTTTTCTCGGGGGAAAAAAAAAGATTGATGTGCAAACTACAGGAGATGGGAGTGCCGATTGAGTTGATTTGGGGAATCATGGCTCTATAAAGATTAGTGGTGCACATGTACGGCGTATGCACTCTAGAGGGGATATTTGATTTAGTTCACTCAACTATTGGAGTGAAACAAGGTTTTCCATTGTCTCCTACTCTATTTGGCTTGTATATAGATGAGGTTTCCGATTACATTGACAGAGAGGGTGATAGAGGTACTCAACTAGCAAGGACATGGATTCCATTGTTATATGCTGATGATATTGTGTTGATCTCTGACTCACTAGAGGGTATGCAACGACATTTGGATACATTACATAGTTTTGGGAAGATAGTGGATTGTTTGTAAACCTTGGTAAAACCAAGGTTATGGTGTTTAACACCACACCGCAGCGGATCAGGAGATCATCACCTACATTCACTTATGGTCAATAGAGTGTGGAGTACACAGATGCACACTTATCTGGGGCAGTCTTCACTTGTCCAAGGTCTTCTTTTAAGAGAGCAGCAGAGAGTAGACTGACCAGAGCGTGGAGAGGATGTGTTCGCAGGTTCAGCTCCAGGAACCCCGAACAAAGCTCTGGCTCTTTGATACCTTGGTAGCTGAAACCGGCTCGTGGGGCGGTAGGCTTTGGCTTTCACCCGAAATTCTTTACTTTAGACACACACACACAGAGCACTTTGCAAAGGTAACCTGCAACGGGACTGAACACTTTAAGTACACACACGGCTCGAAAGCTAGAATGCTCCGAGCAACGCCGACAACCTGCAGGCCCCAAAATTGGCTCCCCTCTCAGTATTTCTTTATACTTTAGGAGGGTAAATTACAAAGTAGAGTCCTGGGAATTCTTTACTTGTATCTAGCTAGACACCACCTGTTTTGGCAAAATTTCGGCAGCATAACAGCCCCAAAACTTGCCCGAAACCAATCCCCCTGCTGGAACTCACTGCCACTGGCATAAACCCTTTGATTTCTGCTTAAAACAGTAAATTCACCCTAAACCGTCCCCGAACTGTCCTCTAACAGTGGGCACTATTCCCAAGGGTTCTGGCGTCCGTATGGTTTCTGCCTTGTTTTCAGCCCTAAACAGTCCCCGAACTGTCCTCTAACAGTGGGGCACTATTCCCAAGGGTTATGGTGTCCGTATGGCTGAAAAACACAGCGCATGACCATTGCTGAAATCGCACCTATATGGTGAGGTTATCACCCTCACCGGTGTCTGCTTTTGGAGCAGCAGTCAGCTACTCCTATTCCTGCTCAAGGAGGCTCTTGCCTCAGCAAAAACGCATGTAACCACATAGCTGTATATGAGTCAAATGAAGAGCCCTCTTGTGGGGCATCACATTACTGCACGTAGGGAAGAGAGAGAGCAGTGTGGGGTGTGCAGGACACGTCTACCACACTGTACATGAGAGGGAAAGCTTGCAATCAACAGCTCTTAACATGTGGCAGGCAACAAATGAGCACTCCCCCAGCTTAAAAATCAGTGCCCATTTTTCTGCAAGAGGAAAGTGCACCATTTTGTGCCACTTGGCACGTTTACAAGCAATTTCCCGTTTCGGGGTTGCCGCTTAAAAATCTTCCGATTGGTTGCCCAGTTGACTTTGCAGCAGAGTTTTTAAATGTTCCCCTTGTCATTCCGAAGGTAATGACACGAATAGATTTCATGGCCCAAAATAGCGGTTCCCTAATTTTTAGGAGATGCTTCCATTGGGCTCCCACTCGTCTTCTGACCATCTATCCCCATTGGGACCACATCCAAAAAAGCAATGTGGCCCAACTGTCTGGTACTTTCCTTTGGTGGCCGCCTTTATTGAGTTCACTTCCTAGTATCCACCAACTTGCCAAGTGCCACGGGGGGCCCTACATGATTTTGAACTGAGCCTAGACATCCTCTTACTATACGAATTCCAGTGCCGACCAACTTCTCGTGTTCGGTTGAAACTACCGTTCACAGTGACCATACATTGTCCGACCATTTGTAACTCCAAAAAGAGGGTCTTAAAAATAAAACAAAAATCATTGGAAAGAAACCAACAACTAAGATTAGCAGTCGCCACGTCCTCGTGACATAGTTAAAAGATGCCACGTCCTCTTGACACACCCCCTCTTGAAATCGCAAACGTCCTCGATTGCATATCATAAATACACGCCACTGATGATCTTGTGTTCTTAGCACTCTTTTATCATCGCATGTATCCACAAGAAAGGTCGTTACACATAGATACAAATGACTTAATGAGACCTTCGTATTGTTGTCATTCCATCTATTACACTGAATTCATATTTACATTTGATGTGGTAGCTCTCTGATTACCCCTCCTTTGCGCACGTTGGGTTGGGGCATAGGTAGGCTTCAACCCAAAGGCTTCAAGGTAAAGTTGCAATACATTTGGTGACTCTGAGAGTTCATGCTCTTCCATCCACTTTGCATCCATAGGCGGATAGTTCTTGAACTTCACCAAATAGCGTCTTGCTACCTGTCCTTCAATTTTTCTGTCCTTATGTGCCAAAACTTGCTCAGGTACCAGGTTCTTTAACTTCTGGCATATCTTCTGGCACATCACCCACGAAGGGTCTTAAAAGACTCACGTGAAACGCATTATGAATCTTCCACGCATCAGGAAATTTCAGGCTGTAAGCCACATCGTTGATCTTGTCAAGCACTTGAAAAGGCCCATAGTGACGCATGCTGAGCTTAGGAAAGAGTCGTTCCTTGCCCTTCATCTTCTTTAACCTTGCCTTAAAGATCTTGTCCTTTGTATGCAAAATGGGAGGAACTTTTTTGCCGCCTTTAACAATCTCAAAAGGTGCCTTGCCAATCGACGAATGCGCCGATTGTTGTACGCATAGTCAAGCATAGGCAAATACTGTTCCCATTTGTTCCTATTATCTGACACATAGCATTTCAGCAAATCCAAGACTGTAGAATTAGCCTCTTTTGACTGTCCATCAGTTTGTGGATGAAACAAAGGTGAGAACTTGAGCGTAATGCCCATGTTCTCAAACAATCCTTCCATAACAAACTTGTCATGCGAGGATCACGATCACTGACAATCGATTGTGGCATACCATGGTACTTAAAACACATTGTACATGAACAAGCATGCCATCTGATCAGATTTTATCTTCTTCCTAACAAGGATAAAATGGGCTTGCTTGTTGAACCTGCAGATAATGGTCCATATACCATCATTCCCTATTGGCGTTCTTGGAAGATCAAAGATAAATGCTTTCCCATGGCTTATCCGGATTCGGTAGTGGTTGTAACAACCCTGGTGCCTTTTGCCTGTCAAACTTGATCTTTTGGCAAATCAAGCATGCTCGCACAAAGGCATCCACATCTCTCCTCAAGGTAGGCCATTAGAAGAATGTCTCTACCGCTTTAACTGTCGCATCAATACCACGATGCACTGCATACAGTGGGACATGACTTTCTTCCATGACCTTATGTCGCAATGGCCTAGTGACACAAAGTTTGCCATGCATCATCATAAAATCATCTCTGAGGAGGTAGTGCTCATGATGTTGCCCCTCTTGTAACTGTTCAAAGATCCTTGCAAAATCTTCATCAGTAGCATACTGTTTCTTCATATCATCCAACTCATGATGATAAGGAATTGACACAGCTGAAATTTGTGGCTTCCTTGATAACGCATTACCCACAACAATTCTTCTTGCCTTCCACATGCATAATCTGGAAGTGGAACATAGAAAGAATGTTTGCCCAGCGCATATGCTTTTCGGATAACTTTGACTGTGTCAAGAAGTATCGCAAGGTCTGATGGTGTGTTTGGACAACAAAATCAGCACCTAAGAGGTAGTGCTTCCAGCTAGAAAGCGCATGAATCACGGCCAAGAGCTTTTTCTCATAGGCTTACATAGTCCTCTCTGGCCCTTGCAAAATTCGGCTTTCATAAGCTAGTACCCGTCCATCTTGCATTAGCACTGCTCCGATGCTACTGCCACACGCGTCACACAGGACCACAAATGACTTCGTGAGATCTGGCAAAACAATTACTGGATCTGAAGTCAACTTTTCCTTTAGGAGACTAAAAGCTGAAATCTCTTTTGGGTCCATCTGAAAGTGACCTCTTTCTTTTGCAAAGCTTGAAGAGGTGATGCTATCTGTGCAAAATTCCTGATAAACCTTCTATAGTAGAAACACAATCCAAGAAGCTTCTGACATCATACACAATCTTCAAGTGTAGCCATGTTTTGATAGCTTTGACCTTTGCGGGATCCATTCTGACACCATCCTTTGAGACTGTGTGGCCAAGAAAGTGGATCTCTTCGAGGAAGAATTCACTTTTCTTAGGATTGACAAGGAGCCTGTGACTGTGCAGCTCTTGAACACAATGGTCAAGTGACGCCTATGCTCCTCTTCATTCTTTGAATAGACTATCATGTCATCGAAGAACGTCCAAACAAACTGTTGATGCGAGCGGAAAATCCGGTCCATCAGCTGTTGAACGTGGCAGGAGCATTTGTTAGCCCAAACGGCATCACTAGAAACTCATAAAGACCAAATGTCATTCTAAATGCAGTCTTGTGCATATCCTCTGGCCTTATACGAATCTAATGGTACCCACTCTTAAGGTCTATTTTGTTGAAAATTGCAGCACCCTCTAAACGATCGAGAATATCATCAATCCTAGGAATAGGAAACCTATTCTTAATCAATACACATGCGCCATGAGCCATCCTTTTTCTGCACTAGGAGCACTGGGGAGCAAAAGGGTGAAGAACTAGGCTGAATCAGCCCCTTCTTTAATAACTCCTCAACCTGGCCCATAATCTCTTCCTGCTGCGCCGCACTAACCCTATAGGGAGGTCTATTTGGTGGGCTACACCCTGGCACCAAATCTATCCGATGGTCCTTAGGTCTCTCTGGCGGCAATTGCGATGGTAATGAATCAGAAAAACAGTCACTAAACTCTTGCAAAAATGTTGACCTTTCTTTATCTAACATAGATAAATTTGACGGGACGGACTCCCCTTTGAGCTTTACATCCAAAACATGAGTTTTGCCCCTATGTTGAAGGGTGATCGTCTTGTCGAAGGCATCCAGCACGCCATGTACTCTGAATATCTACAGAATTCCAAGTAGCGCATCGCACCTTTCCAGTGGCATGATATAAAATTCTTTTGTGTCTACATATGACTGAATATGCAAACGCAGCTTTCCAATAATGGGAGTAACAAACTCTAACTGGCCAGGACATGCCAACCCTGCCTCTCCTGTGTGTAGCCCATCTCTTGAGCTCTGATGCCTAGCTTCATAGCTAACTCTAGTGAGATAAAGTTTGCTTTGGCACCTGTATCAAAGAAGATGAGTGCCGTTTGATCTCTAACTTTACCCGATGCTCTGCATAACTCGTTGGCATTTGTATTGGGACTGTCATCCACCATATCTGGCACCAAACCTGCCATGGGTTTAGGCTTCTTGCCTTTCTGGTCTTCTTTATCATCTGAGTCAGCTGGTCTTTTTCTTTGTGGAATTGGTAGCAAAGTGACCATGCTGCTCGCATATAAAGCATTTTATTTTTTTTTTCCGAGAAAAATATCCTTCTATTAGTTAATGAAAACTGCCCATAGGGCTACATCCACCTCTGCAAGAGAGGGCTACAACAAGCATGATGGGGAGACTCTCCCAATGAAAAAACAGCATATATACAATGAGGCTAAATCAAGAGATGGGAGGAGGGAAGAGCCACACAGGTGGACAGTAGTGCCATCTGAGCACCCCCTGGACTATGGTGTAGAAAGGCCCAGGGCGCCAAAGTCGAGGGAAAGCCTCGCGGCGCTCCCGCATGCGGTCGGAGCTACCCTATAGCCCCTCAAGCTGTCCTCTGAGAGTATGGATCAGCTCTAGCCAAAAGTCCCGAACAGTCTCTGCTGGTGGCACAGGGCGAGCCTCAAAGATGCGGAAACAGCGGGCCCACGAGATGAACCAAAGTGTCAGGCGATTGATGAGCTCCCAACACTCCTCTCTCACTGCACCACTCCTATGGAGTAAGCTCTGTAGAGCAGGCTGGAGTGTAGGTGGCCCCCTCTGCATCACTATCATCCTGCTGGTGGAACATAGCTCAAACTGAAGTGCCGGGCCCGTGAGGGTGGACCAAGCCGCTGCCCCCCAAGTGTACTGTCGAGTCGTGGAGAGGGCAAGCATCAGCCGAAGAACTCGTAGCCACACCTATTGGGCCGAGGGACAGTCCCAAAGACAATGACGCTGACTCTCAACCAATTGGTCATAGGTTGCACATGCGGCCGAGAGACCACTATGCACAAGCCAGCTCCCTACTGCTGCGGCTCTGTGTGCAACCAGCCACTGAAACAAAGTGACGCGCCTCGGCTGTCTGGAGTCCCACAGCCTCTGCCAAAAGGCTGCCAAGAACTCGACTGTGAGGCCCTCCTCCTGCCAATGACGTGCTGCAGCGGGGCGGGCCTCTCTCTGTGCTGCAAGTATATGACGTCCAAGCCGAACAGTGTACTGAAAGAAGGGAACTCCTGGGCGGTCTGCAGAAGAGAAGGGGTCCCTCCATAGCCACTCACCAGGATCCCACTGTACTCGTGCCAGTGGACAACACTCCCAAGCCCATATCCTCCAGTGTCCAGTCTCAAGAGCTGTTGGGTCAGGGTCTATGACGCAAGTCCTCCCACAGATGCCCACAACTCGGATCCTCTGGAAATAGCACTCTGCTATCTGCGAGGCCTCTACTGCAACTCGTTGTAATCATCCCCCACCCTGAAGCTCGAAGAACAGGGCTGGGACAGTCTTTGAGCAGGCCCTGACTGAAATGAGAACCTCCAGTCGTGTGAAGGCTCCCATCCACCGGGGTGCTACTGGCTCGAGAGGCATGAGCCACTCAGCTGGAACTGACTTTGAGATGTCCTGACACATGCTCTGCACCCCTCTCATGCCCTGTAGTTGGAGACCCTGCACCTCCTCTGACAAACCTGTGAACTCTAGCCAGTCACCTAGAGAGCGCGCTGGACCTGCTGCCATGGGACCCCAAGAAACATGAGGCCGACTCCCAACCAAGTGGCCTCTCTGAGTGCTAACCATGGGGTTCCAGACGAGGGGCTGCTGTAGGCGCTCCTCCGTGCACGTCGGCGGTCTCTGCTCTAGGCCACGCCGTAAGAGCTCCCAAGATCGAAGCAAACTCACAGCGAAGCGGTCCTCTAGTCTTCTGCTCAAACCAACTCGGCGCAACTCTGTAAAGATCCATCTGGTCGAAGGTTGCCAAGGGCCTCCTGACTGAGGCACCCTGGCACGAAGCCTCTGCAACAAGAACTCCTTCCGGGGCTCCTCGCCTGGAAGAAGTCCTCTGACGACGAACTTCCCAAGAAGGGCTCTGCTTTGCTATGCTGGATCAATGATCCCAAGCCCTCCCTGAGAACAAGGAAGTGTGATGACCGACCAAGCCACCTTGGCTCGAGCAATCTGAATGTCACGACCTGACCAAAGGAAGTTCCTGATCAGCCTCTCTACCTGGCTGATACAAGAACTCGAGAAGATCCAGCAAGAAGTGATGTACCACATAGTCGCCAACAACACTTGGTTGGCAACTACTACTCTACCAGCCAGCGAAAGTCGTGCTGAGCTCCAATGTAACAGCTTTCTCCTGATGGATAGGAGAAGAGGAGCAATCTGCTGCTCGGGGGACAAGTCCAAACCAACCTGACAACCCAAGTATCGAACTGCAGTCCCTGGGGGAATCCACTTGAAACCCTCTCTTGGCATCCAATCTGGCACAGGAGCACTGCCAACCATGAAAGCCACTGTCTTTCTCCAGGTAATCAGTGCGCCTGATGCACAGCAGAAGGTCTCCAAAGCCTGCTCACATCTGTGTAGATTGGCCTCCTGGCCCTCTAAGTACAAGGCTGAGTCGTCGGCAAACTCAGCGTCCAGAAGTTCGTCTCCCGGTATAGGGAGTGCTAAGCCCCTCAGACCAACCTACTGTGACACCAAAAATCTGCTCATCGCCTCCGCATAGAATAGAAAGAGAAAGGGGGCAAGAGGACAACCCTGTCTGACAGATCGTGTGAGCATGAAGCGCTCACCTCTACCTCCTGCCAAAAGCACCTGACTGTGAGCTTGTCTATACATAGCTAACACCCCTCTGATCCAAGCATCTGAGAAGCCCATCCTGCGTAGAGTGCCCTCTAAAAAGTCCCAATCAACTCTGTCGTATGCCTTCTCAAAATCGAGAAGAAGAATCACAAGGTCCTCCCCACGGAGCCGTGCCAGGGCAGAAGCCTCCCAGAAAGTGAAGATGTTGTCAAGGATACTACGTTCCTTGACAAAACCTGTCTGAGTCCCATGTATAAGGCTCTCCAAAAGTGGCTGAATCCTCAAACATAGAGCCTTGGCAAGAATTTTGTAGGTTGAGTTGAGGATGGTGATGGGGCGCCACTGTTGAATCTCATCAAGGAGCCACCCTCCTTTGGAATGAGGTAAATCAAGCCCTCACTCATACTATCCGGCATCACTCTTGTGTGCAGAATGTACTGAAAGGCACTACAAAGATCTGGGCCAAGCAGGTCCCAGTACTCCAAGAAGAAGCTGGGAGTCAGCCCATCCTCACCTGGACAGCTACCACGAGGGAGGGCCCTAAGAGCCGTGTGCAGCTCCTCAAGCTGAAGAGGCATCTCTAGCCTCTGGCGCATCTCCTCAGTCACAAGACAAGGCATCTGTGCCCAAACCTGCTCCCTACATGTATCCTACCGCTCTGACTGGGGCTCAGCCGACTGTAACTCACGGTAAAAGTCAGTAGCAACTGCACGCATATCCTCGGGCTCACAAACAACAAACCCATCGGGTCTCCTCAACTGATTGACCTTGGCATGCGAGTGCCGAGGTCCCACTGTCTCAAAAAAAGCACCAATCACTCTGTCACCCACCTGAGTCCACTGAGATGCCTGTCGGTGAAAGGCAAACTCATGACGCCTCTCCTCTGTGCAAGCAAGCTCCTGTCGAGCCTGCTGTAACTGCTCCTCCAACCATGGATTGTCTGGATGTTGCTCCTGCATCCTCTGTAGTGAAGCAATGCCTCGTCTGAGACGTTGCTCCTCCTCTCTCGCTGCAGCCCGTCGAGCCCGAGACTCGTGGAGAAAAAAGTGGCTAAGCTGAGCTAGGCCTAAGGCCACTCTGTCTGCAGGTAGAGCCTGGCTGTCCATGCCCTCTGTCCAGAGAGCCTCTACCCTCTCTCTGAGTGTTGAGTCCAACAAGACCCGCTCTGGGATGCGAAGCATCGTGCTCCCACTCCTCTTCCTGTCTGCCATTGTGAGGATCACTGGTGCATGGTCCGAGAAGGATGTCCCTACCGGGATGCCCACTGATCCCCCCAAGTCACTGAAGTGGTCACTAGTGTAGAAGCGATCTATCCGCAATAGATTCACTCCTCCCACTCTGCGGTCCGATCTAGAGAAGGCAAGACTCTCTGGAGGCCTCACAAAGCCAGAGTGCTGCCATGTATCCGAGACCCTCAAAGTCATACACAACCTCTCCCAAGCTGCTAACTCGACTCCATGCACAGTAACATGGCTGCCTCCAATCCTGTCAGAAGGGTTCTCCAACATGTTGAAGTCCCCTCCTACGCACCAATGGTCAGCCTGTGGCAAAGACTCAACAATCTGTGACCAAAACTCTGAACGAGCACTCGCCACATTGGGCGCATAGATGTTCAGGAAGCCCACAAGGCCACCCTGAACCTGCATAGTAATCCACTGAGCCCTGCCTGGCACAATAATCCTTCTGCCCACAATGGTCTGCTGCAATGAGTCCGCAAGTCATACATACCCCACCTTGGATGCCTCCAGGTCCAAAAGCAGCTGACCAAAAGGTATCATATCGTCCACGCAAAATCTGACCACATCGCCGAATGCGGCTCTCACACAGATGGTGCTCCTGAAGCATAAGGAGATCAATCTCTCCTCCCACAAGGCAACGCTGAAGCTCCTCACGCAATCGACCCCACTGTCGCTGAAACTGGGGCCCACCTAGTCTCTGCACGTTCCACCAGACGATCCTCATTGGGAGCGAGAGAGAACAGATGCTGCCGCAGCAGCAAGACGGGCTATCTTCGAGGCTGGCTTGGATGGGGAATAATTTGCATCCGAGCGTCCTCTAGATAGGCGAGACTGCAGTGAGTGCATAGCCCAAGCCCAAGCAGAGCGAGCCGTGCGTAAAGCAACCTCCTCTGTCTAGGAGTCCTCATGAATGTATACATAGCAAGGCAAACACTGCGTATCAGCAAAAAAGTACACCACAATGTGCCTACATCCTGCTGAGTCGGGGGGTGTCACCGCAAACTTGGCCAGTGGCCACAAAGTCTGCAGCAAATCTGTAACTCCAAGTTCTCCCATGTGGTGAGAGAACTTGAGAACCTGTGTATGCAACCATCCCACCACTGAGTCGAGGGACCACTCTGTCTCGGTCCTACCACAAAGGGGGAAGGAGAAACCAACTGCTGAGTCCAAGGCCTCTGTCCCCCTAGCGGCGAGGAACAAAGCATGGACCCTGAAGCAGGCTGCCTCGTGGTCTGCTGCGGAATCGTCGAGAAAGCGAGTGAACCCGTAGTCGAAGAAATCCCACCGGCGTCGGAGGTCAATGCTCGTCAGACCACGAGGGATAGCTGCAAGGAAAGATGCAAGGGAAGATGTCTGAATTTGCAGAGGGGGCCACAAGAAGGGCTGACCCTCTCTCGCTAGGCAGCTCGTGGCAAAGGCGCTGCCAAGAGATCTCCTAGCCGCCGGCGAGGGACCAGTCGACTGTGGAACTGGAGCAGGAGGGGGGGGAGAAGGAGCTGGGGGGGGGGGGGGGGGGGGGGGGGGGGGGGGGGGGGGGGGGGGGGGGGGGGCGACAGAGTTAGAGGGGCGAGGTGGGGAGTGGACGGGAGCAGAGGGCGGGGGTGAGGATGAGGAGGAGGAGGGGAACTCTGAAGGGGGGGCGGCTGGCGTAGGGGGCTCCTCCTGCTCAAGAGGACCAAAGCGGTTCCCCGTGGGAACCCACTGCTGCTGAGTAGGCACCTGAGGGCCACTCTGAGTGTCAGGCTGTCGCTGTGGCCCCTGGCGTCGACGGCCACGGGCCTGCTGCCACCCCTCCTCCGCTGGAGCCCTAGGCTCGGAGAGTGGCTCTGAATCTCTGCGCTGTGCCGCTAGCTGTGGCTGCGGCCCAGCCTTGGCAGGCTGGGGCTGAGGCTGAGGTGCAGGTCGTGGCCTCCTCCGTGGACAAGCCTTCGTTAGGTGGCCCATCTGTCTGCAAATGAAGCACTGGTTCAGGAGGCCCGAGTACTCCACATTGTCTAAACCAACCCCCACTCACCCGAGGCAGAAGGATGACCTTCGGGAGCATGTGGGTATCTCTGACCAAAACTCGAACTGAGGGGATGCCAGCCGCCTTGGCAGCTACTGATGCTGCCGTACGAGGTGACTTTAGGACAGTCCCGATGGCGGAGCCAATCCTGGAGAGAAGTGGTAGGTACTCCCTCCGTAAACCCGGAAAGCAGACTGAGATGGAGATGTCTGCCTCCTCTACTAGCACATCTGAAGTCGGGTCAAAACCATGTCGCCACTGTCGAAACTGGGCGCGTGATGCTCGGATGGCCAGTGGACTCATAGCTATGACCTTGGAAGCCATCTCGGAGGTCTCGAACTTGATCTGGTAGTACCTCCGTCCGAGAATCTGGACATCCAAGATCTTGCCCACCTCTGCGAGAAGGCGGGCCTGGAGAAGGTCTCGCAGCTCTCCTCTGCTAGGACGGGTGCCGAGAATTTTGCAGATGACCGAAGTCGCCTGCAAACGCTCAACCTCAGCGGCTAGGCTCGCTTGCTCTATCGGCGATAGAGCAAGTCGAATGGTGGGCTCACCGGGGTCGGGCGAGGGGGCTTCAGATGAGTCCCTCTGTGGCGGAGCTAGAGCCTCCATCTGTGTCTACTGCTGTGGCGAAGAAGCGGACGGTGAAGAGACTCTGCAACCGAGCACGCCAAGCAGTGTCCGAAGCAACAGTGTTGCAGAGCGAAGTGCAAGAACCTTCGGGAATGACGAAGACGGGGGGGGGGGGGGGAAGGATAAGGCAGTGAGCGAGAATTCAAGGGGCAACGGGGGGGGGGGGGGGGCAGCGCGAGGTCAGGGCAGCGGGCAGCTGCGCGCAAGGGCAGGCGGGGGACGGGAGGCAGCAATAGGGGGGGGGGGGGGGGGGGGGGGGAGGCGAGCGCTCTTCATAATCGATCCATCATGCCCGGCTTCGTAAATAATTTCATGTGGGCTTCTCTGGAAGTGAAAGGATTTGTTTTCAACCAACTTGCGCACAAAAGGCTTCCTTTTCTGTTTCTTTGCTTGCGCTCTAGAAGTCCCAGCTGAATCCTTGTCTTTGGTGGCCTTTTCCGACCCCTGTGACACATCAGGAGCCGTTTTCACAAAGGGCTTCTTCGCTGAATATTTCTTTTGCTGCCCTCCTTTCTCATTGCTGCGAAACCCATTGTCCTCTCCTTTGAACAAGGCAAGACCAGTGTTCGCAACTTCCATAAGCTGAGTGAGGGTAGCCACTCTGTTCCATGTACAGTAATCACGAAGCCCTTTAGGCAGCCCACAACAATACTTCTCTATCTGCTCTTGTCAATGACACAAATCTGTAGGAGGTCACTGAGAGTAACTCTTTACAAAACCTCCTATTGTACTCCAACAAGCTCTTGCATGAAGCTGAAGTAAGCTGGTGCCAATCTGTCATGACGTCGGCTTCAAATTCATTTGACAGCCAAGCAGATGTGAACATTTGCTTGAAGTAAACCCAAGTGGCGGGTGCCTGTCCTTGCATGAACAATGGCGTCCACCATGTGAGTGCATTGTCCTTAAAGAAAGTGGCAGCTTTCCTGACTTTCGAGGCCTCTGTAAAATTCCCTCCTACATAAGCTGTATCAAACTGTTGGAGGAAAGTGAGAGCCTTTGTTTTATCCTCAAAGTCACTGAAAGTGCTGAATTTCACAGCTGCACCAACTTCTTTGTAAGATTTCGGTTTCTCCAGTGCCCCCAAGTTGTCATATGGAATGGTCTGCAACATGGGCACTGTAGTAGGCATGATCGGCACATCTCGGCCATTCACATTTTGCGTCAGAGATGCGATATCTGGCCCAATTGTCGGATACTTTCTGTTGGTAGTCCCACCTTGACTTTATGCCTTTATTGAGTTCACTTCCTAGTATCCACCAACTTGCTAAGTGCGACGGGGAAACCTACATGATCTTGCTCTGAGCCTAGACATCCTCTTACTATACGAATTCTAGTGCCGACCACTACCCATCTGCGGGTGAAACTACCATTCACATTGGCCATACAATGTCCGACCGTTTGCTACTTCAAAAAGAGGGTCTCAAAAATAAAACAAAACCCACTGGAAAGAAACCAACAACTAAGTTAGCAGTTGCCACGTCCTCGTGACATAGTTAACAGCTGCCACGTCCTCGTGACATATCCCCCTCTTGAAATCGCAAACGTCCTCGATTGCATACCATAAATACACGCCACTGATGAACTTGTGCTATTAACACTCTATTATCATCGCATGTATCCGCAAGAAACGTCGTAACACATAGATACAAATGACTTAATGAGACCTTCATACTTTTGTCATTTCCAACTATTACACTTAATTCATATGTACATTTGATGTGCTAGCTCTATCATTACCCCTCCTTTGCACACGTTGGGTTGGGGCATAAGTAGGTTGTAACCCAAAGGCTTCAAGGTAAAGCTGCAATTGGTGACTCTGACAGTTCATGCTCTTCCATCCACTTTGCATCCATAGGCGGATAGTTCTTGAACTTCACCAAATAGCGTCTTCCAACTTGTCTTTTCTGTCCTTATGTGCCAAAACTTGCTCAGGTACCAGGATCTCATTAAGTTCTTCAACGTCTGGCCGATCCTCATCTGGCATATCTTCTGGCACATCACCCACGAAGGGTCTTAGAAGACTCACTTGAAACGCATTATGAATCTTCCATCCATCATGCAATTTCAGCCTGTAAGCCACATTGCTGATCTTGTCAAGCACTTGAAAAGGCCCATAGTAATGTATGATATAAAAGTATCATACAATAGGAGGTTTTGTAAAGCGTTACTCTCAGTGACCTCCTACAGATTTGTGCCATTGACAGAGCAGATAGAGAAGTATTGTTGGGGGCTGCCTAAAGGGATTTGTGATTACTGTACCAAGAACAGAGTGGCTACCCTCACTCAGCTTATGGAAGTTGCAAACACTGGTCTTGCCTTGTTGAAAGGAGAAGACATTGGGTTTCCCAGCAATGAGAAAGGAGGGCAGCAAAAGAAAAATTAAGCGAAGAAGCCCTTTGTGAAAACGGCTCCTGATGCGTCACAGGGGTCGGAAAAGGCCACCAAAGACAAGGATTCAGCCGGGACTTTTGGAGCGCAGGCAAAGAAACAGAAAAGGAAGCCTTTTGTGCGCAAGTCGCTCGAGGAAAAGAAGGTCTTAATGGCTGAAAACAAATGCTTTATATGCAAGCAGCATGGTAACTTCGCTACCAATTGTCCACAAAGGAAAAGACCAGCTGACTCAAATGATAAAGAAGACCAGAAAGGCAAGAAGCCTAAACCCACGGCAGGTTTGGTGCCAGATATGGTGGATGACAGGCCCAATACAGATGCCAGCGAGTTATGCAGAGCATGGGGTAATGTTAGAGATCAGACGGCACTCATCTTCTTTGTTCCAGGTGCCAAAACAAACTTTATCTCACTAGAGTTAGCTATGAAGCTGGGCATCAGAGCTGAAGAGATGGGTTACACGCAGCAAAGGCAGGGTTGGCATGTCGTGGTCACTTAGAGTGTGTTACTCCCATTATTGGAAAGCTGCGTCTGCATATTCAGTCATGTAGACACAAAAAAAATTTATATCATATCACTCGAAAGGTGCGATACTATGCGTTACTATGGGCCTTTTCAAGTCCTTGACAAGATCAGCGATGTGGCTTACAGGTTGAAATTGCCTAATGCATGGAAGATTCATAATGCGTTTCACGTGACTCTTCTAAGACCCTTCGTGGGTGATGTGCCAGAAGATATGCCAGATGAGGATCAGCCAGAAGTTAAAGAACTTGATGAGATCTTGGTACTTAAGCAAGTTTTGGCACATAAGGACAGAAAAGTTAAACGACAAGTTGCAAGACGCTATTTGGTGAAGTTCAAGAACTATCCGCCTATGGATGCAAAGTGGATGGAAGAGCATGAACTATCAGAGTCACCAAATGTATTGCAGCTTTACCTTGAAGCCTTTGGGTTACAACCTACTTATGCCCCAACCCAACGTGTGCTGCAAAGGAGGGGTAATGATAGAGCTAGTACATCAAATGTACACATGAATTCAGTGTAATAGATGGAAATGACAAAAGTATGAAGGTCTCATTAAGTCATTTGTATCTACGTGCAAAGACCTTGCTTGCGGATACATGCGATGATAAAAGAGTGTTAATAGCACAAGATCATCAATGGCGTGTATTTATGGTATGCAATCGAGGACGTTTGCGATTTCAAGAGGGGGGTATGTCATGAGGACGTGGCAACTGTTAACTATGTCACGAGGACATGGCAACTGCTAACTTTAGTTGTTGGTTTCTTTCCAATGGGTTTTGTTTTATTTTTGAGACCCTCTTTTTGAAGTAGCAAATGGTCGGACATTGTATGGCCAATGTGAACGGTAGTTTCACCCGCAGATGGGTAGTGGTCGGCACTAGAATTCGTATAGTAAGAGGATGTCTAGGCTCAGAGCAAGATCATGTAGGTCCCCCTGTCGCACTTAGCAAGTTGGTGGATACTAGGAAGTGAACTCAATAAAGGCATAAAGTCAAGGTGGGACTACCAACAGAAAGTATCCGACAGTTGGGCCACATTGCACTTTTCGATGCGGTCCCAATGAGGATAGATGGTCAGATGACCATTGGGAGCCCAACGGAATCATTTCCTAAAATTTAGGGAACTGCTATTTTGGGCCGTGAAATATGTTCGCGTCATTACCTTCGGTATGACTAGGGGAACATTTTACAACTCTGCTGCGAAGTTAACTGAGCAACCAGTTGGAATATTTTTAGGCGGCAAACCCGAAACGGGAAAATACTTGTAAATGCGCCAAGTGGCATATTTTCATGCACTTGCCTCGCGCAGAAAAATGGGCGCTGAATTTTAAGCTGGGAAGAGGCCTCATTTGCATTTTGTCACAGGTTAAGAGCTATGGAGTGCTTTCTTTCCCTCCCATGTAGAGTGTGGTGCTAGGAGTGATGGTCTGCACGCTACACAGTGCTCTCTCTCCCCTCTACATGCAGTTATGTGATGCCCCACAAGAGGGCTCTTCATTTGACTGATGTACAGCTGTGTGGGTTCATGCTTTTGTGCTGAGGCAAGAGCCTCCTTGAGCAGGAACAGGGGTAGCTAGCTGCTACTCCAAAGCAGGCACCAGTGAGGGTCATAAGTTCACCGTACAGGTGCAAATTCAGCGTTGTGTACGCACAGAAGATTGACTGTTTTTCAGCCATACGGACGCTAGAACCTTTGGGAATCGTGCCCCAACTGGCAGAGAACAGTTCGGAAACTGTTTAGGGCTGGAAACATGGCAAAAACCAGTAAATACAGCCACCTAAATTTACTGTTTTTGGGCAGGAATCAGAGGGTTTACGCCAATGCAAGTGAGATCCAGCAGGGGAATTGATTTCGCGCAAGTTTTGGGGTTGTTATGCTACCGAAATTTGGCCAAATCAAGTAGTATCTAGCGGGATACAGGTAAAGGATTCCTAGGACTCTACTTTGTAATTTACCCTCTCAAAGTATAAAGAATACGGAAAGTGGTGCCAATTTTGGGGCCTACAGGTTGTCGGCATCTGCTCGGAGCATTCTAGCTTCCAAGCCGTGTGTGTGTTTTAAGTGTTAATTCCCGTCGCGAGTTCCCTTTGCAAAGTGCTCTGTGTGTGTGTCTAAAGTAATGACTTTCGGGCGAAAGCCAACGCCTACCGCCCTACGGGCCGGTTTCAAGGTTCCATTGCCGGGATTTCAATCACTTTTTCCTCAAAGAGTGAGCCTCGGTTGTTTTGGGTAAAGACACAGAGTGCAGGAACGCGGGATTACACTATGGCCGACAAGGGGAAGGGCATTATGGAAGAGGGTTCCTCTTCAAAGGACAGACAGGAAATCCCTATGGTTTTCGAGATTGGCGAGAGCTCACGGTCACGTCAGACTGTACCTCTTGTCAATGTGAATGTCCCTCCAGTAGTACAGGGCTTTATGACTGGGTAACTTGAGGATGATGCGTTCAAGACTCAGTTAGTTGCCGTGGTGAATGTCTTTTCGTAGTTAGTGCAGAATCCAAGGTTTATGGAGTTCTTGCAAGCTCCACCATTGCAATAACAAAATAGGCAACCTACACCGCGTACGGAGCTTGTTGAGGCTCAAGCCCAAGTACTTAATGCGACTCAGCAGGAAAGGGAACACTTGCATGTTGCGGAGTCAGGGGCTCCAAAACAGGTTTCTCTTGTGCTTGAAGAGGTGGCTAGAGCGCCTATTCCATAGGCTATGCCAGTTCAGCCCGCCACCTTTCAGAGCCCGCATGCTGTCTTGAATGGACAGGGAACTGGATACCAGGCAATGCACCCAGTTTTTCCACCACCCACGGTACATCCTGGGTATTTTGGGGGTGGATCAGTGTTCCAAAGTATGGTTGGTTATGCGCCTGGAAGTCAGCCGTACATGCCAGGAACAGTGTTTGGGGGTATGCAAGGCATCATGCCAAACCCCATGTATGGTAGTATCGGCATGCAGCAAGGTTTTCACTGCAACCAGGGCCAGTTCTTGGTGCCACAGGGTCATTTTGGCATGGCTGGTTTTTCCAGACAGCAGCCAGATATCGCACCTCTGACGCAAAATGTGAATGGCCAAGATGTGCAGATCATGCCTTCTACAGTGCCCATGTTGCAGACCATTCCATATGACAACTTGGGGGCACTGGAGAAGCCGAAAGCTTACAAAGAAGGGGGTGCAGCTGTGAAATTCAGCACAAAGGCTCTCACTTTCCTCCAGCAGTTTGATACAGCTTATGCAGGAGGGAATTTTACAGAGGCCTCGAAAGTCAGGAAAGCTGCCACTTTCTTAAAGGACAATGCGCTCACATGGTGGACAACATTGTTAATGCAAGGACAGGCACCCGCCACTTGGGTTTACTTCAAGCAAATGTTCGCATCTGCTTGGTTGTCAAATGAATTTGAAGCCGACGTTGGCACCAGCTTACTTCAGCTTCATGCAAGAGCTTGCTGGAGTACAATAGGAGGTTTTGTAAAGCGTTACTCTCAGTGACCTCCTATAGATTTGTGCCATTGTCATAGCAGATAGAGAAGTATTGTTGTGGGCTGCCTAAAGGGCTTCGTGATTACTGTACCAAGAACAGAGTGGCTACCCTCACTCAGCTTATGGAAGTTGCGAACACTGGTCTTGCCTTGTTGAAAGGAGAGGACAGTGGGTTTCCCAGCAATGAGAAAGGAGGGAAGCAAAAGAAAAATTCAGCGAAGAAGCCCTTTGTGAAAACGGCTCTTGATGCGTCACAGGGGTCGGAAAAGGCCACCAAAGACGAGGATTCAGCCGGGACTTTTGGAGCGCAGGCAAAGAAACAGAAAAGGAAGCCTTTTGTGCGCAATTCGCTCCAGGAAAAGAAGATCCTAATGGCTGAAAACAAATCCTTTATATGCGAGTAGCCTGGTCACTTTGCTACCAATTGTCCACAAAGGAAAAGACCAGCTGACTCAGATGATAAAGAAGACCAGAAAGGCAAGAAGCCTAAACCAACGGTAGGTTTGGTGCCAGACATGGTGGGTGACAGGCCAGTACAGATGCCAGTGAGTTATGCAGGACTTGGGGTAAAGTTAGGGATCAGACGGCACTCATCTTCTTTGATCCAGGTGTCAAAGCCAACTTTATCTCACAAGAGTTAGCTATGAAGGTGAGCATCAGAGCTAAAGAGATGGGATACATAGCAGAGGCAGGGTTGGCATGTCCTGGCCACTCAGAGTGTGTTGTCTGCATATTCAGTCATATGTAGACACAGAAGAGTTCTACATCATGCCGCTGGAAGGATGTGATGCCCTGTTGGGGATCTCGTGGATGTTCCTAGTGCAATGAGTCTTGGATGCCTACAACAAAAAGATCGCTGTACAGCATAGGGGCAAAACTCACATCTTGGATGTAAAGCTAAAAGGAGAGTCAGTCCCTATTGTATCTGCTTCTGCTATCACTTTTGTAATAAAGAATCAGAAAGGTCAGCATTTTTGCAAAAGTTTAGTGACTGTTTTTCTGACTCATTACGGTCGCAATTGCCGCCAGAGAGACCTCAGGACCATCGGATAGATTTGGTGCCAAGGTGTGTCAGATAATAAGGGCAAGTGGGAACAGTATTCGCCTATGCTTGAATATGCGTACAATAATACGGTGCATTCGTCTACTGGCAAAGCACCTTTTGAGATTGTTGAAGGCGGCAAAAAAGTTCCTCCCATTTTGCAACAAAGGACAAGATCTTTGAGGCAGAACGATATGTTGAGAACATGGATGAAATGTACAAGAAAATTAAAGTTGCCTTGGAGAAGACTCGGGCAAAACAGAAAAAGGCTGCTGATCGTCATCGTCGTGAATTGCTGGTATCACCTGGTGATTGGGTTCTGTTAAGGTGCGAAAAGGCAAGCTTAAAGAAAATGAAGGGCAAGGAACGGCTGTTTCCTAAGCTCAGTATGCGTTACTATGGGCCTTTTCAAGTGCTTGACAAGATCAATGATGAACTGTCAGAGTCACCAAATGTATTGCAGCTTTACCTTGAAGCCTTTGGGTTACAACCTACTTATGTCCCAACCCAACGTGTGCAAAGGAGGGGTAATGATAGAGCTAGCACATCAAATGTACATATGAATTCAGTGTAATAGATGGAAATGACAAAAGTATGAAGGTCTCATTAAGTCATTTGTATCTATGTGCAAAGACCTTGCTTGCAGATACATGCGATGATAAAAGAGTGTTAATAGCACAAGATCATCAGTGGCGTGTATTTATGGTATGCAATCGAGGACGTTTGCGATTTCAAGAGGGGGGTATGTCATGAGAAAGTGGCAGCTGTTAACTATGTCACGAGGACGTGGCAACTGCTAACTTTAGTTGTTGGTTTCTTTCCAATGGGATTTGTTTTATTTTTGAGACCATCTTTCTGAAGTAGCAAACGGTCGGACATTGTATGGCCAATGTGAAAGGTAGTTTCACCCGCAGATGGGTAGTGGTCGGCACTAGAATTCGTATAGTAAGAGGATGTCTAGGCTTAGAGCAAGATCATGTAGGTTCCCCCGTCGCACTTAGCAAGTTGGTGGATACTAGGAAGTGAACTCAATAAAGGCATAAAGTCAAGGTGGGACTACCAACAGAAAGTATCCGACAGTTGGGTCACATTGCACTTTTCGATGCGGTCCCAATGAGGATAGATGGTCAGATGACCATTGGGAGCCCAACGGAATCATTTCCTAAAATTTAGGGAACTGCTATTTTGAGCCGTGAAATGTGTTCGCGTCATTACCTTCGGTATGACTAGGGGAACATTTTACAACTCTGTCGCGAAGTCAACTGAGCAACCAGTCGGGAGATTTTTAGGCGGCAAACCCGAAACGGGAAAATGCTTGTAAATGCGCCTAAGTGGCAAATTTTCATGCGCTTGCCTCATGCAAAAAAACGGGCACTGAATTTTAAGCTGGGAAGAGGTCTCATTTGCATTTTGTCACAGGTTAAGAGCTATGGAGTGCTTTCTTTCCCTCCCATGTACAGTGTGGTGCTAGGAGTGATGGTCTGCATGCTACACAGTGCTCTCTCTCCCCCCTACGTGCAGTTATGTGATGCCCCACAAGAGGGCTCTTCATTTGATTGATGTACAGCTATGTGGGTTCATGCTTTTGTGTTGAGGCAAGAGCCTCCTTGAGCAGGAACAGGGGTAGCTAGCTGCTACTCCAAAGCAGGCACCAGTGAGGGTCATAAGCTCACCGTACAGGTGCAAATTCAGCGTTGTGTACGCACAGAGAATTGACTGTTTTTCAGCCATACGGACGCCAGAACCTTTGGGAATCATGCCCCACTGGCAGAGAACAGTTCAGGGACTGTTTAGGGCTGGAAACAGGGCAAAAACCAGTAAATACAGCCACCTAAATTTACTGATTTTGGGCAGGAATCAGAGGGTTTACGCCAGTGCAAGTGAGATCCAGCAGGGGAATTGATTTCGCGCAAGTTTTGGGGCTGTTATGTTGCCGAAATTTGGCCAAATCAGGTAGTATCTAGCGGGGTACAGGTAAAGGATTCCTAGGACTCTACTTTGTAATTTACCCTCTCAAAGTAGAAAGAAATACGGAAAGGGGCACCAATTTTGTGGCCTACAGGTTGTCGACGTCTGCTCGTAGCATTCTAGCTTCCGAGCCGTGTGTGTTTAAACTTTTAAGTGCTATTCCCGTCGCGGGTTCCCTTTGCAAAAGTGCTCTGTGTGTGTGTCTAAAGTAAAGAATTTCGGGTGAAAGCCAACGCCTACCTCCCTACGGGCCCATTTCAGGATTTGAGCCATACTATCTCGACATCCAGAGTACAGATGAGGATGGATCCATCACCCATTATATCACCCTCTTGTATTGGGCACCGTTGTATCAATGGTCACACATACCCCACAGAGTTCCAGCTAGTAGGACTTCTAGGTTCATTTTTGTATCTCTTTTTTTTAATCGAGACATGGTATTAGATTCATCGTGGTTTGTAACGTATTGGTCTCATAGGTCATTTTGGCCTTTTGAAGACCTTAATGTATCATTTCATTTCTTCCTCTATTGAGTAACTCTATGAGCTTTGTACTCTCCATCTTTGTCATTCATTTGTGAGCTGAATCTCTCTCTTTCACCCTCCCTTGTGTTGAAATTTCTGTTTTGTTGTCTTTCTCTACGTGGGAAATAGCCCCAAGTTCTTTGGAACACAGAAAAGCGTCAAAGAGCATAAGACGAGTTTATAAAGCCATAGAAACTATGTGGAGATGATTCTAGAGGCTTGCACACTCCACTTTTAGGTTGGTAAGCTGTCGATCAACCCTTGGTCAACATTGGTAACCTGTCAAAAAGTGGCCAACATGTTGCCTCCTTGCTTCTCTCTTCCCCTGCTCTCATATATATATATATATATATTATGCTAAAATTGGTTGATTCTTTTGCTTCTCCCTCTCTTTGATTGCACATAAAGCTTTTTCTTGTTCATCTCTATCTATTGACATATCTTCGTTTGACTGATAGCTTCAACTGCAAGTAGGACCGGTTTACTTGGCTCAAAAAAAAAACAACTGACGCTCTGATACCACTTTTATTAGAACGGACATCATGACCCGATGAACATAACAAGTGGAACAAACTTTAACACTTTAAGTAATAAGCACTTGAACTTAAAGAACACTTCATACTTGAGACGAGACACGTAGTCAGACGGAGTTCCACTCCAAGATGCATTGGCCGGTCAACTAGGCGTCCCATGCGGTATTCCTTTAATATCGATCTTACTTGATACAATTGTAGGGAGGAGCACTCGTCCAAACTCTGCAATTGCACAATTCTGAGAATGACTCCCCCAAGGCCGATAGTAATAGGCCCTTGGCTCTTGCCTTTACAGGTGCTCAAAAGCACAAATGGCATTTGCTTCTAAAAAGTGATGGCCCCAAAAGCTCCAAAAGTTAATGCTTTCAATTGATGGTTCAAAAGTAGCACACAATCGGACTGCCATGCTATCAGACTGCACGGCTCGCGTTTCATGCGGTAAATTGTGTCGTGATTTTCGGACCGCGCTATTGCAAGGGGTGGATTGGTGCGGCTAAGGATTTTGGCTCTATATCCTCCTCCTTTAGGTCCAGTGCGAGCATGGTACATCACCAATGTGTGACATACTTTATATAGTTCTCTGTTCACTATTTGCATATGTTGTATTTGTGGGTTGCATGATACTCGTGGAAGCATTTTGAGCATTTGTAAAGGTAGAGGCCAAGGGCCCATAAAAGAGTGCCTAGGGAGAGCATTATTCACTCAAAAATGTACGAGTGTGTGCTCCTTTTGGAAATTGTAAACTCAATGACAAAGAAATACCGCAAGGGGGGCCTAGTTGAGGGTCAAAGTGCATCTGGGAGTGGAACTCCGTCACTCTGTGTCTTGTCTCAAATGTGAAGTTCTCTTTCAATTTAAGTATTGAAGGTGTTTACATATTTGCTCCATTTGTGATAAAGTTAGTTCCATTTGTTTTTTTTTGTCGCCTGTGATGTCCTTCGGCTACAATGTTATTAGATAGTTAGGTGTTTGCCTTTTCGACAGCAAACAAGTCCTATATAATTTAACAATCGGACGCTTTGGACTTAGAGAAATATCTATAGTCTCTTGTCAATGGGTTGCAAGATTTTGCTTTCGAGGCATCCTCGGTACAATTTGCTGTATTCGTAGAATTTGCTACAATTCTTGAGTTTCATTATGCCTCCAATTATGTCTTAGTTGTTACCTTCTCCAATACTCGATAGTTTGAGAGCTTCAATTCATCATCCGAGAGATTCCGCTATTCCACTTGGCGGTTGTTTTCGACGAATCGTGTAGGATATCCACTTACACCACTTTTACCCCCGCCTCCAGTGGCACCTCCTGTATTTCACAGGTGGATTCTTTATGCTTATTTGTAATATCCACCACCACCAATGCTTGCTCTTCCTCGACCGAAGGCTTTTAGGGATGGAGGATCTATAGTAGTGGTCTTCACCTTCTAAGGGGTTAAAGACCAGGAAAAAGCACTTTAATTCTTACAATAGCTCAACAACATTTATTCACTTGGAAATTATATAGAGGTATCCAAGATTTCTTGTGCATTCGTTGTTCTCAAGGACAGGGCTATGCAGTAGTGGAGTTCTTTGTCCACAAAGCCTCATGCTCCGAGGACATGGCAAGCTGTGGTTTCGACCGGGACTTTAAATGACTACAATCGGAGATTCCAGGATGTGTACCTACTAGTTTCTTTCTTTAAATATTTAACCCTGGAGTATCAGTGTGAGGGATACATTCTGGGTTTGCCTTTACGATTACAAGAGTTTTGCCTTTCTAAACAGACAACCACTATGCAAGAGCTCATGGACCGTGTCGCAGTTGGATATAAGCTTATGAAAGGCGACTGTGTTTTGAAGCTTGCAAAGACTTAAGAGCTTCCTTCTAGGGATCAAAACTGATAACCAATCTACTTCTTGAGAACAAGGGAGTCAAGTCTCTCAACGTCTTCAACTCTCGACAAAGCAAATGGAAACCGTACAACAAGAAGGCAGATGTTTTTGTATGCTTTCAGGCTGGACATACCATTAGTACTTGTCCTTAAAGAACTCATGAACTGCCCACAGAGCAACCTCCCACCAAGAAGGCAAAGACTACGTTTGGATTTGTTCGAGATGGGTACTGTCCGAACTTGTTTGATATTGATTGAACTTGTCTGGATCTGTTTGGAATATGTCTGAATGTGTTTGACTTGTCTTAACTTGTTTAAACTTGATGGAAATCTAGGATATTTAAGGCATGTTTTAAGCATTTTTAGACCTGGTGCAACAGCTGGCCAACTTGGACCCACCCATTGTAACGGTTATTTTGTGCGGTTGGACAAGATTCAATGACCCATATCCAGACGCCGTGTAACAATTGGATAGAGTCCTAGGTGCAGCACACGGTTACTCAGATCCGGCTGAACAATTGGACACACGTCGAGGACTGGTTCTAACGGTTTCCATTGAATGGTTGGACACACATCGAGAATCCATTTTACAGTGTAAATGTTGCACTTAATGTATTCATGTTTTCTTGATTGCATCTATGGCATCAACATTGGCATGGCATTGTGTTTCGTTTGTGAAGCATAACGTTTCGGAAATTGAACTCTAGTGCATCAAGAGTTCCGCCTTGGATAGCTAGTGCATTTAGAGTTCTGGAAGGATGAGATGACTAGATTGAATCTGATGGTGGAACTGGATTTTGTGTGGATGCATGTTGAAGAACATATAGTCTAGCAGGGATGGTCATTGGCATGTCAGCATAATGCTGGTGTCTACTGAAGAATCAGATTTCTTTTTGGAGGTGTAATTGGGGCCAATTGCTCTTCTCTAAGGGGAGAGTATGCCTCAGCACTAAAGGGCACGGGTAATTTAATGAAGCCCAAGCGGTGGGATCTACGGCAGCGAAGCTAGGACACAGGGATCGGGACGCGTGCAGCCGTAAGATGGCCAGAGTAAACTAGGACACGAAAAGATAAACTTGGACAAGCAGGGAGCCTGTCCAAGTTTATTTATCATTTTATGGTTTGCCCACATGTCAACTTGCCCGTCGTGGGCGTAGCGGTTAGTGCATTGGGCTCTCATGGCGGTGGCGAGGGTTCGAGTCCCCGTGCCTACGACGGGCGCCTGTTTTTTACCACCCTCCATTCGCCTCGAGATTCCCCCCTTTCGAACTCCACGGTGGATCCCATCTCTCTCTACCCGTGCCCTTTAGTGTTGAGGGAGGGTATGTGACAATCTGGTGACATGTACTGGGCATGAAGAGGGAGAGCACTAGCCGAGCCTCTTGAGATGCCGTCTTTTGCCCACGATGGAGCTCACCAGGGTCTGCGTCTTGCCCGCCTGGGAGCCGCTTGAGAGAGAGCGTTTTAGCACGCCTACGCCTGGGCTCTGCTAGCACCACCTGCCAACGCCCTAGCCGACTTGGACTCTAATACCAGTTGTAGGAGATACAGCTAGGGCGGCGTGCAGAGATGACGAGAGAGAAAAAGAGAGAGAGAGAGAGAGAGAGAGAGAGAGAGAGAGAGAGAGAGAGAGAGAGAGCTCGACACAATAGAAGAATAGAACACGCTTTTTTTTTATTCATTCAAAACCTTACATATAGGTAAAACTTTCCATGCACAATAATTAGGAGATGTTCCCACGGGCACAGCTTTACTAGACCATACTTGGGCTTGGAACCCAATAGGGACACTAGATGTTTTTGTAAATGGGCATTTGGAGGGTTTATGGTTTGTCTGTTGATGCTCTTTTTCTTTTCAATTTCTGCCTCGACTGTCGCTAACGGCTGAACAACGTGATAAGGACAGAGACTGTGAAAGAGGACATGATTGAGCCCTCCATTTCCTTTAGACACGAAGGTAGCGTGCCATTTTTATACCCCTTCCTGCTTATGTTTTTGTTGCCCCAGCTTATGTTGATACCAGGCTCTTAATCCATAATTTTGACAAGTTGAGACCTTCACGGTAGAGGGGACTCAGATCTTTGACAAGAGAGGGTAAGAGAGAACTTTTGTAGGTGTATTAACGACTAAGAGATTTGCAGGCGGTATTTCTGCATTGTTCTGGAGGGATTTTGACTGCTACAATGGATCATTGACTTTGAGGATGAGTGATGTCTGGGGATATTCTTGCTTGCTTGAGCTAAGATCTCATCAGCATTGCAAGTAGAGCTAACTGGACAACAGTGTTATGGAAAACCTCTTCACAATACTGTTCTGGAGGGACTGGAGGGATTTGGACTGCTGCAATATGTAGTGGACCTTGAGGATGAGTGATATCTGGGGATCATCTTGCTTGAGCTAAAGGCCTCATCAGCATTGCAAGTAAAGCCGACTAGACACAGAGTTATGACAAACCTCTTCACAGCACGGTACACAAATAGTTATACTATGTTTTGACTTCTATAGGCTGTTTCATGCTTCTGCAGATGTTATTATATGTTTGTCTTTCTTTCTTTCTTGCATTATCTCCTGCAAGTAAAGCATTGCAAGTAAAGCCGACTAGACACAGAGTTATGACAAACCTCTTCACAGCACGGTACACAAATAGTTATACTATGTTTTGACTTCTATAGGCTGTTTCATGCTTCTGCAGATGTTATTATATGTTTGTCTTTCTTTCTTTCTTGCATTATCTCCTGCCTTGCCTTTCGAACTACAATGATAGATTATACCTCATGTTGGATAATATGTGCATTAGACTAATGGCAAACTTGTTTTCTCCAGAAACTATATGAAGAGCAATCCGAAGAAGGAACACCATCCATTTATCCGTTGAAGATTATCATCATGAGTGCTACTTTGCTTGTCGATGAGTTTGTCGCAAACAGGAGGTTGTTTAATTCTCCACCCCCCATAATTGAAGTTCCTGCTCGTCAATTTCCAGTGACGGTTCATTTCTCTGCCAAAACAGAGCTCATGGATTATGTGGGTAAAGCATACAAGAAGGTTTGCGCCATACATAGAAAACTTCCTCCAGGAGGCGTGCTTGTATTTTTGACGGGTCAAGCAGAAGTTCATTATTTGTGTAAGAGGCTTCAAAAAGCTTTTCCAAAACTGGAAGGCAAGAAGCACAATAAACAGGTCAATAGTGGTGACACCGATTTGCAAATCATTTCCGAGGCAGCTGATGGGGTTGTAGCTGAGGATGAGTTTTATGATGATGCAGAGATGGTCGAGAACTTGGAATTGGGTGAGTCAGCACTTGAGTCTGACTCAGAAAGTGATTTAGAATATTCAGAAACCGAAGAATGTAAACCGGCTGAGAAAATTGAGTCAAAGAACAACTTGGAATGGACTATGGGAGATTCTAGTTGTTTGGAATCTATCAAGGATGCGTTCGATGCCTTAACAGAATTGCAAAACAAAGATGGGTCTGAGAGGCCTAAGACTGAAAAGCGGGCCCCGATCAACAACACTGGCCCACTGTATGTGCTGCCTCTCTATGCACTATTACCTGCCACATCACAGCTCAAAATTTTTGGTGCTGTTCCAGAGGGGTCTCGGCTGGTTGTTGTTGCTACAAATGTTGCAGAGACCTCAATCACTATTCCTGGCATTAGATATGTGGTGGACTGCGGCCGTGCAAAGGAGAAGATTTTTGAACGTGCCACTGGGATTACAAGATATGAGGTTGGATGGATAAGCAAGGCATCGGCAGCTCAGCGTGCTGGCAGGTCAGGACGAACTGGCCCTGGACACTGCTACCGCTTATATTCTTCTGCTATTTTCAATGACACTTTTCCAGAATATTCTCGACCGGAGATTTATCGAACTCCCATTGAGGGCCTTGTACTTATGCTTAAAAGCATGAACATTGTTAAGGTAATTATTACGTGCTTCTGGTTTAGGTCTGGCATTCTTTGACTGTTTTGAGTTAAGACGCTCTTTGATGTGATGCAGGTCAACCATTTCCCGTTCTTATCTGAACCGAACAAGTCAGATCTTGCAGAGGCCGAAAATTGCTTGTATGCTTTATCAGCGCTCAACTCTAATACAAGCCTTTTGACTCCTCTGGGGCACTCTCTCTCCTCGTATCCCATCAGTCCTCGTCATTCACGAATGTTGCTTACTGCAATGCAAATTGGATGCTCAGATGAGGCCAAAGAAACATGTATTTTGCTAGCGTATGCAGGGGCGACCGTTGCAGCACTAAGCTTAGATAGTCCTTTCATGACAGACATAAATCCTCCAGAAGATCAGGGTGGAAAGACTTTGAAAAGATCTGCGCAGGTGCTACATTCAGCAGATGTGGATCCAAAGTCTGCTCGAAATTACGCTGATACCAAGTCTAAAGGAAAGAGAATTGATGTAGAGTCAGAAGGCAAAAATGTGGCAGAGCTAGATAAATCTAGTCGAAGAAAGATCAGGCAGAGTGCAAATTATAGGCATCCCCTGAGTGATGCGCTTGGTGTGGTGAAAGCTTTACGAGCATACGAAGCATCCGGGGACCCAGAGGAATTTTGCAGGAAGAACAACTGGCATGCAAGGATATTGTATGAAATGTCTAAGTTGAGAAAGCAGTTAATACATATATATCTTGTTTTCAGTAAAGAGAGAGGAAAAAAGGACTTCTCCTTTTCTGATGGAATTTCTGTAGCTGATGTAGAGGCTGTGTGGAAGGCTGAAGGAAAATGTCAGGATCTTAGTGTCAAACACGAAATAGTTTTGCGACAAGCAATCTGTGCAGGCTGGGCAGATAGAGTGGCACGCAAGGTAAGTATTTTGGAGATGTTGAAAGGCAATGGAAGTGAAGAAAAGAAAAAGCACAAGGCAATTCAGTATCAAACTTGCACAACTGAGGAGAAAGTCTACATCCATCCCTCATCCTCTTTGAGAAAGCATGCGCCGGACTATGTCGTATTTAACGAGCTTGTAAGAACGTCTAGACCATATATGAAAGTTATAACCACTGTGGATGGGCAATGGCTGGTGACGCATGCAAGTTCTCTGTGCACCTTCTCAAAACCTCTTTCAGATCCTCCACCATGGTATGATAGTTTATCTGATGATGTTTGTTGTTGGGTGTCCCCAAGCTTTGGTCCCCATTTATGGAAGCTTCCCTTACAGAGGTGCTCTTTGAAAAGCAAAAAACATCGGATTGCGGTTTTTGCCTGTGCCTTGCTACAGGGCAAAGTGCTTCCTAGCATGAAGTTGCTGTCTCAAGTTTTGGCCGCCGACCCTTCGATCCTCATCATCCCTTCGGGTATTGCCCATAAACGTGCAAGTGAATTGCTTCATGCCTTAGAGGCTGCATCAGTTGATAGCCGTTGTAAGCTAAAAAGTGTGTGGGATGCTAGAAGTGACTTCTTGTTTCAGGAAATCCTTTTATGGGTGCAGAGAAGCTCTCACTCTCATTTGGGAAGCCTTTGGACAGACTTGAAACTAGAATCCCAGGAAGATGGCACGACACTTTTTGGGAAGAAGAACAAAAGGAAGCAAGGTGTTTCATAGCCAAATCTAACATTTCATTTCATCTCTCTCTCTCTCTCTCTCTCTCTCTCTCTCTCTCTCTCTCTCTCTCTCTCTCTCTCTCTCTCTCTCTCTCTCTCTCTGTGCGCGCGCGCGCGTGCGCATATAAGTAATAAGTATGTGCAAATCTGTCTTTATAATTGTACTAGTGTGTGCACGTTTGTGTATACATGCCAATGTATGTGTGTAGAGTTTCCTTAACCCTCAGAAGGTAAAAAGATTCTCTAGCAAGACATCATTGGAGCTTGCTTTCATGCTCCTACATTGGGAAGTCCAGGATATTTCTTCATTAGTTTTGGCTTTCTAAAACAAGCTTTAGTGAAGAAGAGAGTTAGGCTTACATTTTACTTTTGCTTGTGAAGTATTGATTTTTGGTCTGTAGTGTCAAAGGCCCTAGCATTTGTTTCTGGTTTTGAGGTCATCAATCATGATTTTTATTGCTAAGTAGTTTATCATGGTTTTTGATTCTTCCCCAAGTAAAAGAGATCACGAGATCTTACATTGAGTTATAACATACAAAAGTGATGTTGATGCTTGGAAAGAGAGGTCCTTTCATAGTTTCCTTTCAACTTTCAAGTGCATGCTGTCTCAAGTTTTAACTTATACAAACTGATGGACACTCACACATTTTGAACTCCCTCTCAGTGAGCGATCATCTTAAATTCTTTAATTTTTCTTATGTTTAGGTTCTTTCATTTTTTGGCTTTATTATAGCATTGATTGTGGGGGAACTTCCAAGGCAAATCTTAAGAACTTGAAAGGATTGAAATGAAGGCAATGCATTATTGGCCTCAGGCCTTAGTATCCATATGGATGAAGGTCGCTCAATCCTTGTTGTTTGACATTTGTCCTAAAAAGAGCCTTAAAAAGTCTTCAAGAGAGTTGAAAAGAAAGAAACCATGACCTTTCAAATTATCTTTCCCAAAAGTTGCATTCAGTTTTTCACTGTTTGGGAAGCCTTAGAGAAGTGTTGGGTCAGGCATACTTTCAATGTTTTCAGCGATGATTGAGACTTACAGTAAATGTTATTTTGTTAAATGGATATTTTTATTTCATCTTTCATTTCACTTCCACACATGGCTTGATTTCTCTTGCATTCTATTCTTTTAGAATGATAAATTGAAGCTTCACCTTACATAATTTTAGTAAGTTTTATACATACATATACACACACAATATAAATAAGTAAATATAATATATGTTAATGAGTTCTTTTTATTATATATGTAAATTTATTTATTTATCTATTTATACACACACACACACACACACACATATATATATATATATATATATATATTAATGAGCAAACCATGTAAAGAGAAGAAAATCCGATGCAATGATGTCAAAACTTAATTCAAAAATCGTACAAATTTCAAAAAAATTGCTAGTATTTTTTGGTTGCTTCTTTGCGAGGAGAATACTCCATCGCTTAATAAAAGAGACATTCATGAGCACTGCTTCACCTTATATTATTTTAATTAAACTCGACCTAATAATTTCATCACTTATTGTTTTAGAAAGCCGTCGTGACCTTTTCACTTGTTTTTGGAGGGGGATGCAACAAATGATGTGAAGTTTGAATATAATAATTTTTTACAAACCTTCAATACATTCCATGTAAGCAAGTCCACCCCTTTACATAGAATTTAAAAAATTGACTTCCCAATTCCAAGAAGCTTTTCACTTTCTACAACTTTCACTTTTGCATTTTAAATGGTGTGTTTATTTTTTTCAAATTGTGGAGACTTAATCACTTTGAAATTAAGACATTTGGTGAAGGGTTTTAATTTCTAATTGTATCCAATAAGAACAAAAAATTTGAGGCAAGTTAAGGTAATGCTGTTTTTACGTTTTATTAGACAGAATCTTTATGAGATTTCAAAAAATCAAATCTTTCTTGTACCTCCCTGCATGCCTTCCAACGTTGCTATCTCCTCCTCCCTATGTCATACTCACCTTGTTTCCAAGATTGTCCTCTCCATCATCCATATTCCCTCCTTTCACGGCGAACCTATTATGCATTGATCGTATGTCATGCAGGACAAAATTAGTGTAATGACATGAAAGGCCACTTGCGCAAGATTGCACAGCTTAGTCACCACGAATTGCTTCCTCCCTTTCCTCCTCACCGGTCATATGTCAATCGCATCCACCTAACAAGAGCTTGTGGTTGGGGTCGGAGTGTGTAGGATGAGGTGGAAAGTATACTTTATGGGAATGGTGGATATCTTCCTTGTTGCAACTCTCCATCTCGTGCTTCGTGAGACCACCATAGATAGTTAATTAAATACCACTTGTCTTCCCAAGGCCTTGCAAAGCCTTACTAAGAAGTTCGGTGTCTTTCTCGGAAGCTTCCATGTCTACTTGGGATGTAAGCTTGTTGTCTTTGCCACTTGAAACATTTAGGTTTGTTGTTGTTGTTGATGGTGGCAATTGGCTTGCTAAAGGTAGGGTGTTGCAACTCTCACAGCTTGTGCGTCCTGTCCATTGATATCTCTCTACCTCCCTCCTCGTTGACTTGGACCCTTCCTCTATCGCCTTAATGAGGAAACCACACACACACACACACACAAAGGCAACGTCCTTCCTCATCTCGTCATGTTCCGAGGGCAACCACCTCCTCATGAGGAGAGAGAAAGATAGTTATGTGCACGTTGAAACGAAAGCACTACGTCGCAAGGACTTCTGTGTAGGCAGTTCGAGCCCACTCGTTTTTTTTTTTCTAAAGATTACTTCCCTTTGTTCCATGCTCGTGTTGTCTCGCCATGTGGCCATCCGCGAGCTGCCCTGATATCCTCCCACCTCACAGTCGGCATCTCGTTGTCGTTTCGTCCTCATACTACTCATGCAACACTCGACATCTCCCCTTCCCTCTCTTCCCTTTTCCTTTTCATTCACTAACAAAACTTCGAAAGGATCTTCCTTGATTCTGCTTAAGGAAATGGTTCTAAAATCGTGACTACATATTGGGTTGATTTTCATCTCATATTGTAAAATGTTTTTTTTGGCCAGACTCACAATTGTGAGTAAAGGCCATTTATATTTTTTGTACCTTAATTGTTATGGTTGAAGTTTGTGCACTTTTAATCATAAATAGCAACTAATAGCTTAAATTTTGTAAATTTATCCTTTATATTAAGGGCTAAGTAGAACGTATCTTTTAAACACTACTCTGTGTGTGTGTGTGCGCGCGCATGTGCGCGCGCGCACGCCGGAGATCACTACGAGTTTTAACCTTTTTAATAAAGATTTTTAACTCTTATGACCCTTGAATAGTCACTTTTTTTCCTTTTGAAGGTCCATGTGAAGACTTGAAACAAGTGTGAAAGTCAAGGCTTGATAAAACCAACATGTAAGAGAGTTCTATGTCGGTGCATTCTCAACTCTTCCAAAGTATACCTTTTTCTTTTTCTAGGTTTACATAATTGATCAAATAAGTTGCACACAAATGCTTGAATTTTCCACATGTTGTGTTGTGATCAAGATTATATTGCTACAATATGGAACTCAAAATGACTATTTCAATTTCATGAGTACAAAGGCATTTCGATGAATGCACATGTTTATTACGGGTATCAAAACTTTATGAACTTACATAAAGCTAAAAATCGTCATTTGTCCAAACACGTTTGCTCAATTCAATATAGTTTTCATTCATGGAGGTCAGCAATTTTTGTTTTCTTGTTGACTTAAGAAATGTTTAATTGTGCAATTTATCAAATTTTACCCCCCAAAAAAAGAAAATGGACTTCATTTTTTAAATGTATATGTTTAGTCTATAAATTGACTTTGCAAGACATTAATCTATTCCTTCAATTGTTTAGAAAAAGAGAATATATTTTGTAATAAGTTTGCTATTCTTTTTAAATCCTACATTGAACTTCTACTCGAAGAATAATTTCAAATTTTTATTTCCCTTGATAGCTTTTTTTTGATGCAAAATACTGTAAATTTTAAAGGCAAATTAGAGGCCTTGAAATCTTTAAATTGAACAAAATAAACTTTTTTTAAGGACAAAGTATATTAATAAGCTAAAAGACCTTCCCATCTGAAGGGAGGTTCTCATACTAGAGTGCACTGCCATCAATTATGGCAAAGATCATAAAATATATGCTTATATTGGCTTTCTCTATTATTGTCTTTTCTTCACTAGGCAAGTCTAGTGCATAAATATTAATAAGCTAAAAGACCTTCCCATCTGAAGGGAGGTTCTCATACTAGAGTGCACTGCCATCAATTATGGCAAAGATCATAAAATATATGCTTATATTGGTTTTCTCTATTATTGTCTTTTCTTCACTAGGCAAGTCTGGTGATTTCATTACTTGTTCGTTTTAAAATGCCAATGGACCCTTCACCTTGTTTAGTAGTATTGTTGGTTTTTATTGTGTTGAAATTTGTGTGAAAATCCATATTGCTTTCAATTTTTGTTGAGAGCAAGGTGAAAGATTCTGTAAAGTAGCTTTCAATTGATTTGCAAGCTTCTCTTTTTGCTTTAAAAGAAAAAACCTTGGAGATGCCCAAAATCGAGCATGTTGTACCTTGCAGTTCAGAAGTAAATCAAGATTGTATGAAATTGATACAGTTTAGCCTAAAATTAAGAAGTGAGTCTACTTTTTCCGTTCACTATTTTGAGGGTATAGAGTGTGTCCACCAATGGCCTCTAATTAACTTTAATCTCAAAGGGCCCTTAGAGGGTTCATATTTTTCCTAATGGATAGGTGTGAAGTGAGGTTCATACAACATTAGAGAGCTTCAGTAGGTGGCGATCTTTAGGAGAATGCAGCAAGCATGAGGAGGGAAAGAAGGTTCAAACCTCTGTTATTACAGAATCTTTTTGGGAGGAAAAAGTGACATTGAAGAAAGAGATGCAATTTGCAATGTGGAGTGAAGAGAAAATAGATATGGTATAGTAGAGAGAGGGGGAGGGAATGACCAACACGTTTTTGGAGGGACATCCTTTTAAAGGAGAGGGGGGAGAAATTGGCAGCCACTAGAGAGAAAAGATTGGTTTTTACCCCAAATTTTTAGAAAAAACTCAATTTTTTTATTTTATAAGATATTTTGTCTTTAAAAAGGTATCCATGTCTACAAGTTTGACCTCTCACTTTTAGGCCCTCTCATACCCACCATTTTAGTTCACATGGCATCCATCATTTGTCCATTCCGTAATCCCATTTTTTATCCCATGGAAAATAAAGACGTCCTCTGAGACCCCATTCCCTTCCTAATGTGGTCACTTGTTTTTAATTGCTTAGCTTATGCTTTGGTGCCAGAGCAACAATGTAGAAAATTGGATAAGGCTATATTTTTTTATTTGTGAGTTACAATCTAGAAAGTAAAGGTTACAAGTTCTATCATCCACAAACAAAGCGTATCTTGAATATTCAAGATGTTCTTCTTGTGAAAGATGTAGTTCAGCCCTTGATTGCATGTACCAAGGAGACAAATAAAAGCTCACTAAAGTATATGATATGTAGTTGGCTCTATCCATTTGAGGGAGTACAAATGTAAGTCCTAATGAGGCACATATACAGCCTATGCAAGTTCCAATGACATTCCAGATAAGCCTTTTTTTATGTAGATTTATAAGATGCAATTCATAAAAATAGGGCTAAAAAATGAGCAAGCTAAAGGTATGCCAATTTGGCTAATGCAAACATTGTGTGATAGTAAATTGGGTGTTTCTATCTCTCTTTCGTATGTATGATGAAGAAGAGCTTGTGTCAGTTGATGAAGCACAAAGTCCAAAATTTTGGTTGGTTGTAATACGATCTGAGTATGATGCTATTTTGATGGCATATGGTCCTTGTGTGACTTGCCTCCTTGAAAAAAGGCCATTGGTAGTAAGTGGGATGTCAATTTAAAACGTAAGCCTGATGGTAGTGTTAATCGCTATAAGGCTAAACTTGTGGCAAAAGGGTATGCTCAGGAGAAGGTTTCATTCCAAGGGCAACCCTGGGGGTCAAGGACCGGTCGACTGCCAGTGGAAAGGGAATCCTAGGCCAAGTGTCTATATATAGGGAAGTAGGGAGGAGGATTCATTCGTGCACTTTCTAGGGGAATCACACTGGTATCATAGCTACCCTAGTTTGGGAAATAGGGGTCGTGGACTCTTCAGTTTGCATGCTTTTGCATGCTCATGCAAGAAAAGAGCCGTGGAGAAGGAGCCGGAGAGACCCGCGTGCAGTGACCCTAGCGAGGGGGGAAAGGGACGACGCCGACTTGCAAGAAACAGAGCACAAGAGGGCTTGGCAAGGTCGCAAGGATCTGCTCTCCAAACTTCATCACTGTGCAGCACGTCGGGAAGCTCCGTATCGAACGCCTTCTCTATTAATCTCCTCATGTAGCTGTCTTGCCATCACTTGACAGAGGAGGTCCTCTTTCTCACTATAACACCCAAGGCCAAGGGTCTTATTGGAAAAAAAAAAATTAAAAGCAAGGGAAGGTGCCCACAAGCCACCTCCCCCCCATCTCGTCAGTCTTTGTCCTCGGCACCTCGCCGTATTGCGGGTGACCATCATCCAAGGACCTAGAAGAATTGCAAACAATTCAGAACACAGCAATTTCAGAACGCTTCTTAACTAAGTGAGAATTCAAGAAAAGGATTTCGCGGAGTCAAGAAGCAAAGTATTAGCACTGCTTCATCAGCGACGTTCTCGAAGGGCGGTTCATCGACAAATGTACGTCTATCAATTGACAACATAACTGGCACGACTAATTATTGGTGCTTGCAATGCACACTACGGCTACGGGCATTTTGAGTAAAGGTACTCTTCTTTCTCTTTCTGGCACTGCACATAGCTCCCATGGATTCCAATATCAATATGACTTTTAATTTCGAGCACCATACGCCCGATCTTCCAAATGATGGCTCACGGTTGTGGATATTCTCACGGAGGGTACCAGCACAACTACGGGAGGAGATGACACTTACAAATTGCTTGATATTCAGGAATTTTGAGCACTTCAAGCATGCATGTCTATGGGTGATGGAAAAGAATTTGGCATCTTTGAACGAAAATTTTAGTAAATAATTCACTTTAGTAGTGCAATTTATGTGATACACATATGCATGAGCAAGTATTTGATCAGGGGCAGGGTCCTCCTGTTCAAGGAGAAAGTTCCCCTCCAGATTCTCTACACTCTCTCACTCAAAAAGAGGTGGACGATTTGTTGAAAAATAAAAAACCGTTGACTTCTAAGGGATAGGAAATAGAGGGCAATAAGGATGCATTGAATGTCTTTCTCAATAAGTGGGAAGGAATTCATGATCTGCGGTGTACTCCGAATGGAGTCAGAGCACTGCAGACAAGTCTGACATTAGAAGGCAAGGCCTATAAATGGTGGATGTCTCTCAAGGAGAAGAACATCATACCACATACTTGAGCAATCTTTGAAGCTGAATTTAGAAAGAAATTTCTGTCCACGAATGAAGTTGACAAAAATTGGTTGGCTTGGGATAAGTGTTCCATGTGACAACATAAATCATTGCTAGAATATATCTTGCACTATTGAGATGTCATCCTCAAGTTGGAAGGATTAGATACTTTTCAGCAAGTGCGTGGGTTTATCCATGGTCTCATGCCAGAGCTTAAGCAACATGTCAAGACTCGGGATCCCAAAACACTTGAGGAGGCCATAGTGCAAGCTCACATCCACGATGAGACTGATAATAAGACACCGCACAGTACTCGCATGCCAGATACACAGCATGGACACGATAAAAGAAAGTTTATAGTAGCCAATTCAAAGGCGTCCAAAAAACCCAAGGGGTCTAGAGGGCCTCTCTCTACATAAGAATTTGAGAAGGAAAAAGAGGAAAACGTATGTTTTCAATGCTTAGGAAGTGGCCATGGCAAAAAGGATTGTCCTAAGGGAAAATCTGCTGCCCAGGGCAAGGAGAGAGAGCAGTGCACACGGTGCAGTTGTTTCCTCTTGAGTCTTCCTCACGTTTCTCCAATGTGGAGGTAACACACACCGAGGTGGTGAATGAATGTTGTATAACAGCTTCCATGTGGCAACAAACCTTCAGTCCACATGAGCTAGTGTGTATGCATAGATCTATTCAAGGGCACAATGTACGTATCTTGATAGATAATGGTGCTACACATGATTTCATTAACTACACGTTAGTGAAATGGCTCAAGTTGCCCCAAAAATCCAAGTTCCCACCATTACAAGGTAGCAATGATGAACGGCTATGATATTGAGGTGTAGGACACTCAAGTGAGTTGTACCATTGGAAATTCAAGGGTATACCACATCCTTGGATTTCTAGGTTATGAATTATGAATATGGAGCAGGTAGATGTGGTACTTGGTCAACAATGATTGCATAGCTTAGGACCATCACTTAAGCGTAGCTACGAGCACAAGATTCTAATGTTTGAATCCCATGGCGCACATGTGTTGTTTTTAGGAGGGAATGATGCACCTTCCTCACCACTCACATGTACATCAGAGCTTATGAAGCTCACTTCTGATAATGCAATAGAAGAAGTTTTCTTCTGTTACTCTTTATGCCATATTCTTTCAAATATTGATTCTGTTGAAAATTCCGCATGCTTCTCTCTCTTCTCTCCCAGCAATGGCTAACTCTCTCTCTTCTCAACAAGCAAAAGTTGCTAGTCAATTAAGAAATTTGTTAATGAAATTTCAAGATGTTTTTCCCAATGATTTACCACCAGGAGTACTGTCAACACAATCTGTGCAACATGGCATAGACGTGGTTGTAGGCAGTAAACCAATTAGCAAAACACCCTACAGAATGAGCCATTATGAGGCTGTTAATATGGGACATCAACTTGCTGACTATCTCAGTAGAGGTTTTATTCAACCTAGTTTATCACCATGGGCTTCTCCTATCCTATTGGTGAAAGGACGGTAGCATGTGCATGTGCGTTGACTACAGTGGTTTGATGCGATAACTGTTAAGAACAAGTACCCATTACCACGAGTTGATGAATTGTTTGATAAACTCACTCATGCTCGTAGTTTTACTAAGATAGACTTGTGGTCAGGATATCATCAAGTACGCATTCGACTTGCTAATATACCTAAAATTGCCTTTTGAACAAGGTTTGGACATTACAAGTTTTTGGTTATGCCCTTTGGGTTAACCAATACGCCCGCTACCTTCATGACGCTAATGGATAGTGTCTTGAGATCGTATTCAAGCAAGTTCGCTATCATCTCTCCCGATGACATTCTAGTATACATTGCCTCTGAAGAAGAGCACTTGCAACATCTGAGGCAGGTTTTTGAATTTCTATAAGAAAATAAGTTATATACCAAAGAATCAAAGTGTGATTTTCTCAAGGAGGAAATTCACCATCTCAGGTATGTAATCTCAGCTCATGGGCTGCTGCACATGGATCAATCTAAAGTGGATACCATTCAAATGTGGCCTTTTACCAAAAATTTGGAAGAGTTACAGATTTTCTTGGGATTGCAGGTTTTTATCAAAGGGTCGTTAAAAACTATGCTCACATTGCGGTGTCAATGACGGATCAGCTGAAAGCCAAGGGAAAAAACTTTTAGTGGGGTACCGCTCAATACCAAAGTTTTGCTACTCTCAAGGGCGCATTAGCTACAGCTCCTATTCTAACTATTGTGGATCCTTTGAAGCCATTCGTTTTAGAAATGGATGTCTGTAATTATGCTATTGGAGCAGTCCTTCTACAAGAGGGAAGGCCAATTTCATTTGAAATCAAGAAGCTTGATTCAACACAGCAGTATTACTCTAATTATAAATGCGAATTCTATGCAATAGTGTCTGCCTCGAAGACATGGTGGCATTATTTTTATGGAGCTCAGTTTGAGATTGTGTTTAACCATGAAAGCATAAAATGGCTTACACAACAAACTGACTTGAAGGGTTGAGAGGCCAGGCGGGCTAAGATTCTCTAGATAATGATGCAAATCTCCAGTATCATAAAGGATGATACAACGTGGTGGGGCTGACGCTCTTAGTCGTATGCTTGAGATCAACTCTCTTCCATTCACGAAAATTTGAAGTAAGATTTTGGATTCTCTGAAGGGAAAAATATGAGCATGACGATGCATACTCCAAAGTGTGGAGCCATGTGAAAATGAGGGATCCTTCTCACTCCAATGTTGGCAGTGTATCGTAAGCCTCCACACCCTCTGTCGAGTGATCAATTGTAGAGATGTTGAGGGATGAACTGCAAAGATGGAAGAATTTTTCCATCGATAATGGGTATCTACTCCACAAGGGGAGAGTTTGTGCACCAATGGACGCGGACATTCAGCGCCAAATTCTTTATGAATGTCATGATAGTCCAAGTGCAGGGCACCCAAGCATTAAGAAGACTTATGCTCTTGTACGATGATAGTTCTATTGGCCAGGTTTACGCTGATATTTTCAAGACTATGTCTTGCATTTTCAAAAATGCCAAGTTAATAAAGAAGAGTACCTGAAGGTACAGGTCTCTTACATCCATTAGAGATTCCAAATGGTAAATGGGAAAGTATAACTATGGATTTCATTGTCGATTTACCAACCATTGTACGAGGTCATGACTCGGTATGGGTGGCCGTAGACCGGTTGACTAAGCTATGCAAGTTTATTTAACCAAGTCAATAATTAAGACTCCAAAATTATGGGTTGCCAAGTAGCATTGTGAGTGAACTCAACCTCAGTATAACAGATCATCCTGAAACGGATGGTCAAGATTGAACGAGTCAATCAAGTGCTACGTTAGCAAAAAGCAATGAGATTGGGAAGAGTATCTACCTATTCTTGAGTTTTCTTACAATAGTGTTAAGCATGTAAGGATTGGATTTAGTCCTTTCATGCTAATGTATGGTTTTCAACCTAGATCACCAATTACGGTAGGGTTGGCAAAAACTGAAAAACTCCAGCATGTCAAAAATTTCATCCAAGACCATATGGATATGTTAAAACTTGCTTGTCAGAATGTTTGACAAGCACAGGATCGGTATAAGAAGTACGCTAATGAGAAACCTTGGCAAGTTACCTTCACGAAAGGGAAAGAGGTACTTTTGCGTGTGCCAGAGCATTCAAAAAATTTGAAGAGTGGGCCAACAACTAAATTATCTCCGAGACATGTGTGCCTTTCAAAATACTCAAGCGAGTTGGTGATCAAGTCTACAAACTCTCACTACATCCACACTCTCTTATTCATCCGGTATTTCATGTAAGTCATTTACATAAACGCTTGCATGGGGACAACAACGTCATTGACCAATAGATTCTCGTTGATTTTGAACCTCCTACCCAACCGCATGAACCTAAACAAATCTTAGACTATCATGATTTACACACATTTCATCATGTAGTACGACAAGCATTAATCAAGTGGAAAGATTGACTTGAAGAAGGTGCCACTTGGGAAAGCATAATTGTTCTTAGGAAGAAGTTTCCCACTTTTGTTTTTGAGGACAAAAACACTTTTCCAAGGGGAGAGTAATGTCATGCCAAGGGAAATCCTGGGGGTCAAGGACCGGGCCAAGGGTCAGCTGCCAGTGGGAAGGGAATCCTAGGCCAAGTGGCTATATATAGGGAGGTAGGGAGGAGGATTCATTCAGGCAGTTCTCAGGGGCATCACAAAAGGGTGTTGATTTTGATGAGACTTTGGCTTTCACTTATTGCATGGATACCATTCATAGCATTTCCACATTGGTAGCTCATAACTGTTGGAATGTGGATGAGGAAGTGTATGTATCACAGTTTCATGGTTTTGTTCAAAAAGGACAAGAAAACAGGATGTGCACGCTTAAAAAGGTGTTGTATGGTTTGAAGCAAGCAGAAGGTGCTTACTATGAAAAGATTCATACATGTATTTAGATGGTTTTGAGAATATTCTAACTAGGAGCACTTTGTATGTTAAGCATGCAGATTGTGCATTTTGAATTGTTCTACTCTATATGTTGATGACATGTTGCTCACATGACCAAATGAGAGTTGTATGGCTGATTTCAAGACTAAATGCAACTTTTGAGAAGTCAAATTTGGAGCTTTTGCATCATTATTTGGACATACCATTTAAGCAGGTTGATGGAGGCATTGCTTTGTGCTAGACAAAGTATATTGAGACATTGTTACATAGATTCAATGTTGAGGATTGCAAGCCTATTGCTACTTGTATGGAGATAGATTTGAAGCTTAGTCTTCATGATGTTGAAGATTACTTTGATAGAATACTCTTGGTTGTCTCATTTATGTATGTTTTACGAGGCTTGATGTTCACTATGCACTATAAATCTTGGGTTGTTTTATCCCGTCGAGGGGGAAGGGTTCCATTAGCACCAAAATTACATGATTTTACAAAACTCAAACTGGGTTGGTTGCTATGACACGCGAATTTCCACTAGTGGTTTTTATTTCATGATCAATAGCTCATGCAACCTACAGTGCCCACTTCTAGTTATCCATCAAGGTATCTTCTTTATTAAGTATGGAGTGACCACAACTAGATTTATAGTTGGTAGTATCCTTCAAGAAAAAAATTATATCAGCCAGATGTCCAAAACTCCTTGAAATAACCTAAAGCTTCTAGGTAAGTGGGCATGAGTTGGCGTTTGCATGTTTATTGTTTTGTGCATATCTCTAATGAGTTTGCATTTGTAGCAACAACCACAATGTTTGTATGCAGCAAAGATCTCTACTATGAGGATTTGGGGAGGCCTTTAGAAGAGATTTAGGGTTTTGTGGAGAGATAGGTACCGTTGTAGGAGATTTAGGGTTTTGTGGAGATAGGTACCGTTGTAGGATTGGAGCATTAGGTATTGGGATGGGCTATTTAAAATCTTTCACCTCCTTGTACGTACAATTTCACTATGATCGTTGGATGTGCAAGCTTGGAGTGTGGATTCCCTTATAGTGTGTTGAGGGAGCTATTGAAAGCTTTGATATTATAGTATAGCCAACTTTGCTTAGAATTGGACTCTCAGCAACGTGCAAGAGTATTTAGCCATTATGGGCTTTAAGGACCTTCATAAAGCTCAATTTTATCTCCAAGGTCACAAGGTGAGAATGTTTTCACCAAAGCTTTTGGTCCATCAAATTTTATGTGCATTGCTTCAGTTTATGTTGAATAATTGCAAATTGGAAAAGAATGGAAGAAAAAATGAAGATCTAGGATGATTGGGGTGTGGATGAAAGAGAGCAATTTTAGGAAAGGAGGAGTATTTTTAGGAAAGAAAAAGGAGGGAGTTAAGTTTAGAGTTCTTGTCTTGGAAGCCAAGCTTCTTCTAATATTAAAGAATCGAATTCACGCATTGAAATCCGTGTCCACCAAAAAAAAATATTAAAAAATAAAAATTAAAAAAAAAATTAAGTCACGAACGTGCGCAAACTTATCTCTCCTTGGTTCCCTCTATTCTTAGCTTGCCTTGAGAGCTTATATAAAGACCCCTCTCCCTTTACTTTGGAGGACACGAACACACACTCTCAGAAGCGGAAGCTCTCTTGCCTTGTTGTCGGAGTTACCCACTCTTCCTCAAGCTCTCTCCCTCAAGCTCTTACCTTCAAGCCATCTCCATCTCCAAGTCTTTTCTACCATCGTCATCGTGTTGCCCTTCCAATTCTTGAGTTCTATTTCTCTCTCTCCCTTTTTTCTACCTCGTTACGATGGCCCCGAAGCGAGTGACCCGAAGCTCGAAGGATCCTCATGTCGTTCCACCTCCAAGGAAGGTGCAAAAGAAGGTATCGTCTACTCCAATCATAACTCAAGCGGAAGTATCGACTCCGAAAGAAGGTGAAATTGTCGAACCTCAAATATGGGAGGTAATCAAACATGTGGCTAATCCGATAAGACAAATTTACAATTCTTCATTGCTATTCATATTGACTTGGGAAGCTAAGCATAGGGAAACCCTTAAACTATCCAAGAAAGGTAATTGTATCACAAAAAACAAGCATATGTTTTCTAATCTTTGATAAATTGTCGCTGTTTGATAAATTGTTATTGTTTGATAAGTTGTTACTCATTGATATGAAGAATTGGTTGATCATGTTTGAAGAATCATTTAAAGAGGAGAATTGTTGAAAGAATGTCTTTTGTTCCTCGCGGGTAGCGAGATGATTCCGCGGTTAGCGAAGATTAAGCTGAGGTTGTCGGCTCTCTTTTATTCCTCGCGGGTAGTAGGATACCTGGCGGTTAGCAAGGTGCTTTGCGGTTAGCGGGATGTCTCGGGGGGATAGCGGGATGCCTGGCGGTTAGCAAGATGCCTCGCGGTTAGCGAGATGGGAAGGTTGCGCAATTCGTGGCTAGCGAATAAATCCTTTGCAAAGGCTCTGTTGGTTAGACAAAGGAAGTCCGCGGGTAGCAGCAACTCATGAGAAATTGAAAAAGTTATTGAATTATAGGGCCGTCTTCATTAGGCCTTGTTTGAATTGTTTTGGTATTGTTTGAAGGGCTATATAAAAGAATCTGTGTTTGGAATTAATTAAGGAACACTGTTTGTATATGTAAAATAGTGAGGTATTAATTAGAAAACAAGATAAAAAGTGTGAGTGTGGGGTGGAAAGTGGAGGCTGGCGCAGGTTGCCAGTCAAGGATGGGTTGTCTCGATTAGTTAAGAAACTCTCCACTCCCTCTTATTAAGAGAAGTGAAATTAGAAACTCATTGTGCCAAGAGTCGAGATGTCCCAAATATACGTGCCCCTGAAAGCTATGAAACCGATTAGTTGAGTTAGTTTAGACTAAGTCTCATATCATATTTATGGTTTATGGATGGCGGCCATGCCTCTCAAACATGGGAAAAACGGCGTTGTTTATGGATTCTAAATATGTCAATGGGATTTCATCTTTATGTTAGAAAACAACTTTCATTAGAATCCTTGATTTATCGACCTAGCCTGTGGCGTATGACCCTTATAACCACGAACATGATGGATAGAAGATTTCCTCTATTCTGTTGCTCGTATCTCTACTTTGTGGAAACGGAGTAGGGTTTCGTCAACGGAAAAAGAGAATAAAGGAAGGCCATCTATCAAGTCGTCCCAATCTTCTCGGGGTTGGAGACCTCACAAAATTGGCAATTGTGGTTAGCTAAGGTGACATGCAACACGCTAATGATGAGGCCAAGATTAACATTAAACCCTATAAGGCTATTTTTCAACTTCTTAAGGATTCCCTTCAAGAGCGTGGCATTGTGGAGAACATATTTTCTCTCCGCACAAGGTCAACCTTGAAAAAAAGGCCATAAACGAAGATGTGGTCTCTTGCATTGGGGCATACCTGCACATACACAATGCATGCTTCACTTTATGGTGTATGTATGTTAAAGACAAGGGAAAAAGCTAAGAAAAACTCCGACAGATCTTACGGAAGGACTTTCTTTAAACAATGTGGAACAATACATTTGTGGATCTCAAAAGGCTTCAACAAGCTACGCTTTGATTCTACGAGTTACCTCAAGAAGGTCACTTCAAATTTGCAAGAATTTAGCGTGGGTTAGATCTGGTCAAGGTAGTCGAAGAGGGCTCATCGCGGGATCACTGAGCAATAGTCTAGGAAAAGACAAAAGACTTATGCGTGGCGATGGAGAGAAGATGAAGAGGGATTATCATCTGAGACTGATAGAGAAGAGCCACAATGCCACCAAGGGCAAGAAGGAGGGTCACGAGCATGAGTGGTACATATTGACAGTGAGTCAAAGGCGGAGTCACCATGGCAGCGTGCTCAAATGCCACACACATACACACCAGGTGCTAGTGGTGGGAAGACACTGCCCTATGGGATGGAGCTTTTCCTACACAACAAGATTGGTACGCAAGGAGTGAGGAGGATGCCAAGAAGCCGATGAAGTGCAGTGCCACCGTTGGTGAAGCATGTAAACCGCTGCAAACCTAAGTTCTTTAAAAAAGCTAAGTGCTACCCATCAGGAAATGTGTAAGTATCCCCCCCTCCCCCTTACTACCACAGTGTCGTCGCAAAATTGCAAGGGCATTTGCAGAAATTCAACAATATCAAAAGACAACAGAGTTGATTTTTCATTGAGTCCTCTTTGCTTGCATGGTGAAGGAGGTGCTTCAAAGCTATGGAAATCAATATAGAATGCAAGCCATGGCACTGGAGGTGATTTAAGAAGCTGTCAAGGCCCACATCATTTTCTCCTTAAAGGATACCAACCTTTGTGCCATACATTTCAAGAGAGTGACTATCCAACCAACGGACATGCAACTTGCATGTTGATTGAGGTGAGACTTTGAGCATTAGCCGAAGTGGAATATATATATTTGTATTAGCCACCCTGCAATGGAATCACAGTCTTTTCTCTTCAATGTTCAAATTTATTTAAGTTCTTCAATTTCCTAATGTTTTAAAGCTCAATGATTTGTTTTTGTTGCGTAACCTTTGGGTCCACTGGGTCAGGGGGAGGGGGTGATTTGGATAGATGAATACTTGGAATGAAATTTTGTGCTTTTCTACTGTCTTGGAGATCATAAAACTTGTTTAAATGGCCAAAAGGGAGGTGGTCCCAAGGGTGCACAAAATAGCCAAATAAGACAAAAAATTCATTATTTTTAGGTGTAATATGCAAGGGAGAACTATGGTTCGAAGGCCGTTCGCTTGCTGCCTGTCCATGTTGCAAACTCATCAAGCTCTAGGACATATTGTCGCAAACCAATCAAGGGTAAGAAAATGAAAATTAAGCTATGAACAAATAGGTACATAAATTTGGATAGGTTTTACCTCCTACTCCTTGTCCTCCTCCTCTCTATTACCCTTGACATCCAACTCAATGCATGACTTCACCGCATCCGCAATCTTAGTCTCATCAAAGGGGGGTGGGGGATGCACTAGAGTAGGCATCCTTGCATCACGGTCAATGCAAGATGTCAATGCATCCACAATCTTAGGCTCCTTAGAGGGGGGGATGCACTGAAGTAGGCATCCTTGCAGCCACAACTTGGCTTGCGTGGCTTGAAAATATTCCTTTGCCATGTGCAATTGCTTTGATGCCAAAACCTCTTCACACATGTGCGATAGTGTTAGTGACAGAGTCACCAAGGGGCAAGACCTTGGTCTCAAGGATATCTAAGTGTGGTCTATGGAAAATTAAGCGTGGGTGCATATCACACTTAGGCACTCATACATGCGTAGGCCGAAGGCTTTCTTCAAGTCATGCAAAAAAAGAAAATCCTCCCCATTCACTACCACTCATAAAAACTGAATGATCTCTACTTCTTGGATGACATCATCCATCAGTGAAGCATCCTCTGGAGTGGCACTAGTGATAGCCACAACAATGCGTTTTTTCACCACTTCCTTGAGCCCCTCGGGTAGTCAAGCAAAAGTGCCTAGATGCGGGGTTCCTTGATGATGGTGTCAATCTAGAAGTGTGGCAATCACACCTACTCCAAATCAGGTTCCTTGCTGATAAGGATGATGAAGGTAGCAATGCAAGAAATATATTCCACCCCCGATTTGTGCTTCTTTAGTGCCAACACCCCTGGAGGCTGCTCATCCAAGAAATAGCACGCATCAATGGCAATTTTGTGAAATTGTCTCAACCATTTGGAAATAGGTGATCTCCATTGTGGATGTAGCTCAAGAGGTTGCAAGGCACCCATATCCCGAATGTGGGTGAAAGGTCTTGCGTCTAGGGAGGATGCAACCGAAGATCCATGGCAAGCTTAAGGGTGTGCAGAGAAGGTGAACGATGACAAGAGAGAGAGAGAGAGAGAGAGAGAGAGAGAGAGAGAGAGAGAGAGAGAGAGATAGATAGATAGATAGATAGATAGATTTTATTATCATCCTCGGAGGTCAAATATGAGCTATGGGACCAAAGTTACATGTGATGTAGTATGTGTATGGCTGATGAGTGACTCTCGATGCTCCAAAATTGTAGTGATGAGAGTCGCAATGGAGAGCCCACACTTTGGCTGGGAGAGGAAAGTGTGTAGGTCTAAGTTATGGCTGAAAATGTGAGAGAAGCAAGTTCGGATGTGATCAAAAGCTGAGCACTCTAGTAGTGTGTGGTACTCAGACTCTCGAACTTGCAGTGAGCATAATGTGCACAATCGATTTGACTCTTCTCCATTGCCCCAACGCCCTATCTCGCATCGAAGGAAATGGGAGCTAAGCCGAATTGCTGCGATAGTGCGTATCGCGGACAAGGGAATAGGCTCAAGCATGTAAGTGTGAGTACGGTTTCCTCTCTCAGCGAAGAACATGGTTTTGTAGTTGGGGGCAATATAGGTGGTGTAATGTATGAAGCGTGACCCACCGGATTTCTCCCAAGCCGTAATACATTGGCGTTGTAGAAAAGCTTCATTCACTTGAGAGTCAATTGAAGCATCATGTAGCAAGTGTAATGCATCCCATCTCCCAAACCACTTCTTTATGTCTTGCATCCATCCCGTGCTCAAGATCTTGCTTTTATGCGTCTTTTGAACTTTTTTGCTTGCTTCCCATGCAATTGTAGGAAGTCGATGTGAGGGGTTTTGACGCATCTTTATCATGTACTCCACAACCCTTTCCATGCCCATAACCTCAATTGGAAGAGATCCCGACTCAAGAAGTAGGAGCATATATGGTGTTTGTGTCTTTAACTTGGAGAAAGTTTGTAAGAAAACGCTTTTGGACATTCTCAAACTCTTTCCAAGTAGACTTTGAGATGCTCCCGCCCCACACTTCAACTCCATAAAGAAGAACCGGTGTCACCAATGCGTCAAAAAGATACTTCTTGAGAACCCAACACTTGATGTTTCCCGCATTACACATGTTCTCAAATGCATAATATGCTCTCTTTCCCGCTTCCAAACGACGCATAGCACATTCATGCCACTTGTGATTGGATGGAACCTCAAGGCCAAGGTACTTAAAGCTCTCAACAACTTCAAGTGTCTCGTTGTTGTACACAATGCATGGCTTCTCCTTATGGTTGGTTTTCACAAGCATAACCTTTGTTTTGGATTCATTTACAATCAGCCCACTATGCAAGCAAAAGTTTTCAAGGACAACCATAAGCTTTTGTGCATCTTCTAAAGTGTGTGCTAGAAGCACTACATCATCCGCATACAACAAAAGCATGATTACCGCATTGCAAATAGTGACCTCTTCAATGCCTTCTTCTTGCATAAAGTCAAGTACCATTTGTTCCAATTGATCGATGCATAGACCAAAGAGAGTTGGTGACAATGGACATCCTTGTTTAACCCCAATAGTGCTTACAAAAATTTCTGAAATTTCTCTTCCCATGCGCAATTGACAAATCACCTTCTCATAGATTCGAGAAACCGCAAGCATAAACTCACTTGGAACTTGGAGTTCTTCCATCCTTCTCCACAAATTGTTACGTGGAATCATATCAAAGGCTTTCTTAAAGTCCACAAAACAACAATACAATCGCTTGCCTTTCAACCGACTTTCCTCCATGAGAACACGAAGAGTGACAAGATGATCAATGGTGCCATGGCATCGACGAAAACCCACTTGTCCCTTTGCACGCTTGTCATTCTCTTCAGCCCAATCACTCAATTTCATCTCCATTATGCACCCAAACAACTTTGCCATACGAGACCCAATCATTATAGTCCGGTAGTTGCTTACATTCTTTACATCCCCTCCTTTATGTAAAGGCTTAACCCAATTAGTACTCCAATCATAAGGCATACCATGTTGAAGTGCAAGGTTGAACATATCACACATCCACTCATGGGTAAAATCTCCCGTCCATTTGATCATCTCCGGCTTGATACCTTGAAGATCTCCCGCTTTGCGAGTGGCCAACTTTTCAAGCCCACCGCATACATCCTCAATAGTAAAAAAAGACGGCATACATGGGAGTGAACCATAAAATGGCATTTTTTCAGTATTTGCTTGCTCATATAATTGCCTACAATGTGTGTACATATCCACTAGACTCAAGTTACCAAAATTCTCAACCCGCTTGCCTCTCAAGTTTCTCCAAAATCTTCCACATGCATGTGCCTTTTCTTGGACTTGAAATTCTTGTTGCTTTACTTCCCATCTTCTTCTCTTCTTTTGAATCAATGCCTTGTATGTATGCAAATGACTTTGATAGTTGTCTTTGTCTATAGTTGCATCAAGCTTTATCAAGGACTTTCAAGCATCTTGACATTCTTTATCAAACCACCTTTTGCGTGATCTATCTTTGTTGATACCATGGAGATGATTTATGGCAAAGCATTCTTCCGCACAAGAACAAATAGCTTTCTTGGAAGCTTCCCATTTAGTTTCCAATGGTGCATCACATTGAAGCTTTGTCATCCATAATTTTTGCTCAACCATTTCAATGTACATTGGTGCCCGTTTGAAATCCATACATAGTGATAACTTCTCTTTCCTTTGGCTGAGATTATCATGCTTAGTTGCTTCTCCACATGAAAGGTCAATACATAAGGTGCGATGGTCAGATTCCGGGGTCCATTGACCAAACATAAAACTCTTTATGCGATACATAAAGGCTACAGAGAGTAGCATATAGTCAATCACACTATCCCCATTATGTCTCCTACATGTAAATCCATTGGTTCCACTCCACAAAGATACACCATTGGCAATGAGCATACCCGTGCTATTACACATGTGTAAAAGTAACTTTCCATAGTGATCCGGCTCTTTCTCATCCATTGAAGTATGATCATACAAGTGAACTTCCTCCAACTCCCTTGAAATGTATGGCATATCAAATTGTTGAGTATCATGTTGCAATGTTTTTGTGCGAGCATTCATATCCCCAAATACAATAACATGACCTTCACCTTTGAAATAAGCAATGTCCTCTTCCAAATCAAAAAATGGTTGATCTCTATCCATGCAAGCATAAAAGGGAGAATCATGATGAGGAATGTAGCAACCGGCTACAAAAATGGGTGCTCTTTTTGGTGTCATAATTTTCAGCCATACATAACGTTTGTACTTGTCATCTTTCACAATTGATACAAAATCTTCCAATCCTTTCTTAACCATACATGCCAACCCTCCTTGTCCTCTTTGTTGCTTGATATTCTTTGACCACATCAATGAATGTACATTGTAATCCTCCAAGCCGTTAATCCTTTGTGTATCATGCTCCCAAGTTTCAACAAGAAGTACAACATTGGCTTTGCTTGTTAGTTCATCAATGCCAACCCCCGCATTCCATGGGTATCCATTACAATTCCAAAAGCATATTTTCAATTGTAACTCGGTCTCATAGGTCACGCATCCCTATTTGCTTGAGAGACTTTCCTCCTCCTTGGGCACATTTTCTTCATGAGAGATCTCCTTGTTTTTATTATTCTTTTCCTCATATGCCTTGCGACGCATATTTTGTTGCTTAATAGTGCGATCTTCACATACAAAACATTTTGTATCCCTTAAATAGATCCAACTATTATCAAGGATAATCTTTCGCTTGGTCTCATCCGGCATGGTGTATACAATTGGCCGTTCTCCCGAGCGAGGAGCTCCTTGCTTCCCCACTCTATGTGCTCCATAGACCATAACTCCGGACATGCCAAAGTGGGTTTTGAAGAAATCTTCAATAACAATGGCAAGAGAAGGAGGTGTCTCTAACTTCTCTTCGGGAATTCCACGAATAACAATGTTCTTGGAACGTCGCTCCCGTTCCTTCAACTCCTCCACATCCACATTCTCAACATTCTTTGTTTGAACCATAGCTTGCATGAGTGAGGAATTAGAAACCACATTGCTACCACATACATCAGCCCAAGACTTGTTTGTGCATACATTTTTCATGTCGCATACATCCCGACTCATAGTGTCAAATTTCTCCTCTTTCAATACATGGTCATGCTCTACTTTGCTCATCCGCTCCTTCAAAGCATTCAAGTCCACAAGAGAGCGTTTACATTCCTTGACTTCCTCTTCAAGTTGCATCAAACGTGTTTGTTTGCATCTCAAGTGTCCTCTTGAGATTATCATTCTCAACAACAAGTACCCTTAGTGTGCCATTCTCCATTGCAAGTGCTCGTAAGTCTTTGCCTTGTTTGTTTACGGTCTCTTGCAATGATACCAAGTACGCCATGATCATGGTTTCCGATGTCGTTGGTTGGGTGGTTGTGTTGCTATCTCCACACTTAGGAGATTTTGGATCATTTTCCACAATGGTTGTGGACCTTGTTGAAGAAGAAGAACCCTTGCGAGTGCCGGAAGACATTGTATGTAAAATAGGAGATGAGAATCAATTTTGTTGAACCTGTTCACTTCAGAAATGCTGCTACAGAAATGCCTTCCATAACTCTGAAAATTTCTGTCTTTACATCAATGCGTAGAGGACTTCGTGCTCTTCGATTGAGGCTATAGATCACCCAAATCGGAGTTCGGATGAAGAAGTTATGATCAAAAGAGTGGACTGTTGTCTACTAGAGAGAGAGAGAGAGAGAGAGAAGAAGAAGAAGAACTTCAAAACAACACAAAAGACAACACTATATTAATACATATGAAAAGCCTTACATATATAAAGAAAATTGGCCATGCAAACTGCACGCAAAATGGAGGTTTTTTTGCATGGCATAAGGGTGTTTTCTCATGGGCACCAAATGGGCTTGAAAAACCCAACAATCCCCCCTCAAGCCCAAACCACCAAAAATGGACTTGGTATAGACCATGGTAGAGTTCAATCACCTAAAACTATGAGTAGAAGCGTCCCCCCTCCCTCCACCCCACCCCCTTGAAACGACATAGGTGTGTGTGTGCACTTCCCTCAGACAACAATTAGAGTGAGACAACAAGAACTCAACCAAATAGAATTGGGAGGTCTTATCACTTTTGTTTTTCATGGCAATGTCTATAACCCATACAAAATTATGACATGGCAATTAATGAGAACTAACATCCTAAAACAAGGATTTTGATAGAAATTATATGATTGTCTTGACAAAGAGAAACCTTGAACAAAGCTATGGCATTGAACTGGTTAAAATAGTTTGTGGTCTTATACCACAATCTTGAAGCAGATCTTTATGTCTTGCATCACTTGCCTTATTACTAGCTGTATCCAAACCACTAAACTGACATATTTGGTATACACATTCGAGAGAGCTGCTGCATGTAAACTCGAATCAATCGCCATATGGCCTCTCCAATAGAGTCCCATGTATCCAAATATCTCCTCTAGCAATTCTTCCACCATGTATGGGTCCGTTGTTAATAGCATTTTGAGATTCTTGCAAACAAAAGATTGATCCGCTTTTTTTTGAGTTGACAGTTTCACACATGTGGCCCAAGGGAGGGTGTTTTGATATGTTGGAAACCTACCACCACCGTTCAGCCATTGACAAGGGCTCTTTGAGATGCTATTTGTAGCAAGCTTTTGGCCTAGTAGACCAAGAAGCAACATTTTGGGACGCACTGCCTTGTTAAGCCTTGCTTATCTGCAAAGAAAATTTTAGAACGCTCTGTAAAAATGACTCTCTGCTCTTGTCGACTATGAGCATTTTGAAATGCCTTCCACCATCAAGCTTTTTTCTCCTAGTCTACTTCAACATTTTGAAAATGCTATACAAAGAGCAACACATTTTTCTCCTTGTGGATCTACTCCTCGGCCATGCTTTTGAGGCAAAATTTCAAGGTGCAACCACCTATGCTTGCCAAAGTTGCCAGCAAGGCTCTGATACCACAGGAAAGGTCTGGCGTCTAGGGAGGATGCCACCAAAGATCCATGGAAATCTTAAGGGCACGCAGAGAAGGTGAACGACAAGAAGAGAGAGAGGAGAGCACAACACAAAAGACAACGCTATTTTTATTAATATGAGAGAGAAGAGCACAACACAAAAGACAACGCTATTTTTATTAATATGAAAAGTCTTACATATACAAAGGAATATGAAAAGCCTTACATATACAAAGGAAGCTATATCGGTTTACTAAGAGTAAGAATGCCATTTGGTAGGTTCTTCAACTTATTCAATAGTTAGGAATATTCCCATCTCCACACGAAGGTTATTACCTCTTCATCTCGTCTGAAGTTCATGTGAAAAAGGGATAGATCACAGGGCTTGAACGCAGGCGGCCACCAACAGCAATCGCTTCTCTAAGCCATGCGGGCAATTGGCTTGCCTGCTGCACGCTTCACTGAATAAATCTAACAAAAAATCAGGAAGTAGCCCCCGGCGTCACGCGCAACTGTTGTGGCTTCCCTGCAGTAGCCCCCTGACATTGCGCGCAACTATGGCTGCCCTGCTCGTTCAACCAATGCGCTGGCTGAATCATTTTCTGGAGAGGCAAGGCAGCCGGCGAGACAAGCTCGGCAATGAGCATTTCAAAAGATTCGGGTTATTAAACCCTTTTTCGAAATGGGCACGACATACTTGAGGCTTATGTTTCCCATCAACCTATAGTTTTCAAGTGAATAAGGGTCATAATTCATAGTTCAAGAGTCCGATTTTCGATCCGAACGTTCCGTTGGAACGCTTTAAGACTTAACAAAATGCGAACCTTAAATATTTTCAAAGTAAATGAAATACTTTTATTGAAAATTATTGGGTACATTACAATCTCCCCAACTTAGGGATTCGAGATGTCCTCATCTCGAGGAAAAGTGAGGATACTCCTACTCTAATTACTAACGATCATCATTATGTATAAAAGGGTGATGTCCTTAGTCTGCTTCACTTGCTACTGCTGCTCCATTAGTCAGTCGTGGACAAGAGTTCCAATAATGTCCCAACTCTCCACATTCAAAGCATCGAACATTCAAGCGTGGAGGATTTTGTGCATTGGCGGCATAAGCTCTTTGTGGTTGTCTATCGTTGAATCTTTGATTCTGTTCAATTCTTCTTGTAATCCCTTGTTCCTTCATTAAATATTTGGCTCGCAGTAAAGCATCTTGTATAGTGGTAGGTTTCAAGGCTTCCAATCACGAGCTAAATGGTTCTCTTAAACCTTGACAGAAACGGGCTACATGCTACTCTATGGTCATTGGCGGAGCATAACGTCTAAGCCTTACAAACTTTGAGTAGTACTCTTCCAAAGATAAGCTATATTGTTTCAAGCTAAAGAACTCATTCATCTTTATCGCTTCATGGGCAGGAGGTAAGTTTCTTTCCTTCATCGCTTGTTTGATTTCCCACCAACTCTGAGAGTTCTCCAACACTCCCATGTCACGACAATGTTGTTTCCACCATAATTTTTCTTCCCCTAAGAGACGAAACATCCCTAACATCGTTTGATTTGTAGGTGTGGTCCTTGCAGCAGAGAAGTAATCATCCATAGCTGCAATCCATACTTCTGCATCTTTCTCAATATCATCACCCTGTCCTTTAAAAGAAGGTGGTTGCATTTGTTTGAGCAACAACTTCTTCTCCTGAATCTCCGTATAAATAACATTGTTCTGAGGATTTTCTAACGTAGAAGTGATTTGAGGATTCCCTAAGTGTGCATCAATGTTTATAATAATCCAAATCAATAGGATACTTTCTAAAATTAGACTTATCCAGTCCACTAAAATCTCAATCGTATGACTTAACCAATCATTATTTATCTGATTTATTAAAACTCAATCACATGATTTAACCAATCTTGATTAACCAATCCATCAAAACTTATTCATGTGACTTAATCAGTCATGATTATCTCAGTCACATGACTTAACCAGTCATGGGTTATCCAATCACATGACTTAACCAATCATGGCTCATTCAATCCACCAAAAAAACTCAATTTCATGACTTAACCAGTCGAACAATTTCTTTGTAGAAAAACAACTCAATCTTCTATTCATAAAATCATTAAAATGTCATATAGGAGTCTACAAAAGATCTCTCCAAGAGAAAACATGATAAGTCATAACTATGGTACATGTCAATCGGTGTAACGTAATATCTCTATGAGTTGGATAATGGGTATAGAACCCATACGCATTAGGGAGCTTGAAGTAGCCAATTAAATCTTTTTAACCTAGGCTCTGATACCAATTGTGAGGTCCCCAATCCCAAGAAGATTGGGACGACTTGATAGATGGCCTTTCTTTATTCTCCTTTTCCGTTGATGACACCCTACTCCGTTTTCACAAAGTCGAGATACGAGCAACAGAAGAGAGGAAATCCTCTATCCATCATGTTCGTGGTTATAAGGGTCCTACGCCACAGGCCAGGTTGATAAATCAAGGATTCTAATGAAAGTTGTTTTCTAACATAAAGATGAAATCCCATTGACATATTTAGAATCCGTAAACAACGCTTTTTTCCCCACGTTTAAGAGGCACGACCGTCATCCATAAATTATAAATATGATATGAGACTTAGTCTAAACTAACTCGACTAATTGGATCCATAGCTTTCAGGGGCACATATATTTGAGACATCTCGACTCTTGGCACAATGAGTTCTAGTTTCACTTCTCTTAATAAAAGGGAGTGGAGAGTTTCTCAACTAATCGAGACCACCCATCCTTGACTGGCAACCTGAGCCAGCCTCCACTTTCCACCCCACACTCACACTTTTTATCTTGTTTTGTAATTACTACCTCACTATTTTATATATACAAACAGTGTTCCTTAATTAATTCCAAACATAGATTCTTTTATACAGCCCTTCAAACAATACCAAAACAATTCAAACAATGCCTAATGAAGACAGTCCTATAATTCAATAACTTTTTCAATTTCTCATGAGTTGCCGCTACCCGCGGACTTCCTCTGTCTAACCAACAGAGCCTTTGAAAAGGATTTATTCGCTAACCGCAAATTGCGCAACCTTCCCATCTCGCTAACCACGAGGCATCTTGCTAACTGCCAGGCATCCAGCTACCCGCGAGGCATCTTGCCAACCGCCAGGCATCCTGCTACCCGCGAGGCATCTTGCTAACCACCAGGCATCCCGCTACCCGCGAGGAACAAAAGAGAGCCGATAACCTCAGCTTAGTCTTTGCTAACCGCGAAATCATCTCGCTACCTTCAAGGAACAAAAGACATTCTTTCAACACTTCTTCTCTTTAAATGATTCTTCAAACATGATCAACCAATTCTTCATATCAATCAATAACAACTTATCAAACAATAACAATTTATCAAACAATGATAATTTATCAAACGGTTCTTTCACTAATCTATGAAAACATATGCTTGTTTCTTGTGATAGAATCACATTTCTTGGATAGTTTAAGGAGTTCCCTATGCTTAGCTTCCCAGGTCAACATGAAAAGCAATGCCAAATTATAAATTCGTCTTACCGGATTAGCCACATGTTCGATTATCTCCCGTGTTTGAGGTTTGACGATTTCACCTTCGTTCGGAGTTGATACCTCCTCTTGAGTTATGATTGGAGTAGATGATACCTTCTTTTGCACCTTCCTTGGAGGTGGAATGACATGAGCATACTTCAAGCTTTGGGGCACTCGCTTCGGGGCCATCGTAACGAGGTAGAGAAAAGGGAGAGAGAGAAATAGAACTCAAGAATGCTAAGGGCAATACAATGACGTTGTTAGAGAAGACTTGGAGATGAAGATGGCTTGAAGGTAAGAGCTTGAGGGAGAGAGAGTAACTCCAACGACAAAGCAAGAGAGCTTCCGCTTCTGAGAGTGTGTGTCTATGTCCTCCAAAGTGAAGGGAGAGGGGTCTTTATATACGCTCTCAAGGCCAACTAAGAATAGAGAGAAGCAAGTAGAGATAAGTTCGCACACGTTTGCGACTTCAAAAATATATATTATTTATTTATTTATTTATTTTTATTTTTAATTTAAATTTTTTTGTGGACATGGATTTCGATGCATGAATTCGATTCTCTAATATTAGAAGAAGCTTGGCTTCCAAGACAAGAACTCTTAACTTAACTCCCTCCTCTTTCTTTCCTAAAAATACTACTCCTTTCCTAAAATTTCTCTCTCTTTCCTAAAGGGTTAACTCTTTTCATTAGATACAATCTTGACACTTAAGTTTCCCATCAACCTATAGGTTTCAAGTGAATAAGGGTCATAATTCATAGTTCAAGAGTCCAATTTTTGATCCGATCGTTCCGTAGGAACGCTTTAACAAAATGTGAACCTTAAATATTTGCAAAGTAAATGAAATAATTTTATTGAAAAATGTTGGGTACATTACAAATTTATACATCAAATCTTTGGTGGCGGCATGATTAATGTGCTTCTTCCTCTAGGTAAATGTAACCTAGAAATAACATCACATGTATTGAGACAGCTAGTGAGAAGGTTGACTCAATCATCTTGGCTTGATCCACTTCATGCCTCTTAAATAAAGTTTTGGATTGCAACAAGATAAATTTGAGTGATTAGTGTGAAGTAGAAACGTAAAATTAAGTGAAGAACAAATCACCTTGTGGTTGTCACTCGTCATTTGTGTGCTCCACCTACATGTGCAAGTGTTTCAATGGATAAAAATGTATGAGCCTTGTATTCTCTTACACCAAGGGGTTTTTTTTTCAAGTGTGTGATGTTGTTGTCAAGCTTTGAAATGTTGGCATCCTTCTCCTGCATTTCTTGTTGAAGGGTTGCAACCTCTCTCTCTAAATAGGCAACTTTTTCTTCTCGTGCCAATGTGTTGAGATGAAGTGCTTGGAATTGGTGCATCCACCAATCCAAAGAATCACTTGCACCCATAGAAAATCGCTTGCAATAACATAATAGGCATGTCTCTCCTCTCTCAACATATTGAAGAGACATTGAGAGGCCACTAAATGTTGGGATGAAGGTGGCTTAGAGGATTGTACGGGTACAAATGGCCATCCACACAAAGATCAACATTAGTGCCACCAATGGTGACATGTTCTTGTATGATCTTTGCTCATCCACACATGTGGCATTTAATGCAAACTTCATGGGCAAGCAAATATGAAATCTTGTGATGTGCAGAGTATGTGGTGTAGTAAAAGAGCGAGGGAGGGAGAGGAGAGAGAGGGAGGGAGAGGGAGGGAGAAGAAAGGAAGGGGGCAAGGAGGGAGGGGAGAAAAGGAAGGAGAGAGGAAGGGAGGGAGAGGGAGGAGAAGGAGAGTAGGAGGTTCAATGAAATCGAGAAGAGCATCTTGCTTTTCCACATTGTTGTCCCTTCGCAACCATCTTGTGTAACCTGCCCATATCCAATATAGTGTATAGACTCCATTTAGAACTCACTTGAGTATGCTAAATGAGTTACTACAACTAAGAGGTGTTTAATTGTATACCTCTTGTCACTTTCCATGAAAGTAACATACTGACATAACTCATGAGAAAAGATTAAGTCCTTGACTTGTTATCATTCTTCATCAGTCAACAACCCTGCCGTACTGGTTTTCAAGGTTGAGGACCCAGCTTAAACTTGAAGAGACTAAACTTAGTCGCAACATGCTTTGCCTCATGGTAAGCCAACTCCAATTAGAGAGATAGCATTTCTAATTGAATTTCTTGGTGCTAACGTACGCTCTTGGCATATTATTTAGCACAAGATTAACACTTGTAATCTTCCTATCCTCTCTAGATGATTGGCAGTACTGAGGTGTGTTTCCACACCGTTTACAGACAATCCTCCAAAATGACTAGGAAGTAAGGATCACAATTCCTTGCAACATTGATGAGTAATCAACAATGATATGCACAACCAACTTGGTTAATTGTACAAAGTTTAGTCACTTATCTACCAACACCCAAACAAAGTCATGACCTCTATTGGTGATTGGTAGACCCACAACTAAGCTCATAGAAATACTACACATAAAGTGCAAATTGCTTCATCAACTATCCATTTCATGAATTTGAATGCCGCTCCAAATCACCCTTTGCTAAACACTAGGGCACATAAGCCCTAGTGTGCATGGCTTTAGCAAAAACTAATCCAAACCCAAATTTTCATGACTATAACTGTCAATATGGAAAAGGTGATGCTCATAGCACACAGAAAAGAGGAGGGTGAATACTTCTGAGAAGAAACTAAATACTTCTTACTCTAATCACTTGCAAGCCTGGCTTAAATATTTGAACCATAATAGAATGTAAAATATAAATAACGTCTAGGTACAAACAACAAAATATTTTCATTAACAATACATAGCCTTGCTATACGCATAAACAACCATCTGTTAATGTTGTTTAGCAGCACTTGTAACCTTAACAAGTCGTTCTAAAGTACCTGACAATTTTTGGCCACTGAAATTGTTCCTGATACTACATGCTTGAAATGGTCTACAAAACAAATTTGACCAGCACTTAGGGACTCTGTCGCAACAAATAGTTGAAATAACAAGTGCCAGTGTCAGTCCTAGAGATTCATATTCTTCACATGTGGAATATATCTCAGATAAGGAGGTCCAAAAAATGACACCCTTCAAGTACGAGATGTACTTGTGTGTGGAGGTAATTGTAAGCACTCAACGACATGAGTAAGAGGGACCCTCATAAACTTTGCTCCACACTGGTTAAACCAAAGTTTAAGAGTTTCTAGACCATGTTGCTTCTCTTGTGTGACAACATGTGCCAAACAAGACCATACCATGTAGGTCCTTAATTGCATAATATAGGAATGTATATGGGACACTACGACCCAAAATTCTCTACTCCTACATGACCTTGTCATGTCTTTGAAGGCCTAAATGGATGAAATCTTTCAAGCTTAAACATCCTACTTAGAAAAATCAATCAAAGAATCAAAGAATAACCAAAATTTAAATAAAACCAAATCATATACATACCTAGAGGTTGAACATAGTGTTCACTTACCCATAATCAAATGCACATGACCAAATCTCATACCTGAAAAAGCCTAGTAACACTAATTGAAAAACTAGTGAAAATCAAGTAGTATTGCACTTGTAATCTTGGGTGTTTCCTTTGCAATACAAACCCCTTGATAAAAATATGTAATGTTAAACCCCTTGGTTAGACTTTGTATGAAAAATGCTCAACTAGCAGTTAACAGTGACCAACATAGTCTACCATGTCTATTAGTGATTGGCATTAACTCAGAAAGTTGAGCTTGTTCACTATCCCTTGGCAAATTGTGAACGTCTTTCCTTGAAAGTACAACTATGATGAGATCAAATTGTGATCATCAACACATATGGAGGGATTGTATATTAGATGGGGCATACCCTTGAAAATACCACTCCTAGAGACATAGTCACTATTGTACTTAAGCAACGAATCTTCTCAAGTTGGAATCTTATTCACAACTAGATCGTGAAAGAATCTTGTCTCTCCATGAACAAAAGAGAAATATGTCTAACATACAAAAGAAGGTAGTGATACTAAATTTTCTTGGGTGTTTAAACAAGTGATCCTCTGCTTTGAGGCTCACCTGCTCTATTCATGTCATCCCATGAATTAGGTGCTAGATAGCTAGGCCATGCCTACTCACTACCCACACAAAGCATCATCTATATTGGCTACACCTTGTGCAAAGAGCCAATGATGTAAAGTGTCCATCACTGTAGACATATACAATGGTCATAAGCCAATTTGCCAACCTCAATTCTTCTTGAACAGAGTTGTTGATGTTATAGCAGAAGCATAAACCATGATTTAGTGAAATGATCCCACCATAGTGGCATGCCATGCATGCATATCAAAAAAATACAGTGATAAGCTGTTGGCTTCAGTAACGGTCTCAACAGTGTGATTCAATGTTATATGCCTTGCACATTTTCTAATGGAATGGATATATCACAGTGCGATGTTGCAAACATGGGGACAGGTACAAAGAGAGATTTTGAAGGAAGCTTTTGAGGAAGCTTTTTTCTGTTCCTCTACTTGGGCAATCTTTTCTAGCCAAAAGCTCTTCACGTTGTGGCTGGAGAGAGCTTGTTGGAGGAAGATTTTTTTGCTATTTATCAATCCCTTAGAATATTCAAACTACCATTTTCTTTGATAAAAATTATGCTTGAAACATATTTGAAGGACAATAAGATACAATCCACAATTTTAGGACATGTGAGCCCCAACACAAACCACAATTTTAACTTAGCACATAGCATCTACTAACAAAGAAATATGTTATGCACAAAGTAGACGAACTATAAAACAACTTCAACCCAGTACATAGCATCTACAAATAAAGAAATATGATATGCTCAAAGTAAACAAATTGCAAAACACTTTTTACTCAGCATATGGCATTCATTAACAAAGTAATATGTTATGTACAAAGTTGATGATTTTCAAAACAAAAGACAATACATCATCTTGAAGCAGGAATTCTCATTAAAAGAGTTTCAATACCAAATCAACCGCAATTACATACAAAGTCACAAGAGCTCAAGGACAATTATGTTGCACGTCGACAATTGAACACACGTAGTAGATCTTCATTTTCCAGCTTGCTCTGATGGATGAACATATTGTGGTTCAAATCCAAGCCAAAATAGTGGAGGAATATGTAGTATATATGCTTGCAAGCCATAAATGGTTTACTTTGCGCCACTCGTTCTACAAAGTCTCCACATGTACACATGGGACTACTGGCAACATGAACTTCATACCTCTCTCCTTGAACTTGAGAAGAAGATGTCTCCACCATGAATTTTTCACGCATGCCTGCCTTCACAACAGTGTGTTGAACAACATGTGCCTCCATGGTTACGGTCGATTCAATTCTCTTAGAGGCCTGAATTGATACTCTTGGCCGATAACACACATTGTCGGTTTCCCTTGTTGCGATCTTATTTACAGTGAAGCCCCCTGTCTCCAAATCCAACAGCTCCAAGGCATTTATGTTTGTTCCCTTCTCCACAAGCCAAGTTCTGGGTACTCTTGCAGGAGATTGAGTGATTGTGTTGTCAATTTTTGTGCTTTGTTTCTGCAAAATCATCTACTTCCTACAACATAAAGAAGTCTTGTAATAGCATTGAAGCAAATAATTTTACATGCCACTAAGATAGCATCCCACATAGTTTTGTCGGATACTTTTCCAGTTGCCCACCAAGCTCATATAGTCTTGTACAAGCTTGTTGCCTCCTCCTCGCTCCTTGCACATCACCAAAGTTCACACAGGAGCTTGTGTTCATCCTAGAAACTTTTATGCATGTATTGCATGGTGTGAATGTGCAAACTTTTCTCCCAATGAAACAAGCAAGAACATTCTCTTCCCTCCATAATTTTGTGAGGCCCTCCATTGAATACAGTTCGAATAGCTCTCCAATTTACCCCAGCCTCATCTGCCATCATAAATCCTCTAAAATTTGCTGGAAGGTGCCCACTTTTCAAAAGTACAGAATTCATCATTTTCCAAAGCATGGTTGGCGTTCATGTGTCTTCTTCTTTCATCTCAGAGATCACTATTGTTTACATTTCTTGGATCCTGCAAAGTGCATTGATTGACCATTGTCACAAACAAAAGCAAAAGAAGAAGTCATCATGCCTTACGCAGGGTCATAGACATGGGCTGTCATTGTTGTCCACCCTGATACTCTACATACGTGATCAAATCAAGCCCACCTTTTTTGAAGGTCTCCACTACCATCTTGTTGCATTCTATTTACAAGCTTGACACCAGATCCTGGGCCATTGATTGACATTTTGAACAGATGACATCTTTTGCTATGATCTATGGATTGTCCTGGAAAAAGAAAACCGTGGAAATACTTGTAGCCGCAACTATTTTTCAGTCAAATCAATTGGGACATTGCACCAACACCAATCTGTGCAGTTGTAGCTTCTCACATCCAATGTTTGAATCAGTTACAGACAAAAAAGATGCATGTAAGAACTTGTAGAGGGAGCAAAACTGATACATATATTAGACAGCAATTCAATACATATGTGTATGAATCAAGGGTTGCATCTCCTCTAGTACAGAGAGGAGCTCATTGCTATTGAGCTGCTCCCCATTTTCACGCACCACCACCCCCATAACCATTTGCTTTGCAGGATTTAATTGCAAATGCCTAGGGCTAGTCACTGGGCTTTCAGACAACACACGTGACACAAGCTCTCTAGTCTGTCTAATCGTTGATCACAAAACTCCCTTTGCCACGGGATGATTATGCCTTCCAAGGTGGATAAATAACTGAATCCAGTTGTAATTAGCTAGTAAGTAATAGACAGTGCATGGACACTCCCAAAGAAGAATTGGACAATACCACAATGAAAGCAACGTAGTGTTCCATTTTTTGAGCTAAATATACCTACCGAAGCAATTGATGTTAGCAATTTTCCCGTCTAAGATTGGCAAGAAGATCACTTAAATGTGGTTGTGTGTAAGACACCAGTGTGCAAGACAAAAAGTAGATCCATGCCCACATTGTTGGTGTCAGCTATGAGAAAAGAGCAGACTTGGACTTCAGAGGCCATTGACATTCCATAAGACGATGCTTGGTACGATTCATTGCAAGAGGATGATTGAACACAAGAGGAGGATGGGACACCAATGCGAGGTACAGTTTTTCTTTCATTAGCTCTAAGTATAGTTTTTTTGTGTCATGTTACTAAATCCTTTGACAAATATTTGTTGTGTAGGGGGTATGGAACATGGGCATTGGTTCCTTTGGAAGTTGCTTGCACAATACACCAATGAGAATGACGTTGTCGTTCAATATATGGGTGATTGCGGCACATTGTCCTTAATGGGTATCCAGATGGGCCGTATGATGACAGTTTTTGAGAGCAATGAGGATGTCTCCAGCATACTAAACAAAGTTTTAGAGATGCAAGCCCATTGGCTGTGAGAGATTCAAGAGCGAGACAAGAGACTAGCAGATGAGGTCGAGCATTCCTTGAAGGCAGCATCTCTTCTGAAGCTGCATCCAAACATTGTGGAACTGGATCCACCAGCCCATCCCATAGAGTAGACTAACAACAAGATACCTCACATTTTGTAGACAATGTTGTTTGTGGTCTGCCACTGTATACGAAGGGCATGAACATTTTGTGAATAAATAGATGTGTTTTGTTTGCTCACAAATACTTGTAAAGATGGCTTTTGCTAATTGTCGTGTAAACTAGACCATGTACAGTGAAAGAGGATGTATAAACTTGTCTATTTTTTTGTTTCTTGGATACTGCATGTATTTTTGGCTATTTTGTAAGCACAATTAATCACTATGGTTGTCCTAAGTAGCGCTATCTAGAGCAAAGAGAGAGCTTTTCCATCTTTTTGACTCAATCCACTAAAACGAGCATAGAGAAAGCTTTTTCAAAGAAAAAATCAATTGATCTTTTTTAAAAGAAAAGTTTTCTCAAAAACTCCCTCGAAAAGCTTCCTTCAGTCCCCTGCTCGCTAAACTTGTGTGTCATTATCCTTGATCCTAAATCAATGGATAGTATTTTGACGCGAAAAAGAAGCCTTGCTTTGCGTTAAGTTTGTCAAAGCACTTTCCTTTGCACACAACTGGGAAACCTTTTTTAAATAAAATGTCAAAGACAAAAAAATAAGAAAAACTTTAAATTGTCTAGCTTTGTTGCCTCTCTGAGACGAGATGCCTTCGCTTGAATTTGGCTCATAGCCATGTATGCTGAGAAACCTAGAGCTATCTATGGATGTACCTTGCATGCCCTTGTGGCTTGGTTCATACCAACCTTCAATAAAAAACCAGATGCACATGTTGCAAAATTTCTCCCCAAGTTTGTATGCTAATAGCATATTCCAAACTTTGGAAGCTTACATGTAATATGTCCTAAAGTGAAGCCTTTCATCGCATAAGTTCATCAAAAATATGAGACAGAATGCAGCCTAAGTGATCATAGCTAACATGTGCTCTTGTCAAAGAAAAAAAGAATCGACCTTGTGAGCTTTCATAGAGAAATAGCATTACCAAATCATGCAGCTTATTGAAAATCATGAGATTGCCCAATATTAAAAGAGATAATTCATGAAGCTTAGCTATTGTTACCATATACATGTGGTAGTGATGTGTGTGAACACACTAGGACCGCAGGGGCATTTTTTCCCTCTTTAGGAGGTTTTTTCCCCCGAGCATTGTATATACGCCCATCACTCTAGGGCTATCTATCTTTCCATTGCATACTAAGTGACACACTCTCTATTGTGTGCCTTGATCTTCCTTCGTCTTCTCCAAGCTGTGTGCGTTTCTCTGCAACCCTAATTCCAACAATTGGTATCAGAGCAGGTTGCGTCCTCCTGGGCTTAGTCGCCAGCTGCTCCATCATACGCCTACTCATTTTCTCCGATTACAATGAGGTTTGGTGAGCGTTCGCAAGTCGACAAATATTTTGGGTGAGCTCGTAGAGCTCATCCTGCTCAGATTTTCTAGTCAACCTCATTTCGGCCTCCGTTTGACAACAACACAGATGTGTTCAAGATGTTTGCTGCTGAGGACAGGTTGGATGGGGACAACTACCCTATGTGGGCTTATATGATGCAAGATGTTCTTGTGTCAAAGGGAGTCTAGAACATTGTGCAGGGCATTGATGTACGTCCTGGTTCTGAGGATGTAGGCGATGTTGAGGATGTTGCAGGTCTTACTGCAAGGATTGCTGCTATTAGAGTTGTTTTGCCTATGGCAGAACAAGCTCGTTGGGATGTAAAGGATGCGCACGCTCATGCATTGATTGTGTTGTTTGTGAAGCGCACCATTGTTCCTCACATTCGTTCAGCAAAATCTGCAAAACAAGCTTGGGATATTTTGGTTGGTCTTTATGCAAGCCGCAATGAGGCTAAAATTGCTTTGCTGCGTAAAGAGCTGGAGTCGAAGATTATGCATGAGGAAGATGATATGGACACTTTCCTTGCTAGTGTCAAGGATATCAATGAGCAACTTATTTCTGCAGGTGAAGTTATTTTAGACAGTTACCTTGTGCAGACTGTTCTTGATGCCTTACCAGATTCTTACCACACTTTTGCTAGTACTTGGAGACTTATGACCCAAGGAAATCCAGAAGTTGTCAAGTTTGATGCATTATGCACATTGTTGTTGCAAGAGTCACTTTCCATAAAAAACAGGACTAGACAGAGTGCAGTTGAACAGGCTTTTATTGCTTCTCAAAGAAAGGGTGGTAACAGCAATGCAACCACTTCTTATGGTTCTGCTGCAAGTGGCAAAACTTCTGTTCCTAATGCTTCTGTTGGCAGCACTTCGTTTGGAAATTCTGGTGATAAGGAAAAAAAGAAGATGTGTTTCCATTATTGTAAAGCTAATGATCACTTGATCAAGCAATGTCCTAAGTTGAAGGCCAAAGAGGCTAAGAAGAAAGAGGGTGGTTCCACTACAAATGCTGGTTCCACTACAAATGCAGCCATTGTTGAGTCTTCTGTGAAAGGATACTATGATGTTGATGTCGATGCTGAATGGGCTTTTAGCGCAGAATGCACTTACAATCATGTTGTCCATGATGCATGCTTGTCACTTGCTGCAATTTCACATGTGTGGTATTTCGATAGTGGTGATACAAAGCACATTACCTCACATCGTGAATTGTTCACCTCTCTCGAGTCTGTCCCTCATGGGCATTCAGTCACTTGTGCCAACAATGCCTCTTATCCGATTCAAGGAGTTGGAAAGATTGTGCTTACTGCTACAAATGGCAATTCCTTCACACTTGTCGATGCACTTTATGTACCTGGGATCAAGAAGAATCTCTTATCTGTATTCACATTTGCTAGACTTGGACTTGTAGTCAAATTTGTGGATGACAAATGTACAGTTCATGATCTCAGTTTTGGTTATGAAATTGTTGCATCTGACCTTTTGTGTCATGGGCTGTATAAGCTCACTTTGTATGACAAGTGTGAACAAAATTTTGCAAATGTTGTTGCAGATTCAAGGGATATTTTAGATGAAAAACTTTGGCATGCACGTTTTGGTCATCTGAATTTTGCCAGTTTGCTGCGTTTGCAGAAATCTGATATGGTTACTTCTTTGCAACCTCTTGAAGCACCTATCAAACATGTTTGTGAAGGCTGAATTTTGGGTAAGATGCAGCGTTCTAAGTTTCCAAAGGATGGTTCAATTCGGGCCACATGTAGGTTGCAGCTTGTGCATAGTGATGTTTATGGGCCCATGCAAACTCCATCTATGGGCAATTACCTTTACTTCATGACTTTCTTGATGATTACTCCAGGCGTGCATGGGTATTTTCGCTTAAAGCGAAGTCCGAAGATTTTATGTGCTTCAAACAATGTCTGGCTATGGCTGAAAATGTCTCGAAATGTACTATGGGCACTCTCAATTCTGATCGAGGGGGGGAGTATATGTCTCATGAATTCAATGCATTTCTAGCTAGTCGTGGGAAAAAACACCAACGTACAGTGCCTTATACACCTCAGCAAAACGGTGTTGTTGAGAGGAAAAACAGGTCACTGACAGAAATGGCACGATGTATGGTCAAAAGTCAAGCTTTGCCACATTCTTTTTGCCTTGAGGCCATCATGTGTGCCACTTATGTATTTAACAGGTGTCCTATAAAAGCTTTGCAGTCTATTACTCCATATGAAGCATGGCATGATAGAAAGCCTTCTATTGAGCACATGCGTGTTTTTGGCTGTTTGGCATATTCTTTGGTGCCACAAACATAGCGCAGAAAATTGGATGATAAGGCTGTCAAATGTATTTTTGTTGGTTATAGTGTTGAACGCAAAGGTTACAAGTTATATCATCCGCAAACAAAGCATATTCTGGTTTCACGGGATGTACTGTTTGTGGAAGATTCTGTTCATCCCTTGCTGTCATGTACTAGAGACAGTAATGTAAACTCACAGGACATTTATGACACTTTGTTGCCTCTTTTGAGTGGTGGAAATACGAATGTAATTTCCAATGAGGCAAATGTACAGCCTATGGGGGTTTTTGAAAATGTTATAGATCAGCCTATTACTGATACAGATGTACATGATGAGGAAAGGGCTGAAATGAGCAGGCTAGAGGTATGCCAAAATGATTGGTGCACACTTTGCGTGATAGTAAATTGGATGCACCTTTGTCTAGTCGTACTCGTTCAGGCTCTCGCCATGCATCTTATGCATTAGATTGTTATGCTTTGGCTGTGTCTAGCTTACATGATGTTGAGGAGCCTCTATCTTTTGATGAAGCACAGAATTCAGAAAAATGGATGGCTGCCATGCAATCAAAATATGATGCACTTATAGAAAATGACACATGGACTTTATGTGATTTGCCTCCTGGCAAAAAGGCCATTGGTACGAAGAGGGTTTACACGTAGTTGAAACGCAAGCCGGATGTGGTGAGATCGATCGCCATAAGGCTCGACTTGTTGCAAAGGGTTATGCACAGCAAAAAGGCATAGATTATGAAGATAATTTTGCTCCCACTTGTTGTATGACTACTGTGTGTTTTCTATGTGCATTGGCAGCTCATTTTGGTTGGGATGTACATCAATCAGACATTGTTACTGCTTTCTTCAATGGTGACATATTTGAGGAAGTTTATGTAACGCAGCCTCGCGGTTTTGTCATAAAAGGACAAGAGGACAAAGTGTGAAAATGTAAGAAGGCTTTGTATGGGTTGAAGCAATCTCCTCGTGCTTGGTATGAGAAAGCTGACACTCATTTGGTCAAACGAGTTTTCGAAACAATCCAACAGAAAGCACATTGTATGTAAAGCGTGAGGGTGATGTATTTCTCATTGTGGTTCTCTATATCGGTGATTTGTTGATCACTGGACCAAATGAGAGACATATTGCTGAATTTAAGGCTGATTTGAATGCTACTTTCAAGATGAAATATTTGGGGTTGTTGCATCATTACTTGGGTATATAGTTTAAGCAATGTGATGGTGGTATTGCCTTGTGTCAAAAAAGTTACATAGAGACATTGCTATGTAAGTTTGGACTTGAGGATTGTAAACCTATTGCCACTCCCATGGAAACAGGTTTGAAGTTGGGTCTACATGATGTTGGCGATCCTGCTGATGTCATCTTTACCAAACTGCTGTTGGCTGCCTCATTTATGTATGCAACACGAGGCCAGATATTCAGTTTGCAGTCTCAGAGGTCTAAGCATTGGTAGGCTGTCAAGAGGATTTTCCGCTATCTTAGTGGCACTTTACATCTTGGCTTGTTTTATCCCAAGGGGGGATCATTGCCGCCAGACTTACATGCTTTTTCGAACTCAGATTGGGCTGGTTGTTTTGACACGTAAGTGTCCACAAGTGGTTTTTGTTTCATGCTTGGCAGTTCATGTATCTCATGGTTAAGCAAGAAGCAACCTACTGTGGCCACTTCAAGTTGTGAGGCTGAGTACATGGCAGTCTTCACAGCTACGGTTGAGTGTTGCATCATTACTTGGGTATACAATTTAAGCAGTGTGATGGTGGTATTGCCTTGTGTCAGAAAAGTTACATAGAGACATTGCTATGTAAGTTTGGACTTGAGGATTGCAAACCTATTGACACTCCCATGGAAACAGGTTTGAAGTTGAGTCTACATGATGCTGGCGATCCTGCTGATGTCACTCTTTACCAAACTGCTGTTGGCTACCTCATTTATGTATGCAACACGAGGCTGGATATTCAGTTTGCAGTCTCACAGGTCAGCAGATTTATGCATAGCCCAGGGTCTAAGCATTGGCAGGCTGTCAAGAGGATTTTCCGCTACCTTAGTGGCACTTTACATCTTGGCTTGTTTTATCCCAAGGGGGGATCATTGCCGCCAGACTTACATGCTTTTTCGGACTCAGATTGGGCTGGTTGTTTTGACACGTGAGTGTCCACAAGTGGTTTTTGTTTCATGCTTGGCAGTTCATGTATCTCATGGTTAAGCAAGAAGCAACCTACTGTGGCCACTTCAAGTTGTGAGGCTGAGTACAGGGCAGTCTTCACAGCTACGGTTGAGTGTGTATGGCTCAGACGCCTTATGGCTGATTTGGGTGTTGGACAGGACACTGCCAACACTATCTACACTGACAGTCAAAGCGCATTGGCAGTTGCGAGGAACCCAGTTTTTCATGCTCGCACAAAGCACATTGAGGTGCATTACCACTATGTCAGGGAGAGGCTCTCAGCAGGAGAGATCGGCTTGGCTTATGTGCCAACACAGTACAACCTTGCAGATCTTTTCACAAAGGCGTTGTCTCGTGAGAAGCTTGAAGCTTTCCACAAAGCTTTGGGCTTACTCCCCTTTGTGGACTGATCATGTCCTCAAGTCATGGCACTTCCCTTTACTCGTGTGCCAGCTCTCGTTCACCGCATCACTCCAGGGGGGATTTGTTACCATATACATGTGGTAGTGATGTGTGTGAACACACTAGGACCGTCGGGGCATTTTTTCCCTCTTTAGGAGATTTTTTCCCCCGAGCATTGTATATACGCCCATCACTCTAGGGATATCTATCTTTCCATTGCATACTAAGTAACACACTCTCTATTGTGTGCCTTGAGCTTCCTTCGTCTTCTCCAAGCTGTGTGTGTTTCTCTGCAACCCTAATTCCAACAGCTATCTAGCGACCCGGTTAGGGCATGGAAGCATCACACATGGGTGAGTATGTGAGAGTAACCAGTTGAGAAAGAGTGGAAAAGATCATCTAGAATAGAAAGAAGAGAGAACTAATGAAAGGGATTAGTGGTTACACACGTGCTAACCCTTATGTTAATCACACAATGCGTTCGGCACATCCTAAACACAAACTCACTCAAGCTTGTAGGGTTAAAATTAGAGTTATATATTCACGAGTCCTAATCTTCACCCTAATTTGATCATACACAGAACATTATAATCAAACACACAATAGGCAGTCAAGAGATTAGAGAGAAATAAGTTCCTAATATGCACACATAAAGATACTAATACACAACTTTAATGAAAAGAAAGAGACAAGAAAGAGGACTTAACTCAATGCATGCATTAATCGATCCGTGAAGCAAGAGCATGTGGCTCCAAGCTTCCATCGTCAAAGCCTCCTTCTTCTCCTTCACTACTCTATTTAATCCTCAAAAAATGATTTCTCCCCTTTCACGTGACCTACAATTCACTTATATGCCTAGGGTTTTAAAAATGAATGGCCGATCGTCCAAGGCACATAGAGTAAAATAGTAGATAAAACTTGGAACTCGTAGGGAGCCCGTAAATATAGTAAATGGAAAAATGTGCTCATGGAGGAGATGAAAATGATTACTATTGTTAGATGCTTCCAACATTACTCCCTCCCTAAGCTTTGTCGTCCCTAACAAATCCATGCTGTGTTATATGCTTGAGGAATAATATGCCTACAAAAGAAAAAAGTCGATGAGGTAGCAAGCTCAATGATATGGCAATAAAGCATAAGGGAAAGGGGGAGCATATTTGTGGTAATGAGTAAATACAAAGAATTATGAAATGTTACACTTCTATTAAGAAAAAATCAATTGCACTTGCCCAAATTAATAATCAAGAGTTTTGGGCTTATGAATGAGTCTCTTAATCAATTAGCTATGATTAAGGGTTAAAATAGCTACCCTAGTACTAGTTAAATTGGAAAGATTATCTAAATGCAAGATTCCCTCAATGTAGATTAGCTAACAAACTCTCATAACTTCAAATAAAAGCCTGAGTTTTTCACTTTAAGCTCAATGGAAGTCTTTTTTATTTCATTTTTCTTTCTTTTTCTTTTTCTCTTTTTTAATTTTTCTTTTTTCACATTAAATCAAAAGCATTTGATGTGTGTGCTTATTTTGTATGTCCGAGGCTTTTTTCTTTTTTTTAAAAAGTGCCCACATAGGGAACCTTTAGGACTCTAGTGTTAAGTATGGAGCTTGATTTACCCTTGTAATTTTCTGTGGTAAAAGCGCACATTTGTAAGGCCCCTACTATGAGGAGAAGCCATCGTACGTGAAGGAAAATCACTCGCCAGAAACCAAAATTTTCACACTCAAAATTCAGGGGCAACTTTAGGGGCCTCGGGGGCGGAAGCCCCCGAGACTTTTTTTTTCCCTCGCCGGAATATTATGGCAAGACGGCGGCCAGAAAGTGGTCGAAAATCGACCGGTTGGTTGGTCGGTGGCCAATAGTCAATGGCTGGTGGCCGGTGGTCGGAAGTCAATGACCGGTGGCCGGTGGCCGAATTCAAAAGCGGATTTGTCTACACAAGGGCGGCCACACATGGGCAAATTGGAGGGTCTGATTTGGACTTATTCACACAAGGACAGCTACACATGGCTGCCTCTCATGAGAGAGGGCAGCCCTTTTGGCCTATAAAAGGAGGCCATTTCTACACACTTGCTTTTCAAGTAAAAGCGCCCATACTGGGAACCTCTAGGGCTCTAGTATCATAGGCAATACATGTGAGTGAAGTACCAAATCAAGCTGAGATTTCTCTTCCAGCTTAAGATTTTATAGTGTGGCACTTTGATTTTTTGTTTGTTCATTTTCAGCATTTTAATTTTGTAACTTTGGGGGGTCATATAACACTAATACACCTCCCCAGGCTCATCACACTAGTAAACTCCCTTTATAATACTTAAGCTAAAGGTCAATAGGGTCAAGCCCACTAGAAAGCCCTAGTACATTTCACACAATGCTGCCTAAATCGGATTAAGAACCTAAGTAACCATTAATTATTAGGAAGGCATTCCCCATGGTATTAAGAGAAGATTTCTAACACCTAACTTGGTCAAATTAGTTTGTCGGACTGCTTGATTTTTAAACCTAGACAAGTGATTATGACAAAAAATTACATTGAATTAAATGTTTGATACTAAGCAAATGCGGTGAATATAAGGCTACCAATCACAATTAAAGCTAACAATCATAGATGCAAAAAAGATAAGGGGCAATGCTAATGGACAAGAGTGAGTCGAGATAAAGATTCCATGAAGGTCCAAATCCTACCAATAGCAACACGCTCCTGTACACACTAGGAAACAAAAGGAATACCTCCAGGAGGCACATTAGTGGAAAAAGGTACCAACACTTATTGAACACAACAAAAAACATAAGGAACCCTAACCTAATTATTTGCACTCCCCCTAGAGAGTCAAGGGAATAGGATATTGTAGAGGTTGGGGGGAAACCCTAAGGCTAAACCCCTATCCTCGTCGTCGAGATAAACAAAGTCATCATCCATGAGACCATATGTGTCATCCGTGTAGTCGTGTAAATTTTCTTCTTCATCATAGGTGCCCATGTTTACTAAGAAGGTCACTGGACGCCTATAGTCATCTTGGTCAAAAGGGTAGGCTTGTGCAATGGGAGAAACGCTCTCTACTAAGTATGGATCAGACGTGGTCGAGAGACGTATCAGCCATTCTAACTCCTCAAAATTCCTCTCACATGCTAGCGTACCTATCAAATCCCATTCACATGCAAGCACTGGAAAGACCATGTGAAATATTTGTGAAAAGTAACGAGGGTACCTCTCACCCAAGGCAGGAGTAGATGACTCTAGCGTACTAGCCATATTTGTACACGCAAATAGATGATGGTTAGAGTGCAAATATTACAAGGGTCGTGTTCTTGTGCATAATTTGTTTTTATGATTTGTGTTATGGCTCTTGCTCTTTTACTTTTTTATCTTGTTTTTGTGAGTATAAGGCTTTATATATACATTCCCTAAGATCGGAGATTAAGAGGTCAGGGAGAAAGGTTGAGAGGGAGGCAAGTGAATGATGGATGTCCACAAACACTCCCCCCTTCCTTGGGTAGATCATACCGTTTGAAATGATGTCGTCACCCTTTGAAACCAATTGTTCCAGTTGGTAATAGGTGAGGATTTTTGCCAGTAGTTTTCTATTACCCTAGGTGCCTCGTCAAGTTGCAAGGGTGGTAAGGTACTCTCCCAGGATCGAACTTGAAGTGGTTCATCAAGTGATTCTTGAACACTGGGAGGTGTGGATTCTTTTGTAGCTTCATGGAGGTCCACTACTATAGATGGAGGTTGTGTAGAAGCTTTTACCTCTATGGAAGTATTACATGAGGAGCTAGAAGCTTCATGGAACTCCCCCCTTCCTGAGCTAGGTGGAATAAATTGGTTTTGCCTTGGAGCCCAAACTAGCTCTGGACTAGGTGTGTAGCATTCTGTGATCTTTCCCTTCCCACGGTCTGCCATTGGCTTTAGCGTTACACTGTTTGACTCATATGGGTTTGTTGTTGATAGGGAAGGACACATTTTACGTTTAGGTACCCAAATTTGCTCATTTCCATCATAGTAGCCTTGGGCTTCTAATAGTTGTTTTGGAATCCATCGTGATTTGGTCTTGACTCTCCTAGGGCGCGCTCTTGGTTTTCCCGGGAAATTTTTTCTTGGAATGGATGGGAGGGTTGAGGTAGTTGGAAGTAAAGCCTTAGGGACCCATTGATGTGTACTCTTAGGTCGTGCAGGTTGAGTACTTGCAATATTATTGCTTGCTGCAACTACAAGTGTTGAAGTGCTAGGTTCATGGGTAGCCGGCAAAGACGAGTTAACCACCTTGGCTTGTGAATGTTGGATATCCTTCAACTTTGCTAGAGTTTGCAACGTAGGTGACTTTTCTTGAATGATAGGGGTAAGAGTCGGTGGTCGCGTCGTGACACTACCAGTATCCCAATCAATAGTGCATTTGGTTGCCAACATCCACGTGCGTCCCAGGTTTACGTTGCCTTCCATAGCTCCTGCGGGCATGACTAGAAACCTCTGCACTATGCTTCCATTGTCATAGACAACAGGGATCTGAAGGACTCCAAGAATAGCAGTTTTCTTTTTATTAATGTCCTTGACTTGCATCGTACTCGGGGATAGGGTCGGTTTCCCTAATTGACACCAAACTCCATAGGATAACAAATTGTGTTTAGCTCCCGTATCTAATAAGGCATTGTATAGTACTTTCCCATAGGGGCTATTTAGCTCAATTGGGTATCGTAGGGGTGGCTCAGATTCTAATGAGTCGTCATCTGTGTCCTCGAAAAATGCTTGCGTGATTCCCAGATTAGCCTCTCATTGGCGTCTAAGACGTTGTTGTCGTTCTCAAGCCTCAACTCTTGCTTGGATTTTTTTAAGCTCTGCTTGTTCCTTGGCAGCCTTCTTTTGATGGATGGCTTGCAACTCTTCCTGGCTTAGAGGATCATAATATCTTTTGAATTTACTCCCATTAAGGAATCCAATGGTTTTAACTCCATCTAGAGTCTCCACACGAATGGTACCTTGCGGAGTAATTTCACACACTCGATATGGTCCCTTACCAGCGTATTTCAATTTCTTCTTTTCATTATGTACCCCGTACATAAGAACTTTATCACCAACCTTGATGTTTTTATCCTTTGAATGGCTATCAAACCACTTCTTTCTCCTATCCTTCTCCACTAGAGCATTTCGCACAGCTAATTGCCTTTCTTCATCTAGCCTTTTCAGGATATATAATCACTCCACTAAGGGGTTACCATCCCAACCTTCTTGAGAAGCTACTCGAAGACTAGGAATGACAAACTCCCATGGCATAACTGCTTTTTGGCCATACACCATCTTAAACGGTGTGCAATTAATAGCAACTTTATACGCAGTATGATAAGCCCATAAAGCTGATGTAAGCTTTAGGTCCCAATCAGTGCGATGAGCCTCGACTGTCTTTGTCAAAATGGAGATGAGAGTTTTGTTGGTACTCTCAGCTTGGTCATTTGCTTGGGGATAATAGGGTGTAGACTTGTGGTGAGATATCATGAAGTTTGATGTGAGTTCTTTTATTACTTCATTTATAAAATGAGTTCCATTGTCACTCACAAGTTCAAAGGGGCATCCAAAACGTGTGATAATGTTCTCAAAGAGGAACTTAGCTGTTGTTTTTGCATCCGCCTTTCGTGTTGCTTTTGCTTCAGCCCATTTGGTTACATAGTCGGTAGCGACAATGATATATCGTGATTGCGTGTTACGTGCAGCCGGACTAATCGGTCCTACAAAGTCTAAGCCCCACTTTTCAAATGGTTGGGTTACCTTGATGGGATGTAGAGGCATCCTATCCCTTCTTTGTGGCTTGTTGAAGCGTTGGCATTCATCACATCCCTTTGCAAAAAGTGATGCATCCTTAAACAGAGTGGGCCACCAATAGCCTGACTGTAAGATCTTTCGGGCAGTCAACTTTCCTGAAAAGTGACCACCAACTACGCCCATGTGTGCCTCTTGTAGAATATATAAATACTCATCCTCGCGGGCACAGCGTCTAAGAACATCATCTTTTCCTCTCTTATAGAGAGTTCCAGCCAGTAAGCAATAGGGTTCGCATTCCTTGATTAATTTTTGAGCTATATCTTTTCGCAGTTCTTTGGGTGGAAAACCATTAACTAAGAAGTTAACAATATTTTCACTCCATTCAGGCATTGTCTCAACAATGAACAAAGGAGTATCAGGCAATTCATCATCAACCCCCGTAGGAGCTTCGCCATTAGGGATACGAGATAAATGATCCGCCATGACATGTTTCCTCCCAGGCCTCACAACAATGGTGAAGTCAAACTCAAGAAGAATTAACAACCATCGTGTAATTCGACCTGTGGAACACGGCTTGTTTACCAAATATAGCAATGCTTGATGATCAACATAAAACACAAACTTGGTAGCAAGAAGGTAATAACGAAATTTCTTTACTGCGTAAATCATAGCTAGACCTTCGCGCTCTGTAGTAGTGTAGTTCATCTCGGCATCATTTAATTGGCGACTTGCAAAGCTAATAGGGTAGTCCAATTTATGTTCTCCTGGTTGAGTTAGAACACACCCAATAGCAAAATTTGATGCATCAATATGCACATGAAAAGGTACATTCCAATCAGGTTTTCGCAGGATTGGAGCACTTGTTAGGGCCTTCTTTAATAACTCATAAGATTGATGACATTCTTCCGTCCAGTGAAACTCCATAAGAAGCTTGTACAATGGACGCGCTATCTCGGCAAAGTTTAAAATAAACCTTCGATAATAACCAACATGGCCCATAAATCTTTGAACTCCTTTATAGTTAGTAGGTGGTGGCAAATTGGCAATGGCTTTAATCTTACTCTCATCTGTGGATATCCCGTTCTTGGACACTATATGCCCTAGAATGACTCCATGCTTAACCCAAAATTGGCATTTGAAAGGGTTCAATGAGATGCGATAAAATCTGCACCTTTCAAATATTTTTCGTAGATATAACAAATGCTTCTCCCAAGAAGAATAAACACAAAGGTCGTTTAGGAAAGCTTCACAAAACTCCCTTAGAAACTCTTTAAACGCAGTGTTTATTAATCGTTGGAATGTAGCAGGGGCATTCGTTAAGCCAAAAGCCATAACACGAAATGCAAACACTCCAAACTCTGTGATAAAAGCAGTTTTAGCTTGGTCCTCTAATGCAATTGTGATTTGATTGTAACCAGAGTACCCATCTAAAAAGCTATAAGCCTCCTTGCCCGCAACTCTTTCAAGCACATGTTCTGAATATGGCAAGGGATAATGATCTCTCCTAGTGGCTGCATTAACTTTCTTGAGGTCCACGCACACTCTTAGTTTCCCATTCTTTTTTGGCACAATGACTATTGGAGAAACCCATTCTGAGTGCTCAATAGGGTATATGAATCCACATTGGATAAGTTTTTCAATCTCCTCTTGTACAATTTTGGCGTACTTAGGATTCATTGGATAGGGTCGTTGCTGGACGGGTTTAGCAGTGTTGATCATGGGAATTGTATGTTGCACCACAGAAGGTGGAACGCCCTTCATGTGATGATATGTCTAAGCAAAGATATCCTTGTATTCCTTGAGGAGCTCCTTAAGTACAGCCTCTTCAGTTTTGGTAAGGTCTTGAGCAATAAAGACTGGTTTAGACTCCTCACCTGGTTCTGCTAATTCTATCTCTTTAACTACCGCTGGACCATCATAGACTCCACTGCTTCCATTGGTAGGTATTCGTTGGGCTTTGGCATACACAACCTTTCGCTCCCCCGTGGTATAAGATTTAAAATGTTCAGGAGCCGTATGTAAGTCAGCAGGCTCTTGTCCTGACGGAGACCTTTCTTTTAGTTCTGCCTCCTTTTGTTGTTGTGCTAACTCTCGGTTTTGACGTCTTTTTATAGTTCGACTCAATTTCGGCTGTGTAACCTCCAATTGAGCGAGGTCAATGGGTCGCGGGCTGCACCACATGACACTCTGGAGATGTTCACCCCAATTGTCTACTAGCTTTCGATGAGCATCACATGCCCCTAGATAGCTAAGCCATTCTGCAATAGATCTTTCCTTGTTTATCCTAGCTCTCACATTTGTTCGATATCGTCGTCTCTTATATGACCTTTGTTTCTTGTTAAGGTTTTGATTTTGGTAAATGTTTGAACTTGACTCGCTTGATTGGTCTTCGCTTGTATCTTCTTCACTCTCATATAAATTACCATAGATGGTCGTACTAGACCTTGAGGGTTCAGTTTCTATACTTGGCTCACTCGATGTTTCCTCGGGTTCTGAATCCATTTCTCCCTGAGATTCCGTTTCTGATGTGTATTGGCCTGAAGCCTTTGAGGAATCATCGGTTTCACTCTCAGGTAGGTGTGCCTCTTTCTTATCATCGGATGTTACATGCGCTACACCTAACATGTTTACTGGTGCAATGTGTGGTATCTCTTCCCCATCTCGTGTTACCCAGGTTGTTCCTCTAGCTCCCCATGTATCTATAGTTGCCGCTAGGTGTACCCAATCGACATTGTCTGACTCAGCCATTCCGGGTAGGATATCCATATAAGGAGAGTTCTCCCCAATATCCGTGTCTTCGTTACACGTGTAACAATATTGTAATGGAGCTGAGTGAATTGTTGTGTCTGATTGATTATCAATGATGAATTTATTTCCTAGAGGATGCATTCGACCACTTAAAAGATCAACTCGAATGACAGAGTCTTGGAACTGTAAGTAGACGTGGTTTTTGGACCAGTCATGCACCATTTTTGCTTCCCTCATGAATGGACGCCCTAAGATCATCTCAAATGACATAGGATGCTTGGAAAAATCCATAACAATGAAAGTCTGCCTTACCTTGTGTCCCAAGACCTTGATCCTGAGATCCTTAAGCATTCCAATAGGCGTAACAATAGATCCATTAGTCATTTTTACCACTACGCTTGTGGCTTCAAGGTGAGGTCGCCCCATAGACTCCCAACAACTCTTTGTCACCATGCTGACTCCCGCACCACCGTCAAGGACTCCCTTTACAGTTAATCCTTTAGTAGTGATTGGCAGAGTAGCATTAGATTCATCACCTTCAAAGTATTGCCCCAACTTGTTAACGGGTACTTCAATTATAGATTCATGTCCCGCTAGGTCAGATGGTGGTGCTAAATGTTCCTCATCATTCATTACCGAGTCAGGTTTGTTCATATGTGCAAATTGTGGTAATCCGGCCTGTAATTCTCCATTGAGGAAGGCTCGAAGAGCTGAGACTAGCTCGGGGTCTTTATATAGTTTGGACATGATGGTGGTTCTAACTTCTGAAGACATGAAATCCATCAATTTGGCAACATTTAATGGCATCTTGTGGGACGTAGGACCCTGACAAGAGAATGGTGAAGATGGAATCTCCACTTCCTCAAGGGGGTCGGGCATTCCCTCACCAAACATTCTCTCTAGTAGGAAAGGTGTGTGTCCACTTTCAGATGTCCTACCCTCACTCTCTTCCCGAATGATACTGGGTATAGCTAACGGCCTGTAGTTCTTGTGAGGTTGAACTTGTGTGGGAAACACTGTGTCCGACATCTGGATATGTTTGGGTTCAAGTTCTAATGTTCGTTGAGTTTCTTCCACCAAATCCCTCAGTTGTTGGACTCGTTCAATTTCCACTGTTGGGTTTGGATAGGCTCCAATCTTTCTCTTGCAATCCTCATTTTTCGTCTCTCGTGGCTTATCTTGGGGGTTCGCAGCTGGGTGGTTTAACTTTGAATACTCTTTTGGTGTTCGTTGTAATTCCCTCTCGTGATCCTCCTCACTGGCTTTTTCCTTTGTAGTAATAGTTTTGGTCTCCGTGGTCTCTATCGAATCTGAGCCATCCTCAGGGTCATTCATATACACGGGATCCTCTCCTGTCCCTATGTTAGTCTTTGAACTAGGTTTTGATCTAGAAGCATTAAGGGATTCCTTTTTTCGTGTTTTCTTCTTTCTCGCTTGGCCAATGGATGCAGCATCTCTCTCTTCGAGGATGTAATTTTGCTTTTGGAGCATCGACCGTGTAAGTGCATTCACTGGTGCTATGTTTATAGTTGGTGGTGTCCCATCAACAATCTCTATTAAGTTCAATGGTGTGATGTTCGGTGCGTTTGGATTGTTAGGACACTGTGCGATCAAATGATCTATGCCACAACGATTACAAATGAGTATTGGCATTGCCAATGCACTCCCTTGACTTGTTTGCATTAGTGCAGCATTCTTTTGCATTCTAATGGGGCACTCAGCTACTCGATGTGGTCCACCACATTCGTAGCACTGAAGAGGTGGTCTCCTGGCAAAACTATTAATGTTTTGGCCTCTTGCTGCTAGCGCAGTAGCTTGATATACCGGTTTGATTTGTCCCCAATGGTCTTCCATATAGTACATGGGACACTCCTCAAGCATGTCGACTCCATAGGTGATACTAGGGTCTATGTCCCCTTCACAATCTACATAAGTACTAGATGACTCGCAACCTATTTGGTTCATAGGTGTAACTCTTGGATGAGGGGGTTGCGGTCCTAGCACTGGAGGTGGCAACGGTGTGGTTTGGACCACATTTTGGGTTCTAAGGACCATGTGCTGTAATGGAAACTGTTGCTCCATGGGTGGGGTAGGCATCAATGCAGGAACTCGAGGTGATTCTGCCCAAGCTATAGGCGGTCTATTTTCCATGATGCGTTTAAGCATTAGGCAATCCTTCGCTTGATGGCCATACCTACCACACGCGTTACAAGTCCCGTTAAACTTTACTCTGAAAGTAGGGCATTCACTCGTAGTATGTGGGCCCAAGCAAATTGAGCACCATTGTTGCTCCCTTCTTGGATACATATGAGTGTTTTGTGGAGCACGATTACCCCTAAGGCTTTCTTGGATGGCCTTGGTGAGATCTGCCAAAGTCATCTCAGATATCGTTTGCTCTTTCACGATTGGCTTTATCTTCATTGGCTCATGCCCTGATGCTTGCGAGCTACTTGACTTCGGCTCGACAGACACTCTTTCTCCTGCAATCATTAAATTATCCTCCAATTGGATTGCATTCATGGTGACTACTTCCCAAGTAGTGATACCTCTAATGACTAGGCCATTATAGATACTTTCATGTCGTAGTCCCCTAATGAATCTATCGAGCAATTGGTTGTTGTTGAATCGCTCGTTTGGATTGCATCGAGAATTCAAATTCTTTAGGCGACTAATGAAGTCTCTCACGGATTCACCTTCTTCTCGTTGGGCTTTCTGGAGCTGAGAGGCTACACCCCAAAGTACTCCCTCTCGTATGTATTCTTTTAAGAACAGTCTCCTAAGAGTAGAGTAGATCGTTTTCTTTTCTACTCTTAAGGTTCTATACCAATCTCCAGCCTTTCCGCTTAGGGTCAAACTCAAAGCCTTACACTTATGTAGCTCATTGTGCTCTTCCAAGGAATCGCACACATGTTCAAAGACTTCCATATGCTTTCTAGCATCTCCGTCTCCACTGAATTTCTGTGTGAGCTTAGCTACTTGAACTGCCTTGCTCCTAGGCTCTCTATCAGGTGCACTACGCATGTTTTCCGCAATAGAGCGACCGATAGTTTGAGCAAATGCTGCCAAATTTCCTATTTGAGCAGGTATAATGGGTGTATGTGCTCCTGGAACCACATGTGAGATGGGAGTTGGCCTTGGCCTTGGCATACGCGCGGCTCTTGGGTCCCAAATTTTGTATGGTGGTGTACCAGACGGTGGTCCAAAGTTTACAGGCGTGGCCCTAGGCATAGGGGGTGCCTGATATGGCATGTTATTATTAAATGGCATGGCTCCACTTGTATAAGAGCTTGGATAATTCCATTGTGGATTGTAAGCTCTTGGAATAATCGGAGGTGTAGGAGCTACATGAGGCTGAGGTACGACAGGTGCACATGATTGATACATACATGTAGGTATAGTTGGGGGCACTGTGCTACTAGGCATCGGCGCAGTGTTAACAAATGAACTCCATGGTGTACTTCTTGTCATGCTCACCATTGGGATATGCATGGTAGCCGTAGTGTCATTAAGAGAAAGATGAGCTAGATCTGGGAAGGTAAAGCTGCCACTTGTGGGCTCAGATTGTACTGAGGCTCCTGGCGAAACAACATATGGAGGATCAATGGGGCTCACTGAGGGAGTCTCCATTTGTGACATGGTTGGTTGGTTGGCCTTTCTCGTATCCAAGAATCTCATTAGGCCTGTTGAAGGCATGTTGATCCCTGTGTTCTGTCTTTCTAACTCGACAATCCTATGGAGGACATCACAGACTTTCTGTTGTTGCTCATCTATGCTAGTAGCACCCGATGTGGATTGTAGAACATCTAACCAACCCACATGATAGGTGTGTCCTGTGTACCGATCAGTTAACGCTTCTGCTTGTAGGTCATACTCCCAATTTTCGTTTAGGAATATCCCATCTAGGCCTGGCGTGCTGGAGGTTTCCCTTGAAGTGGAAGCATTATTGCTCCCCATAGCTTGCCCCTCCGTGAGTGCTACCTTGGGAGCACTCGGTTGCTCGGCTGGCATGATTGTTGTCATAGGAGCCTTTGCATTCAGGGCTCGACTTTGTTCTAGCCTTCGTAGGTTCTCAATTTCCCTCTCCCTTGTTGCTTGCATATAGCGTTCGATCTCTTGTACTTCGGCAAGACTCCTACCATCGGGTAGTAAAACCTCAGAGGGAGATAGTCCTAAAGGATCAGGAGGTGCAGTGGATGGAACATTCACATGCACACTCTCAAGAAGCATAGGGTCCATTTTAGGCATGAATGACGAATTTACTTCCCCACTCCCTTCATTTATTTCATTAACCGCATGTTCGGAGCGAGTAGCTCTACTAAGGGTCTCTTTTAAGCGGCTAAACACGCTGGAACAGGGCCGTGGGCCCATGGCATGCATGTCTTGACTTGAACTATCAGGGTTTGGTGTAGGATACCCCTCCATGACTTCGTAGTCAGAGGAAGAATCACTAGACGCGATATGAGGATCTTGGGTCGCGCTACCTTGAGTCTCGGCCGAAGGTCCAGAACCTAGGGTGGAGGAATAATGGGTGCCCGCGTAAATGGAGGCACTACCAATATGCTCGTGCTCTAACACTCATCCAAAGCGTAGGTTCATATGACTTGGATCCCCTAGAAGTGTCAGTGAGGGCCCGTGAAGGCTGCTCACCTAGTAATTTTGGGTGTTTTGTAACCCAAGTCTTTTCTTATTTATTTATTTTTTGATTTTTTGGTCCTTTTTTTCTGACCCAGCTATAGAATAGAACGTATGATAGCTCAAAATGAGCGTCTCGGTCAAAGGGACATGCCGTGCTTTACAGCCCTCCGTTTGGTCACTTTATGCCCTCGAAATCCCTAAAACCGTCAATTTCTAGTAGGGAACTAGGCCCAAATTAGAAAGTCTACAGGTGCAAGTTGGAAGAGAAGGGAGGAGAGTGGAGGACTTGCCCCACATGCTCTCATTCCCTCTTGAGGGGGTAGGGTATATATATAAGAGTGAGTCTAGTATATATCATAAGACTGAGGCCTAGGCTTGGGCTTGGGCTTGGGAAAATGATCCCGATCCCGATCAAACTTTTAGTGTAGCCCCCCAGTCACTCACGCTTAAATATTTTCGGTTTTTTTTTTTTAAGAAAATTTTTATTTAAAAAAAATCTTTTTTTTTTTTGGGCGATGACCGCGCGCGGTTTAGGTGACCCTTTCTTGGCCACACACACTCTCACCTACCTAACCTCCCAGTCAACAACTCACAGACAGCTCACTACCTTATCTACTTATTAACAGTGCTGCTAACCACTGACTAATATGCTAACTGCTTACTGACAGTGAGCTAACTGTCCACCTACTTCCTCTCTCACTACCTTGCTGTGCAAAGACTGTGTGCAGCCAAACCTTGACAGAAAACTATGTGCAGACTGTGTGCAAACAGAAATTGCTAACTGCCTTCCTACTTATTCATTCACTGCAAACAAGCTAACGACTACTAATTGTGCAAAGACGGTGTGCAAACAGAAAACACAACATTATGCAGAAATCACAGAACTTGCACACAACACAGAAATTAACAACTTACAGAAAAACAACTCATTCCTCTTCCTCTTCCCCTTCTTTCCTACTACAAACAACTCATAGGAGAAGCACACAGTGCCTCTTGGGCTTAGTGCAGGGCGATTCCCCGGCAGCGGCGCCAAAAATGTGCGCTCCTTGCCGCACTGTCGAAGCAAGGGACTTGCCGATACACCGTGTGCGAGCCACAAATGGCTCCAAGCACACAACAAGACTAATCTAGCAAGCTCAAGAGAGCAAAGGGTGTGTCACTCACCGCTCTACGCTCGCCTTCGTGGTGGATTCCTCTCCGCGATGAAGAAGAAGCTGCAGTCGTTCCGCGCTCAACCGCTTCGCCACCATCGTGCCTTCGTAATGCTCGATCGCACACACACTCTCCCTCTCTCTCGCACACACATACACACACACACAAGGAGGTGAAGAAGAAGAAGATGGAGATGGAGATGGAGATGGAGCAAGAGCACTCTTCTATTGCACAAATGAGAGAATGAGTGAATTTTAGGTTTAGTTGGCTTTTATATGAGTTCACCCCATTCACACTTGGGCGCCCATGCTTAGCCAACTAATCCCTTGAATGTCCCAGTTAGAGTGCGCCTCTCATCGGCGATCACTCTTACCCTTTTCCTATTGGTCCGACAAGCCCGGTACCTGACTCTACCAAATACATAATACACGTCCGTCGTAGGTGATGGGTGTCCGTGAGCCGTGAGAGTTAACACCTATGCTCCACAACCACAACACCCAAGTTCTTATTTCCATGGGACTATACCGGCTAGCATTAGCATGTCACATCCGATGTCTGCTATGCCTAGGGCCACACATATGAACTTTGGGCCACCACATGGCACAACATCATACCAAAGGTGGAACCCAAGGGCTTCCTATGCGTCAAGCTCAATGCCAATACCTACTCCACATGTAGTCTCTGGAGCACCTCCACCCACGGTTCCTGCTCACTTAGGTGACTTGGCAACATTTGCTCAAGCTATTGGTCGATCTATTACTGAGAATATGTGTAACACGCCTGATAGAGAGCCTAGAAGTAAGGAAGTACAAATAGCCAAGCTCACACAAAAATTTAGTGGAGACGGGGATGTGAGAAATCATATCGAAGTGTTTAAACAAATATGCGATTCTCTAGGAGAACACAATGAACTGCATAAGAGTAATGCTTTAAGCCTAACCTTAAGTGGAAAGGCAAGCGATTGGTATAGAACCCTAAGGGTGGAAGAAAAAATGATTCACCCTACTCTTAGAAGATTGTTCTTCAAAGAATACATACGAGAGGGAGTGCTTTGGGGTGTAGCCTCTCAGCTTCAGAAAGCCCAATGAGAGGAAGGAGAGTCAGTGAGAGACTTTATTAGTCGCTTGAAGCATTTGAATTCTCGTTGTAATCCAAATGAGCGCTTTAATAATAATCAATTGCTTGATAGATTCATTAGGGGATTACGACATGAGTATATCTACAATGGCCTAGTCATTAGAGGTATCACCACTTGGGAAGCAGTCACCACCAACGCGATCCAATTGGAGGATAATTTAATGATTCAAGGAGAAAGAGTGTCTGTTTAGCCTAAATCTATTAGCTCGCAAGCATCAGGGCATCAGCCAATGACCCTAAAGCCTATTGCTAAGGAGCCAAAGATATCTGAGATGACTTTAGCAGATCTCACCAAGGCTATTCGAGAGAGTCTTAGAGACAATCGTGCTCCGCAAAACAATCATATGTATCCAAGAAGGGAGCAACAATGGTGCTCAGTATGCTATGGACCGCATAGTACCAGTGAATGCCCTACTTTTAGAGTAAAATTCAATGGGAACTGCAATGCATGTGGGAGGTATGGTCATCAAGCTAAGGATTGCATAGTATTTAAGCACTCTATGGCCAATACACCAAACTTAGCATGGACAGACACACCTCGAGTACTTGCATTGATGTCGGTCCCACCTCTTGAACAAACAGCACAACACATGGTCCCTAGGGCCCAAAATGTTGTTCAAACAACACCCTTACCACCTCCAGTGCTAGGACCTCAACCACCACATCCGAGAATCACTTATGTGAATCAAGTGGGTTGTGAGTCATCTATTGCTTGTTTGGAAGGCTGTGAGGAAGATATAGATCCTAATATTGCCTATGGGATGGATGTGCTTGAAGAAAGTCCACAATACTACATGGAGGACTATTGGGGACAAGTCAAACCTATATATCAAGTAGCTGCTCTTGCGGCAAGAGGTCAAAATATCAATTACACTACTAAGAGACCACCTCTTCAATTCTATGAGTGTGGAGGTCCACATCGTGTAGCCGAGTGTCCTATTAGGCTACAAAAGAACTCCACACTAATGCAAACCAGTCAAGCGAGCACATCTACAATGCCTATACTCATGTGTAATCGATGTGGCATAGATCATTTGATTGCCTAGTGTCCAAATAATCCAAATGCATCAAAGATCACGCCATTAAACTTAATTGAAGTTACCAAGGAGCCATCACAAAGTACACATGTGGTACCAATAAACGTACTCACACGATCGATGCTCAAAAACCAAAATTATATTCTTGAGGAAAGAGACACGGCATCAATTGCCCAATCTCAGAAAAAGAAGAAAACACGAAGAAAGAGATCGCAAAAAGCAGCGAAGTCAAACCCCAGTTCAAAGAGCAACATAGGGACTGGTGACGACCCCGTATATATGAGTGACACTAAAGAGGATTCTGATTCAGGAGACACCATGGAGACCAAAATTACCACTAAGATAGAAACCAACAAGGAAGATCTTCATGAGCCACAATGGCCACGATCCAAGAAGAAGATAGGAACTTATCCAAACCCTACAGAGGAGATTGAGCGAGTCAAGAAATTAAGGAGTTTGATAGAAGATACCGAAAGGGATCTAGAACCAACACCTAGGCAGATCCAGATTACAGACACCGTGTTCCCTACGCAACAACAAGCTCACCAAGTCCATAGACCCTTAGACATACCTAGTGTCATCCAAGAAGAAAGTGACTTAAAGTCATGGGAAAGTGGGCGTACTCACTTCTTGATGGAAAGAATGTTTACAGAGGGACTACCTCATCCTATCAAAGAAATGGGGATCCCATCTTCCTCACGTCAAGGGACTGAAGTCCAAAAGGTGCCGCTAAACATTACCAAATTGATGGATTTCATGTCTTCAGAAGTCAGAACCACCATCATGTCCAAACTATATAAAGACCCTGAGCTAGTCTCAGCTCTTCGAGCCTTCCTCAATGGAGAACTAAAGTTTGGGCTACCACAATTTGCACAGATGGATGGAACTGGGGAGATGCCAATAGAGGAGGAACACTTAGATCCACAACCCAACCTACATGAGAACCTTGTTATAGAAATACCTGTTAACAAGTTGGGACAATACTTTGAGGGTGATGAATCCAATGCAACCATACCAATCACTACTAAGGGATTAACTGTGAAGGGAATCCTTGATGGTGGCGCAGGGGTTAGCATTGTGACTAAAAATTGCTGGAAAACTATGGGAAGACCTCACCTTATGACCACAACTATAGTAGTGAAGATGGCCAATGGGTCTACTGTTAAACCTATTGGGATGTTAGAAGATCTCAAGATCAAGGTATTTGGACATAAAGTAAGAGGTACCTTCATTGTTATGGATTTCTCCAAACACACTATGGCATCGGAGATGATCTTAGGACGTCCTTTCATGAGGGAAGCAAAAATGGTGCATGACTGGTCTAAAAACCATGTCTACCTGCAGTTCCAAGATTCTGTCATTCGAGTGGGTCTTCTAGCTGGTCGAGCACATCCTCTAGGAAATAGGTTCATAATTGATCATAGATCTGACACCACAGTTCACTCGGCCCCATTGCAGTATTGTTACACGTGTAAAGCGGACACTGATGTTGGGAAAGATTCTCCTTATATGGATGTACTACCTGGGATGACAGAGTCGGACAATGTGGATTGGGTCCACCTAGCAGCAACCATAGACACTTGGGGAAATAGGGGACAACCTGGGTAACACTTGAGGGGGATGAAATGCCCGTACCCTTAAATATGCTAGAAGCAATGCATATAGCCTCTGACAAGACTCGCCCTAATATAACAAAGAAAACATACAAGTGGGTCCCTAAAGCTTCTTTAGAGACCATAGTTAGTGCTAAAAAACAGAAGCCTTGTAAGAAACGTCCCACTTGCTCCAAGAAAAGTAAGAAAACCTGGCGGTGGATTCCTAAACGACTATTAGATTCCCAAGGCTACTATCAAGGAAATGATCAAATCTGGGTGCCAAAACGTAGATTGTGTTCTTACTTGTCACCGGGCCCATGTGAACTCAATCATGTGGCTCCAAAACAAATTGAAGATCGCAGAAAGAAAAAAATCATAGAATGCTACACCCCCGCTCCAGAGCTAGTTTGGGTACCAAAGAAAGAACAATTTGTTCCACCTATCTCAGGAAGGGGGAAGTCCCCTGAAGCTTCTAGCTCCTCATGTAATGCATCCATAGAGGTAAAAGCTTCTCCACAGCCTCCATCTACAATAGTGGACCTCCATAAAGCTACAAAGGAATCCACACCTCCCAGTGTTCAAGAATCACCTGATGAACCACTTCAAGTTTGATCCTGGGAGAGTACCTTACCACTCTTGCAACTCGACGAGGCACCTAAGGTAATAGAAAACTATTGGAAAAAATCCTCACATATTACCAATTGGAACAATTGGTTTCAAAGGGTGACGAGCACATTTCAAACGGTATGATCTACCCAAGGAAGGGGGGAGTGTTTGCTGATAGTCATCATTCACTCACTCCCCTCTCAACCTTCCTCCCTGACCTCTCAATCTCCCAATCTTAGGGAATGTATATATATAAAGCCTTACACTCACAAAAAACAAAAATAATAAAGAGCAAGAGCAATTAGCAACCAAGTATGCATAATAAAAGTCAAAACATTGACCAGACCTACACATTCACATCCGGTACATTGAAACAGAAACCTATGTCATCGAACACCTTTGATCCTCATCACTCGAGTGATGGAGTGTAGGTAGGATTAGTACGATAGGAGTGTTTCTGTTTTAGAGTTTAGTGGTTAGCAAAGTTCTTTCTTCCCACTGATGTGCCTTCTAGAGGTATTCTTTGTGTTTCCTCGTGTGTACAGGAACGTGTTGCTGTGGTTAGGATTTGGACCTTCATGGAATCTTTCCCTCGTCCACTTTTCAAACCAAGCACGATCATCAACACAAACAGGTGTCTCTTGTCCATTAGCATTGCCTCTTATCTTTTTGCATCCATGTTTGTCTGCTTTAATTGTGATTGGTAGCAAATATTCAATGCCTTTGCTTAGTATCAAACATTAAATTCAATGTAATTTTTTGTTATAAGCACTTGTCTAGGTTTAAAAATCAAGCAGTCTGACTAAGCTAGTTTGACCAAGCTAGGTGTTAGAGATCTTCTCTTAATACCATGGGGAATGCCTTCCTAATAATCAATGGTTACTTAGGTTCTTGATCCGATTTAGGCAGCATTGTGTGAAATGTACTAGGGCTTTCTAGTGGGCTTAGACCCTATTGACCTTTAGCTTAAGTATTATAAAGGGAGTTTACTAGTGTGATGAGCCTGGGGAGGTGTAACAGTGTTATATGACCCCCCAAAGTTACAAAATTAAAATGCTGAAAACGAACAAACAAAAAATCAAAGTGCCATAATGTAAAATCTTAAGCTGGAAGAGAAACCTCAGCTTGATTTGGTACTCCACTCACATGTATCGCCTATGGTACTAGACCCCTAGAGGTTCCCAGTGTGGGCGCTTTTCCTTGAAAAGCAAAAAACCCAAGGCATACAAAATAAGCACACATATCGAAATTGAAACAATGTGAAACTTTGGGGGGTCAAAGAAAAGGTAATCTGTCAGGCGATGATTTCATGAGAAATTCCTTTTATCGTAGCTTAACTACAAGGTCTTCTAGGTATAACCTCTAGTCAGCCCCCGAACATGAAATACTTGGCTCTCGCGATTAAACAACTTAGTTGACCAGAGAAAATTAAGAAGCTTACCCATGGTATTAATAGTCGACCTTTAGTGCCTTTCGACTGTTAAATTAGCGACCCCATACTTGTTTAATTGTTTACCTTTACAGTTGTTTATGCGTTTGATTATATTGCAATTTAATGTTGATTGCTGACAAATGGTTTAAAATTATGTTACCAATCAAATTGTTTGCCTACAACTGCATATGCTTTTTAATTGCTTATGAGAATGCAATTACTGTGCCAATGTTGTTTGATTTTGCAGACTGAAGGAGGCTAAGGACATTCATCTCAAAAGCTCTTCCACCGCGACAAACGAGCTTCAACTCAATAGCTTCCGAGGACGGAATCTACATCAGGAAGGGGGGGCATGTTAACCCTCACGGCTCACGGACACCCTATCACCTACAACGGACGTTGTAACCTACGACGGATGTTGTATTATTTACTTGGTAGAGTCAAGTACCAGGCTTGTCGGTCCAATAGGAAAAGGGTAAGAGTGATCGTCGATGAGAGGCGCATTCTAACTGGAACATTCAAGGGATTAGTTGGCTAAACATTCAAGGGATTAGTTGGCTAAACATGGGCGTCCAAGTGTGAATGGGGCGAGCTCATATAAAAATCAACTAAACCTAAAATTCACTCATTCTCTCATTTGTGCAATTGAAGAGTGCTCTTGCTCCATCTCCATCCTCTTCTTCTTCATCTCCTTGTGTGTGTGTGTGAGAGAGAGAGAGAGAGTGCAATCGAGCATTGCGGCGGCGAGGCGGTTGAGCGCGGCGTAGCAGCGTCTCTCTCTTCTTCGCGGCTAGGAATCCTCCACGACAGGAAGCGTAGAGCGGTGAGTGATACACCAACGCCATCTTTGAGCTTACTAGTTTAGGCTTGTTGTGTGATTGGAGCCATTTGTGGCTCGCACACAATGTATTGGCAAGCTCCTTGCATTGACACGTGCGACATACACACACAGTGGTCAATGACTAGGGAGATAACATTAAGTGTTGTGTAATTGAAAAAATTTCGGTGTTCAGATACCATATTGCAAAGCAAAGCGTATCAATGGTCTTCCCCTATAGAAGGTGGAAGCAAACGATGGGAGAATGGGAGGAACTTGACTCTAATGTTGTTGCTAGAGAAACCTTGAAATACGTCTCCATGATGATGAGATGCATGACATCTTTGTAAATACCAATTGGCACCTCGGCCATCGTTGTGAGTATCTCAATTTGAGATATACATTGCCCAAAATATACCTCTTTTTTATCACAAGATAGTTTGGTCTATAAAAGAAAAGAGCTTTCTTTGTGTGTACATTGCATTCCCATTATCTATTATTGTAAAAGCTTGTAACTGATGCAAATTTTGCTTCAATTAATACATATTGTGTTGAATCTCATCTCTGAGCATATTTATTCATTGTCAAAAAAAATTGGAGCATTTTATTTTTCATCAAACTTTCAATTGAAATGTTCAACTTCATTGATTGGGAATGGCAATGCCTTCAATCTCGATGTCTTTTGTTGTTTGTCCCGTGTTTTATTTAAATTCTACAATTTTTGATTCATTTTAAGGGTCTTTTTAAAAAATTTAAAAGTGATTTGGATACATAAATCACTTTCTAGGTTTTTACAGTTCATTTCTCACTTTCACAAACCTCTAACTCTAAGCTCTCTTAGCATCTTCCTCACAAATGAATCCATGGCAAAGTCTTGTGATGCACTCCTCGCACAATTGGAAATGGTTGGCCTTGCATATTGAGCACATGACCTTGTGAGTGTGTTCGAGGGCTCTATCAACATGCAAGCCACTGCCACCGTGCATGTAGAGTCCTTCCAAAGCTTTCTCAATTATATGGAGCAGTACATGGAAGAACATGCCATTCTGTTTGAGGGATTTGACATGGTGTGGTTGCCGGTGGATTTCCTCAAGCACCTCTAGGTAGCTGACCAAAAAAAATTATTTCACCTATTGAGGTTTGTCAAAGGGCTCACCAAATGGGACTACATGACAGAGGATGAGGATGACCTCATAGACTTGGGCATGGGGTGTATAGGCATCCAATTCATTGCTTGGGACATGATTCTTATTTTACATGTGCTCGAGGGCATGGACAAGGGAAAACACAAAGAAAAAGGCCAGTAAGAAATTCCTCGTAACCATTATGGAGGAGTCAAATGAAGTTAATTTAATGAGTAGATAGAAGCATCCAGGCACTCGTCCTCTTACAAGAGCCCAAGTCCATCAAGGAGGAAGATCGGATGGTAGAGGGAGATGAAGTGTTGAAGGAAGTCCTTGACTTCTAATTACTCACTTTTGCATGCAATGGTGGTGGAAAGTCGTCAATTTTTGTTCCTCGACAACATTCCAAAGACACTTGGACTCAAAGAAGATGAGTCTCTCTTAGTGCTTGCTATCTATGCTGGCATGAAGGATCCAAGTAGAAAGGTAGAGCCGGCCAAGTTTGAGACTGACTTTGAAGACCAAACTGTCCTAGCCAGACTCTCCTACCACCCGAATGAAAATGAACAAAATTTGGTGCAAACGGTGGTAAGCACCCTAGTGGAGATAAAACCATGTGCCTGATTTAATGAAAGTGTGCCAAAAAGCTCTCTCCACCCACAAAAAGCACTTTTTGTAATGGGTGGAGATGATTGCTCTAGCATCAATTGGAAGTCTCTTGAAGAAATGGATGAGGATATTCAGGTAAACGTCCTTACACCTAAACAATTGTCTTCAATTTTCTTTAAATTAGTGGTAATTTCCTTTAAAATGTTTTGAAGGCCGCATACCATATTGATAAGTTTTCATTGGATAAGTTTGCAATGCAAAATGGAGGTTCTCATAATGTTCCACTGGTAGGGATAGCTCCTTGTGGCACTACCTGAGCCACCTAAGACCCTTCATTCTTTGAGTTGCTCACACAAAGTTCTCGAAGCATGGTTCTACAGAGCTACCAAGTGCAAAGCATTGAGTGCTATCCATGACAAATATTCTCTCACTCTTAATGCAAATAATTGTATATTAGTGGATTGTGAGGCCGCCATGTATGCCTTTATAGGTAAGCACCCTGGGTCAATTCTATCCTACTCTGCCTTAAGCCTATATCAAGGGGTGACAAACCTTGAAGATATTGTAAAAATCATTGGCATTAGGTCCAGCATTTGTACTGCACCCACATATGTAATTTGTAAAAAAACAAACCATCCATGATGTAACTTCAAAAACAATAGAGGAAAATTTGGTCTTTTGTATTTTCTTTTTTATTCATTGTGTACTTCATATTTTTTGTTTGTTCATTTTTTTCAGACAACTTTGATTAAAGCAACATGAGGGTGGAACGACTTCCATAAAAACCCTCGATTGTGATCGTGTAATTCGGATGGCCTGGAGACAGTGTCACAAAATTGTTTTTCAAAATGGGGCCACGAGGGGATCATACATATGTTGTGGGTGGGCCACGTTGCATTGTGGTGCTGGCGGGATCCATTTTGAGTTGACATCAAAGAGAGGTTTATTGTCTTTGATCTGTTTCATCTTTTGTCTAAAGCAGGTGCTTTAACTTGACTTGCTTCATTAAGAGAAGTATTTAATTTCTTTTGATAATAAGCAGGTACTTCAATTAGGTCTTTCTTGCAGTGATTTGTCAATTACTGAAGTAGAACTTGAATCACTTGCTTTTGATTCTTCAATCTTGTATTTCATGTGAAGGAATGGTAAATTGTATTTGATGCTAGAAGTCAAAATGGCCCCCTACACGTCGTGGTGCAGAAGGGTTTTTTTGGCCCTTGTAAGCCCTGTCAGGTGCCACGGTGCGTCGTGAACCACTTGCAACATACATAACATATTAACAAATCTAAGAGATGGAACCATGATTTTCCAATCTCTTATGCTAGCAGGCAATTGAATACTGCTAAAAAAAATTGTGCCACAATAGAAAGAGGAGAAGAATGATTTACACTGTAAAAAGTTTAGACACTACTTATCGGCAAATTTGTTTGTGTTTGTGTTCTTTGTGGATCACCATGCATTACTCTATCTAGTCAATAAACCATGTAATACATGCAAAATAGTAAGATGGTTCATCATTTTACTGGAGTTTGATTGTATAGTGGTTAAGAAGGGTACCACACACCAAAGGGTTGATCACTTAGCAAGGACCACCTCAAGGGAACCTCCCAAGGGAGTTGATGATGATTTTCTTGATGATTATCTATTCTCCATAGAGATAATACCAAGATGGTCATAAGACTTAGTTACTTTGATGACTATAGCACATGTAGACTCACATATTCCTCTTCCTATAACACCAAAGTTGATAGAGAAATCACATATGTATGAGCTGCTAGTAGGAAGATTGTACAACAAAAACAAAGACGGGATCCTACTTTTGCACATAAGCCCAAAAGAACAGGTCAACTACATAAATCAAGCCCATACAATAGTAATTGGAATCCATTTTATCAAAGACCAAATCATGAGAAGGCTTATACAGTTGGGTGTTTACTGGCCAACCATGAAAAGCTTATGTAAAACAATGCTTCCAATGTGAAAAGAGGATACGTGTACCTCATGCTACTTTATTCCAAATATTCATTCTACCAAAATGGAGCAAATATTTGCTCAAAAAATCAAAGATTTGTTGAAGGCATGAGCAAATATTGCCAAAGGGCCATCAGAACAGAAGCAAGAAATTATATAATGGTTTGAAAACATTTGTACCAAAGAGGGAAAGATCAACATTTGAGTATATATGCCAATGAGAATGACTATATCTCTCAAGCTAATTGCCAAGCAGAGCATACAAAAAAATACTTAGCTCAGTGCTTACAAAGATTGTAAGATCTGGATGTATTGACTGGGAGATGAACCTTCATTCAGCTCTTTAGGCTTATAAAGCTTTTGTATAAAATAGCTTTAAATGCTACACCTTTCAATCTAGTCTATGGAATAGATGCAATGCTATCCATATAATTTTTTCTTTCAACACTTTGAGTTGCAAACAAACTAGAGTGGATGGGTCACAAACTATCCAAATGCTTAGAAAACCTTGAATAAACAGACGAGCAAATGCTTGCAACCATTGCACACATTTATTCTCAAAAAAGAAAACAAAAACAGTAATCTAACTCTCATCTATTGAACAAAATCTTCAAGCAAGGAAATATTGTGTTGGTAAATTCCTTAAAACATCACATTTCTAAGTTCAAGAAAAAAGGATATGGTCCATTAGTGTTGTAAGTGTTTCACCTAGTGGAGCCATCAAATTGGCCACTTTACACGGACAAGTCAGAGAGAATTGGATAAGTGGTTGTCAATTACCTTAATATAAGTTGCCACTAACCAATGAATCTACCACTAAACAGAGGATCAAATTATGTTAATATAATTTTCCACTAACCAATTGTTAGTAGTAAGCTAACTCGGATACCATTTTTTGGAGCTCTCATTGTAAAAACATATATTATTTTGATGAATCAGGAATATTGTAACTCCTATTTTTTGGATAAACCTTGCAATTGATGAGCCGGGGCTACATGCTTCCAGATTGTATCAACCTGTCTTTACCTATCTTCAGTTAGAGCTCCCAGATTATTCATTTTGACCACCAAAAACCTTGGCTAAGGTATAAAGCCAATTTTTGTAAGTTATTTTCAAGTTTTGAATTATGAAATACATAGCGTGAGCTAATTGCGCTCACTTCTCTCCTTCTCACGCTTCCTACTCCCTCCTCGGTTGTCACATTGCAGTCGTGTCTATTGCGTTACAAGCGCAGCAAGTAAGAGCTCTACGCATTGACATAAGCATTTCACGGTATTTTGTAGCTTTTGGCGTCGTCGATTCGCGGCCTAATTTCATCATAAGTAGGACTTTAAGCTTCTAAATCAAAAACTAAGCATAGGCGGGGTATTGGGGCATCATTGCTAAGCATTTAGATGCATACCGGGTCGAAAACGACTAGGTCAAAAATCCATTGCTATTAATAATCGCGATTTTTTCACTTGACCTAAAGTGGGATTTGAGACCATAAGCATGTGTGCTTAGGTCTTATAAACATGTTGTAGAAGTTTCATTACGTTTGGATGTCATTTGATGCTGTAACGGATGTGATTTGTTTGCTGATGAGCGATTGGCTTTTGGTGATTTCAGTCATTTAAAAACTAAAGTCTGTACTGACTTCCAGGAACTTAAGTGTAAATTGGAAAAAAATTTGTTCAAGCTCAATGAAACTTAACTCATAGGCTTATATTGATGTGATAGACGTGTATATGCTCAGTTGACCAAAAAGATACAAAATTTTACCAAAAGTAAACTGCCCCATTTTTTAAGTTTTTTGACCAAGTTAGCATACCACTAGCTTTACCATGTTATAATAAGCCCATAAACCAAATTTGATAAGATTTGGATCATTGGATTGAAAATTGTGACCAAATTTGCAAAGTCGGTCTGCAAATACAAAACTGATGACCATTTGCACCAAAAATTGTCTAAACTTGATGAAACTTGGCTAGGGTGCTTAAGTTGAGATACTTAACAGATCTTTGTTAAGATTGGGACACCAAACTTGCAAAAACATAGCTAGAGTAAATAATCACGATTATTTACATCTGCTTCAAAAATTGATCATCTTGCACATTTGAGTATATCACAAGGTCAAGCATATCAAGTAGACCACACAAATCAATTTTGGTGAAATTTGGATCACAAAAGTGAGACTTAAGCCAGATTCTTAAAATCAGAGTCTGTAGACACGAAACAGTTACTAAACTTGAACAGATATTGTCCAAACTTAGTGAAACTTGTCCAGGGATCTTAACAGGTTGTATACTTGGCAAATCAAGCCAAAAAAGTGTTAAAAACTGACAAAAGTAAATAATCATGATTATTTACTACTATAACACAGAGACACCAATTTTGGCTTTTGAACTTGTACGATGTTAGACCAACGTAATACAAGGCCACCGGGAAATTTTGCGTTCAATCGGATCCAAATTGGTATATGTTCACTCAGTTTTCAAGTTGCAGATTAGTCCTTGGACCTTTTGCAAAATTAGGGTCTGAAAGTCTCAACTGTTGACTCAATTAGCTCGATTTGAAGTGATACACATAGACCAATCACAATAGTTAGCAAAAACTATACAATCTTTGTGAAAGAATAGCTAACTTGATCAAAATTGATACAGGAATCAGGTTGCATACAAAAAATCGACAACTTGACAGAAGTTGCAATCAAGTCAAGTGGAAGAAATTGACAACAAGCCAATCCAAAGTAAGTACTCTATCTAGGGCTTCACAACTCTTTATGAACCTTAGGTCTGGTCGTGCACTAGGAAATTAAGGCATATTTGGAGAAACCTCCAGTAGAGTGTCCACCAAAGAAAGTGTGAATCAAGGCAATCCCTTGCACACTATCCTTGAAGAAGTCTCAGACACTTTTTTGGATTCAACATCTGAAATATCATCCTACTCGACTCACTCAGAAACCAGAATGACAGTGCGCTATAAGCATATACTCTCTTTTTATAAGACTAATCGCCATGAAGCTTAGGTTTACCTGGATCCTAACAAAAAGTATGCTATTTGCATTCATGACCATGGTATTGAGTTCGAAGAGGAAATCAGGGCAAACAATCAAGGAAAAATGTACATGGATAGAAACGGAACTCGGTATTTACAAGTCAAAAACCATGACGTGATAGACAAATGGGGGTTAGAAGTAAACACCATAATTCCAGATATGGCAGCTAAAGAAGGAACACCAACTTTAGAATTTGAGGGATACGATCAAGTTGATTTGAAGCCTTTGAAACATCTTAGTACGGATAATCCTAGGATCGGAGTCTATTGTTGGGAGGATAGAAACGTAAAAGATCTTCTATGGACTTTGCATGCCAAATCAGGACAACTAACACCCATGAAGATCATCTATATCTTCAAGATCAAAGATAAGGGATCAGTAGATCTATCAACCTACCTGTTTAGGGATTGTTATAACAGCAACTTTGCTATGATGACTCCTGAGGAGGTGGAACAAACCAAATACCAAGGATACTCCATAAGGGATTGGATATTGGTCCAAGGACCAGAAACTATTCCAAGAGATGAACACCGTGAGAGATCTTCTGAGAGTAGAAACCACCTCATTACAAAGAAAACCACCTCATTACGAAGAAACCAGAAACCACCTCATTACGAAGAAAACCGGGTGACACTAAAGCGAGTCCAGGGCTACATGAGTCACTATTTCCAACAGACTGGTTTGAAGGACTCGGAACGAGACAAGCTGCTAGGAGACCAGGAGTTGAACCAAATAGACATGTCATACCAGCTGATTTTCAGAAATGGGTCAGAAAATACAGTGGATCTGGGGATCCTTATGACCACTTAGCAAGCTTTAAGCAAGTGCTAAGAGCAGAATGCATATTTGATTTCCATACTCAATTTGAGGGGTTTGGAATGACCTTAGAATGAAAAGCATTAACATGGTTCCAAAACATTGCACCAAGGTCAATCATGAACTTAAACACATTAGCTCAAGGATTTGTAGCTGTGTATTCCAAAACGGTGATCAAACACAATACGGTAGCTCAAATCTACAGCTTTAAACAGAAATAAGGTGAGTCTGTTAGGGATTGTGAAACTCGAATGAAACAATACATTGCCAGATGCCTAGAGCTAGAGATACCTGCAGAAGAACGACTATATCATTGTTTCTAGAGTGACTGCTAAACAAAGAACTTCATGCTATAATGTATAGCAAGAAGCATACAACCCTAGAAGAGTGTGTGTCAGATGCTTTTGACTGAGACAATTGTGATATTTTCAACAAAAAAGATGTCCCTAAGGATAACCAAAGTGAGAAGACAGCATCCACTAAACCAGCACAAGTGGGAACGGCTGCTGCAGCACCACTTCCAGCCATAGAAGACATGCTCCAAAGGATGAATAACATGCAAAAAGCACCTACGAGGAGACCAGAGCAAGGGATACCTCAATAGGGACAACCAATTAGGCCGCAAAAATGGTGTGCAATTGAGGGTAAATGGACCAACCATGAGACCAATGAGTGCTATTACCGACCAAAGTATGATGGGAATGTTCAGTACGTGCCTATGAGGCCACAAGGACAACCATGTATAGATATCAGTCTAATATGGCCCCAACTCAAAGAACATCGATGGGTATGGAAAGACCTCAACCCGTGCTGGGTCAACAACCTCCATATCCGGGACATAATGCAGTACCTGTAAAGTACATGCATCCAGAGGGAGTCATAGATGAACAAGCACTAGTACCTGTTACACCTTATGTTGAGCCTGGTCCATCTACAATGATGGTAGAAGGAGATTGGTATAATTCACACCCACCACCAATGAAAGAACCTGTGACTTATACTCCACCAGAGCTTGCACCAGTGTATTATGTGGCTAATCAAGGTATTAGACCTCCTATGGTAAGACCCATGATTAAGCCAAGAACTGAAACTGTTATAATTGTGGTGCAGATGATCATTGGAAAAATGAATGCCCAAAGCCTGACAAAAACCTCAAGCCAGTTGAAGCTTATTGCATACAATGTTGCAAAAAGGGAGGACACTTCCCAGAAGATTGTCCTAAAAATCGTTTAAACAAGGGTAAAACATTAGAAAACGTAGTCCAAGTGATACCTAGTAGCTCATCTAAGAGCGAACCGATTGTTCCAATCAAGGTAATCACCAGAGCCCAGGCTAAGAAAAAGAAACATAACTCCTCTGATGATTTGGAGAATACAAAAATTTCCTCTTAAAAGACCAAAAGAAGCAGAAACAAGAGGTATGAAATGAGAAAACAGAAACAAAGGGCTGAAATCAAGGAGAAAGCAAAAAAGCTATTCCAAGAAAAGGTGAAAGAAACTGGAAGTGAAATCAAAGAAACCACCGTGAAATCTGGAGGATCAATTTTGGTTGATAAAATTTTTGAGCCCATTAATGCAACCTTGGAAGCTTACTAAGCGGGTCTTAAAGCAAACCAAAACATGGAAAACAAATGGAAAAACTATCCTTCTCTAGACATGGAAGCAACTAAGCTTGAAGCTTATCAAAATTTGGTAAGAATCACGCAAGAGATGCTAGAAAAACAAAAACCCAAGCTCAAAAGTATGACAAAACGTGAGGATCTTGTGGAAGGAAACAATAAAGGAAAATCCAAAGTAATGGTAGAACCCCACCTAGAAACAAAAGAGCCAGAACTTATAGTGCTGGACAGCGAAGATGCCTTAGATGGAATTCCATTCGTAGAAGAAGACTCGCCAGGACACTTATGGAAAAAGTTAGAGAGATTAATGATGGGAGTTTAACTCTGAAGTCAGCTCCTATAGAGGAAGTTTGGTTAGACAATCTACCTCCGGAAATGGACATGGATGTACAATCCTTGTATGGGGATTGCGGATCTGAAGCTTCAAGAATTTCTAAACCGTTGATCTTGAAAACATTGCCCTCTTACTTGGGAGATAACGAAGATAAATCCATAGTGTGTAAGACCATGCAAGTAAAGAGAGCGGAACAGACCCTAGAAGTAGACAACATCCATTCAATCATGTCTACATCCATTCAATGCACTCTTACTTTAGGAGAACTGCTAAAAATCAGGCCATATTTATGGAATGATCTACAAAAAACTCTAGAGAAGGTGGGAATAACGGGGCTAATCGCAAAAAATTTAGAAAAATTGAAACACGAAATGGATAACAAAGAGATTTGATCCGTTCCAATGAACAAACTCGGAGAATACTACGAAGGGGAAGAAGGAAACATGACCCTTTCAGTGAGGTATAATGATATAGAAACCATGGCAATACTAGATAGTGGGCAGGCATAGCCATAGCCATAGCCACGAAAGCAGTATGGGAATCCTGGGGACAACAGCCATTAGACAAACTCGAATGAAATTGCAGTTCGTTGATAGACATATCAAAAGACCCTTTGGACTGCTTGAAAAAGTGATAATTAATTCCTGTGGGATTGAATATCAACACACTTTTGCCATAGTAGACTTTGGAAAGAAACTCAATTACGAAATCATATTGGGAAGACCTTTCATGCGACAAGTACAACTCATTCAAGATTGGGGAAACAATTATCTGTACTTGAAGCAAGTGGGATCAATAACAAGGGTTAATCTAAAAGATCACACTTATAGAAATGTCATGAAAATGCCCATACAAGAGTTTGATTCGGTTTCTTCGGCTGAAACTAAGCTTCCATCTTGGTTGAACAAAGACACTCCTATTTGGATGTGTGAAGCTTCAAAAAACGGGAGCTTAAAAAGAGAAGAATGTATCTTAGAAAGGGATTGCACAAACGAAGCCTATGTACCCGAACCCTTTCCAGAGCATCTGTTTGAGCCATTTGAGTGGACTCAAGTTCACTACAAGAGGTTGTGTGCTCTTGTGACGTTGTTAGCGACGGAAATACACTGGGTTTTTATAACCCCCGGCGTCGCTAAAACCGTCGCTACGAGCGTCGCTACGAGAGCGTCGCTATATGCATCGCTATAGGCGTCGCTAAATGAGTCGCTATAAGCGTCGCTATATAGAGACGCTCATAGCGACGGTCATAGCGACGGTTATAGCGACGTTTACACAGAAGACTATAGCGACGCTCACAACGACGCTACAGAGCCATAAATAGCGACGGTTATAGCGATGCCCGAGAGAATTTTTTTTTGGTGATAGGGCATTGAATGCCCTGCCACCCATCAACCATATTGTACTTGATTCACTTTTTAAAAAAAGTGCAAGGGTAGATAATAGACCCAAAATAGTCACCCACAAGACCCATTGTTTGCAAAATTGACAAGCGTAAAATTGACAATTGTACACATCATAGGCAAAATGAATTGATTGGCAAATGTAATAATGACAATTGTACAACATCATAGGCATAAAGAATTGATTGGCAAAAGGAACTGCGGTGACAAATGTAATAATATACATGGTTCAAAAAGACGTATAAAATCCGTCTCATGATACATAAGCTATGAAAAACCCTAAACTAATGCTATCTAGCTACGGCTAAACTGACGTCGTCTAGTCAGGTCTCATCGCGTCCAAGCAGCGTATCTGTCGGATTCTGCAAAAAAAGACAATAAGACAGCTTTCAGTAAGTATAAACATATAACGACATTTATAAAACAATACAAAAAATAGAAAAGAGTAAACCCTAATACTAACCATGCCGCCGTGAGAACTGAGAATGTCCATCAGGGCGTTTAAGCCCTTCCTGCCTGCGTACTCGCGCTCGTACGGTGTGGGATCACGTCCTGTCATCGACCACTGTCAAAACATACAAAGATTTCATTATGTTAGAATTAAAAAACTCATAAACCCTAAACTATCGAACATAAAGAGCAATGCGAAAACACTTACAAAATCGGCCTCAAATGATGCCCATCCACCGCTCCCCAGGTGGTGCGAGCTCCCTGCCTCTACTCGCGCTCTGGCTGATCCTTTTGTTGCTTCCACTTGTCGGGATTCTCGCGCGCTGCTTTCTTCGCATTCTTCCAATCTTCTTTGGCCAGCCAATCTGGGCTGTTCCACCCATTCTTGATTGCTTTTTGCACTTTGGAACGCTTGTGTTTGCAGTATTCGTGCATTCGAATCTTCATCAGGTCTTCATTGAAGCGCTGATCCCGTGTTGGAACGGGAAACTCATCATGAAGTATGCTGATGACTCTGTTTTTTAAATCACTTGGTACTTCACTCCATTTGTTTAGTATGTAGTGTCTAAACAGCTGAGAGCAAAGACCACGCATGCGCGAGATCACCTTCTTGCCGTCATCATCCATGATGATGTCGCCGCTGAAGTCGACGGAGTAAGGCAAGCCCTCTGGCCGGTGACGCGTGAACCTGGGTGTCCCGGCAGGGGTCTCTAGCGGCGTGCCGATGGGGGTACGGACGTCAGGTGTCTCCACCGACGTCTGGGCCCCGAAGCAAGGAGTGTCAAGTGGGGTGGCTCCTGGCGGAGTAGGTAGAGGTGTGTAGCTGCTAGGAACAGTCAGCCGCGCAAAACCTGGCGTAGATGGCGATGGTGTGGCTGGTGTGGGGGCGGGCAAAGAAGGGGAGGGTAAAGAGCCTCGTCGAACACGAGGCGGTGTGGAGGCATCGGCGGCGGAATCCCCACAACAACCGCCACCGCCACCGCCACCACTAGAGCGCCGGTGTCTAGACGAGTGTGAAGATAGTCTCGTCGACGCCGAAGCTTCGGAACGCGCCGAATGCTCCGAAAGAGAGGGAGATGCGGATGGAGTAGGAACGCGCGATGATGCGCCAGAGCGATGACGCTCCATGTACCACTGTCTCTGTTGCCGTGACAAAGAAGAAAGAAACTCCTCATCATCCATACCTGCATTAAACACACAAATATTTAAACTTAATATTAAATGAATAGAGTAGACAATGACGCAAAGACCATTAAATACAATGACGTAATGACGCATATAAATACAATGACGCAATGAATTGAGTGATAGAAGAGGCAAGTCGAAAACTTAGAATTTTCAATCAAAAGATGTGAGCGCGAGTAGAAAAGAGCGTTATACACCATGGAAGGTACTTAGAGAGCCAGAGCTTTTACAACACGGAGCAAAATTGTTCAAATACAATATTTGTGGCTTTAAGAGATCTCTCTCTCATCCTCGCATAACTCAGTATAACTTCCTATATCTATATAGAGCTCTCCGTTTAAACACATATCCTCTGTTTCATTTTGTAGCTCCTCTGCATGCACCCCATATAGAGTAGTAGCATCTTGATGCTCGTCTGGCACCACCGCAGCGGCTTCTGATTGAGCATCTTCTCTGATCTCCTCCATTGATGCCGTTGTGATTGGCACATGGTAGCCTTCATACGTCCTTGCACTACGAGGGGCTACCTCTATGACGTACCACCAGTTTGATGTAGACTTTGTAGGATGAAATATTACCTGCCAGAGCCACATAACTTACATGAGAGCTTTCAAGCACATAACTTGTAAAAGGGGGATGTTAACTATTTGCATACTTACTTGTTCACAATGCTTTGGTAGTACGAAAGTGTCTCTTAGGTCAGTCCATTTCTTAGTAGAATCCACCTCAAGAAAACCAGACTCTCCTCTACACACAGTAGCGTTGCGACCCTCCATGATTATCTTGAACCATTGCACGTCGAACAAGTCGACAAAAAATCCTTTGTAATCGATCCTCAAAATCTCTTGCAGCGTGCCGAAGTAAGTGAGTTCCGCCACCACAGGATCTGCATCAGAGGAACGTCGTCGACTACACTGTTCAAATTTTGCCATGATTCCACAATCTTGAGTAAAACGCTTTTTGTCAATCCGTTCCACCCTAAAATGTCGACCTTTACACCATGCTGCTGTGTATGACTTATACTACAACGAACAAAGATTATGAGTGGCCGTTCAAACGTTTAGAAATAAAGTCACTAGCATGTCGTACATTGCAAACTTACCTTGGTCGCGCAACCCCGAGAGTACTCCCACTCTTCCTCAGTCACTTCGTCACTGCATTGTTGTGCGCTTTTCAATTGGTTGTGCAACCATATTAAGCTCATGAAGGTTGGTAGGCTCTCCAGACCCGTCGGATAGTGCATCGGTGGTCGTCTTCCCCGTCTCCACTCGATTCGTGCCCTTTGTCGCTCTTGCTTTGCATCCTCATATTGTGAAATCCACTTTTGCATCACTGGATTGTGAAGCATGCAAAATCGGTTGATTTTAGCCTCTAGATCTTCCGTCATCTTCTTCTCAACACCGAGATTGCACATGACAATCCCAGATATGCGCTCATCATCTATGGTTCGCCATAGCGTGTCCCGGGCTTTATCAAATCCGTCTAGCCACTCTCCAATGTACACTAGGGACTCTGATACCAACCAACCTTCTGCCATGCTACCCTCCGGACGTGCCTTTTGACGCACATATCCCTTAAGCGTTTTCATGAAACTTTCTAAGAAGAACATCCATCTGGAATGAATGTGCCAGCTATTTCCACCTCATCAAGTATGTGAACAAGAAGATGCACCTGAATGGTTAGCATGGTAGTAGGAAAATGTTTCTCAAACATGCACACAAGCTCCGCAGCATTTAGTTTGGCGAATGGTATGGAGTCTACGTTGATCTCCTTTTGTGAGATCCATTGCACCAGCTTTGCAAGTTTGTAGATTGTGTTACGGATGTCGAGAGACAAACATCCCTCAATGGCAACCGGTAAAATAAACTGTAAAGTATGTGCAGCAATGATATTAAAGTCCACACTTTATGCAATGATATTAAAGTCCACTATGAACGTACCTGACACATTTTATGCCAATCGTGTGACTTCAAACCGGTAAGCTTTCCGTCTTTAGTAAAACACGTTCGGAGCGAGTGCATTACGCCAGTGGGGGTCCGCAAAGATCGAATGGTCTCTTTTACTTTGCGTTCTTGGGCTCCTGTGAAAATCCATGGTGCTTTAGGGAGTTTTATCGATCCATCAGACGCTGTTTGCGGCCAATATTGCTCCATACGATCCACATTTCTAAGGTCAACTCTGGCTCCCAAAGTATCTTTCTTGCCGGTCAGATGGTCCCATAGTAGATTACCCACATTCTTGAATATGTGCATTGGATCGAGCAAGTGATTGATCATGAGTCGGGGCCAGTATGGTAACTCGTACCATAGAGATAGTCTCTTCATCCCTGGAGGCAATCCGTCATCGCACATCTCCTTCTGCTCTAACCATGCTTGTGCAGACATCCTTGGTGGCTCTCTTCCCAAAAAGCCGTCGCGTAACACATGATTCTCTGGAAGATACGCTTGATGACCTTCGTAGATTTGCTTCTTCAATGAGGGCGCCCTACGTGCATTCAGTCTAGGTCCACATGTGACACATGCTCTGTATCCGCTTGTTTGAAGCCCTGCATGTATACACATGATAATAGATCAACTATGGGAAAAAACAAGATTTACAGTGTCTAAGTGAGGAGTGTCAATAGATCACCTGAGCATTCTGTTAGCCCGGGATAGTCATGCATGGTCCACATTAGAATGCCTCTGATCAAAGCATTCCGTCATCCTGTGTGTCGGCTCATATCCACCACCTCTATGCCAATCCACAATTGTTGTAGCTCTTCCAATAGTGGACGAAGATACACATCCATATTCTCCACTTTATATCGCCCTGGCACAATCAAGCTTAGCCATAGGTGCCCCTTCTTCGTAGTCAACCACGGGGGAATGTTGTAGTTGACGATGACAACGGGCCATACACTGTAAGATGTTGATCTTTGACCAAATGGATTTACGCCATCCATAGCCAGACCTAAGCGCAAATTTCGAGCTTCCCTGGCAAAATCCGACCATGTTCCATCTATATGTTTCCAGGCTGCGCAATCTGCAGGAATTCGTAGCACACCATCCGAAGATTTATTCTCCTCATGCCATGATGCTAGGGCGGCCATGGACTTACATTCGAAGAAATGCTTGATGCGAGGAAGCAGAGGAAAATGTTGCAAAACCTTTTGTGGAATTTTTGTCCCGTGGAGATCTACTCTATATCTTTCGGAATCACATTTCGGACACTTCTCCATGTCTATGTATTCCCCTCTGAAAAGAATGCAGTCATTAGGACAAGCGTGGATAGAATTGTAATCCATCCCCAAGTTTTGCAAAATCTTTCTTGCTTCATCTCGGGAATCTGGCATCACATTGTCAGCTGGTAGTATGTGCTCTTTAAGCAATCTACACAACATAAAAATACGATACAGTCGTGTAAAAATCTATCAGATCATTATACATTTAGAGTTTTATTAAAGTAAACTAATTGTAATAGATCACCTGAAAAGCGCTGTGACGCTAGTGTCACTCCATCCAAACTTTGCCTGCATGTTGAGAAGAACCAGGAGTGCTTTCAATCTAGACATACGTGCTCCATTATACAATGGCGTATCGGCTTCACTTTTCATATCATCATAGATAAGCCTTTCTGAATCCATGATCGTCTCGATCATTTCATCAATCTTGGGCTCAAACATTGCCTCGTTGGGAATGTGCTCTGCATTATCATCCCCCGAGCTGTCAGAGGCTACATCTTGTGGCCTCACATATGCTGCTTGACCAAAGCGCCTGCGAACACGTCTATTGGGTTGCAAGATTGTTGCTTGTTGGCCAGCGTCAGAGTCTGACGAGTTATAATTGGCAACAACTCGATTTATAATAGATGGATCGAACTCGCCAAATTCGCGAACGTGCTGCAAAGAAACACGTCTTGTCCGTCGCACAGCATGCTTGCATTGATTACAAGGACATAAGACCCTCGTTGAGAGATAGGTGTTTCGGTTGGACGGTCCCACATCCTCGTCACTACTCATAATGAGGATAAAAATCTTATAACCTGGACAACAAATTTAATATTCTATTGGCATTCTTCGTCTTATTTCTCTCTCTCTCTCTCTCTCTCTCTCTCTCTCTCTCTCTCTCTCTCTCTCTCTCTCTCTCTCTCTCTCTCTTTACCTCACATTCTCTAGTCATGTCCAATCCCCGCACACCTCGGTCTAGAGGTGCACGGAGATCAGAACCACCGGGTTATAATCTCGTCTTTATTGGTCAATACCTATATTTGTGGGTACAAGAAATCTACAGACCCACGTCTACATGATACTGCATGTAGTGGACAAAACCCCTTTGCCTCTTCTCTAGCTGTAGCACTTCACAGCATCTTAACATCTTTTCACAGTAGATCTTTTCACTGTTCGTCTAACTCTAAACCCTAAACCGTAAGTAATTCTTGCGTGGACTCGATCTAACGTAAATAAGCGTAAATCTAAATAAACGTAAATCTAACTAAAAATAAACCTAAATCTAATTTAACGTAAGTCTACATCTAACCTAATCTTTAACGTCTTTTGGGATAGTTTCCTACGACGTTAAAACTCTCTTCTTCTTGTGTGTGTGTGTGTGTGTGTGTGTGTGTGTGTGTGTGTGTGTGTGTGTGTGTGTGTGTGTGTGTGTGTGTGTGTGTGTGTGTGTGTGTGTGTGTGCGTGTGTGTGTGGGTAAACCTAAATAAACCTAAGTCTAATCTAATATAACATAAATCTAAATCTAACGTAAATTATGTTATTTTAAAAACAAAGAACTAAACTAACAGGGATTATAAGAACCTTAAAACTGATTTAACACATAATTTTTCACATAACTCGGCAAGAGTTGGCATTCTCATCACTAAAGATGTGAGAGTTAACTTCCGGCGGTGACGCTGCCTCATCTCCATCCACATCTGACGACAGTAATTGGCCCTTTAGACCGTTCTTGCTCTTGTTACTAACTTTGAAGTTGCTGTTGAATGACTAGAGGTTGTCTAGATGGTCATTGTGTCGGGGATGTAGTGACTCTTGCCGCCCTGAAGATCCACCTTCTTCCCTATCTTTTGAAGACATTTCACCAGTACTTTTGGATCGACGGAGCCCACCATGAGTGAAGGCAGCAATACCCTATATTCCATTGAGGGGTTTCTTCACCCGCTTCATGCAGGCATCGCAGTCTATGGAGACCTAAATCTAATCTAATATAACGTAAATCTAAATCTAGCGTAAATAAACGTAAATCTAATTAAAAATAAACCTAAATCTAATCTAATTTAACTTAAATAAACCTAAATCTAATTTAACGTAAGTCTACATCTAACCTAATCTTTAACGTCTTTTAGGATAGTTTCCTACGACGTTATAACTCTCTTCTTCTTGTGTGTGTGCGCGTGTGTGGATGTGTGTGCCAATAAAAAGAGATAAATGGTATAACCTTTCTAACACCCATGCCAAGTATGATAGATTGGTTATGCCATTTCCCTCTTGAATAATAGGTCTTGAGTTCAACTCCTCGTCGGCTAGATCTTTAGGTCTTTTAATTTTAATTAGTTTCCTACGACGTTAAATTAGTTTCTCTCTCTTTCTCTCTCAATGTGTGTGCGTTTTTTTGGATCGTATGCATGTTTTTTCAAACCAGAAGAAGAGCATAGACCAACCTACATTGCAAATGATCTTACAAAAGCAGAAGAAGAGCTTTTGTTAAGCTTATTGAAAGAATACCAAGATATCTTTGCTTGGTCTTATAAGGATCTCAAGGGTGTTGATCCAGAAATCTGTCAACATACCATACCCATGAGAGATGATGCAAAACCAAGTAGACAAAGGCCATACACATATAATGAGACATTTGCCAGAAAGATCAAAGAAAAGATTGCAAAACTAAAGGAAGCTGAATTCATTTATGAAATTGAACACACAGATTGGGTGTCTCCAATTGTGGTAGTACCCAAGAAGAATGGAAAACTACGGGTGTGTGTCAACCTCAAGAAAGTGAATGCAGCTACCATTAGAGACAACTTTTCTCTTCCTATCGCTGAGCATGTTTTAGAACGAGTTGTAGGTAAAGAAGCTTACAGCTTTTTAAATGGCTTTTCGGGATACAATCAACTTTTGGTTGACCCAAAAGATCAGCATAAAACTGCCTTTGCAACAAAATGGGATATTTTTGCCTATCTGGTTATGCCTTTTGGGTTAATTAATGCTCTTGTCACCTTTCAAAGATTGATGAGCCATGATTTTAAAGAATACCTAAGGAAATTCTTAGAAGTATATATGGATGATCTATGTGTACATTCATCAATCCGAGCTGATCATTTTGAACACCTTAAAAGGGTATTCAAAAAATGTAGACTTTATAGGATTTTCTTAAATCCTAAAAAGTGCACATTTAGGGGTAGACAATGAAAAATTCTTGGACATATAGTGTCTAAAAATGGCATAGCTACTGATATGGATAAAAATTCATGTTATTGTTGATTTGCCTAGACCAACAACAGTCAAAGGGGTTCAAGCCTTCATGGGACATTGTGGATATTACAGACGGTACATTTACATGTACGCTATAATTACAAAACCCATGTATAGCTTGATTGCACACTTTGAATGGACTGATAAGTGTGAAGAATCCTTCATGAAGCTTAAGCAAGCTCTCACTTCAACTCCAATATTGAAAGCACCATATTGGAAAAAGATATTCCGCATACATGTAGATGCTTCCAATTTTGCCATCGGATGTATACTAGCTCAACCAGGAGCCGAGAAAATTATTTTTTCTATTTCTTATGCTAGCCGACAGTTGAACATGGCAAAAAATAATTATACATCCGATGAGAGGAAAGGGATAGGAATGTTCTATGTCGTAAAAAAGTATAGACATTACCTATTAGCAAACAAATCTGTGTTCTTTGTGGACCACCAAGCCTTATTGTACTTGGTCAACAAGCCATGCAACACAAGAAGAATAGTGAGATGGTTCATCATTCTTCTAGAATTTGATTTCATTGTAGTTGTGAAAAAGGACACTACTCATCAAAGAGCAGATCATTTGTCTAGGATTGTTTTAGGAGAACAACCTAAAGGAGTAGACGATGATCTACCAGATGCATATCTGTTCTCCGTGGAAATGATACCTTGATGGTCGAAAAATATGGTATCATTGATGACCATAGCTCAAGTGGATTTGCAAATACCACTTCCTATTACAATTGAATAAATTGAGCAATCGGCTATGTATCAGTTACTAGTTGGTAGGCTATACAAAAGAAATCGAGATGGAATATTGCTGTTGTGCATTATCCTGAGGAAAAAACCCAATACCTAAGTCAAGCACATATTACCATAGTAGTGCTTCACTTTCCAGAAGACCAAACTATGCAAAGGATCTTGAGACTTGGAGTATATTGGCCAACTATGAGGAGTGATGTTCATTCTTTTGTAAAGGATTCTCCTCAATGTCAAAAACAAACACCCATACCTCATGTAACATTGTTCCAAATGTCACCTGTTCCTAAGTGGAGTAACTATCTAGTCAGTTACTTATCGAACCGAACATTTCCTGAGGATATGAGTAAACGCCGTCAAAGAGCAGTTGAAACTGAAGTAAGGGACTATGCTCTTATTGGAAACCAATTGTATCGGAGAGGTAAGGATCAACATTTGCGTCTTTGTGCAAATGAAGACAAATATATTCCCATTATAGAACACGCACATGCTGGATTAGGTGGAGGTTACTTCTCTAGTGAGACCACCGCAAGACAATCTTAATGACAGGCATATGATGGCCAACACTTTTTGCAAATGCCAAAGAATATGTTCAAAAATGTGTGATGCTTGTCAACGAGCAAAAATGCCAACCCGTGTAGATAGCATGCCCTTAAGACCAATGATGGGGGCTAGAGCTTTCGCAAAATGGGATAAGATTTTGTTGGGCCAATACAACCACCTACTTATAGAACCCAAGCTCAATATATCAATGTAGCTATGGACTATTTGACCAAGTGGGCCGAGGCTAAAGCAACTCAAAAGAATGATGTCAGAACCACTGTCACATTCTTATACGAGTATGTGTTCCCAAGATATGGACTGCCAATAGAAATAGTCAGTGATAGGGAAACTCATCTCCTCAATGAGGTAATTGAGTATATGCTTAATGCATTTATGGTCATCCATAACAAATCAGCTCCCTATCACCCACAAGCAAACGGACAAGCTGAGAATACGAATAAAATTCTTAGTTCGGTATTGACTAAAGTGGTTAGTTCAGGAAGGACAGAATGGGAAATGAATCTCCATGCTGCTTTATGGGCTTATCGAGTTTCATTCAAAACAGCTTCAAATGCTACACCCTTTAACCTTGTTTATGGTCTTGATGCCATACTGCCAATAGAATTTCTATTGCCGACACTGAGGGTAGCTAAGAATTTTGAAGGGACTGGACATGAATTGTCAGAGAGACTTGAAGATTTAAAAAAGCTAGATGAGCAAAGGCTAACTACTGTAGCTCACATCTATGAACAAAAGCAGAAACAAAAACAATTTTTAGATTCCCATCTAATTTCTAAAATCTTCAAAAAAGGGGACTTAGTTTTAGTATATTCCCTTAAGCAACACATTCCCAAGTTTAAGAAAAAGAGAAACATACCGTTTATCATTGAAGATGTATCTCCAAATGGAGCAGTTAAGTTGTCCACCCTAGATGGTGAACCAATGGCTAATTGGATTAGTGGATGTCGTTTAAAGAAGTACATGTTGCCACTAAGCAATGAATTTCTAGCAAGAATGCATGCAGCTAAGCAAAGAAAGATAAAATGACAGCAGGTTATTGATGAAGTCCAAGAGGAATCTCGGCTTCGGGTACTCAAAAGAAAAGCTGCTCTCAAGAATCAACAAATACCTATTCCCATCAACACTCTGGAAACAGATGACCGACAATGGGAATTGCCGAAAGATACCATGTCAACGAATGAATGAATGGAAAGATGGAATGGATCTTCGCATCAAAGTACAACTCAACAATCATAGCCCAAATGCATTGATCAATACAGGAGCTCGAGTAAATGGAGTCGGTTATTCCATGTACAAGAAAGCAACAAATCAGTCTTTGACAACAAAAAAAAGCGACTATCAAGGGATGCAACAAGAACCCATTGGGAGTAGTCAACTTGAATGTGATAGTACATGGATGCTCATGTCCTCATCAATTTGTATGCTTACCAGATGAACACATGAATGAGACAATGATTCTTGAAATCCCCTGGATGCGGACTTACAGGGCAGTACCAGATTGGGATACCAATCAGCTCAAGCTATCACCTAAGGACAGAAAACTCATTGTTCCAATTGCACCAAGCAAAGAGGAATGGAAAGTAGGTTACCAATACAGCAAAACACGAAGCAATCAATCTTCTCCATCCAATCGACAAGCAAATGCTACAAGTAGCATGCAAGGAGTTAGGCGATACCAAAGCACAGCTTAAGGACAAGCATGATGGTTTGAACTGCATTGATCTTCAAAGCATGGTAGAGCCAACCAAGGCTATGCATAGACACGATTGTTCAACCCATGCACACAGTCGTCCCGGAGTACACCATCTAGGAGGGGTGAAAGGGAACTAAGTAATTAAGGGCAATGTTTGAAGAGGGAGGAAAAAGTTTGATGTTAACGTGTGATTTTTTTCAAAATTACCCAATAATGCCCTTATAAATCATCAACAGGGAAAATTTAACTGATAATATATTCCCGATGAGTGTAAATAGTGTCAAAACTATCAAAAAATTATCTTTTTCGATTATTTTACATCATTTTTCTTGATATTGAGACTTAAAAATGGAGAAATCCAACAAAAAATAATAAAGCCGTATTTTTTAATGTATTTTCTTAATTATTGGATTTTTACTTTGCTTTTTTAGTGCATTTTGTAATTCTCTTTGAATATTTTAATAAACGGGTCAAAATTTAATAATAAATAGCAAATGAGCTCATATGGAAAAATTGAAGATACGCTGATGATCAAAAGGACAAGGCGGACAGACACAAAAAAATTCAATCAAATCGGCAAACAGAAGCGAGAAGCCTAAATTAGGCGGCCAGACCTACTTTTGCAAAATTCTTGCAGAATGAGTTACAAGAATCCAATTGGGGAAATTTTTGACTCTAATATAGATTTCACGGCCTAGTAGGACTAGCAGGGGAATTTGGGAAAAAATGGTTTGGGAAGTCCGAGTATAGATACACAAGGTAGGCTAAAATCACCTCATTTCTACTTGTTGGATGTCCTAAGCCCACTAACCAAGTTTGAACAAATTTGGAGCTCAAAATCTTAAAATTCCTTTATACCTACTGTTTCAGAGACGGAAAGCCTAAATCTGGCACCATTCTCACCCTGTGCACTCAAATGAACCCACACTTCACTCAGAGCATCTATTTGATATATACTTCAAGCCTGTAATGCCAAAATTGCAAAAAGTTGAAAAAATTTCTCAGCTATAAATAATCGCGATTATTTACTTTTGTACAATTTTTTGCTTGAACTTCAAGAATTTGATCTTTACATGTTTTTATGCATCTATACATGTTCAAAAATTAATTTGAAGCAAATTGGACTCGATTTGTCAGCAATTCAGACTGAAGGACATTTCAGAGAGGAATCTGCCAAATTTGCTAACTTTGACACCCTATTTACTTAACAGGAGCCATGCAAGCTGCAGAAAAGGCCAAGAAGAGGGTCTCTCAAAAGGAAAAGCTGCAAGAGTTGCCACCATACAACTAGACCCCAGTTCATTAAAGACAGCCACCAAAGCAGCCTATCTATCGAAAGAACAACTTGAGGAGAACAACACAACGGTATTCACAGGTAGATTCAAAAGTGAAGAAGGACATCAGGTAGAAATACAATTTTTGCCAAAAGAGGTCTACGATGTCGCAGCAAAGCCTGAAACAAAAGAAGCTAACATCAAGCTTGGACTTAGAGAATTCTATGACCAAGAGCTATGCGGTATAGATTTTCAGAAAGCTTATGAGCTCCTGTCCACAATCAAGGGAGATGGAACATCCCAGATTACTGACCAGCAAGGGCACAAGGTAGAAGTGGTAATTACTAAAGAAATAGTGATCGAAGTTCTCAAGTTGCTGACAAAAGGGATGACCATGAGGGCTAGAGACAGAAAGACAGCAGGTACCTTCACCAAGGAAACTGCTACGGTAACCTTTGCTGGTCTCATTCAGAAGTAAGTGGAAGAACCATCAAGATTATATCATCAACACTTCCACTTTCTAGCAAAGAGACCTCCAAGGTACACAACACCCAATCATGCAGTTGCGACTACATTTACACAAGTGCTAAAGTTGACAACCAACCAACCCATCGATCACGCACAGTATGTGTTATCCACACTGAAGGGTACAAAGAAAGAAGGCAAGATAACCTATCTGGGAGCACCTGAAGTACTCACAAGAATAGCATACCATGCTATCGGCATGGCAGACAATTTGCCACTTGCCTCAGATCAGAACACATGGATTGTTGTGCACAGCCATCTCCTCGAGCCACATGGTCCACCAAACGAGTTTACTAATCTGATGAAGAATCTTCAACGATCTCTCATGAAGCACATAGCAGCGAAAGCTTAGACAACGAAGAGAAGAGAGTCAGACGTGAGGAGATGAAGAAGAAGGCAATGGCTGCACATCAAGAAGAGCCTCAGCAGAAAAAGGCAAGGATTGAACAAGAAAAAGAAACCTACGAAAGAAGCCGCCAAGTTGCAAGCAAGGACCCTAGCAAGTGGGTACCAAAAGAGCTAAAGGGGCCGAGAACAAAGAACCCTGCACAAAAAGAAGCAGAAGACTCAAAGAATTTTTTGGAAAGAATGTACCAAGAAGTGGAAGCATTAAAACTAAAAGAAGCCCAAGAAGCTGATAGAAAAGCTAGGGAAGATGCATCTGAGCAAGAAAAACAAGCTGAGGTGACACAACAAGGTGAGACCCAGCACGAACAAAGTGAGATGTCTCCCAGACCATCGTCACCTTCTACAGAACAACACGGCCACCCCATGCCAACCCCTCCATCATCACCAACAGATAGGCCCACAGAGGACGAGCCAACCAAAGAAAAGGGGCCTGAACCACAAGAGGCAACAGATTCTGCACAACAAGCAGCAACTACTTCTGACCAAGCTAAAGCAAAAGAACAAGAGCCGAAAAGGGCGACAAGTCTTGAACCACAAGGACACAACAATTTTTGAGCAACCAAAGGCACACGAAACAGAGGAAACCCCATCTACCACCACCCAGCAAGAAACGGTTGAGGCATCCACGAAGCCTCAATAAGACAAAGCAATAGAGACAAAAGCACAGCCTCAAGGGGAAGAACAAACCCGGCCTCTACCACAAACAGTCGCCACAACCCCACTAAAAGAATCATAAGACCCTGCTGAATCGTCTAGGCAGCTCACAAGAACTAAAGACTGACAGACCAATGATGAAGTAATTCTCCAAGTTAATGAATATGCAAAGCAGATGTAGGAGATGACAAAAAAAATGAGATCAGCGGCACTTAGCTGTAGCACTAAGGCTAAAGAGTTGGAAATGGTGATAGAGGCACTTCAAGGAGAGCTAGAGGACAAATCAAATGTCATCACAAATCTACAGAAACAAGTCCAAGAGTTGAAAGCTAAAGTGGAACAACACCAACTAGCCCAAGAAAAGCAGCAAAAGGAAATGGAAGAGCTAGGCGAACTTCTCATGAAGTTAACAAATGCCTGCAAGACCAAAGACGAACAGCTGACAGAAGTTACCAACGAACTCTTAACTACAATTGTGTCAGTTCAAAAGATCCAAGTACAGTTAGACGTAGCAAACGTTTCATTGAAATACTCAAAGTAAAGGATCAATGATCAGGCAACCTTCTTGTGACAGATTAGAGAAAATCCTGCAATTGCCTCGATCAAAATCAAAGGTACAGATGAAGTGTAAAGCTAGAGCAATCACAACGCAGAGACCTCGCATTAATGCAGGTACAAAGAGAAGAAGAACTGCTCAAAGAGATAGCAGAGCTGAAGAGAGTTAACAAGCTACTGCGGATGGACAGCAAGAGACATAGGACGAAGCAGGTACATCCGAACAACCCCACATTGATATTCCCTCAGTCTCATTCACTGAGATGAAAACACAACCGGTTTAGGGGCTCGGAGGAGAAGAAGAATTTCAAGTATTATTAACAGATGCCAATCAAGAGCCGATGGTCCAGCTATCAAAAGTTGAAGAAGATGCGTTTAAGGAGAAGGTTTCTCAGGAGACGGATAAGTAGTGGAAGGCAATGATGGATTGGGAGTCGAGAATTCTTCATTCTGTCAATGTTACTCAACTCACTCCCAATCAAATCAATGCACAATGGCATCAGCAATCACTACCATACCCCTTGATCAAGGTCGAGCTGCTACAGGTCAAGGAACGACTATACAAAGACATGTAAGCAGAAGCCGCAGATGAAGTCCACCCCAAGTGGAGAAAGAGCTGGCTAAACAAGAATCCAAGATACTTGATTCTGTTCACAAGAGCACCTGCGGCACTTCAAAAAGACCCAACTTTTTGTCATGTACCAAGAGTAAGGACATGGCAAGCACACGAGGCAATGACAAAGAAGCCGCCTACATGGCTGAATTATCCAAGATTGCCAGCTCTAGAGAAGGGAACGCCAACAGAGGAATACATTATGAAAACCCTAATGGGCGCCATGTCATTCTTCAAAAGTCTCCCTAATCTCTCATGTGCTATGCTCTACAAAATTTTCCAAATGCTGTTTGAAGTCTTTCATGAGCGAGAGCAAGCAGAAGCACCGTGGATGTCCTTCCTTTAGGGCAATAAGGGTCTATGCTACAACCTAAGTGGCCAATCTTTCGAAGAAGTCCTCTATGGCTTCTACGCCCGCTGCATGTTCTTTCCATCTCATAATATGTTGGCCTTTGAGGAAGCATTCTACACAAGGTTTTTCACTTGGCGAACAAAGATTTTTGGGCCAGTGATCAGCAACCTGACTTCCAGATTCCTAGGCTACTCCATTGTCGAGCTAAAGGACAAAGTCAATATGCAATTTATGCAGGTTCCAAACAAAGAAAGAAAGATCAGACATGAAAAAGCTTTACATGCACTTAAGGACAGCCTCGCCAGCCGTCAACCAGAAGATTATTTCAGCCCATAAAGCTGTGTCAAGGGACGACACAGACGAGGAGGGGGGGAATGTTAGCAACAAGCTAACTTGGATACCATTTTTTGCAGCTCTCATTGTAAAAACATTTATTATTTTGATGAATCGAGAATATTGTAACTCTTATTTTTCGGATAAACCTTGAAATTGATGAGCCGGGGCTACAAGCTTCTAGATTGTATCAACCTCTCTTTACTTATCTTTAGTTAGAGCTCCCAGATTATTAGTTTTGACCACCAAAAACCTTGGCTAAGGTATAAAAGCCAATTTTTGTAAGTTATTTTCAAGTTTTGGATAATGAAATACACAGCATGAGCTAACAATGCTCACTTCTCTCCTTCTCATGCTTCCTACTCCCTCCCTAGTTGTCACATTGCATTCGCGTCTGTTGCGTTGCAACTGTAGGTAAGAGCTCTACGCATTGACATAAGCATTTCACAGTATTTTGTAGCTTTTGGCATCGTTGATCCGCGGTCTAATTTCATCATAAGTAGGAATTTAAGCTTCTAAATCAAAAACTAAGCATAGGCGGGGTATTGGGGCATCATTGCTAAGCATTTAGATGCATTCTGAGTCGAAAATCCATTGCTATTAATGATCGTGATTTTTGCACTTGACCTAAAGTGGGATTTGAGACCATAAGCATGTGTGCTTAGGTCTTATAAACATGTCCTAGAAGTTTCATTACGTTTGGATGTCAAAAATCCATTGCTATTAATGATCGTGATTTTTGCACTTGACCTAAAGTGGGATTTGAGAACATAAGCATGTGTGCTTAGGTCTTATAAACATGTCCTAGAAGTTTCATTACGTTTGGATGTCATTTGATGCTGTAACAAATGTGATTTGTTTGATGATGAGCAATTGGCTTTTGGTGATTTCAGTCATTTGAGTGTAGCTTGAGTTAGATGCGAGTTGTTTGTTGTTTTCCAAGAGATTGAAAACCTCTTGTAGCCTCTATGCACTAGTCAAGTCAGCTTCGTCCCATGGATTGACAATTTATTCCTGATTCTCGCTATGTCTGCAATAAGATAGGAGTGAGGTTAGACACACCCGTCCCACACCAATGAACTGTTAATATGAATGCATGCAGCGAAAAGACAGGGGATCAAGCGTCAATAGGTCATTGATGAAGGTCAAGAAGAAGCTTGCATTAGGGTATTGAAAAGAAAAGCAACAATGCAACTGGTCCACGAACTACTACCAAAATAGTGCATTGTAGATTCAAGCTCTACAGTTTACTCAAGCCCTAGCTGAAGATGAAGTAGAGATAGATTATCAATTGTTAGATGGGCTTGACATGAGAATCATGGTTACCTTGAAAGATGGAATTAAAGTCAATGCCTTTAGCCGATATAGATGCTAGAATCAATGCTATTAGCTACTCCATGTAAACGAAGGCCACTACACAACCCATGGAGTACTCTCAAGCCAAAGTGAAATGTTGTCACAACGAATTTACTTTGACTTTAGGTATGATTAACCTCAACCTTTTAGTGCATGGATTTCTCTGCATGCACACTTTTATTTGCATCTCAAATGAGCTTATGAACACAGACATGGTATTGGGAGTTCCTTGGATGAGGACGTACAAGGTAGTCCAGGATTGGGATACTAAGGTCTTGGAACTCTCTTAAGGGCAGAAAATTGAAAGTACCATTTGCCTACAGTAAACATGAGTGGAAAACTGAACTACGGGCTTCTAAATTGGAAAACTCATGTCAAAGCACTACAAATATAGCACACATGCATCCACATATCAATGCCTGCAACAAGATTTACCCTCATCAAATAGACATGGATAGAATCAAGCAAAATTGGGTGCTAAAAGATCAACTTCAATCAAACCCTAAATAATTATGGGTGCCCAAGATATAGTCCAACAGAAATCAAGCAACATACAAGCCCCAGATCCCACCATCAATTACAAAATACAAGCAAAAAGTGCAATCACATGTGACTAGATGGGTCTAGAAAGCATGCTATAAGTGGGTGCCAAAACTTCAACAATCAGAGATTCATCATTCAAAGATACAGTCAACCTCTTAACTAAATTGATTGCCAAAACACGATAGCTATTTGTATTTGACTATTAAAGCATGTGCTCAATTGCTAGCAACTATTCGTATCTAACTATTAAAGAACGTTCTCAATTGCTACAAACTCTTCTATTCAAAATAAACAACAAGGAACAAACTTTGACAGTAGACACCCTTGAGAAAACCACTCAAGACCCTTCTGTTGCACAACATAGTGTTTTGAATTGCATTGATATTATAAGCATGGTGGAGCCAATTTGCGCTATGCATGCACAACACTACTCGGACCACACATTGTCATCCCGAAGGACTCCAACTAGAACGGGGAGGCATTCTAAATGCAAACCCAACTATGTGAAAACTACTAATAAAATATCTATGAAAAGGGTGATGTTTGAAGAGTTAGTCAAGTGTTTATATATTAACGTATGAATTTTTTTGCAAAAATTATTTCATATGCCCTTCTTAATACAAAGATTGGGGAACATGCAACATAATAACCCCTACCTGTGTGTGTGTGTGTGTGTGTATAGTGTCAATATCATTTAAAAAAGTCAAAAACTTTGCAATTTTTTGCTTTTTTGTATGTTTTTTGTCAAAAAAGACAACCGAAATAGAGCAATCCACAAAAATATAGTCAAGTGTGGTATTTAAGTGTCTTTTGTTAATTATTGGATTGAAATTCTATTTTTAGTTTGATATGTAATTTTCTTCTATTTTTTTGTTAAAAAAGTCAAAATTAATAAATAAATAGAAAACATACTAAGATTGAGCAACAGAAGTGATAAAAAGGTATGATGGTGATCAAAAAGATATGATGGATAAGCATGTCAAATCTTTTTCAATTCTAACGCGGTGAGATGGAAAGCCCAAATTAGGCCTATGGTGCCTGATTTTGCTTTCCAAAAGTAGGCAAACGAAATCCAAGTGGAGAAATTTTCAAACGAAAATTATGATTTATGACTCACTAGAACTAATTCGGAGGTATGAATGAAATTGATTTACGGGGGTCCATGTATGTATATACTAGGTAAGCCAAAAAATCTCATTCTCATTTGTCACCTTTGCGGAGAGCTCTTGGAGACTTCTTTCAACGTGCATTTACGAGCTTCCACCAGACTCTATAGTGCACAAACTCACATGGGACATGAGGGGTGGGTAAGTTCCTAATCTACTAATGAACTTGTTTTATCGTGGGATTGTCAAATCGATAATCTAAAAAAACCATGGGTCAATAGGGCATCTTCATGATAGAAGGATGTAAAAATGACCATAGCAACCCGTTTGGTGCACCAAAATGAACCAAATTTGAATGGGACCATGGAATAGATTTATAGAACACTCCCATAATCTCAAATAAGCATTTGATCAAGGTCTAGGGGGGTCTATAGATAATAATCTCAATTTTTGCAAAGTGTCAGAACTAGATTTTGACTTCACAAGGGGCTTCTACATGGAGTATATAGACAATGTACCTAGTTGGGTGCTTGAAAAAACATCAAGTGATGCCTATGGCATTAGAAAACATCTTGAAGGTGCACAAAGCATCAGTTTTTACCTACGGCCACAAATTGACTCCAAAGTGATCCAAATTCGATAGGGAGGAACAATGTGACCTATGGAACAAGCCCATGCACTGCAAAGTGAGAAGTCGCCCAATATCGAGAGTTGGAGAAAAAATTGTATAGATCCAGGAGCAAAGTGTGAGAATCTACCTCCAATCCTCAATTCAAGTTCAAAAGGGCTAAAGTTTATATACTAGACCTAGGCAGCATGTGTGTAACCTTGAATTTTAGTTTCGACAAAAAAAATCAAGCCTGGTTAATAATCACACTTAGTATGTTTAGGCCTAGAAATGTATCATTTTACCAAAACTCCTTTACATCATGCTTGTACATATTGTATTGACCACATTTATCAAGAAAAATTGCAAAAATCTATTTTCACTTGGTCTCTTTACAAAAAAATACACCAAGGTTTCAAACTTCCAAAATTTGAACTAGGGGGCACGTGGAAATTTCCAATTTTTACTAAAACCACATTCAAAGTTTCATTACATTATGGTTTACCACTGTATAATGTCAAACTTGCAAAAAAGTTGAAACAAGTGCCAAGAGATAATAATTGCGCTTATTATGTTCTGAGCAAGAATGAGTCCAATTTGACATTTTCTTGTCACCCACCGCTCGAGTATTGTGAGAAGGTGAGCAAAATATTTTGAGCGATTTGAAAAATTGAGGGAGTTCGAAAGCATAGAGAACCTCTTTCAAATGCAATCCTTGGTTCTAACTTTTTAACACAACACGTTGATACAAAATTGACATATATAATGTATCCAAAGATGAGACCATACATCTTTTAACCTTGAGGTATACAAGAATTTTACATTGCAAAATTTGCAAAAAGAGTACATTGCAAAATTTGCAAATTGAAACTCCTATGAAGAAAAGCTCCTCCTATGAAGAGTCACTCTCATTGTCAATAAATATATTGTGAATGTGAGGTTGCTCGAGAAGTTTCAATTCAAAGCAACTATCAGATGCCATTCGTCTCGCCTCCACTTCGACGTACATGGGCAATATACTTCACAAAAAAATTAAAAAATTATAAACTAGCCAATGAGTGTAATGAGATCCTTCACATACTTAGAGTTAAAAAATCGAGCGAGTTTGAAAGCATAGAGAACCTCTTTGAAATGCAATCCTTGATTCTAACTTTTTAACACAGCACATTGATACAAAACTGACATCTATACTGTATCCAATGATGAGACCATTAATCCTTTAACCTTGAGGGAGACAAGAATTTTTACAATTCACATTGCAAAATTTGCAAATTGAAACTTCTATGAAGAAAAGCTCCTCCTATGAAGAGCCACACTCATCACAACAAATATATTATGAATGTGAGGTTGTTGGAGAAGCTACAAGTCAAAGCGACTATCCGTTGCCATTTGTCTCACCTTGGCTTCGACATACACGAGCAATATAATTCACAAAAATTTTAAAACGTATAAACTAGCCAATGAGTGTAATGAGATCCTTCACAACCATCTATGCAATATTAAACTCAATACATACTTACAGATCATTAAACGCACAATGAAATAGAAAAACCAAAACACATATAGAGTATCCAAAGTTGTATTATAAGTCCAGCTATGGGATGGAGGCCTCACCAGTCATCAAAGAGTTCCCACCCTAGGCCTATCACCCTCATCCTCCAAATCAATAGGAGTTGAAGCCTCCTCCCTACTCTGCTTTTTGCTATGGAACCTAGAATTCAAAAAAAATATAATTATGCTATCATCAAAATCCAACACAGGTGTAGTCCTGCCTTTGACTAGGGCTTTGGATTATGCAACAGCACCCAAACTCTAAGCAGATGCCTCTACTACTGCATAACATCTCTACAATAGCACTAAAAAATGTAGCACTCTGCTGCAATGGATCCACGCTAAGGCACTTCAACGGCAGAAACGGATATTGAGGTATCTAGGATGTAGTGCTGCATGATAGAATCTGTAGGCCATGCATCGAGATATTACACGATGTAATCAAGAAGACCCACCAATATCTGAGAAAGAAGTGTTCAAAATTAGACCAAAAAATCATTGTAATCAACTATAAAATATAATGTGGATCATAAGTATGGGTGGTAATATAACCATGTGAGGATGGCATATCTTCCTTCATCTAACCGTTTGCAATAGTGTTTGCTACAGCTTCCTTCCCTTTTTGAGACAACCCTTCCCAATGAAAATACTTTGAAATTACAAAGTTTATACAGTTAAGGCAAAATACACAAATAATAATTTTCATCTCTACCTGAAGATGAATCTATTGGTCATATTGCCAATCGTGGTGTTGGTCCAGTACCTACAACACCTAATGAAGTTGGCAAAGAACAAGCTCCAATTGCATCAAAAGCTGTGTCTTTACGAGTATGGAATCTCTAAGGTCTCTGCAAGCTAGCACATGGCCTTTCTCCATGTCAATCCACCAAGAACAATCTTCAATCTCCCATGAATTCAAATACATGCATGAGTCGGGTATGTTCAATTGTGTCACTTTCTAGCAAGTAGTGGAATCAAAAGAAGAATCTTTTGAGACACCAAAAAGGCCAAGAATCTTGACAACAAATGTAATGCATACATTATTTGTGCACATATGTAGATAAAATAAATTACATTGCAGTATGATAACAAAAGTACATGTATGTCAATCTTTGTGCAACCATAGGCAAAGTGTCTATCTTTTTTAGGGCTTGTTTATCAACATCTTTTGTTCTCATTTCCAAAGACACCTCCAAAGGGAAAGAGATAAGGCCTGACTTCAAGTTTTATCTCCTCAAAGTAGAACATTAGGGTATAGTCAGGTGACACTACTACATCTCTATATGTGCCCAACATATCCATCACCAATTGTGATGCTCTATCAAAGACCCTAGCCAAGAGGCCCTCTCAATGAAGCCAGCTTGAGTCCACCAAAAAAAAAATTGAAGAACCATTCAATACTTGAATCAAAGCATTAAAAGTTAGTAGTACGAGAAGGCTTACATTCTATAAACATGGTCTCCTTTTTTGATGCCATACACAGCTTTAGTGAGATTCTATGCCTCTAAAAGAGAAAACCATAGCAATTTGTTTTGTGTTGGAGCATCCAAAATAACAATTAAGTTGATCTTCTCCAATGTTTCCCAACTTCCAGAGCCCCATTTCAATGACAAAACTTTTGCTAGCCAAATCAAAACCCAAGTGTGGGTCCAAAATGTTAAGGAGCTTACAACACTAAAAAAGAATGACCTTAAAAATATGCCATTTAAACCATACCCTTCACACAACAAACTTGCGAACAAGAAAGAATACCTTCCCAATCTTATCATCGTACTTTGTAGTGAGGTCGTGATATATTTTCTCCTACTCTTTCTTTAAATCCTCATCAAACAAACTCTCACAAGAGAGTTGATCCATACAATGTAAATAATATACAATCATTGCAAAATTGCATGGCATTTAACACGAAAGAGAAAGAAAGCAATCCACTTACATCATACACATGTTGTCCAAGATATTTACGTGTTAATGGTTACCATGGTTCCTACCCTTAGAATATTATTTTTTGACATCCATAATCAATTTCTAATCCTTCTCAGGTAGAACTTTTCGATAAATGTCAAGATCGGTAGCACAAATGTGAAATAAGTTCACAATCTCATCTCGAAGATGTGTAGTAACAAGAGAATGGGAATTCATACCAGTAACACCCAAAAAAAGAATTTAGAATTTGGAATTGACTTCAAAATAAAAATGAATTCCAGTTAATCCTAAAACTTGCAAAGAGCACTTACAAGCTCATTCTCTGAAGACTACTAAGCAAAGCAATCTCAAGAACTTTGGTGGGATCAATAACTGTACGAAGAACTCTACAATGCTTATCTTTTGATGTAGATAATTTTTCTTTTATGGCTTGATTCCATGCCACTGCTTTGTGGTTTCTCTCCCAAACAAAGAACATATGGCCCACAAAACCTGACAACTTTGGATTATTTTATAACTCCATCTCAAACTCTTCATTGACCTCTAGTACCCAAAGTGGGTCCCACTCCTTTGTCACCTCATCTACACTAGATCACATGTTCAATGCATAATAACAATAAAAATAAAATAGATTGAAAATTTAAATAGAGAAGCTTTTCTCACTTGTGACCATTCTTTCTCTTTCTAACATGTCCACAAGGAAACAATGAAAGACCCTTTTTCTTTCATGTATCCTTCTTTTGCAAAGGTTGACTTCAAACCACTTAAATAGTCTCTCAAGCCTCAAACTCAGGCATATGGATAGAGTTGACAAAGTGGACTCAAAGCAACTGAAGAGTATAGTAGAAACCAAAATAACTGCACCTTTATGAGTAACTGCATTGGATTCATCTTTTGGCCCACTGGCTGCAAAAATCTCATCTCTTGTCTCCCACGACACAATCTCCGAATTGCTTTCTTCAGCCACCAAAATGGGATCCACCTCATGTGAAGAGCCTCAGAGATGATTTGGTATGTGGAATCATATGTTCCAATTAGCAAGGAATCAAGCACCCTCCTACCAGAACGACCTCTAGATCTTGGACTGCCAAAAAGTTGTATACAAACAAATATGTCAACATAAGTCACATACGGCTCACATTTAATGACTCAATGGAATTAAAAAAAAATTGGTCAGGGTCTCCTTTATATAGAGAAAAAAATTTCAAATCATACTTGACAGTCCTCAGGACCCCTCATATGAGGATACATAGCAATACAAAATCCCATGACTGTTAAAAATCATATAATCAATTCAAATATTTCAAAACAAAACTTTCAACCTGCATCATGATAGAATCATGTTAGATTCTAACCTAGCTGTTGAATAAGTCTATACCTTGAATCAAAGCACACAAAACTTTTATGGCTTTAAAGTTCCAAAACTGAAGCACCAATAAATATGTAAAGCATCTTGAAGTGATCTACGACGGCGCAAATCATTCGGATAACATAATGTATAAGCCATAAACACTTCCGTGTTAGCTTATCTAAGGAAAAAATATATATGTAATGTTGTCCCAAGGGATCTGTGTCGGTGCAGATCCCTCAGACAACATTACATATATATTTAGGCATCAAAGGAAATCATATATAAAGGCCCAAATGCATGCTTCGATGCCATAAGGAAAATCTTTGACTTCAATTATGCTATCAATGGAGCTCATGAGATGCCATTATATCTCATGAATGGAGATCATTGTAGTTGTTCGAATGGATTTGTGCCAGCTATACAAAAGCCTAGGAGAGAATTCCAAATGATGCTCTCAAAGCTCCAAAATAGGCAGTCGTTCAAAACATTATGCAAGAGTTTGGCAATTAATGCACACCTCTTATATGTCCCTTGCTTCAAAAAACGCAAGCTTGCACATGCTTTTATGAGAGCATTTCAAACTCAACATTGATTTGACACAAAATTTATGGCAAAATCCATTCAAGCTCTCCACTTGAAACTATTTGAAGGGATTTGTGTCGATGCAGATCAGTTAAGGGTTGTTGACAAAGGGATTATATTGACTCTATGGCACACAAACTACATTATGAAGAAGATGAGCAAGCGTACCTTTCATGGGGACTGCGACCACAACGCAAAGGAGCAGGAGGACGACATGGGGACGATCTGGGTGTGAAGCAAGTGGAGATTTTTGGTGTAGGGTAGTCTACCATCTCACTCTCTTTCTTTTGTCTCAAACTAGCAATATTATGCTCTTTCTATCTTTACAAATTTGTTTACTATTCACATTGATTTTTCCAAAAAAATTGAAAGTCAAATGATAAGGTTTTACAAAAAAGGGATGATTAAAGGGACAAATCAATTTGAAAAATCTCATAAAGTAATTGAAAATTGCAACTTGACATGCGGATGCTTTGAGATATAAGGTAAAGTAAAATATCTTATACAAAAACTGCAACTTAAAAATTTGCCTTCCAGTCTATATTAAAGCTTGACTATGCCACATTGATGGGCCACAGTCTATGTTAAAACCTCACACAAGCAAAAGCTATGCTAGACTATCTCATGGTGTTCTTTCGTGTTGGTTTAATAAATTCATGTGTGGCTTATCAAAAGTTTGTTTCCACGATGATAATTTAAACATATTACTGTTTATGGTCCTTCCAAAACGCAAAAGCTTGTCATCATGTCAAATAAAAGGCATATTGAGCTTTTTATAGCTAATAGCAGAAGTCACTTTGCACTCGGGGCTGCAATGTTTACCCTACATACTTTCACATTTTATGGTGATCACGTGAAGTTTGAGGAGATCCCAATAAGCACAAGGGGAGAGGAGTATTTTCTTGATCATTAATACTCACAATTCTACAAAGTTTGTGTTACCAATCTTGGTGTTGGTACCTTTGTATCTCCTATCTGCTTAGATTCAAAACCGGATGAACCCTTAAAACCCATCACAAGTGCAATTGAAATGATCCAAGCATTGCCTAAATAGAGTCGCTTGTTTAAGTCACTAAGTCAAATGAGAGAGATTGTTAAAGTGAAGGAGCTATGCAAAAAAACTAGCTGATTATGCTAATTGTTCTATGGAGGAAATGGGTTTTAATAGTCCTGAAATAAATAGAATTCCCACAAGAGAGAAGAGCATTAGAAAAAAAAGACCGATCTTTGTTGATGCAAAAGTGCAACTTGATGAGGACAACCATAGGTCTGAATTTGTCACAAAAATTGTTGATGTTGGTAGTTCTCAATAGCAAAGAGATGAAGCTTGTGATGTAACCAATTCTTGGCCTCATATAAGAATAGCCAAGAGTATGTGGGAAGCTATCAAGACAAGCTCCTATTATAGAAATTGAGGAAGAGTGTTCAATACAACAAACAGTGGAGGAGAAAGGTAAGCCAAAAGCAACAGAGAATGCTAGCTTGGAAACTGCCACTGCACATAGCATAGTTGAGATGCTTAGAAATTTGCCACAAAAGAACTCTTTAAGAGCAAACTTTGAGCTGGTTCGCGAGATAAGAAAGATTGATGAGCTACCACAAAGATATGATGGAAACATCATGTTTGAGCTTCCATATGTAGACCCTACCAACAGGACAATAGGAGCAAATGACAAATTTGATGGACATGTTTGGAGAAATGCAGTAACAAGCAATATCGTTGGATTTGATGGGATTGTTAGATTCAAAAAATGTGTTGGACACTTGATGCGCCTAAACAATATGTATTCAGGAGTGCAAAGATCAAAAGAAATGAACGAAAAGGTTTGGACAGGGCGTTTGTCAAAAGTATGTCCCTCAAGATCCATGACAGGCAGCTATGGAAGCCTAAAATGCTTTTATTGTAATCTTCCCCAAACTTGACAGTGGAGGAGAAAGGTAAGCAAGCCAAAAGCAACAGAGAATGCTAGCTTGGAAACTGCCACTGCACATAGCATAGTTGAGATGCTTAGAAATCTCCCACAAAAGAACTCTTTAAGAGCAAACTTTGAGCTGGTTCGTGAGATAAGAAAGATGATGAGCTACCACAAAGATATGATGGAAACATCATGTTTGAGCTTCCATATGTAGACCCTACCAACAGGACAATAGGAGCAAATGACAAATTTGATGGACATGTTTGGAGAAATGCAGTAACAAGCAATATCGTTGGATTTGATGGGATTGTTAGATTCAAAAAATGTGTTGGACACTTGATGTGCCTAAACAATATATATTCAGGAGTGCAAAGATAAAAAGAAATGAACGAAAAGGTTTGGACAGGGCGTTTGTCAAAAGTATGTCCCTCAAGATCCATGACAGGCAGCTATGGAAGCCTAAAATGCTTTTATTGTAATGTTCCCCAAACTTGCATCTCTGGATGCCCTTGTAAGCTCATTCTTTGCTTGCCCTCACAGATCCCTGGTAAGAGAATAACGAGAGGAATTCTTCGCATGGGTTGTCACTTACACCCAGTTGTTGAGGGTGTTGCAAAACAAGAAATGGTGGATGTTAAAGTCAAAGTGAAGGACATGATATCTAAAGATTTTTTTGGTAGGCCAAGGTCTCTCCAACAAAAATTGGCAAAGGAAATAGTACTGCAATCAGCACTTTTTAAAGACCACTCTGCTAAGGCAATGCTTTCTGACAAGGGCTTAGGTGAGGTTATTGCTAAACTTGCACCTACACTTGACAAAAGAAGATTGTCACGATGGAGGAAAGAAGCACAAGAGGAGGTCAGCCAACCCACTACTAGCTATGATTCCATTTTTAGTTTGAAGAAGCGCTTGCTCTTTTACTCTTTTCAAAGCATGGCCTTTCCTGGTCAGCTAGAGTTCTCTGGCTTTGATAGATGTCACATTTTTAAAATGTCAACCCAAGGACCTGGCAATGGTGTTGATTTGATTAATAAAATGTGTCCTGGTGGTGAATTGGAAAGTTGTTGGGTTTTCTTTGATTTTGTTAAAAGAATGCAAGAATGGACAACTATGGCATGCCGTGTATATAACCCTTATGTTCAAGAAATGCAAACCATAGCTATTAGAGATTTTAAAGTGGAAGATACAGAAGCTCAAACTCTTTTTTGGCTGCTACTGAATCGAGTGATGGAGAAGGAGGGTTACAAAAGGCTGAATTCAAAGGCTTTATGGCTGATGAGGCTCAGGCAAATTGGCGAGCTGTGAGGACAGTTTTTAATGGGGGCCCTAATAATGTTATGGTTGGACAGGAAAGACCATGCTCATTTCATTGGGAACAAAGTATGCAACAACATGCAAGAAAATGTATCCTTCCCCACAATCAAGAAGGGTTTAAACAAAGGTGTAGAGCATGGAGGATTGCACCTTCTGAAGAGGCTGCCAAAACAGAATTGGACAATCTACGAATGTGGTTGAGAAAAGGATATTTATACAAGACTAAGATTTCAATTCTCGAGACATGTCTGGTGGCATGCCAGAGTTGCACATTGGGGTGAATACATGGTCAAGGTGAGTCATCGTTAAATATTTAGACTAGATCAAATAATTGTGAGTTTAAATGTTCTGAATTTATTTCAGGCTTTGGAGGGGACTGACAGGCAACTAGTACCACATGCAAACTTAGCGGAGTCCGTGCATGGGAGCTGGTTAGCTTCCAATGATGGTGTTAAATATATTTCTCTATACAGTGCTTGCTATGGTGATCTTTGTACTATTCTATTGCAGCAATCAAAATATGACTCTTTTCTTAAGGGTGGACACCTTGGATGTGACCTTGGAATTGAGAAAATTTAAAAAGAGACGAGTTTCATCTAGTGCAACCCTCCCAAGACCTACAGAAGTGGTGGACCTAACTAATCAGGCAGCAGCAATTGAGCTTAATGCTGCCAGTAGAAACTTTTTGGTAGATGGTGATTCAAGGATAGAGAGGCAACGACGACAAGGTAGACACAATAATACAATTAGAGAAAGAGATTCACGTCGGCTTGACTTTGAGTATGTTACACAACCTGCATGTCGCTCAACTCGACCTACCCATAGCTCAATTGGAATACAAAGCACTATTGAGGTGGATGTTCACCACACACGATGGGCTATTCAAAGGACAAATCCAGGGAGTGAAGTGCGATGCCAAGGGTACTTACGACATAAAAACAAAAAGTGCAATGAGCTAATTGATAAGAAGGGTAGAGGAGGATTATAAGGGGTGCTTGCCCCTTGTTTTGAGGGTCTCATTGAAATACCTTCAGGTTTAAGAAAACAACGTGTATGGTTTTGTGGCAACAACATTGATCATACATGGGAGCCAGCAGAAATTGTGAAGGAGAGACCAGCAAGCCGTCCTACTATATGGCCAATTGCAAAAGGAACATCCTTAAATTATACGGAAATAGAAGCATTGTGGGCTGCATGATTTAACTTGCAAAATATTGAAACTATATCACAACAAAATGCAAAATTCATGCACAATGCAGATGATGCTAGTGTGTGCCCTAAGCACCGTGATGGTAGGGTGGTGGTGGTCACTAGGGTCATAACAAAAGAGATGGAGGCAAGGATCAATAGAGCTGAGTTGATTTGCACAATTCATGGCCAACGTGTGGTGATTCAAAATGAGCATGTGGAATTTACTTTGACAACCAGTGCAAGCAAGAAAAATGAGGAGAGCTATTTGGTGGTAGTGTCCACTTTTCCTTCTTGCACTTGTGAGGATTTCCAAAAGCGTTTACGAGAGGGTAAAAAATATATGCTTTGCAAGTATCTTTATTTGTCTACACAAAAAAGCTTGGGTTAGATGTGTTTCATCAAAGGTTTGTTCATCAAGCAGCCTTGACTAAAAGAGAGCTCCATCAAGCACTTAGACTTTTGTCATAGATTTTAGATTACCTTGCATATTTCTGGAAATTTTGGAAAATGTTGTCTATGTATAGCTGCTCAATCAAACTACCATATGCGATTGTTATCAAACTACCATGTGCCATTGTTGTATTTGTATACATTACGTGATTGCTCATATACACATTTTTATATGTTCTGAGCCACTTCTGAGAAAATATTTTTAGCTTCTATATACAGTCTTAAAAACCTTGCAAATGGACTATAATGTCTCAAGGTGTTTTTTCCTACAGTTGTACTATATACAGTTTCCAAAACTTGCAATTGTCTGTTTACTTACAAGGTATTTTTTATAGCAATTGAATTATTTGTAAATGCACTTGTTTTGGTATACAGCCTTCAAAGTTTTTAGCCTAAAATGAGCATGTATCCTTGGCTATTATCATATACATTCCACAATTAGGCATTCAAAAAGGTAGAGAGCTAACTAAAGGTAGATCTTAACAAAGTGTGATTTCTTGTTTTTCTAGTGATACATTTACAATGCATAAAGATTCAATTTGCATATGGTCTTTTGATTCTTGGAAATGTTTCTCGAATAGAATAATCTATATCAAAGGTATTGATACTATGATGCTCATACATATTATAAAGGGAGTTCGCAACATGTAGCATTGATCTACCTTTGCTTAACAAGATTCTTTGTGATAAGATGCATAGCTATGTTTGATTTTTATCGAGTGTTTCTTAGTGAAATACATCAAGCATAATGTTTGTGTTTTTGGAAATTTTTTTTAATTATGTTACTTTTTTTTACCATCGCTCGTCTTGCTCGTAGGATTATGCTCGCAAAATGGTCATCCCCACCCACGTGTAAGGCCAAAGATTAATTTTGATGCCAAAATCAAGCCCTTGATAATAATTGTGATTATTATCTTAGTTTGAAATTTTTCTTTGTCTAAGGGTGGGTTTGTCCCACCTCTCCCATTTTTTCTTCATGTCAATGGATATTCTTGCTCCACTATCTAAGATGGCCATCACTTTGACATTCTTGTATTCTATCAATATGGTGATGTTCCCATCTTTTCCTTCGTAATATGTGCCCACCCAATCTTTTCTTTTGGCCTCCCAAAGTCAACTATTTTCTCGAGAGGGTTGAGATGGATTCATTATTGCCCATGCAGTTTCTATGAATTTCTTACACATTTTCTACTTTGTTTCTCAACTTTCACATATGGATAAATAATATCTGGTTGGGTTTAAGCTTAGCCTCATATGCCTTCAAGATAGCATCTAGTGGTTTGAAGACTTTTTCATTAGCACTAATCCTCTTGAGTTGATCAGAGAAACTTTGTCTGGCCCAACTACTGTAGCTTCCCTTTTCTTGTTTTTTTCTAGCTATTATTCAGTTTGTGAGAGCTCTACAGCCATGGTTGCCTCGTTTCTCTCCCATGTAACCTTCATTTTTCTTGCTTGGCTTTCCAATATTTGTGTCATGTCCTCATCAACTTGGCATCTACATTGGTGGGGTTTACCTATGTGGGTTTCTTCCCACTATTCTCGTTATTTTTGTCTTTACGAGCCTGATGTATCATTAATACGTTGACAAGAGAAATCTTCTCAAGTCTGATCTGTTGGACCTGAGTAGGATCCCTATTTTGTTTATCGATGTCTTTTTTGCTTTATCAAGATTCTTGAGCACTCAAAAATAGTGTGTGTTTTTCCACATTTCGGACAAAGGCCAAATAATCTAAATATCTCTCCTTTGTGTGAACAATCTCTAGCCCAATAATCACCTCCACATACAAAGCATGGTCCCACGATTTAAAATGGCTGCATTGGTGGCATTGGTTGTTCTTATCTAGATGGATATACCCTAGGTTTATAGTTTGGTTTGGCTATGAGCATCAAAGTGCTTTCATTTGGTGGATAGTGATCCCATGTCAGTTGTGGTACATGTGAGGGTTGTGGAAAGGTTTTGGTACTCTATCATGGAGAATATGGTGCTTCCTCATAGGAAAGGGTTGGTAAAAGGTTTTAGTATTCTGTCATGTGGAATATGGTGCTTCCTTATAGGAAAGGGGTTCTACAGAGGTTGCATATGTTCCTCAAGATCCTCATAATAGTTTGGACTAGGACTCTTGACTCTCTTGAGGTTCATTTGGTTGGGTGCATCTCACATCAACTCTATTATCATTAGGAAGAGATGGTTGCTATCCTAGCATAGGCTATGATCTTTTGACCCTTCATACAATGTTGTCTTGTCATGCAATGTTCTTCTATCCCATTGGGTACCTTGGTCGTGGAAGTTGATTCATGGGTGGGGGATTAGATGGTCCTTCTCTTAAAAAATTTCAATTGTAATGGCACTCATTGGTCTCATGATTGGTCCATTTTTGCTTTAACTTTTTGTCATATATCTACAAAACGATGTTATGCTTTATTTCTCATTTAGAAAATTCTTTAGCAAATTCAGCCATTAGATTTTCTATCGTAGAAAAATCATCTCAGTTTAAGGGCTGGAACCATGTCAAAGCAATTCCTTCCAACATTAGTCCAAATCCCTCATATTGTGTGTGAAAGTCATGCACCTATTCTGCCCTTAGAACTTGTTTAAAGAGGGATACATGGGCATGGGGATCCCCTGATCCACCATATTGTTTTCTTAGACATTTAGTGACTTACGATGATGGTCTCATTTTGTGAGGTTCACCCATCAATCTAACCATTTTAGGATCTCTCACTAAAGCATCTCTCCTAGTTTCTTGTGTTCTATGGGGAGATACTAGTGTAGTCCTCCCTATCACACGATCTTTTTCTCTACTCTCAATTTGTGGCCCTCTTAACCCCATTGGAGCTATATATCCTCTTGTATGGTTCATATGGTTTGTGTTTTTGACTCCGGTGTACATCTGTCATGAAAGTACATGACCCCATTGTTCTAGTTGGGTGATTCCCAAGAACATAAGTATGCTCCCTTGGCTCATTAGTCTCAGTTCTCCTCAAGGTTTGTCATGGAAGTACGTGACCCAATTGATCTTGTTGGGTGATTCTCAAGAACATAAGTATGCTCCCTTGGCTCATAGTCCTAGTTCTCCTCAAGGTTTGGATCTCTAGTCCTTGTGTATTAGTATTGGGTCTATGTGGATGGTTTACACCTTGCGCAACGTAGTAGAAAGAGACTAGAGCATTCATAAAGGTGTATTTTTCTAGTTGTATTTGGTCTACCATTTTATACTTCCATCCATACTTGTCTCCTAAGAAGATCTATACTCCATGGATGTCAAAATAAGTGAATGCATACAAGTTCTTATAGTCTAACAACTCCTTGGGATTGGGCTCTAAGCGCCTGTAGAATTGTTTTATGTTCCCCATTCACAAATCTATAGAGACCTATATAGATGTAGTCAATCTCCCCTCTCACTCCTTTGGTTCATCATCAACTTTTGCCTTAGCTCCCATCATGCACCACTTATCAACAATGTAGGGATAAACTATGTTCCGGTCAAATGGATAGCTAGATCCAAGAAGGATGCCACTGTGGAAAACATTAGTGTTCTTATTACAAAGATATCACCACTATTGTTTTTGAGGACGAAAACGCTTCTCCAAGGGGGGAGTAATGTCAGGCCTAAGGTAGGTACAAGTAGTAGGCCAAGGGCCGAGATGCTCATGCAGTTTAGGGGGCTATATTTGGCAATCCAAGGGCCTATATATAGCATGGTTGGGTGGAGAGTTGCATGCATCACTTCCCAGTCTCCTCATAGTAAGATACAGAGAGTCGATTTGTTATTGTTGGAATTAGGGTTGCAGAGAAACACACACAGCTTGGAGAAGACGAAGGAAGCTCAAGGCACACAATAGAGAGTGTGTTACTTAGTGTGCAATGGAAAGATAGATAGCCCTAGAGTGATGGGCGTATATACAATGCACGGGGGAAAAAACCTCCTAAAGAGGGAAAAAATGCCCCGGCGGTCCTAGTGTGTTCACACACATCACTACCACATGTATATGGTAACAAATCCCCCTTGGAGTGATGCGGTGAACGAGAGCTGGCACATGAGTAAAGGGAAGTGCCATGCCTTGGGGACAGGATCAATCCACAAAGGGGAGTAAGCCCAAAGCTTTGTGGAAAGCTTCAAGCTTCTCACGAGACAATGCCTTTGTGAAAAGATCTGCAAGGTTGTCCTGTGTTGGCACATAAGCCAAGCTGATCTCTCCTACTGAGAGCCTCTCCCTGACATAGTGGTAATGCACCTCAATGTGCTTTGTGCGAGCATGAAAAATTGGGTTCCTCGCAACTGCCAATGCGCTCTGACTGTCAATGTAGATAGTGTTGGCAGTGTCCTGTCCAACACCCAAATCAGCCATAAGGCGTCTGAGCCATACACACTCAACCGTAGCTGTGAAGACTGCCTTGTACTCAGCCTCACAACTCGAAGTGGCCACAGTAGGTTGCTTCTTGCTCAACCATGATATACATGAACTGCCAAGCATGAAACAAAAACCACTTGTGGACACTCACGTGTCAAAACAACCAGCCCAATCTGAGTCCGAAAAAGCATGTAAGTCTGGCGGCAATGATCCCCCCTTGGGATAAAACAAGCCAAGATGTAAAGTGCCACTAAGGTAGCGGAAAATCCTCTTGACAGCCTGCCAATGCTTAGACCCTGGGCTATGCATAAATCTGCTGACCTGTGAGACTGCAAACTGAATATCCAGCCTCGTGTTGCATACATAAATGAGGCAGCCAACAGCAGTTTGGTAAAGAGTGACATCAGCAGGATCGCCAGCATCATGTAGACTCAACTTCAAACCTGTTTCCATGGGAGTGGCAATAGGTTTGCAATCCTCAAGTCCAAACTTACATAGCAATGTCTCTATGTAACTTTTCTGACACAAGGCAATACCACCATCACACTGCTTAAATTGTATACCCAAGTAATGATGCAACAGCCCCAAATCTTTCATCTTGAAAGTAGCATTCAAATCAGCCTTAAATTCAGCAATATGTCTCTCATTTGGTCCAGTGATCAGAAAATCATCAACATAAAGAACCACGATGAGAAATACATCACCCTCACACTTTACATACAATGTGCTTTCTGTTGGACTGTTACGAAAGCCTTGTTTGACCAAATGAGTGTCATCTTTCTCATACCAAGCACGAGGAGATTGCTTCAACCCATACAAAGCCTTGTTACATTTGCACACTTTGTCCTCTTGTCCTTTTGCGACAAAACCGCGAGGCTGCGTTACATAAACTTCCTCAAATATGTCACCATTCAAGAAAGCAGTAGCAATGTCTGATTGATGTACATCCCAACCAAAATGAGCTGCCAATGCACATAGAAAACGCACAGTAGTCATACGACAAGTGGGAGCAAAAGTCTCTTCATAATCTATGCCTTTTTGTTGTGCATAACCCTTTGCAACAAGTCGAGCCTTATGGCGATCGATCTCACCATCCGGCTTGCGTTTCAACTTGTAAACCCACTTCGTACCAATGGCCTTTTTCCCGGAGGCAAATCACATGAAGTCCATGTGTCATTTTCTATAAGTGCATCATATTTTGATTGCATGGCAGCCATCCATTTTTCTGAATTTTGTGCTTCATCAAAATTCAGAGGCTCCTCAACATCATGTAAGCTAGACACAGCCAAAGCATAACAATCTGATGCATAAGATGCATGGCGAGAGCCTGAACGAGTACAACTAGGCAAAGGTGCATCCAATTTACTGTCACGCAAAGTGTGCACCAGCCATTTTGGCATACCTCTAGCCTGCTCATTTTCAACCCTTTCCTCATCAAGTACATCATGTACATTTGCATCAGTAATAGGCTGATCTAAAACATTTTCAGAAACCCCCATAGGCTGTACATTTGCCTCATTGGAACTTACATTCGTATTTCCACCACTGAAAAGAGGCAACAAAGTGTCATAAATGTCATGTGAGCTTACATTACTGTCTCTAGTACATGACAGCAAGGGCTGAACAGAATCTTCCACAAACACTATATCTCGAGAAACTAGAATACGTTTTGTTTGCGGATGATACAACCTGTAACCTTTGCTTTCAGCACTATAACCAACAAAAATACATTTGACAGCCTTATCATCCAATTTTTTGCGCTGCACTTGTGGCACCAAAGCATATGCCAAACAACCAAAAACACGCATGTGCTCAATAGAAGGCTTTCTATCATGCCATGCTTCATATGGAGTAATAGACTGCAAAGCTTTTGTAGGACACCTGTTAAGTACATAAGTGGCACCTCAAGCCAAAAAGAATGCGGCAAAGCTTGACTTTTGACCATACATCGTGCCATTTCCGTCAATGACCTGTTTTTCCTCTCAGCAACACCATTTTGTCGAGGTGTATAAGGCACTGTACATTGGTGTTTTATCCCACGACTAGCCAGAAATGCATTAAATTCATGAGACATATACTCCCCCCCTCGATCGGAACAGAGGGTGCCCATAGTACATTTTGAGACATTTTCAGCCATAGCCAGAAATTGTTTGAAGCACATAAAAACTTCGGACTTCTCTTTAAGTGAAAATACCCATGCATGCTTGGAGTAGTCATCAATGAAAGTCACGAAGTACAGGTAATTGCCCAAGGACGGAGTTTGCATGGGCCCACAAACATCACTATGCACAAGCTGCAACCTGCATGTGGCCCGAACTGAACCATCCTTTGGAAATTTAGAACGCTACATATTACCCAAAATACAGCCTTCACAAACATGTTTGACAGGTGCTTCAAGAGGCGGCAAAGAAGCAACCATATCAGATTTCTGCAAACACAACAAACTGACAAAATTCAGATGACCAAAACGTGCATGCCAAAGTTTTGCATCTGAAATAGCCCTTGAATCTGCAACAGCATTTGCAAAATTTTTTCCACACTCGTCATACAAAGTGAGCTTATACAGCCCACGGCACAAAAGCCCAGATGCAACAATTTCATCATCGAAACTGAGATCATGAATTGTACATCTGTCATCCACAAATTTGACTACAAGTCCAAGTCTAGCAAGTGCGGATATAGACAGAGATTCTTCTTGATCCCAGGTACATAAAGTGCATCAACAAGTGTGAAAGAACTGCCATTAGCAGCAGTGAGCATAATCTTTCCAACTCCCTGAACTTGATAAGAGGCGTTGTTGGCACAAGTGACTGAATTCCCATGGGGGACACACTCGAGAGAGGTAAACAATTCACAATGTGAGGTAATGTGCTTTGTAGCACCACTGTCGAAATACCACACATGTGATTCTGTAGCAACTGACAAGCATGCATCATGGACAGCAGGATTGTAAGTGCACTCTGCGCTAAAAGCCCATTCTGCATCAACATCAGCATCACAGTCTCCTTTCACAGAAGACTCAACAAAGGCTGCATTTGTAGTGGAACCGGCATTTGCAGTGGAACCACCCTCTTTCTTCTTAGCCTCTTTGGCCTTCAACTTAGGACACGACTTGATCAAGTGATCATTGGCTTTACAATAATGGCAACGCATCTTCCTTTTGCCCTTATCACCAGAATTGCCCGACGAAGTACTGCCAACAGAAGCATTAGGAACAGAATTTTTGCCACTCGCAGCAGAACCATAAGAAGTGGCTGCATTACTGTTACCACCCTTTCTTTGAGAAGCAATAAAAGCCTGTTCAACTGCACGCTGCCTAGTCCTGTTTTTTCTAGAAAGTGACTCTTACAACAGCAATGTGCATAATGCATCAAACTTGACAACTTCAGGATTCCTTGGGTCATCAGTCTCCAAGTACTAGCAAAAGTCTGGTAGGAATCTGGTAAGGCATCAAGAACAGTCTACACAAGGGAACTGTCTGAAATGACTTCACCTGCAAAAATAAGATGCTCATTGATATCCTTGACACTAGCAAGGAAAGTGTCCATATCATCTTCCTCATGCATAATCTTCAACTCCAGCTCTTTACGTAGCAAAGCAATTTTAGCCTCATTGCGGCTTTCATAAAGACCTGCTAGAATATCCCAAGCCTGTTTTGCAGATTTTGTTGAACGGATGTGAGGAACAATGGTGCGCTTCACAGACAACGTAATCAATACATGAGCCTGTGCATCCTTAACATCCCAACGAGCTTGTTCTGCAGTAGGCAAAACAACTCTAACAGCTGCAATCCTTGCAGCAAGACCTGCAACATGCTCAACATCGCCTACATCCTCAGAACCAGGACGTACATCAACACCCTGCACAATGTTCCAGACACCCTTTGACACAAGAACCTGTTGCATCATATAAGCCCACATAGGGTAGTTGTCCCCATCCAACCTGTCCTCAGCAGCAAACATCTTGAACACATCTGTGTTGTTGTTGATAGCCATGGTAAATGCTGCCCCTGATGTGAAAACTGCCCAAAAATAGGAGAAATGGAGCGGGAACAACCTATGCTATATAGCACAAACCGTAGAAGACTATAAGGCACCTGTTATGCAGAAAACAGCACTGACAGAAATTCTGCACAAAATGACGAAAAAGCCTTTGCAGTACTGCCTGTAGTGGAAACGAAGGCCGAAATGAGCCCAAATCACATGAGCAGACCGAGCTCCTCGAGCACTCCCAAAATTTTTGTTGACCTGCGAACGCTCGCCAAAGCTCACTGAAATCAGAGAAAGTGAGCAGGCGTGTGCTGGAGCAGCTGGTGACTAAGCCCGGGAGGACGTGACCTGCTCTGATACCAATTGTTGGAATTAGGGTTGCAGAGAAACACACATAGCTTGGAGAAGACGAAGGAAGCTCAAGGCACACAATAGAGAGTGTGTTACTTAGTGTGCAATGGAAATATAGATAGCCCTAGAGTGATGGGCGTATATACAATGCACGGGGGAAAAAAACCTCCTAAAGAGGGAAAAAATGCCCCGGCGGTCCTAGTGTGTTCACACACATCACTACCACATGTATATGGTAACAGTTATCTGTAGCAGTGATGTTGTCTTCAATGAGACTAAGATGCATAGACAACTAGTAAAAGAGGTTGAATTACGAAAGGTCACATTCTCCAATGTATCACCTCCTATGGAGACAACTTAAGAGCCAGTTTTCCCATAAATGAATGCACCAGATGATCAAGCTACTCGGTAGGCTGGTACTAGTGAGCCAAGGAATCTCATAGAGCCTCACATTTGCCAGAGCAATTTGTTCCTGGAGTGGATTTTGTGTTGTTGACAAATAGTGGTGGGCCTTCTTGTTACAAAGAGGCCATGCTAGCCAAGGATAAGACTCAATGGGAACGTGCAATGAAAAGTGAGTTGTCTAGCATCGAAAAGAATAGAGCTGGGATTTAATTCCATTGCCAAAAGGTAAGAAAGCATTGCCTTGTAAATGGGTCTACAAATGGAAGTTTTCATCCAATGAAATACAAAGCTCGATTAGCACTTAAGGGATTCAAGCAAGAGTATGGCATAGAGTTTGAGGAAATATTTTCTCCATTAAACAATATGGTGACACTAAGATTGTTGCTTGGATTAGAACTTGGAGCTAGTTCAAATAAATATAATAACAGATTTCTTACACAGTGATCTTGATGAGGAGATTTATATGCAGCAGCTTGAAGGTGTTGGGGTAAAGGCCCTATGGGCGCCCGAAACCCCCGACCCTCACTAACTCATTAACCCTTCTATATTCTTCCTATATGCACAATAAAGGATACACATTGCGCTACTCCTTCTAGCAATGTGTTTTCCCCACCTCTTGTGTTTCTATACTCTTCTCCTCCCCCTTCCCGCTTCACACATGCATATGAGCACGAGCTTAGCTTCCCCCACAACTAGTATTAGAGCCACTCTAACCTTGGCCCCTCTCATCCCCACCCCGCGTGTGCAGGTCTCCCAAGATGGAGATGGAATCTTGAAGGAATCGGAGTAGCTCAGATCAATAGGAGATTCAACAGGCATCTGAGAATCTCATAGCAAATAGGCATAGATATAAAATAGAGAATCGAGATCTGCATGTGAATAGGCAGCGAGCAAGTAGAGCTCATAGTCACAATCGGGCAATTGAAGTCGGGCAGCAGTCTAAGGAGAGTTGAGCAGCAAGCAGGTGAATCGACTATGGGAAAGAATGTTGAGCAAGATAGTGGGATAGCAGAGGAGTCAAAGGTTGTGTGTGGTTGTATGTACACACACCACACAAACATTGCAACAAATTGGATCTGCATGAGAACTGGGGTTGCACAAAGGATTCTACAGCTCGGAATTGACACTTATAGAGAATTGAGGAGCGCTTGCCCTTTGCTTCAAGTGTTGTGTGGTGGTGCACACACACACACACACATTGCAATCAAGCCGGTGAATTAAAGGCAAGGGAAATTGGCACAAGCGAGTGGATTAGCAGATTTCAAAGCTCTCTTGAGTGCAGAATCAGACTATGTTGCCAGTTTTCTTTTGTTTTTTTGGTGAACATTAAAGCTCCAAAACAAGAGTGTGTGCATAGACAATGCTCACCCCATCAATCTCAAAATTATCACACACACACACACACACACACACACACACACACACACACACACACACACACACACACACACAGAGAGAGTAAAGTCGCATAGCTAAAATCGTCATGCTCAATATTGCCTTCATCGACATAGATGCGGAATGTACTACTGCTACACTAGGATGTGCGGCGTCCCTGCAAAATAGCAAAAACAACATATTGCAAACCATAAAACACACTAATCTGCATACCTAGAAAATATCGTGAGCACAGAATAGAAGTTGTACGCCAACAGAGAGATATAGAGCATGTGAGAGAGCAGAAGAGCATGTGCAGATGTTCCTCCTAGAGCAAAGTGCCACACTGGCACGGCAAGAGAGAAGAGAGGAGAGGAGAGAAGAAGCACACAAGCACTGGGTGCAATCTCCCCCCGTGCAAGAGTGAGCATTTCCCTCTTGCACGTATTTTATTTATAGATTTTTCAATGCTCAAAATGAATACACATTGGCCGGCCTGCACAAATGAACATAGCTTATAATGAGCACTTGAGTAATAAATGTACATATCCCTTATCCATAACATACTCCAAGGTTAAAAAAGCAACTGCCCTCAGCTGCGAGGTACATAAGTGGTGGAGTCGCGTGCGAGGTACAAGACGTTGAGCACATGCCTGCATAGCACAATGAGTAACTAAAAACCAAAAGAGTAAGAATGATTAGTAGGAAGCAATTTACAAGTGCAAAAATGTGTAACACGTGTATGGTGTGATGGGAGTGCATAAAATGAAGTAATTGTGCATAGATGCGGAGTGCAACCTTGCTTAGAATTTTTGTTCCAAATAGGCCTCCATCTGTCCAACTTTCCATACCAATTCATCATATCCTTTCATAGCAATCCATAACAAATGTGGTGGGTTAGTTCCACATAAAATGTAACCACGGAGAATCATGCCTTACTAGGTGTAGGCGCTCTAGTACAGATGTATCAATATCCATAAATTTCCATAACATTATTGCAAAGCGGAGAGTCCTGCCTAACAAGGCGTAGGCACTCTAATACACGTGTGATTAACCACCATAAATTTTAGTAACTATGGAGCGAAAAGTCCTGCCTCACAAGGCATAGGCACTCTAATACATGTGTGATTAACCATAAGTTTCCATAACTGTGGAGCGGAGAGTCCTGCCCTCTTTAGGCATAGGAGCTATAACATGTGTAGAAAGAGTGCCATTCCAATTGAGTTCAACCCATAAGATCCTTGCCAGAAAAAAAAGTACATTGTCTCAACTAGTGTTCTGGGTAATGTGACCAAGGGTTTGTGTGAGATGAGGGTGTGATCGGTGAGGTGGACTATATATGTGAGTAAGATTTAAACCACTGATTGTTCTCACAAGAAAATTAGAAGCAAATAGATTGCACATTTAGAACGTACAGTCTTGGCACCTAGACTCGAAAATTGCAAAGTCAAAAAATAAATTAAGGTGGAACACAAAAAAAAGAGCCATAACCTTGTTGAAACTGTTGTAAATTGCAGAAAACCTCTTAGCGAAAAGTGAGGTTTCCTTTATCCTTGATCCCGCATGGAGCGGCTGCACTTGACTCTTGAGTATGACAAGCAGGGAGGGGATCTTACCAGGTGGCCACATCCCGATCATTAATGAAGCTTCCATACATGTTGTTGCAGAGTCCAAAAGCACGGTTACCTCCAAGGTTGCCACCATTAAAAAATTCTAAGAGGCAAAAAACAGAAGAAAGAAAGACAAATTGGACGCTGCATGGTAGGCATGGAGTGGGTATTGTCAGCTACTACATGCAAAAGCAAGGGTTTTGGTGGGCGGTACTGAGAGTTGTTGGGAGGGGTGGTTGTGAGCTAGAGACAAGCGTGTTGACACGAGTTTGGCCGTTGAAAAGTAGCGAGAGAGAGCAAGAAAATTTGTGCATACAGGCAGTTGGTGTGCACGTGTACTGCAACAACAAGGGGCACACAGAGAGAGAGAGAGAGAGAGAGAGAGAGAGAGAGAGAGAGAGAGAGAGAGAGAGAGAGAGAGAGAATGATTTATGTTGGCCATAGTGTTTATTTGTATAGCTGCTTGTTGATGAGGGGGAGAGAGAGAAAGAGAGATCGCTTAGTTGTAAACTGCAGAGAACTACATGCCGACTAGTAGTTCCACACTGGCGCCACCATGCTAGAGAGAGAGAGAGAGAGATGGAGTCGAACTACAGGGGGAGATTCAGACGGCCTCTTGTGTGTGTTGTTCAAAAACAATGTAGTTGGTGAGTGTAGGCGCCCCCAGCTACGAGAGAAAAAGACATGGGAAGAGGGCGCATGCGATTTCTTGCCATGTCATGGCCATGAACAACTAAGAGTAGGATGTTGGAGAACCTAAATTGGCGTGTGTGAGAGGGTAAGAAGTAATTGGTGATCATGATGGTTGGCGCTTGGGGTGGTTGAAGAGGGGGGAGAGAGAGAGAGAGAGAGAGAGAGAGAGAGAGAGAGAGAGAGAGAGAGAGAGAGAGAGAGAGAGAGGCGGTTGAACTGTGGTCGGCATGAGAGAAAGAGCGAGAGGAAGGCGATCGTTGCATGGCTGCTTGGATTCAGCGATCTTCCTAAAGCCCAATGTGGTCGCCCAGGTAAGTGGGCGTACGAGCGAAAGTGCGCACGAGAGAGAGTGCGAGAAGAAGAGCACGACGATATGGTGAACTCGCTCTACTGTAATGTGTAGAGCATAGTGAGTTCTTATTAGGTTTTTACAAAAGAATATGTGTACATACCTGGCGGCCCGCCCACTTACCTGGGCGACCACATTGGGCTTTATACCCCAACAACCTCCCACTTAAAGTCCAATGTGGTACTTTAAGTGTGAGAGAAGCTACTATACAAGCTAATATACAAGAGATGTAGAGAAGTGATGTACTACCCTACACCTAACTGCTTGCAAAAATGCGCAAAGCTCTCTGAGGGAAGTCCTTTTGTAAGTAGATCAGCAGGATTTTCTGTGGTGTGAACTTTGACAAGCTGAAGTTGCTTATCCTCGAGCATTTCCCTGATGAAATGATACTTCACATCCACATGCTTTGTCTTTGAGTGATAAACTGGATTGCGAGCCAATTGTATAGCACTTTGACTATCACAATATAACACAGGCATCTCTTCTTTGATTCCCAAATCTGTTACTAGTCGATTAAGCCAAATTGATTCTTTGCATGCCTCTGATGCTGCAACATATTCAGCCTCTGTAGTAGACTGAGTAACACAATCTTGTAATCTAGAACGCCATGATACTGCTCCACCAGCCAATGTAAAGACATACCCTGACGTAGACCTTCGGTTGTCTAAGTCACCTGCATAATCTGAGTCTGTAAAACCCTTTACACTTAGCTCCTGACTCCCATAGCATATACGCATACTCTTTGTAGCTTTCAGGTATCTCAATATTCCTTTCACTGCCTCCCAATGTTTCTTGCCTGGGTTTGACATGTATCGACTTACTACTCCCACTGCAAATGCAATGTCTGGGCGAGTAGCAATCATTGCATACATCAAACTACCCACTGCAGACGCATATGGAATCTTATCCATTTCAGCCTGTTCTTCCTCAGACACAGGACAATCTTGTTTGCTAAGTTTCACATATGGTGGCAATGGAACACTCAGTGCCTTTCCCTTCTCCATATTGAAACGTTGCAAAACCTTGTCAATATACTCTGTTTGAGATAACCAAATCAACTTCTTTGATCTGTCTCTCTCAATGCGCATACCAAGTATATGACTTGCCTCACCCATGTCTTTCATGTCAAACGATTTTGCCATCTTTGACTTCAAAGCTGAAATTTCTTCCAAGTGCTTGCCAGCAATCAACATGTCATCCACATACAAAATAAGGATCAGCCAACTACCATCCTTAGCCTTCTTTGTATATAGACAGTGATCGAACTCACTACGTTTGTAGCCTTGAGAAAGCATAAACTTGTGGAATTTATGGTACCATGCCCTCGGTGATTGTTTTAAGCCATAAAGACTCTTTAACAACTGGCATACCCAATCTTCCTTGCCTTTCTCAACAAACCCTTCTGGCTGCTGCATGTAAATTTCCACATCTAAATCACCATGCAAGAACGCTGTCTTGACATCCATTTGGTGCAACACCAAATCTAATATGGCAACCAATGCAAGAAAGCATCTCAATGTAGTCATCTTGACCACCGGAGAGAAGACTTCATCAAAGTCAATGCCTTGTTCTTGCTTAAAGCCCTTGGCAACAAGCCTTGCTTTGTACTTTGGCTGACTATCATGAGCGGTGATCTTTTATCTGTAAACCCATTTACAAGGTAGAGCCTTTTTGCCCTGTGGTAATTTAACTAGCTTCCATGTCTTGTTTTTATGCAGAGCTGTCATCTCTGACTGCATGGCCAATTGCCAATTCCCGGAGTCCTTCATTTGCATTGCTTCCTTGTAACATGAAGGCTCATTGCAATCAGTCAACATGACATAGTTCATAGATGGAACAAACCTATCAGGAGGTCGCGTGACACGTCCAGATCTACACACAATAGGTGCTCAGGCTCAGCCACAACCTGTGGTTCCACTCTATCCTGTCCTTGCTCCTCTTGAGCCCTGACATTTTGTCTTGCACGTGCAGGTCCATCTTCTTGGAAGACAACTCTTCTAATCTCCTCAACCCTCTCTGGTTTAGAATGATATTTGGATTCATTAAAGTGAAAATCATTGCTGCGGACAACCTTTCTGGATTCGGGATCCCAAAGTCTGTACCCCATCTCACCAGAATTACCATAGCCTAGAAAGATGCACTTTCTACTCTTTGGCTCAAGTTTGTTCCTAAATTCCTTTGGAACATGAGTATATGCCTCACAGCCAAAGACTCTGAGATGCTTGTATGAGGGCATTTTGCCTGACCATACCATCTCTGGCACTGAATCCTTCTGCAAAACCTTGCTAGGAGATCTATTTACAAGATGAACAGCTGTTGATACAGCTTCAGCCCAAAACCCATTTGGCAGCTGTGCATTAGACAACATACTTCTGACCTTCTCTTGTATGGTCCTATTCATCCTCTCAGCAACACCATTTTGAGGAGGATTGTAAGGAGCAGTAAGTTCACGTTTTATACCTTTTGACTCACAAAAGTCCTGAAAGGCCTTTGAAACATACTCTCCACCATTGTCAGTGCGTAAGCATTTAAGCTTCTTGCCACTCTGATTCTCCACAAGTGTCACAAACGTTTTGAAAACACTAAACGCTTCATCCTTGTGCTTGAGAAAGTAAACCCATACTTTCCTCGAGTAATCATCTATAAATGTCATAAAGTAAGAAGCTCCCCCTAGAGATAGGTTAGGCATAGGTCCACACAAATCACTATGAACAAGTGCCAACTGTGTATCTCTTCTACTGCTTCTATGCTTATGTGGCTGCTGTGTTTGCTTACCATACAGACAATGTTCACAGAATTCAAAATCATTAAATGAAAAGCCAAGCAAATAACCAGAACGAGACAAGATTTCCATTCCCTTCTTGGACATATGTCCTAACCGGCTATGCCACAAAGAAACGTTCGGCTGCTCGGTTACATTGATTACATTTTTAGAGACATTTGATACATAAATCATGTAAAGTCCTCCAGAATTTACTCCATGTGCTACTGTCATAGAACCCTTGGATATCTTCCACATGTTCTTTCCAAAAGTGGTGACGTAGCCAGCATCATCAAGTAAACCTGTGCTGATCAAGCTCTTTGTAATTGCGGGAACATGTCTCACATTCTTCAGCGTGAAAGAAGAGCCATTCTGAAACTTCAATTGTACATCTCCAACACTTAAGATCTCACATGTTTGCCCATTGCCTAGCTGAACATGATCTTTAGTGGTCACATAAGAGGTAAACCACTCCTTGTTTGGAGACACATGAAGTGATGCCCCTGAGTCTATAATCCAGTCACTCAGTGCATTTCCATCAGATGCTGTAAGAAGAGCTGAGTCCATTGCATTCTTCAAGAAGTAGATGTCTCCTGACACTAGACTGTCATCCTCTGCAACAGTGTTTTCACATTTATTTCTTGAATCTTCACTGAGGACTTGTTCTTCTCACCATGGTCTTCAGCTTTCTCTTTGCCTTTTTCTGCTTTCCATTCTCTGCAGTCTCTTTTCATGTGACCCTTCTTGCCACAATGGTAGCATTCTATGTCACTCTTGCCTTTAGCACTGCGGGACTTGCTACGAGACTGATTTCTCTTTCCACCTTTGTACTTTTCTTTGGTCCTTCCCCTGACAACTAAGGCTGTTCCTTTGCCTTTGTCCATTGTCTTTCTATTGGTTTCTTCAGTAAGCAGACTTCCTTCTACACCTGCTATGTTCAAACCATCTGGAGGTGCAGAATTACTCAAAGCTGTGCGAAAAGTGTCCCAACTTTCTGGCAATGTGATCAACAGGAACATAGCTCTAACAGGTTCATCAAACTTGACACCTTGAGCTGACAACTGAGTATAGATTGTGTTGAATTCATTCAGATGATTGGACATAGGTGTCCCTTCTTTCATCTTCAAGTCAACAAGCTTCTTAAGCCAGTATACCTGTGAAGCTGCACTCTGCTTCTCATAAAGATCACTCAGCTTTAACCATGCTTGATAAGCCGACATCTCGTCTGCTACATTGAAGTAAACGCTTTCTGCCAAAGTCATCATAATGGTAGAAAGTGCCAATTCATCCATTTCGCTCCATTTATCTTCATCCATATCTTCTGATTTTATCCCCTTGAGCTTTATAGGTTTTATCTGCTTCTTTTGTACCAACACGTGCCAAATCTTCTTCTTCCACAATGGGAAATTGGTTCCATCCAGCTTCTTGATATTGTAAAGAGCAGTGTCCTGTGATCCAGCCATAGCTACGCTTCACAGTAGTTTACTTTCCTGGGAAAAATTCGGCAGAGTTTCCCCTGTAAACTGACCTCTGAACCAATATCAACCTGTCAAATGAACCAAGAAAGCTTCAGATTCTGCAGAAATTTTGGCAGAGTCTCCTTTGTAAAATGGCTCTGGTGTACTAAAAAAACAGACCAAAAAACAGCTCAAAAAACCATTGTCTCTCTAACACTGTAAGCTGTGGGTAAACCTGTCCTGCACCTGTACTGTCTCTGACTGTCCTGTCACTGTCCTGTAAGCATAGACTGTGACAATGCCTCAACGGCAGTAAAGCAAAGATGCAATCCCAACTGTCTAACTCACAGTCAATACATCCTAGCTGCCTATCTAAGGGTGCTCGAGGGATCGCTCCAAGACCTGTATCACCGAAAGGATCTCAACATTCGAGAATCCCCCAGCTCAATAAAACCTCACTCGACCCTCAACAAAGGCTGCAATAAATTTGATAGTACATAGACTTCCCACAAAGTCATACATCCACAAATTTCCCACTATATGTTGTAACCGCTGCGGCGGTTGTTTGCTGCGTGACTCATAGCCAACAAACCCTCAACAGACATACATCATCTCTGACAATACATCCCATGTGGAAGTACCTGCAATGTCAGGATGAAATCTGGAATATCAAGCAGCAAACACAAGCTACCTGATGAACTAGTGGATGTCGCCTACAGTCTGTGTGTAGATACGCCCGTGTCGTATGTGACACGCCTCCAAGAACTGTGAGCCATCCTTCGATGTGTAGACAGTCACAAATCAACACTCTGGGAGTGTCGATATCCTCAGCACCTGCAGTCGTAGGCCAAAAAACCCAAAATTTGAAGAGTCAGATCTGCACCCGTCGAGACCACGTAGTCGAAAATGGCCTGCGCAGACCTTTGTCGAAGCCGAACGGTGGCCGAGATGACCTCAGAATGAAATTCTGACTACACCAAGCCCTTCGGGTTCTCCCACGAGATTTGGGGCCGTGTCTTCGCCTGTCTAATTTCACTCCAATCTGAGTTGGTGACTCTAGCCTCGTGCAGTGCTGCCCCAAGCCTCGATCTGAGCTCTGATACCAGTTGAAGGAGTACGAGCGGAAGTGCGACACGAGAGAGAGTGCGAGAAGAAGAGCACGATGATATGGTGAACTCGCTCTACCGTAATGTGTATAGCATAGTGAGTTCTTATTAGGTTTTTACAAAAGAATATGTGTACATACCTGGCGGCCCGCCCACTTACCTGGGCGACCACATTGGGCTTTATACCCCAACACTTCCATGGCTGTGATCATTCGTCAGCAGTGTAGTGCAGACTCACGATATTACTGAGTGTGCTTTGATTAAAACAAGTGATTACTATGCTTATCAGTGACTTGAAATAAAAAGACAGTCTGAATGTCGTTCTCACTAGTTGAAGTGCGATGGGTTCTCTTCATCTTCATTATATTAGGGTCTGTTAAAATTGCTTTGACGTTTACTTCTGAGTCGATTCCCTCTCAAATAATTTTTTTTGCTAGATCATGAGATCCTTTAGTTTTTCTACATTTTGTACGATATCTCCTTGTTACTGGAAATGTATTTGAGGATTATTCATTTAGCATGATTCCCTTACTCTATATTTACGAATCTCGTCTTCTAATCTCTTCGTCTAGCCGCTTGCACCTATAATTACTATGTCTCTATATAGGTGAAATTGTAATAGGCATGCAATCTTCCCTACATATAATATGATTATCTCTCTTATTTATGCATATTTATATCACCAACTAGCCTTTTCTATAGCCATATGCAACAAAAATCCTCATTTCCTCATGCATAATTAGCTTCATATGCTTAATATAATCAGTGAATAGATTTGGTTTTTTTTCTTTAATTCACTAGCTCATAAAAATTTGCAATTCTAAAAGAATCCAAACAAACTTGAAATTTCATGAGATTAATGATAATCTTCCGCCACTGCTACAGTAGGATGCACGGCATCCTTGCAAAATAGCAAAAAGAACATACTGCAATCCATAAAACAGACTAATCTTCATACATGGCGAATACCATGAGCACAAAATAGAAGTTGTACGCCAACAAAGAGATATAGAGCGCGTGAGAGAGTAGAAGAGCACTTGCAGATGCGCCTCCTAGAGCGGAGTGCCACATCAGCACGGCAAGAGAGAAGAGAGGAGAGGAGAGAAGAAACACGCAAGCACTGGGTACAATCTCCCTCAGTGCAAGAGTGAGCATTTCCCTCTTGCACATAATTTATTTATAGATTTTTCAATGCTAAAAATGAGTACACATTGGCTGGTGGGCACAAATGATGATAGCTCATAATGAGCACTTGAGTATTAAATGTACATATCCCTTATCATAACATGTACTATTGAAGTACTGTAGTGGGCTAAAATAAGACCATTTTGAGCGTGGTTTCTTGGCATCCGAACATTGACATACACATCATACACTTGAGTAATAAATGTACATATCCCTTATCCATAACATGTACTACTGAAGTACTATAGTGGGCCAAAATAGGACCATTTTGAGTGTGGTTTCTTGGCATCCGAACATTGACATACACATCATACACGTCTGAGAGACAAATTGGTCTTAGTGGAGAGTGAGAGATAGATGATATCCCTCTTCAGTTTTACCGATTAGCAACATTGGTGACACATTCTCGGCATTCCCACGGATGACATCTCGCCATTGACACCCTTCTGGTGGACGAACAATTTCCCTTAGACGATTGCATCATCAACATGCTCGGGTGAGGTGCCTCTTCCATAGAGGAGTGACACTTGACATCAGCATTAGCATCAATGACATTGGCTAGTGTGACTTTCATATGCACACACTACATTTTTGGCTTCGAGCATCAATGTTTTTGACACTTCTGTCTGGCAAGGTAAGTCGGCACTAGATTTTAGCCTACATCAACATCCATGTTTTCTCACAACAGGTTTATAGGGGGCTTTTGAGCCTGCATGCACCTATATCTCCAGGTTTTCAGGCGCACACAAGTACAATGCCTTCACATGCATTCTTGACAGCAGTTTTTCTACAAGCTGCTATGCATTGAGAGATGCATATTTTCTTGAGCACACATAGTGATATTGAGCTCTTTTGAGAGAAAATATCGCAACATGGATTTCGCATACAGTTTGCATCAATCTCTAGCACAAGTTGATGCATGATTTCATACTCATGTATGTTGAGTTGCAAATAATGCCCACTCTACACCGTGTGGAGCCATTTTTTGGCATTATTTGGCAGTTTTTGAGACTCGGATTAGAAGAGCCCTTTTTGAAACTATGGCTAGTCTTTGTGTCTTCTTAGCCTTTTGGAGGGTCCTACATGAGGTTTTATTAATATGGGGTATTCTTGAATGTTTAGATACCTTCGGTAATATAGGTTGTTGGAGTTCCCTATTACACTACTTTCACCATAGTTTATACATCTAATTGGATATTTTGCTTGACGTCGTGTATGGCAATCATTTGTCAATGGAAGTTGACATTTTATGCCCAAATTTACTCTTTTGAGTTGATTTAATGTGTTTTATGTGTCATTTGGGTTGAGTTTTCACTCCCTCAACAAAGGAGACTTTACCCAAAAAAAATGTGAGTTTGTCTATGCATTTTATGTGAGTCTGTCTATGCATTTTATGAGTCTTTGAGTGTTGTTTTCTGGATTGATATTTTTGCCCGTCACAAAGGAGGTTCTGTCAAATCTCGCTAGATTTTCTCACCATAAATTTTGGCATTCTTGTTATAATGCTCACATCTTGCAAAAATGACATCTTTTACTAAGAAGGACATTTAAAATATCATAAAGTTCAACAACATGAATTTCTCTATGTGGAAACAGCAAATCCAGGATTTGCTGACCCAAAAAGGACAATTAGAGCTGATCTTTGACAGTGCAGAGGGAGATACAGAAGCGCAATGGAAGATAATAGATGCAAAAGCCATGTCCACTATTCACTTACGCTTAGCCGAGTCTATGTATTTCACCATAGTGGCTAAAGCTACTGCTAAATCCTTGTGGGATAAGCTATGCAACACATACGAGAGAAAAAGTGCAAGTAACGAAGTGTATTTCATGAAGAAGTAACAAAGTGTACTTGATGAAGAAGCTTTTCAAGCTTTGCATGAAGAAGGTGAAACAATTCTCGAGCACTTGAATGCGTTCAATGTACTTTTCAGTCAATTGACATAACAAGGATTGAAATTTGATGACGAAGTGCGGTCCATCTTCTTATTGTGCTTTTTATCCTCTTCATGGGACATATTTTTCATAGCAATTAGCAACCTTGTGCCTAAGGGCAAGTTAGCCTAGGATGTTGTAGTTTCTAGTGTACTCAGTGTGAAGAGATATGCGGGAAGTCAATGGAGCCTACAAAGCAAGGTGATGCATATGTTGTAAGTAGAAAAGGTCAGAGAGTTCACACTCATAATTGTGCCAAAAGTAAGGATTGTGGATATTCTCAAAGCAAACCTAGAGGTTCTTCATGCAATATCGAGTGCTACCATTGCCATAAGAAGGACACTTGCATAAAGATTGTCATACCTACTGGCAGAGAGACAAGAAAAAGTCAAGATAGCAAGAAGTCTGACAATGATAGCAAGGTCAAAGCTAAGATTGAGGAGCTCAACGTGATAGAGTCTCCTAAGATTGTAGATGTTCTTGATGGGCATAGTTCCTCAATGTTCTTGTTTTTATCGTAGATCTTAGTCCAGATGATCTTATTGCACAAGATGCTAGCTTTGATCAAAATTGGTTCATAGATTGTGGAGCCAGTTTCCATGTGACACCTCATAGAGAATGATTCTCTATATATGGACATACTCATCGCAAAGTGAAGCTCGGTGATGCCTATGAACTTGAGATACATGATGTTGGAGACATCAAACTAGTCATGCAAAGTGGCATGGAATTCATAGTCAAGAATGTCAAACATGTTTCCAAGTTAGCAAAAAGTTAGATATCCAATTGTCAACTTGAGAACTTGGGTTACATGACCACCATTGGGAATGGTTCATGGTCAATTCAAAAGGGAAATCTTGTGATTCTCAGGCATCAAAAACATGGGAACGCTTTACTATGTGTTTGTTTTGTATGTAGAAGAGGATTGTATATCCATAGCCGAGCTGCCGTCTACTGAGTTGTGGCATAGATGGCTAGGCCATATGAGCCAAAAGGGAATGTAAACACTAACTTGTTCTGGTTACTTGCATGTGTAAGCATTGCATCTATGGTAAACAAACTAGGACCACCTTATCACTAATGAATAGGAATCATTGTAGCCACTAGAGCTTGTCCATGGCAACATTTGTAGTCGTATGCCGACCGAGTCTCTAGGGGGCTAGCTATTTTGTGACTTTCATAGATGATTTCACTAGAAAGTTTTATTCTTTGCGATATAAGGATCGTGTCTTTTCTATTTTCTAAAAATTCTTAGCATTGGTAGAAAATTAGTCTGGCAAGAGGATCAAAAGCTTGAGGACTGATAATGGTGGAGAATACGTCTCCAAGGAGTTCGAGAATTTTTGCAATTAAAGAGAAGTATTACGAGGAAACTTATTGCAACTTACACACATAATCAGAATGGAGTTGCCAAACAAATGAATTGCACAATTTAGGAGCGAATCACAGTCATGCTTTCTATGGCGAATCTGACTCAAGGCTATGGGAACATGCAATACTAATAGCAGTACATATCATCAATCAATCACCTAATATGCCATTAAATTACTAGATTCCAGAGAAATTGTGGTCCAAAATGAAACCACGTTATGATCATTTGCATGTCTTTGGGTGTGAGGCATATGCACATGTGCCCAAAGAGCTTCAAAAAAAGCTAGACCCAAAGTCACACGTGCATTTTCCTTGGTTATGATGCAGATAGGGAGATGGGATATCGTCTTTGACACCCAAAATCTTGCAAATTAATTTGCAGTTCACATGTTATCTTCAATGAATCAAAGATGCACAAGAAACCTATCAAATATGTAATGGAAATGGCTTATGAACATAGAGAATAACGGAATTAAGAGAACTATAGTGAGAATTTTCATGAGGCTACTTTGAGAACATAGAGGGTGAACTTAATTAGCGGTAGCAACATAACCATTATACTTAATTAACTTGGCATGAACAATACTTTTGCAATAGAGAGAATTAGAGAATTTGACGATAGTTGAGGACCGGATTTATGTGGAGCCGGTCCCCCCTCCAATAGGCTTTTGTATTATAGATTCTCCCATAAAGAGAGACTTGATACAAAACAATCTTTGGGTTCCTTGAGACCTAGGTGATGCAATGAAGATGGAAAACTTCATGCATCACAAGCATAACATAACCTTTGTAAAATCATTAACCATCCCCAGCCTCAGTCCCAAGGCCTCAAACACCTTCGAAGAGGTGGAAAGAGCTAGCGGGGAATGAGGGTAGGGAAGAGGAAGAAGAAGTAACATACAAGAAAGAGATAGTTCCTCACTTATCATCACTCTTGTTGCATAGCATAGCATAATAGCATAATAATGATGATGAAGAAGATGGCAAGCTTAAGCATTGAAGCATGGCTCTAGGTTGGATTTGCATTCCATAGCCAAGAGTGTTGGTGTAGACTCTTAACTTCTCAACAAGCTTGGAGAAGGAGATGGAGTTCTTGCACTTTCACCAAGTGATAATGAGCATGTGAGTGTATGCGAGAGAGAGTATACCCCCCAAGCACACCCCCAACTTGCTTTGGTTGACCCCTCCTTGTAGCCCAAGCTTGCATTTGATTCGACCCCTGCAATCCTAGCCAATCACATGCATAGTGCTTAAGTCAAAAATATCCCTAGATTTGGGGCTCGCCCCCTCCTTTGTAGGCACCCCTTCGACTCAAGCCTCTCAAGCACCATACCCTCGAAGCATGGGAAGCTTCTCAAGCACCTTAGTCAGCAGGTACATGCTTAGCATGAGCATGGGTTCTCCCTCTCTCATGCACCTAGCTTGTAGGCTCGCCCCCCTGCTTGTAGGGATCAACTTTGACTTGGACTTGGACACCTCAAGCACAGGGCCAGCTTAGCTAAGGACCTTAGCTATCAAGCATGTCAAGCACCCTAATTAATACTTAAAACATGGACCTAGCTTAACTTAAGGTCTAAGGACTTTTACACTAACCATTGGAGGTCTTTAATGAAGCTAATCATAAGGTCTTCCAAGCTCCCCAAGCTCCATTATGCAAACATTGTTCTTCAGTAGACCAACTCCTTGTGAGCCCTTGTTGAGATGGAACCATCTCCTTTTGGCCCCGTGTTGAGCTTGGCCTAAAAACTCATATCTATGTTCTAACTCTAGTTTCCCTTTTATTTCTCCATATTAAAGGATCAGTATAACATGAGAAGGTCGTTTGGGTAAAGCTAAATATTAGATTTTATGACAAAAGAGGTTAAGTATAGAAAAGCCACATTTTTTGAGAACATTCCCTCGGAATCTATTAAAACTCAAAAGCCTAGTGATGTACCCCAATTCACAAGGCAAGGAGCAGTGGTGAGGCTTTGAGATGATCTACTAGATCCTCACATACACCTGAGCGGTTTCAGCGAGGGTTAGACTATGTCATGTTGACTGACTACGGTGAGCCAACTTGTTTTACAAAGAAGCCATGTAAATGGATGACAAGATCATGCAATTTGAGTAGAAGTCGATTGTTAGTAATGAGACATGGGACTTGGTTGAATTGCGAGAAGGCAAGCAAGCCTTACCTTGCAAATGGATTTACAAGAAGAAGTTTACATCTAATGATCTCTGGGCTGAGTACAATGCTCAATTGGCTGCTAAGGGATTCAAGCAATAGAAGGGAGTTGATGTTGATGAAATCTTCACGCTTGTGGTCAAGATGACTACACTACGTACAATGCTTGGCCTAGTAACCATTGAGGACATAGAACTTGTCCGAATGGATGTGAAGACAACTTTTCTTCATAGGGATCTAGAAGAGGATGTTTACATGAAGCAACCTTAACGTTTTGAACAACCTAACATGGTCGAGCTTGTATGCAAACTCAAGAAAGCACTTTATGGCTTAAATCAGGGTTCAAGGCACCGCATCAAAATTTTGACACTTTTACGTAGTCCCAGGGTTTTAGAAGGATTCAAGAGGATCACTACTTGTATACAAAGAAACTCAATGATGATTATTTAATCATTATCACTTTATATGTAGATGACATGCTCATTGTAGGAAAGTCCACAGAGGAAATTGCCCAATATAAGAAAATATTAAGCAAAAACTTTGCGATGAAGGATTTGGGTGAAGCAAATCATTTTCTTGGTATGTGTATCAAGAGATGGGAAAAAGGGAATTCTTGAGTTCAGGAATCTTATATCCACAAGGTCTTGCAATGTTTTAATATGCAAGGGCGGAAGGCATTGAGTACCCCACTATCGCCATATTTGAAACTTAGAAAGGAAGATTATCCCAAGTTAGATGTTGAGAGAGAAAAAATGGTAAGTGTGCCATACTCTTTAGCTGTAGGATGTCTTATGTATGCTATGGTAGCTACGAGGCAAGACATTGCATTTGCAATGGGAGTGGTTAGTCAGTATATGGGACTAATCCTGGCAAGCAGCATTGGATAGTAGTGAAACACATCCTCATATACTTAAAGGGTATACAACATGCAGGTGTTTACGCTTTGATAACAACAACACATCGATTGTTGGTTACACGACGCATATTGTGTGGGTTGCAGAGACAATAGGAGATCTACGTCTGACTACATCTTCATATTTGCAAGAAGAGATCATCTCTCCAAGGTTTTACATCTTCTTCCGCTACTAAGGCTGAGTACATTGCAATGTCAGATGCCAGTAAGGAAGCTATATAGTTGGCACATTTAGTGGGATATTTAGACATTCAACAGGTTCTAGCAACAACACATCTATTGTTGGTTACACGATGCATATTGTGCGGGTTGCAAAGACAGTAGGAGATCTACGTCTGAATACATTTTCATATTTGCAAGAGGAGATCATCTCTCCAAGATTTTACATCTTCTTCCACTACCAAGGCTGAGTACATTGCAGTGTTAGATGCCAGCAACCAAGGAAGCTATATAGTTGGCACATTTAGTGGGAGATTTAGACATTCAACAAGTTCTAGCTTTGCATTGTGATAATCAGAGTGCCATTACTTTGGCAAGGAATCCCGTGTTTCACTCCAAGTTGAAACACATTGAGGTGAGGTATCATCTCATTTGGGATGCATTGATGTATAAGCCCTTGGAGCTTGTGAAGAGCCGCACTGATTGATAACCCAACAGATGCTCTTACAAAGAGCCTAACTACAAAGTTGTTTGCACATTGCATCAAGTTAATGGGTGTAGGGTTTTTTTTACAAGGGTGAAGATGTTGTGCTTCGCGATTGTACATACTAACTTTAGTCTCCCCTTACAGCCACATTGACCTTTAAGTGGGAGATTATTGGGGTAAAGGCCCTATGGCCACTTGGACACCCCTACCCTCACCAAATCACTAACCCTTCTATTCTTCCTATATGCATAATAAAGGATACACGCTCCACTACTCCTTCTAGCAATGTGCTTCCCCCACCTCTTGTGTTGCTCTCTTCTTCTCCTCCCATTTTCCGCTCTGCACACACATACGAGCATAGGATTGGCTACCCCACAAAAGGGTTTGTGCCAAAAGGCAAAGACAAGCCTTTATGGCCTAAAGCAAGCATCCATGCAGTGATATCATAAGTTTGATACTTTTATACGATCCCAAGGATTTAGGCGTAGTGCTGAGGATCCATGTCTCTATAAGAAAAGATCGTGGAATGGGTAGCTTATTGTGCTTATTCTTTATTTGGATGGCATGCTCATTGCTGGTCATTCTAAAAAGGACATTGCTAACCTAAAGCAGAAGCTACATAGTCAGTTTGACATGAAAGATTTAGGTAATGCCATCCATATTTTGGTATGCGCATTACTCAAGATCATAAGAACACAATGTTATATGTGTCTCAGAAAGAGTATGTGCAAAAAGTGCTTAAGCGTTTCAATATGTAGAAGGGGAAGTAATTGAGTACTCCATTGCCTATTGAAAGTCAACAAAAATGATTGTTCCAAATCTGTTGAGGAAAAAGCCTCAATGGCTAAGGTTCCTGATGCTTCAGCTTGTGGAAATCTCATGTATGCCATGGTGGCTACAAGACCTGACATTGTGTATGCAATGGGAGTTGTCAGGAGATATATGTATAATTCTAGAAAGAACCATTGGGATGCTATAAAATTTATCCTTGGATAATTGAGTGGCACAACAGATAGATAGTTATGCTATGATCATGGAAAGTTATCCATTTGGGGATATGTTGATAATAATTATGTAGGTTGTGTTGACAATTGTAAATCAATGATTGGTTGGATATACACTTTTACTAGTTTTGGTATTTCTTGGAAATCCGTTCTTCAAGATTGCCTATCAATTTCCACTACATACGTGGAGTAGATTGCTTTGAGTGAAGCATGCAAAGAAGCTATATGGCTTACTCATTTAATGGGAGTTCTTTGACTATAGCAGAAGATACTAGTTCTTCAACATGACAATCAAAGTGCTATTGCCTTGGCTAAGAATCTAGTGTTTCATTCAAGGGCAAAACACGTTGATGTGTGTTATCACTTTAGTCATGATTGCCTAGCAAACAAGAAGCTTGACTTGGTGAAGATACATACGTTAGAGAATATATCGGATGCACTCGCTAAGAATATCTCCAACAATGGGTGAAGATGCGATATTCTTCACTAATTGTGCATGTTGCATAGTTTTACATCCTCCCACATTAGCCATCAAGAATGTTGGTTTTTTGACCATGTAGGTCAGGCGCCCACCGCCAATCGCTAACTTATGTCTTCTAACCTTTAATTGTACAGATATATAATTATGAGCCACACACAAACTAATGCGCTATTGTTTGCTATGGTGAAGAAGAGGGCTGGCTCTCCCTCACCATATATGTGCATCTTGTGTTCTCTCTCTCTCTCTCTCTCATGCATCCGACTCCACTCTTCCGCTTTCCTTGGGCCTTCATGATTTCCTATGGTTTGTGATAGGGAGACTCTAGGTTTTGCTTGGCCACAAATTGGCTTACAATTTGCACTTTCTACAAGTGTTTTGGACACCGTTATGTGACCATGTAGCATTTACTATGGGATGCTTTGTGATGCATAAGATTATACAGTTTATGTAGTTCTCACTGCTTGTGCTCTTTTGAGAGCGATGTTTCCACAAAGGAATCTGTTTTGGTACAATGATTGCTTGTTTATGTGCATTGTTTATGCCAATATTTGGTTAAGATATCAGTTGAGATTTTGCTCAGTTTTTAAGGAAAACTCTGTCTAACTTTTCTCAGTTTTCTTGCCATGTTTTGATGCCATGTGCATTTAGATACCTATGACATTGAGTCTATAGAGTTGAATCTTGAGAGATGGCGGTCTTGTTCTTGTTGGCTTATGCAATGTTGGCATTGTGGTCATACACAATACATTCAACGATGTTGCGTCAAGTGTATGATGCAACATAGGAGACACATACTGATGAAGATATGGTAGTGATGCCAGTTTGTGAGGCACTTGCAGTGGCTGAGTATGCCCTTGACGGTGATGTCACCTTTGCCTCCAATTTATTTGCTATCTATTTTATGTCCACAATTTCTCTGCATTAGTTGCTAGATAATGATGGTGTTTTTCTTGTCATGCCATGTGCATTTAGATACCTATGACATTGAGTCTATAGAGTTGAATCTTGAGAGATGGCGGTCTTGTTCTTGTTGGCTTATGCAATGTTGGCATTGTGGTCATACACAATGCATTCAACGATGTTGCGTCAAGTGTATGATGCAACATAGGAGACACATACTGATGAAGATATGGTAGTGATGCCAGTTTGTGAGGCACTTGCAGTGGCTGAGTATGCCCTTGACGGTGATGTCACCTTTGCCTCCAATTTATTTGCTATCTATTTTATGTCCACAATTTCTCCGCATTAGTTGCTAGATAATGATGGTGTTTTTCTTGTCATGCCATGTGCATTTAGATACCTATGACATTGAGTCTATAGAGTTGAATCTTGAGAGATGGCGGTCTTGTTCTTGTTGGCTTATGCAATGTTGGCATTGTGGTCATACACAATACATTCAACGATGTTGCGTCAAGTGTATGATGCAACATAGGAGACACATACTGATGAAGATATGGTAGTGATGCCAGTTTGTGAGGCACTTGCAGTGGCTGAGTATGCCCTTGACGGTGATGTCACCTTTGCCTCCAATTTATTTGCTATCTATTTTATGTCCACAATTTCTCCGCATTAGTTGCTAGATAATGATGGTGTTTTTCTTGTCATGCCATGCTGTGAGTGGTTCAACAATTTTTCTAGTGGGAGCTTTGATTGTGTGCATCTTGTTGATGGTTCAACGTATGACATTGTTGGTGCATGCAATCTATGTTTGTCATTACCTAGTGGTGCATCATACATGCTTTGTCATGTGCATTATGTTCCTTAGCTAAGATAGAGTTTGATCTCAGTGAGACAATTGCGAGATAGTGGCTGCCATGTATTGCTTAGAGAGCAATATTTGCAGATGCATAGGGGCTTGATAGTGATTGAAAAAGGTGCACGGAGTGGTATGGTTTACCCTTTGCACGTTTCTCATGTACGGGACGATAGTGTCTCTATCACTTTGTAGGGTAGAGGAAGAGTGCTCTCGTGAGTCACAGCAGGTTGAGACAGAGATGATGGATATGGAGTTCTTTGATATGCTTATGCTAGAAGCTAACATGGTTATGTCAAAACATGCGCATTAAGTACCTTTGGATGAGGGGGAGGTGATCCTCCAGGAGTTACAGTCGACACATTCATACGTGACCAGCCTTGATGATGATGATGTAACATTGAGGTGGCTAGGTTAGCTGAGGTGACACATTTATTGTTAGCGTTCGAGAGTCTCATGTATCACCTTCTATTGTTGAGATGTGACCTGACAGTTGTAATGAAAGCATTTGCACTTGGGATTGTCAGTCGCATGATGATTGACATTGGCACAATGCATGGCGAGGTTGTGTATCTTCTTACAAGATACCTATAGGAAACGTGTGCAAGCTCTAGCAGTGATGCACATGTTTGGTGATCACTAAAGAGTCACTAGAGCCGATACAACTGCATGCATACACTTCGAGAGAGCTAGTGGGTGTCACTTGTATATATAGAGTTAGCTAGTAGGTCCACTTATCAACACGATGGTCTTTAAGTGGGAGTATGTCGGGGTTAAGATGACGTGCCTTCCCTGGGTTGGGCATGCGCCACTGGATAGACACTCGTTGTATACATAGATACAAAATAAGGAGCTCTCTCACACTTGGTCTGAGAGGTGCTCCATCCACTTTGTGTGCCTGCTCATTCTTCTCCTTCCTCATAGCATGCACACATTGCACATGATTGCATGCTCTTCATGGGGTACGAAAAATGCGGTTGCAATTATCTTTAGTTTGTCTTCACCGACTAAAGACCACCCTGAATACCATTCCCACATGCCAAAATTGGGCACTAACCTCCTTTTCTAGAGTTCCACCATGTGTTTTGCGTTGCACATAAAAGTTGAGGTCTCACTAAGTGGCTCGAGCTCTTACAGAGCCTCACCCTTATGTTGTAGACTGTGTAAAGTGGAGGGATTTTACTAAATTTTGTAGCGGAACCAACTTGTCGAGCGTGTCAACGCTCCTTTTAACCCGCTGTAGTCGGTAAAAGATGCAACGGCAACATGTTGCTTTAGTTTCGCAAGGAAGTGTTTATCTTCAGGCCTGTAGCAAAATAGTTTGTGCAAACGGTGGGACTGCTTGTCTATGCTTCCAGTGCATGCCAATAGAATGCGCTGCAGACCCGCTAACTGCTGGACGGGATGCAATTCTTAGGGGGGGTAAAAAGAAAAAGGATGAGCCCCCTTAGTGAAGGGTTACTCTAAACCGCATTGATCAACAAATTTCTATAGCAAGGCCAACCAAGCAAGACTAGTTGGGACTGTTTCTACTACAAACCCAACCCCCCCCCCCCAAGTGTGGTAGATTGGTTATACCATTTCCCTCTTGTTATTCAAGAGGGAAAGACTAGTTGGGATTGTTTCCACTACAAAACTCCCCCTCCCCCTCCTCTCTCTCTCTCTCTCTCTCTCTCTCCCCCCCCCCCAAGTGTGGTAGATTGGTTATACCATTTCCCTCTTGAATAACAAGTCTTGAGTTCAACTCTCGTTGAGGTCTCTTGGGATAGTTTCCCATGACGTTAAAAATTCTGTTCTTCTTCCCCCCTCTCTCTCTCTCTCTCTCTCTCTCTCTCTCTCTCTCTCGCGCGCGCGCGCTTCATTCCATCCATTTTCTTAAGATTTCACAAATCCGAAAAATGAGGGCGTCCTGAATATATACAGGCTCATTTCGCCATAGCCAAGACCTAGAGAATAAGCTGTTCTGATGGCAACGAGGCGCCTGCTCTCATCTCTACTGCGACATGGCGCGCGATCTTCTTCTGCATCAGGAGGCCTTGCAAGGAGGGCCTGCAAAGCATCTCGCCCGCTGGCTTGTGCCAGCGCGCCCCCACATGCAGTGGCGCCGTACTTTCCCCCTTTAGGGTTTCGCCAATTTGCTGCAGAAGCCGCTGTGTCTGCCCCCGCCGAGGGATCTTCAAATATAACTGACGAATTCACAGGTGCTGGCAGCATTGGCTCCATCGCCCAGGTTATTGGTGCTGTGGTCGATGTCAAATTCGAGACGGGCCTTCCACCCATCCTCACTGCACTGGAAGTGCAAGATCACAACATCAGATTGGTCTTGGAGGTTGCTCAGCACTTGGGGGAGAGCACTGTGCGCACCATTGCCATGGATTCCACGGATGGTCTTGTTCGTAGTCAGAAAGTGCTGAATACTGGTGCTCCCATCACGGTATGCACTTTGGATGCTATGCTTGAGAATGCATGTAGTCTTCTTGCTTTTTCTGGCCCTCATTTTGTTACATTGCAAGGATGTATGCAGTCTTCATGCACAATGCGCCTTCGATGTACAATTGATGCACACCGAGACATTTGTTCCTAAGTCTCACTTCCAATGTTTTTAAGAAAACTGCTTGTACGATGCACTGGGGTGCCATGTTTCGTCAAAGAGCTGAGTAGATGCCTTGCCTCGGCAGATTCATTTACCTGCTGGTCATTTTTGCTACTGCTGTGGGATGGCATTGCCTTGATATTGTAGCTTTCTTAGGTACCTTTGATGATTTGTTCATGCAATGTATTTCAGTAGAAAATTGTGGTCGACCTTCCAGTTTTTAAAACTGCAAGCTGGTACATTTCTTTATTCAAGAAAAGTGAGCAAGGTAAAATATTTTTTACAGGGAAATATTTTTTATTCTTTTAAGTATGGTATTCTACAGCTTAGAGCTCTTTCACTAAGCAGGGCTTTGTGACACATTCTTCTGCTCAGTTTCTTGGATTGGCTTTTGCTATTTTGTGTGGAGTTCCACTCATGACCTGTGCATAGGAAAACTAGTCTTTTCAGTTTGAACCTTGTAAATTTCCTAGCTCATTTTTATGGCTGCTTCTAGGTAGGGTATTCGTATCTTAATAATAGGGATGCTAAATATTTTGGTATGTTCGCACCCCTAGCAGAGGTTCAGTATCTACTAAATCTGTACCGCTTACATTTCCATGGCTTCATGTGAAGAATTCTGCGACTTTAAGGCAAGATAGTGTGCACTAGACAGGATGTACTATTTTCTACATGTTATGGTACGTTGCACAACAAGGCTCCCATCATTCAATAGTACCTTATACTTTGTATGTGACAACTTACACATTCAAGGCTCGATGTAAAGCATACTGTGGCATCGTGGCAAGATATTCATGGGCAAGCTCTCTTTCCATTCCACAAGATGGTCTGAACAAGAAAAATTGTGGATGTGCTCTGAGGTAACGTAGCAGCTGAATGCATCTCCTGCAGGGTTTTTTGTAGCTAAATAGGAACTGTAAAGCTGTAAAGGACTTGTTTGAACTGGTGTTATACCCTTCTGTTGTGTGTGTTGTTTTCCATAATAGTCTTGATTAGCTGGTGGAGCAGCCCATCATCAAATAACAAATTGTTCAATGGCCTGAATCAACCTTTTGTGATTTTGAAAATTGTAGCTGCTCTTTTTCATGTGGTCTATAAGAGTCTTAGTGTGATTACAGATCCCTGTGGGGAGGGCTACTTTGGGACGCATTATTAACGTTATTGGAGAACCTATTGATGAGCGTGGAGAAATAAGTATGCAGTAAATTTTTCTTTGTGTATCGCTTTACTTTCACTTCATATATGTCCTTTTCTCACCAAAATTTTTATGTGTGCACAGAAACGGACCACTATTTGCCTATTCATCGAGAGGCCCCTCTCTTCATAGACCAGGGTACAGAACAAGAGATTCTGGTGACTGGAATCAAGGTGGAGTGCAGAAAATGTGGTCAATGCATACCAAAGCCTCAGTTTTAACTCAATTCTAAATTATTTGAGAATGTTTTTGATAGGTTGTTGATCTGTTGGCTCCTTACCAACGAGGAGGGAAGATTGGGCTGTTTGGAGGTGCTGGGGTGGGGAAAACTGTACTTATCATGGAGTTGATCAACAACATTGCCAAGGCCCATGGTCTGCCTTCTATCAAAGTCGTCTTTTAATGCTGCTGGCACAAGGGTCTTTCTCTGGTTGCCTTGTCTGCTTGATTAGTTATTGAGTGTTCCTGGCAGGTGGTTTCTCCGTGTTTGCTGGTGTGGGAGAGCGAACCAGGGAAGGGTACGATCTTTACAGAGAAATGATTGAAAGTGGGGTCATTAAACTGGGAGAGAAGCAGGTACAAATAGTCTCTGTATTCTTTTGCTCCCCCCAAAGAGCTGTTTCCAAAACCACCGGTCGTGCTATTGTGATTGCAGGCAGAGAGTAAATGTGCCCTTGTGTACGGGCAAATGAATGAGCCACCCGGTGCTCGTGCCAGAGTGGGCCTCACTGGCTTGACTGTTGCAGAGCATTTCCGAGATGCAGAGGGTCAAGATGTGTTGCTTTTTATTGATAATATTTTCAGGTTCACGCAGGTAGCACATGCATTGCAGTTTTGGATAAGACCTTGATTACAGATGTCAAAGGTTTTGTTGGCTAGCAGTCTGAAATTAAACTTGCATGCAGGCAAACTCTGAAGTGTCGGCCCTTCTGGGACGAATACCCTCTGCTGTGGGTTACCAGCCCACTCTGGCTACAGATCTTGGAGGTTTGCAGGAAAGAATTACTACTACAAGGAAGGGGTCGATTACCTCTGTGCAGGCTATTTATGTGCCAGCAGATGATCTTACAGATCCTGCTCCTGCCACTACTTTTGCCCATCTTGACGCAACAACCGTGCTTTCACGGCAGGTGTGCCAATTTGAAAGGCAATGCACTAGTATATATAGTCGATATTAAGGAATCATGGTTACTTTTTGTAGTTTAATTGTGCTATAATGGTGACATTTTTAACGGTGTCTTGTTGCTTCAAGATCGCTGAGATTGGAATTTACCCAGCCGTGGATCCTTTGGATTCAACATCCCGTATGCTATCACCTCGCATCTTGGGTGAAGAACACTATGACTGTGCTCGTGGAGTACAGAAGGTCTTGCAAAGCTACAAGAATCTTCAAGATATTATAGCCATTCTGGGTATGGATGAGCTTAGTGAAGATGATAAGCTGACTGTCGCTCGTGCAAGGAAGATTCAGAGGTTTTTGAGTCAACCCTTCCACGTTGCGGAGGTCTTTACGGGCTCCCCTGGAAAATATGTTGACTTGAAAGATTGTATCTCGGGCTTCAAGGTAATGTTGAAAACCTCTACTTGTGTTAGGGCTGGTGTTTTTGTGGATGTGTCTTTGCTCAATGTGGAGTTGAGCTTGAGGGAAAGATGGGTGCATGGTTTTACAATGGTTTCATGAGTGCATACTTGATGTGAGATAGTGTGTGTCATTTTGGCTTCCGGATAGGCCTTTTTTCTTGAGTTGCATGAGGCATAGGCTTTTCTTCAATGTTAAGGGTCTGTATACTATCACGTTCTATTCCTGAGGCCTTTTGTCCATTGTACCATCTTTTGTCCCAGAATGCGATGGTCAGTTAACTGTACTGAAGCTTCTGAAGTTGCAATTTTTTGTACAGGGTCTTTTGGAGGGGAAATTTGATGATCTCCCTGAGCAGGCTTTTTACATGGTTGGTAGTATTGAGGAGGTGGTGCAGAAGGCAGAGAAGCTTGCCAAGCTGTGAGAAAGGTTTATGGATACCAACAAGGCTGCTTTTTCTCGTCAAAACGGTCGGGGCCCTCATAAAGAGAGATTGCAGCAGAGCACCCTTTTTATCCATCCTCTTTTTTAGGGAAATAAGCGGGGCCTACCTGCCTCCAGTTTTGATAATGTAGTGCTCTGCACTATGCCTAGGTGGCTTTTAAACTACTTGTGGGGACGACGCTGTCAAAATTGGATTTGAGTAGGTTCAACTTTTGAGGCAGGATAATGATGAAAATACCAGAATTGTAAAGTTTTTTGATTCAAGCTTTTTTGTTTTTTTAGAGAGGCCCATATTTCATGTTGTACACTTATTTTTACTGCCAATGCAGGACAGGATGGGTTGATCTTACCCGGGAAGTGAATAAGCTAGCTTCCTTTTTAGAGAGGCCCATATTTCATGTTGGGAACACTTATTTTTACTGCCAATGCAGGACAGGATGGGTTGATCTTACCCGGGAAGTGAATAAGCTAGCTTCCTTTTTATACTAGCTTGGTGCATACCCATCATGGAGCATCAGTCGAGAAACTCAAAAGTATTGCTGGGCTTCGTAATATGTGACTTCAGCCATGTCGATGAGGTCTACCATGCTTCAGGTTGGATTAACAATACATGCCGTTTGCTGTTGTTAGCATGTATTTTTTAATTAGTGCATGTATGTGAGCAAGTACACACCATGGATATGTGACTGTTTTCTTATAGTCATTGTTATGACTGTCCATTGACTCCAGGACTGGTATTAGATTTGGTTGAAATGTGGATATGAGAGAGAGAGAGAGAGAGAGAGAGAGAGAGAGAGTTCGCGATTGAAAGAGGCCAAAATGGCATATGAGACCAAAGCAATACATATACTTAACTTCTCATTCAAGAATGTAGGAAAATCTGCCTAAAGTTAAAGGCTTAAAATTGCTTATCAAAAAGCTAATCCATGTCCCAAATATGAAAACTATACTATCAAGGTTTTTTACATGGAAAGATTGTCTGTGCATGATTGGAATAGCCTTGGAATCTTCCTCCTGAGAGAGAGAGAGAGGGTTGAGTTTGCTTCTTGTGTGCCCAAACCGGGGCCAAGCTTGCCACCATTGTGCTGAAGGTGCCTTTGTGCTCACTGTCTGCCTCTGCTGTTGCCATCGCCATTGCTCTTGGCATATCACCTGTGTCCCCCCAGCCTGTAATCAGTCTCTGTAGTGAATGTGAGGCTGGTTGTATGAAAAGATCTCGAAGGTTGGAACCGAAATTGGTTTTGGTTTTGATTTGATGTATTAGGACATGTGGGGCTATTAAGAGGAATGTATGCATTTTTATCTTGGGGTATGTGCCTTGAAATGTTTAATTAACAAATTGTAATTATCTAGAAAATAGAGTTTCCAAAGAAGGTGAGAAGCCGCCATGGACAAGGAGGCATAGCATACATGTGAGACAATAATTGTTGGACTTTCCAAGGTGACAAGATTAATAGCTAATTGTTAAATTTGGTAAGCTGTTGCCGGTGTTTCCCTCATCTGTGAAAGGTCCTTCATGAGCTTCTAGTATTTCCTTCATACTATGCCCCATACCCCAATTTGCCCTAAATGGGAGAATGAGGAGTGTGTGGCCACGACCCAATGCCCCTCTTTATAGAAATAGGAAAATAGGATAACATATGTCATCTCTTTCACACGAGTACAAAAAGCTTGCCATCATTAACTTTGCCATGTGGCACTAATGACGAGCTTCATCCAATGGTCCTTCCACGAGTTCAATGCTTTGTGGTTGAGAAGAGGAGGAGTTTTTCATAGGAATAATCCCAAGAGACCTTAAAGATCTACCCGGAGAGAGAGAGAGAGAGAGAGAGAGAGAGAGAGAGAGAGCATTTCTTTCAGGTTGCGCTGTTCCAGTTGCTATTTTCTATTTGCCTTTAGTTGCAGTAATTGGCTTTGCTTGCATTTTTCAATCTTTTGCTTACACGGTTTTGTTTCCTCTTTATTAACATCAAGTTGACTAAAAGATGCTTTTGACTTGTTTTTACTTTTCATAACTATCATAAACATTGGGATGCTTTACACTTGATTCCCTGAATATCCTAGCTTAAGCATCCATTCAATCACAACCCCAACAACCCACACCCCCCCCAACCCCCCTGGCCCCCTCCCCTGTTTTGTTTTTCCTCCAAAAACCGTTACTAACCGTGCCAAGTATTTTCTTCCAACTGCCCCTACTTAGCAATCTTCGTGTGAATTCCCTCACCCCATGTCACTGTCTTGGGTAAGGTCAAATGCATACCATCAAGGCATAAGTGATTGCATATGTAGAAAGGCCTTCCGTTCTAACTCGTTTTGCTTTTTTTCTCAAATTTGTTGTTGAGGATGTAATATGAGTGACTAGTATGCTCTACAAAAGCTAGAGAGAGATTTTATTATCATCCTCGGGGGTCAAATATGACCTATGGGACCAAAGATGCATGTGATATACTATGTGTGGGGTTGATAAGTGATTCTCGATCCTCAAGGATCGTGGTGATGAGAATCACAATGGGAGACCACACTATGGTTGGGACAGGAAAGTGTGTAGGTCTAAATCATGGCTGAAAATGTAAGGAAAGCAAGCTCGGATGTGAGCAAAAGTTGAGAACTCTAGTAGTGTGTGGTATTCAAGACTCTCGAACTTGTAGTGAGTATAATGTGAGTAGTCGATGGGATTTTTCTCCATTGCCCCAATGCCTCGACTAGCATCGAAGGGAGAGTAGGAGCTAAGCCGAATGCCTATGATAGTGTGTATCATCGACATATAGTTCAAGCATATAAGGGGAGGATGGTTTCCTTTTTTAGCAAACAACACGGTTTTGTAGTTGAGGGCAATATGGATGGCATTATGTGTGAAGCATGGCCTGCCAGATTTCTCCCAAGCCATAATACATTGGTATTGTAGAAAAGCGTCATTCACTTGGGAGTTTATTGAGGCATCATGCAGCAAGTGTATTGCATCCCATCTCCCAAACAAACTTCTTTATATTTTGCATCCATCCAGTGCTCAAGATCTTGCTTTTGTACGTCTTTTGAACTTTTTGCTTGCTTCCATGCAATTGTAGGAAGTCAATGTGATGAGTTTTGATGCATCTTTATCATGCACTCACAACCCTTTCCATGCCCATAACCTCAATTGGAAGAGATTCCTACTCAAGATGTAGGAGCATATCCTCAATTGGAATAGATCCCTACTTAAAAAGTACGAGCATATATGGCGTTTGTGTCTTAATTTGGAGAGAGTTTGTAAAAAACACTTTTGGACATTCTCAAAATATTTCCAAGTAGATTTTAAGATGCTCCGTGGTCCCACATTTCAACTTCCAAATTGTTATGTCCAATCATGTCAAAGGCTTTCTTAATTCACTTTTCAATCGACTTTCCTCCACGAGAATATGAAGAGTGACAAGATGATCAATGGTGCTATGATGTTGATGGAAAAACCACTTGTTCTTTGCATCCAAATAACTTTCCATAAGAGACCTAATCATTATAGACTGTTACTTATTTAAATTCTTCACACACCCTCCTTTATGGAAAGGGTTGAACCATTTAGTGCTCCAATCTTTGTGCATACCATGTTGAAGTGCAAGGTTAAACATATCACACATCCAATGATGTGATGCCTCTCCTGCCCATTTTAATCAGTGTCGGCTTGATACATTGAAGATCTCCTGCTTTGAGACTGGTCAACTTTTTAAGCTTACCACATACATTTTCAATACATAAAAACGAGGGCATACATGAAAGTGAACCATAACATATAATCTTTCCGATGTTTGGTTGCTCATACGGTCTATTAGGATGAGTGTATATATCCATAAGACTCAAATTATCAAAACTCTCAACTCACTTGTCTTTTAGGTTTCTCCAAAATCTTCCACATACACGTACCTTTTCTTAGACTTGAAAAATTACCGATTGACTTTCCATTTTATCATTGTTCTTTTGAATTAGTGCCTTGTATAGGTGTACATGAATTTAATAGTTATCTTTGTCCTTAGTTGGATTTAGCTCTATCAAGGACTTTCAAGTATCTTGACACTCTTTATCATATCACCTTTTGTGTGATTTACCTCTTGTTGACACCTTTGACATGCTTTATGACTTTATCATTGTTCTTTTGAATAGTTGGATTTTGTATGAATTTAATAGTTATGGATTAGTTGGATTTAGCTCTATCAAGGACTTTCAAGTATCTTGACACTCTTCATATCACCTTTTGTGTGATTTACCTTTGTTGACACCTTTGACATGCTTTATGACAAATCATTCTTGGACATAAGACGAAATAATCTTTTTGAGAACTTTTCATTTAGTTTCTAATGGTGCATTATGCTGGAGCTTTGTCATTCATAACTTTTACTCAACCATGTACATTGGTTCTTGTTTTTTGAAATCCATACAAAGAGAACGTTTCTTCACTTTGGATTAGATGTTCATGTTCTTCATCCTAAGTTATTTTCTTTTCTACATATAAGTTCAATACATAAGGTTCGATGGTCTAAGTTTGGGCTCCATTGGCTAAGCATAAAACTCTTTATGCGATACATGATGGCTTCAAAGAGTAGCTTATAGTCAATCACATTGTTCCCATTACATTTTCTACATGTAAATCGGTTGGTTCCACTTTATAAAAGTGCACCATTTACAATGAGCATACCCGTACTATTACACACGCTAGAAGTAGCTTTCTATAGTGACTGGCTCTTTCTCATTCACTGAAGCACAATCATACAAATAAACTTACTCCAACTCCCTTGAAATGTATGGCATACTAAATTGTTGTGTATCATGTTGCAATGTTTTTGTGTGGGCATTCGTATCCCCAAAGACAATAACATGACCTTGGACTTTTATAAGCATTGTCCTTTTCTAAATCAACAAATGACTAAACTACATTTATGCAAGCATAAAAGAGGGAATCATGATGAGAAATATAGTAACCTCCTACAAAAATGGGCGCCCTTTTTGGTGTCATAATTTATTATACATAATGTGTGTGCTTGTCATCTTTTACCATCGATACAAAATCTTTTAATCATTTCTTAATCATACATGCTACTTCTTTGTCCTCTTTGCTGCTTGAGAACTTTGGATCACATCAATGAATGTACATTTGTATTTCTCTAGCTCATTAATCCTTTGTGTGTCATGCTTCCAAGTTGAACAAGAAATACAACATCCACGTTGCTAGTTACTTCATCTATGCCGATTCCCGCATTCCGTGGGTGTTCATTGCAATTTCAAAAGCACACTCTCAATTGTAACTCTACCTCATAGATCACCTATTCTTATTTGCTTGATAGACTTGCGTCCGTCTTGAACATGTTTTTCTTGTGAGACGTGTCCTTGTTTTTCTTATTCTTATCCTTATATCGCCTTGCGACACACATTATGTTGCATAATAGTGCGATCTTCATATACAAAACATTTTTTTACCTCTCAAATAGATCCAAAGCTTGGTCTCATCCGACATAGTGCGTACGATTGGCCTCATATGAGCGAGGAGTTCCTTGTTTATCAACTCTATGTGTCCCATAAACATGATTCTTGACCTGCCAAATTGGGTTTTAAAGAATTCTTCAATAACAATGACAAGTGAAGGAGGCGTCTTTGACATCTCTTCGAGAATTCTATGAATGAAAATGCTCTTAGAATGTCACTCACGTTCCTTCAACTCCTCTGTACTTGCATTCTTAACATTCTCTGTTTGGGCCATAATTTGCATGAGAGAGGAATTGAAAACCACAATGCTACTACATACTTTTTCATTTCACTCGCACCATAGCTCATTGTGTCAAACTTCTCCTCTTTCAATACATGGTCGTGCTCTACCTTTTGACTAAATTAAAGCTTGCAATTGATTTATTTGATAATTTTTGCTTAATTAATCAATTTATAGATGATAAAAATATTCAAAACAAACAAAAATTAACATCGACATATTGTAGAGGGCTAGATTTAATGAGGCCGACCTGCCCTCGAAAAGATTTTCAATTATGAATAGAGAAATACAAAAATTAACATCCACACATCGTAGAGGGCTAGATTTTATGAGGCTGACCCCCTTTCCATTATGAATAAACAAAAATATAGAACCTCTACTTTGCCCAATCTTCTCTTGAAATACAAACTAGCTATGGAGATTTGAGAGAGAGAGAGAGAGAGAGAGAGAGAAGAGTGAGCCTTTTGAGAGGGGATATCCTTGCTCTATAGGTTGAGATTAGCCTCCTGTGTAGCGATAATTCCAAATTTTCACCCTCTTTCGCTCTTCTATTCGAGAAGTGTTCAATACGAAGTTGTAGATCTCACCGTTTTTGGTCCACTTAGAGGGTCGTTTTTAGAGATCGGCTCTCTATCATGAGATATTTCAAAAGTAATTTCACTAGGTCTCCTTTTGGCAGTTCAGTCACCTATAGATCTTTGCTTTACTTCTTTATCCACTACTTTCCTCTTGAAGATTATCAACCACTCCTCCTTAAGAGGTGTGTGTGCATGGATAATTAGGGATCCTCAAGTGTTCAAGTCAGCCCACATTTTATTTTTAGCTGAGATTTTCGCACACTTTTGGAGGCATCAAGACCCACTTTAATTCATTTTTAGTCCCATAAAAGCACAATTGATTCCAAAAGGAATTCCATTGGCGCTTTTAAAAGTTTCATCATTCTTTTGGCACCCTAAGGTCTTGAGATTCACCTTAGGCTAGTTCTCAGCTTACATTGACACTTTTGAAGGTTGCTTCACCCTTTTGGCATCCTAAGACCCTGAAAAACACCTTTCAACCATCTTCATAATCTTGGTCCTTCCATTATTTTTATTTTCACTCTTTAGAACTTCCAATTTAGATAGAAAAAATCATTTAAGTAGACCAGATTAAATTTGGTGACAATACCTTGCCCTTGAAATCATAGTCGTCCTCGCTTATACACATATAAAAGAGAAGGTGAACTAAGTCATTGGAATTTAGTTAAGGATCCACTTTTAGCACATTGACACCATTCCATAGTAGATGATCAATCTACTTGAAACTTGGAAGGTAAGGCTATCACAAGCGTGTCTAATCATTGTAGCTAGCATACCGTTGTAGTGGATAGCAAGTCTTTTCAGTACTTAGAAGACATAGCTATCACAAGTATGTGTCCTCTTGTATGCATACTCTTTGGAATATTTGAAACATAAATGAAGAGCATTCAAACAAACAAGAGAAAACCCTTTCCTTTACTTTCTTTTACAACGTTTACATTGATGATTATATCATTAACTAGGTAGATTTGATCCTTCAACTATGGCTTAGCAAAAATACTAACTTTCAAACTTAATTAAATACTTACCCAAGACCTTATTATTATGGATCATTTCATCTTCATTGATGATGGATGACACTTTATGTCAGAAGTATCTCCTCTTCTCCTTCAAACTTAAAAGAAGCATTTGCTACTACTGAATCTTGAGGGCCCTTCCCTTGATTTTTTTATTTTTTTTTTGTAGAATTACATGGAAAACATTGTATCTTTGCCAATGGCTAGGTAGCTTAAACTTTCAAGCTGTCGCATTTATCGGCATTTGAACTTGAAAGAGGCCATACTACATTTTTTCTAATTAAGTATACTAATTTTGATGACCCATATGCTCATCGTGTACTCTCCATGAGCTTAGTGTCATTCTAGAAGAAAATCATTGCGTTTAGGATTGCCAATATCAACATTTTTCTTGATGTATAACCTTCATGTTTTCTTGATCTAAGCAAGCGGCTTTCATAGATCAAAACTATATTCATTGGTTTTTGTAAGGATCTTCCCATGCATCTTCAAGATCAATGGGACTTTTGATCTTGACTCTAACATACTTTATCTTTTTGCATGGTGACCATTGAAACACAAAGTGTTCAATATCCATTTTCATTGTAAGCCATAAAATTATGTCTTGATATCAGTCATGGTGACTTTAATGCCTTTGTACCCACCACAAGGTGAAGTATATATCCATACATAACCTTGTATTGTAAAGAGTAAGTTATACATGACTGTTTGATAAAGAGGGAAAGGGCATCAACTATAGAATAGTGTTTTCCAACTATATAAAAATATTTACTGAAGAAAATTTTCCTACCTCATTTGCTTGTCGATTAAGTTTGCTTCAATCCTATGGTACTTGAGAATCTTTTGATCCATTTGAATTTTGAAGAGCACCTTTCTTGTCTATAAAGCATAAACAATTGATTAGAAGCTCTTATTTATGAATGCTTAGAGTCATTTGTAAGCATGGACTTTTATATGCAATTTTATGCCATTTTTGGAGTAAAACAATTCAAAGGCAATTATCTCAAGAATCACAATAAACCTCAAATTTCTTGTGAGATCTATTAGCACAAAGACTGTTGAGCCACAAGTCTCCATTTTAGTCTATTGAATGGCTCTCTCTCTCTTTGATTAGGAGTCTCAATTATTCTTCTTTAAGAATCAAGAAATAATTCTTTAGAATTTCAAGCACCTTTGCTTGAAGTTCTATTGTTAATTTACAAACTCAATCCTTCACGCTTAATCTTAGAACTGTTCCTTCTTCAAAAAGAGGAAAATAAGCTTGAGCTCTTATGCCAATGTAACTAAATTGAAACTATATGTAACTTTTGAAACTAACTAACTCGCATACTAAGGTAACTAAATTTAAATTTGTAGTTGATCAATCTAACAACTGTTCCTTAATTAATCAATTTACTGATGATAAAGATATTCAAGGCAAGCAAAAATTAAGGTCGACACATCGTAGAGAGCTAGCTTTCATGAGGCCTATCCCCCCTCAAAAGGACTTTCCACTATGAATAGAGAAATTACAACTGTGTGTAAAAATAAACCATGATTCTGTCGAGCTCTTGGGTAATTATGGTGTTTTGTTGATATTTAAAACTTCACAAAATGGAGAATTAAAAGCTCTTATTTGCTCAATCTTCTCCTAAGATACATAGTGGAAATGGAGATTTTTGTGGGAGAAAGAGAGAAGTGAGTCTTTTGAGACCATGTTTTAGCTAGCCCACATCTCCCCTTTAGCTGACATTCCCACACACTTGGAGACATTCGAGACCCAGTTTTAATTCATTTTAGTCCCATAAAATCTCATTTGATTATAGAAGTAATTCTGTTGGCACTTCTAAAGGTTGCAACATTCTTTTGGTACCCTAAGGTCCAAAGATACACCTTAAACTAATTTCATTGGCGATTTCAAAGGTTGCTTCACCTTTTTGGCACCCTAAGGCCTTGAAATGAGTTTTACAAACAAATTTGTAATCTTGGTCCTTCCACTCCTTTTATTTTATTTGTGGTAGGTGACCACTGTACTCCATACTTGGAAGACAGAGTTGTTCACAAATGTATTTAATCATTGTAGCTAGTATACCTTTCTACATTAAAGAGCAAGTGTACTCAATTTCTAACAAGTGCATTGGGGGACATAGTTGCCATAAGTGTGTGTCCTTTTGTATGCATACTCCTTGGAAGATTTAAAGCATAAATGAAGAGAATTTAGACAAACAAGTCAAACAAGAGAAATTTTTCCTTCATTTCCTTTTGCAACCTTTACATTGATGATAATGTTTCATAAAATTTATTGTAAATATTAACTATGTACATTTAATCCTTCAACTATGGCTTAGTTCCCATTTAACAAAGTTGAAAGGATATTTCTTTGACTTAATCAATAACTTACTCAAGACCTTACCATTATGGAGTATTTTGTCTTCATTGTTGCTAGCCTCTTCTCCTTCAAACTTAGGAGAAGCATTGCTACTATTGGATCTTGAGGGGCGTCCCCCTAAAAAGCTTTTAGTAGGCTTATATGGAAAACATTGTATTTTGCCAATGGTAGGTAGCTTAAGCTTTCAAGTTACATAGTTATTGGCATTTGAACTTGAAAGGGCCCATATTACCTTTTTTATCATTAAGCATACTAATTTCGATGACCCATGAGTTCTTTTGCGAACTTTTTCTCATCGTGTACTATCCATGAGCTTAATGTCATTCTAAAAGAACTCAATCATTGCATTTAGGCTCGTCAAGATCAGTCTTTTACTTTTGCTATGAGACCTTCATATAGCTTTGTTGATCTAAGCAAGCGGCACACATAGATCAAGACTATGTTCATTGGGTTGTAAGGATCTTCCCATTCATCTTTAAGATTAGTGGGACCTTTGATCTTGCCTCTAGCTTACTATATCTTTTTGCATTGACACCATTGAGACACAAAGTGTTCAATTTCTATTTTCATTGTGATCCATAAAATAATGTTGATACCATTCATGGTGCTTTGGATTCCTCTCTATTCACCATCAAGTGGAGCATATGATTTGTACATAACCTTGCATTATAAAGATTAAGCTATACATGACCGTTCCATAATGAACATAACCATCTTGCAACATAAACGTTCATTTCTTTCTATGTTAGAGCTGTGGTAAACATATCATCTTTGAAACTAAAATCTATTGTATACTCATCTACCATAGGAGTATGCTACTATTGAGATGGCATTAGACCACGGTTGACGTAAGAGTGCATCAGATACAGAATAGTGTTATTTTCCTGTCGGGTAAGTTCCCTTGAGTCATATGGTCCTTGAGACTCTTTTGATCCATTTGAATTCTAGAGAGCAATCCAAGTGAATTCTCCATGCTTTCCTATTGATAAGGCACTCTTCTATAGATGCTTAGAGTCATATGTTCTAGTATAGACACCGACTTTTATATGCAATGATATACGGTTCTTGTAGTGAAACAACTCAAAGGAAATCATCTCATGCATCATAATAAAATTCAAATTGCTTATGAGATCCTTTAGCACAAAGGTTGGTTGAGATGCAAGTCTCTATTTTAGTATAGTGAATGGTTCTCTCTCTTTGTTTAAGAGTCTCAATTATTCTTCTTCATCAAGAGTCAAGAAATAGTTCTTTAGAATTTCACGATTCTTTGGTTGAAAATGTGTGGTTGATTCATAAACTCATCCCTTCACACTTAATCTTAGAACTGTTTCCTTCTTCCAAAAGAGAGAAATAACCTCAAGTTTTTATAGCAATGTAACTACACTGAAACTTGCAATTGATCAATCTGATGATAGTTGTGTAATTAATTAATTGATTGATAATAAAAATATTCAAGGTAAGAAAAAATTAACATTGACACAACGTAGATGGCCGGATTTCATGAGGCCAACTCCCCCTCAAAAGGACTTCTATTATAAATAAAGAAATTACAATTGTGTGCAAAAATAAACCATGAATCTATAAAGCTCTAGGGTAATTACCGTGCTTTTTAAAGACTTAAAACTTCATATAATGGGGAATTCAAAAATCTATTTTGCCCAATCTTCTCCTTAGATACATAGTAGCTATAGAGATTTTTTTTGTGTGTGAGAGAGGAGTGAGCCTTTTGAGAGGGAGAAGCTTTGTTCTACAAGTTGTGATTAGATCCTTATGCAGCAGTAATTTGCATTTTTAAACCTCTTTCGCTCCTCTACTTGTGAAGTGTTCAACACAAAAGTTATAGAAATGTTGTTTCTGGTCTAGTTTGAGGGTTATTTTTAGAGAGTGGCTCTCTATCATGAGATATTTCAAAATAGTCTCTTGAGGTCTCAATTTGGCAGTCCAACCACTTTTGGACCTTTCCTTTACTTCTTTACCCATTGCTTTCCTCTTGAGGGGTATCCATCAATGCTCCTTAAGAGGCGTCTCTGCATGAATAATTAGGGGTCCTCAAGCCTGTTCAATCTAGGTCACATCTCTCTTTTACCTGACATTCTCACATACTTTTGGAGGCATTCAGGACCCATTTTAGATTCATTTTAGTCCCATAAAATTACATTTGATTTCGAAAGAAAATCCATTGGAACTTCTGAAGGTTGCATCATTCTTTAGCACCCTAAGGTCTTGAGATGCACCTTAGACTAGTTGCATGAGCACTTTTGAAAGTGTTTCGCCCTTTTGGCACCCTAAGGCCCTAAAACGCAACTTACAATCATCTTTGTAATCTTGGTCTTTCCACTCTTTTTATTTTCTCTCTTTAGAGTGGCCAATTCTAAAGAGACAAAATCATTCAAGTAGACCAAATTTATATTTGGTCATAACTTTGCTTATGTGATTCTTCAAAGCATTCAAGTCCACAAGAGAACGTTTACATTCTTTGACTTCCTCATTAATTTGCATCAAACGTTTGTTTGCATCTCAAGTGTCCTCATTGAGATTCTCATTCTCAATACCAAGAACTCTTAGTGTGCCATTCTCTATTGCAAGTGCCATAAGTCTTCACCTTGCTTGCTTATAGTCTCTTTCAACGATACCAAGTATGTCATTATCATGGTTTTTGCTGTCTTCAATGGAGTGGTTACTATCTCCATCCTTAGGAGATTTAGAATCACTTTACACAATGGTTGTGGACCTTGTTAGAAAACAAAAACTCTAGCAAGTGCGAAAAGACATTGTATGCAAAACAAGAGATGAGATTCAACTTCCTTGGACCTATTCACTTCTGATTATTGTTGTAGAAAAGTCTTCCATTGCTTAGAAATTTTCTATCTTTACGTCAATGCGTACATGCCATCATGCTTTTCCCATGCAACCATGCATTAGAGTGAGTGAGAGGGAGAGTCACCAGCTATATGAGAGAGAGAGAGAGAGAGAGAGAGAGAGAGAGAGAGAGAGAGAGAGAGAGAGAGAGAGAGAGAGAGAGAGAGACCATCTCAAGAAATTCTCATGACTTCGTTATTTTCCACAAATGTGTAGATGTGTTATCTTCAACAAATTAAAGATGTACAAGAAACCTATCAAAGAGGTTAAGTATGGAAAAGTCACATATGAGGACATTGCCTTAGAATTTGCAAAAACCTAGAAGACTAGTGATGCGACTTCCACTAGCAGTGCTCCAATTGATAGGACAGATAGTGGTAGTCGGCCATTGAGACGATCTAGTAGATCCTCAAGGTTTAGCCAAGGTTTAACAATGTCATAATGACTGACTACGGTGAGCCATCTTGTTACAAAGAAGCCATGCAAATTCCCTGAGGACACGATCAATCCAAAAAGGGAAGCAAGCCCAAAGCTTTGCAAAAAGCTTTAAACTTCTCATAAGCAATGCCTTCGTGAACAAATCTCTAAGGTTGTCCTATGTCGGCACATAAGCCAAGCTGATCTCTCCTACTGAGAGTCTCTCTCTAACATAGTGATAATGCACCTCACTGTGCTTTATGTGAGCATGAAAAATTGGGTTCTTTGCAACTGCCAATGTGCTTTGAATATCAATGTAGATGATGGTGACAGTGTCCTATCCAACACCCAAATCAACCATAAGGTGTCTGAGCCATACACACTCAATCGTAGCTGTGAAGTTTTCCATGTACTCAGCTTCACAATTGGAAGTGGCCATATTAGGTTTCTTTTTGCTCAACCATGATATGCATGAACTATCGAGCATGAAACAAAAACCACTTGTGGACACTCATGAGTCATAACAACTAGCCCAATCTAAGTCCATAAAATCATGCAAATCTGGTGGCAATGATCCCCCTTGGGATAAAACAACCCAAGATGTAAAGTGCTACTCAAGTAGTGAAAGATCCTCTTAATAGCCTGCCAATGCTTAGACCATGGGCTATGCATAAATTTGCTAACTTGTGAGACTGCAAATTATATATTTGGCCTCGTATTGCATACATAAATAAGGCATCCCACCAACAACAATTTGATAAAGAGTGACATTGGCAGGATCACCATCATCATGAGACTTAGTTTCAAAAAATTTAATTAGAGTAGTGATATGTTTGCAGTCCTCAAGGCCAAACTTACATAGTTTCAAAACTATTGTCATTAGAGTAGTGGTAGGTTTCCAGTCCTCAAGGCCAAACTTACATAGTATTGTCTCTATGTAGCTTGGTTGACTCAAGGCAATACCCCCATCCAGACTGCTTAAACTATATGCCCAAGTAATGATGCAAAAGCCCCTAGCCTTTCATCTTGAAAGTAGCATTCAAGATGAGCATTGAATTCAACAATGTGTGTCTCATTCAGACCAGTCATCAACATATCATCTACATAAAAAACAACGATGAAAAATACATCACCCTCATGCTTAACATACAAAGTGCTTTCGGTTGGACTATTATGAAAGCCTTGTTTAACAAAATGAGTGTCAGCTTTCCTATACCAAGCACAAGGAGACTGCTTCAACCCATACAAAGCTTACTTACATTTGCACACTTTATCTTCTTGTCCCCCCCCCCCCCCCCCCCGCGACTGTACATGTGCCTCATTGGAGTTTACATTCAAGTTTCCACCATTAAAAAGAGGCAACAAAGTGTCATAAATGTTTTGTGAGCTTACATTACTGTCTCTGGTACATGGTAACAAAGGCTGAACAAAATCTTCCACATACACAACATTTTGTGCAACCGAGATACGTTTTATTTGCAAAGGGTATAATCTATAACCTTTGATTTTAGTATTGTAACCAACAAAAATGCATTTAATAGCCTTATCATCCAATTTTTTTTGGGCTACGCCAAAGTATAAGCTAAACAACCAAAAATGCCAATAGATGGCTTCTTGTCATGCCATGATTCATAAGGAGTCATAGACTACAAGGCTTTGGTAGGACACCTGTTAAGTACAGAAGTAGTACACATGATAGCCTCAAGCCAAAACGAATGTTGAAAAGCTTGACTATTGACCATACATTATGCCATCTCTGTAAGCGACCTGTTTTTTCTTTCAGCAACACCATTTTGTTGAGGTGTATATGACACTGTACATTGGTGTTTTATCCCAAGATTATCTAGAAATGCATTAAACTCATGAGATATATACTCCCCCCCTTGATATGAACAGAGGGTGTCGATAGTATATCTAGAGACATTTTTAGTCATAGCCAAAAATTGCTTGAAGCACATGAACACTTTAGACTTAGCTTCAAGAGGATACACCCATGCATGCCTAGAGTAATCATCAATGAAAGTCATGAGCTATAGGTAATTGCCTAAGGATAGAGTTTGCATAGGCCCACAAACATCACTATGCACAAGTTGCAAATTGCATGTAGCCGTTACTGAACCATCCTTTCAAAACTTTGAACATTGCGTCTTACCCAAAATAGAACCTTCACAAACATGATTAGAAAGTGCTTCAAGAGGCGGCAAAGAAGCAACCATGTCAAATTTCAGCAAACACAACAAACTGGAAAAATTTAGATGCCCAAAACATGCATGCCAAAGTTTTGCATCTGAAACAACCTTTGAATTCATAACTACATTTGCAAAATTTTTGCCCACACTTGTCATACAAAATAAGCTTATACAGCCCATGACACAAAATGCCAGATGCAACTATTTCATCACCAAAAATGAGTTCATGAATTATACATATGTCATCCACAAATTTGACAACAAGACCAAGTCTTGCAATTGCAGATACAGCCAAAAGGCTCATTTTGATCCTTGCTACATAGAGTGCAACAACAAGTGTGAAAGAACTGCCATTCGTAGCAGTTAGCACAATCTTTCCAACACCATTGACCAGATAATAGGCATTGTTGGCATAGGCGACTGTATTCCCATGAGAGATTGACTCAAGAGAGGTAAACAAAACTCGATGTGAAGTAATGTGCTTCGTAGCACCATTATCAAAGTACCACACGTGAATCTGCAACAACTGACATCTGTGCATCATGGCCGAAGGATCATAAGTACACTTTGAACTAAATGGCCACTCTGCATTTACATCAACATCACAATCTCCTTTCCCTAAAAATTCTACAATAGCTGTACTTGTGGTGGATCCAGTCTCTTTCTTCTTGGCATCTTTCGCCTTTAACTTAGGACATTGCTTATCAAGTGATAATTAGCCTTGCAATAATGGCAACATATCTTCTTCTCACCCTTTTACCAAATTCCTAGGCAAGATGCTGCCAGTAGAAGCATTAGAAACAGGCGATTTGCTACATTAAAGAACCATGAGAAGTGGCTATATTGTTGTTACCACCTTTTTTTGAGCAACAACAAAAGCCTGTTCAACTACACACTGTTTAGCCCTATTCTTTCTTGAAAGTGACTCTTGCATCAAACTTGATAGCTTGAGGATTTCCTTGGGTCACAAGTCTCCAAGTACTAGCAAAAGTCTGGTAAGAATCTGGCAATGCATCGAGAATTGTTTGCACAATGGAACTGTCAAAAATGACTTCGCCTATAGAAATGAGTTGCTCATTGATATCCTTGATACTAGTAAGGAAAGTGTCCATTGGTCTTCCTTTTGCATAATCTTTGACTCCAGCTCTTTATGCAACATTTCAATTTTAGCATCATTGCGACTTGCACAAAGCCCAACCAGAATATCCCAAGTCTGTTTTGTTGATTTGCTGAGCATATGTGAGGAGTAATAGTGTGCTTCATAGATAATGCAATCAATGCATGAGCTTACACATCTCTAACATCCCAATGAGACTACTCAGATGTAGGCAAAACAACTCTAGCAGCAACAAACCTGCCAAAACCTGCAACATCCTCAACATAGCTTGTATCCACAAACAGTGGACGTACATTAATGCCTTGCACAACATTCCAAACTCTGTATGACACAAGAACATGTGTCATCATGTAAGACCACAATGGGTAGCTATCCCCATCCAATTTATCCTCAACAACAAACATCTTGAAAACATCTGTGTTGTTGTCAGCCATGACGAGTGAATGCACCTGATGTGAAGAGTGCTCAAAAATAGGAAAACAAAGCAGGACTAACAGGTGCTATATAGCACAACCCAAAGAGAACTATAAAAGACATGTTTTGCAAAAAAATGCACTGTTAAAAATTCTACACAAAAGTACAAAATTGCCTGTGCAATACTACCTGTAGAGGAAACGAAAGCCTAAATGAGCCCGAATCAAAATTATGAGCAAACCCAACTCCACAAGCTCACCCAAAGTATTTGTCGACCTATTGGTGCTCACCAAAGCTCACCCAAATCAGAGAAAGTGAGCAAGCAAGTGCTAGTGACTATGCCCAAGAGGATGCAACCTGCTCTGATACCAATTGTTGGAATTAGGGTTGTAGGAAAACATACACAGCTAGGAGAAGATGAAGAAGCTCAAGGCACACAATAGAGAGTGTATTGCTTAGTGCACAATGGAAATATAAGTTATCCTTAGAATTATGGGCCTATATACAATACACGGGGGGCATATTACACATAGTGCTTGGCCTAGTATCCATTAAGGGCATGGAGCTTGTCCATTTGATGTGAAGATAACTTTTCTTCACAAGGATCTTGAAAAGGATGTTTACATGAAGCAAATCAAAGGTTTTGAATATCCTAGCAAGGAGGAGCTTGTATGTAGACTCAAGAAAGCGCTTTATGACTTAAAGCAGGCTTCAAGGCAATGGTAGCAAAAATTTGATGCTTTTATGTAGTCCTAGGGTTTTAGAAGGAGTCAAGAGGATAACTGTTTGTATACACAAAAACTCAATGATGGTTCATTGATCATTCTCATCTTAAATGTAAATGACATGTTCATTGAGTTAATGGGTGTAGGGTGAGCACATTTGTACAATGGCGAAGTGGTCGTGCTTCACAATTGTAGATACTAGCTTTAGTTCTAGCCACTTATGACCACATTTGGCCTTTAAGTGGCAGATTGTTGGGGTAAAGAAAAGTTGGCCACCCGTGACTAACATCCTACAACTACTAACTCACTAACTTAATACTCTTCTCATATATACACACACACACACACCCCCCCCCCCCCCCCCCCCCCCCCCCCCAATCTTACTTTGTTCTTCTTCTTCTTCCCCTTCATCGCATGCACACATGCAGGCATCAGGCACACTACCCTTCAATGAGAATCTACCCTTGTGTACCCTGCCTTTTATGGACTCTGATTTTATAGAGGTTGCCAACATTAGCACGGTGTGTTGCTTTGCTTTCAAGATGTGCCGAATATAGTGCAACCAAGGATGCTACCTATTTCAAGCCGAGATTCCCCAAAGCAATGGAGGCTTCACCAAAATAAGATGAAGCAAGAAATAACACCCTATGATCTCGAAGTTGTGAGCTGGAAATGATGCAAAAATGACCACTAAATATAGCAAACTTTCACGTGATTCTCTTGCTCATGGGTTTGTGCTTGATGGAGCCGATTCAATGACTGGCTTGCAATCAGATTCTTTAATCACTTTTGCACCTTGTTACGTGCCCGAGCTACTGCATTGCAAGCTACCGAAGATGGGCTCTGGCATGGAATGATTTGAGCTCCCGATGTCCCCTCTGAATTTTATAGCCTAAGCATAGACTACCACACTTGTAGATGCCGACTATTTTGTTGCTTACGAATATGTTGCAATATCTTGGAATTGCATGCAAAATGTAAAGCTCGAAGCTGCATTGTTTGATATGACAATGCCTATAACTGAGAGACTTTGAAGATACCAAATCAACGTTGGTGTGTTGCTGGCCTATGTTGCTATCAAATCCTCACATATTGCAAGATGATTGAGGATCTGAAGTTGACTTTTTAAAGCTCTGTTGTATTTGGAGGGACTAATACAAAAGCCGTTTTGTTGACAAGACGTTGTTGCATGTGTTGGGCTTGCAAAAATGGGCTATCTACCTTGTGCTCTATGCACCGATGGCTGTTGTTTCCTTTAAGATCCTAGACTAGGAAGTTCACTCTTAAGAAAATGGCCTTTGAGCTTGTATGTGTAAAATGCCAAAAACATTGAAATTTACTTGTAGAGCTTCAAAGGATTGATCATACCTGAAATGGAGAATTAATGAGCACATATAGACTTAGTCGAAAGAGCTCAAGGAGGGCTTTTCATGCATACTTGTAGCGATTCAAGGTGATATTTGGAGAGAGAATAATTAAAGATCAAATTATGCAAAAAATTAAGAGACGACTAATGCAAAGACAAGAGTCTAAGCATGCTAATGAGAGAAATTGAGAAATGCTCAATAGCAAGCTTATTAGAGAATGTGCAAATGCAAAGCCAACTCTAATTGAACCCTTTATCAACTACAAGGGTAATGGATTATGAGATTGACTCAAGGACGTGTCCGTGAGTGATTAGTACTAATTAACTAAGAGGATTAAATCTCCTTCAAGCTCTAATACCAGTTGTAGGGATTAGGGAGGATTAGTAAGTGGTGTTCATGGTATGTGTGTGTGTGTGTAATCAAAGAGAGTAGCAATACACAATGTAGACTCTATAATTAACTCTTGATTATGCATTAGAAAAGAGAAATTACAAGCCTCTTATATAGGCACTCATAGAGGGTGACATCATGAGGTGAAACCTCACCATATATATCATAAATTTAGGTGGAAAGTAACTACATGCCATCACATGACTCATGTCACATTGGCATCCTAGTAGATTAGAGAGGATATACACGAATAAGGTACAAAGTCCACAAATTCCAACACTCTGGTGGCAAGTGTAGGTGTGAAAACTATAGTTTTAGGAAGGAGGTTAACTTTTGCGGGTATGGGTTTTGCTTTGAGCTCGAAGTTGAATCTAATAGAAAAGGATACAACATAGGTGAAGTGTAGTAAGAGAGGCAAAAAATTTACAACTTTAGCCACTCTCGGAGGGTGGGACAGATATTGTGAAGGAGCCTCTCATTGAAAACTTTTGTAGCATTAAAACTTTTCATGTCTAATGTCACCGAGTTCTTATAAGGGCTCGAGAAAACGATTTTATGGAGCTAGCTTTGGATCCCTTACTGAGAAGGTGAAAACCATATTTGATTCTATATAAAATTGAACTTTTCAACTACAAATCTTGGAATTTGAGCCGGCTTCAAATCTTCCTTACAAAAAATTTGAGCCGGCCATATTGTGATTTGAATAAAGGGAACCTACTTTTTTTTATTCTATATAGAATTAAACTTTTCAACTAAAAATCTTGGAATTTGAGCCAGCTTCAAATCCTCCTTGCGAAAATTTGAGGCGTCCATATTTTGATTTGAGCAAGTTTTGGATAAAGGGAACCTACTTTTGCCGGAGCCTTGGTTCTTAGCCCCAGTAGCTCTGTTCTTGTATAGGGTAAATGTCCCAATAAAAGGACATTACCCTTTAAGAGGACTTGCCTCCCCCCCAAAAGCACACAACGCCATTTGAGAAGATGGACTAGCACATCTGACGTGGAGTAAACCCATTTGCAGGGATTTGAGTTCGAGTCTGGCACAATGTAGTCCTCCTTCTGAGACATGACTGTCCTAAGTAAGTTTTTTGCATCGAGAACTATGAATTGTGTCAGAAAACTTGAATGTGTTGTCGGAATGAACATCGCCAAGCTTGTTTGAAAGCACATGATGCAACGTATCTTTTGCGTCTACCAAAGCCAAAATCAAAGAAAAATGGCCCCAACATGGCAACAGGCAAGTTCAGTGTCCTTAAGTTGGGACCTTTACCCTAGAGAGAACCAAAGTTTGTAAAGCAGAGCTTGAATGGCATCGTGCGTGGTTACCAACGTGAGACTTAAAGCTCAGTTTAAATAGCTCTTAAGTTTTAACGTTATTGACTCACACTAGCCTGGTAACACTAACATCCATGGCTTTTCCTGCTCCTACCCATGATGAGCTGGTGATGAGGAGAGTGTCTACCATAGCTACCTCACCTGTGTACGTGCTTGCGTTCCTTGCAGTCATCATCGAAGGCGCCATCGACAGCTCAGTGATGAAGTGCGTAGCAGACATCAATGACAAGGGGCCTTATCTCGGCCTCGTCATCCCCAATGCCTTTGAGCTCTACCCCTTCTTGAACACATCCATCTTCACTCTCGACTCCACCATTGATATCTCAGGTATCATTCCCCCTTTTCCTCAAAATCCATGCTTGCTTCACAGGAACTGATGTAGATTGACTCCTTCGACTGCGAAAGGTCTTGAAGCTTGTGCGAGGGCAAGTTATGTGGTTGCGCAGTGGAATGAAACGAAATGGGTGTGAGCATAGAGTCCAATGGGACTGTGAATTTCAGTTCAATGCCTTAGAAATGAGGAGTTTATGTGTGCAAAGGTTGATGTTTGTTCAAATCGCCGCAATGTGCCAACATATCCGATGCCATAAATCCTTTAGGGATCTTTACCCTACTAGGGAGTGAAGGATGGAGTCAACAATGAAGTAGGCAGCTCCCAACTTAATGATGATGCAAGGTCACTTGGAAGTTGGGATTCTGAAGTTGAAGCAGGCTTGGTGACCTTGACACTCGCAGTACATAGTCCCAGAATTTTTGTGTTTCACTTATTTTCCTTTGCAAATTTCTGTGCTTTTTCCATAAGAGATGCAAATAGCCGCAATGTGCCAACGTATCCGATGCCATAAATTCTTTAGGGATCTTTACCCTACTGGGGAGTGAAGGATGGAGTCAACAATGAAGTAGGCAGCTCCCAACCTAATGATGATGCAAGGTCACTTGGAAGTTGGGGTTCTGAAGTTGAAGCAGGCTTGGTGATCTTGACACTGTGCAGCACATAGTCCCAGAATTTTTGTGTTTTATTTATTTTCCTTTGCAAATTTCTGTGCTTTTGCCATAAGAGATAATAATGTGCAAAGCTTTTCATGCTTTTATATAGAGTAGGTAACTCTACCTGCTCTTATCAATGCTGATCTGCTATTATCGAGTAAATAACTTTACCTGGCCTTATCAATCAAAGGTGATCTGCGGAACATATACCTATGCTGTGGTGAAAGGATTGGAGATCACTAAGTTTGATAGCCTAGTTATCGTACTGGTTCGGTTATCTCACATGCATTAGTGTGCATTATCATGCAGTTCAGGCTGCTTTTTCCATTTTTCTTTGGGTCCTCTTCTCTATAGATAGTCCTGGCCATACTTCAAGTTTGGTTGTTTTTGGTTTTTCCAAGGAGGGTTTGTGGTATTTCTCTTATCAAAGCGTCACAACCAGGACATTTTTACCTATGCTGTGGTGAAAGGATTGGAGATCACTAAGTTTGATAGCCTAGTTATCGTACTGGTTCAGTTATTTCACATGCATTAGTGTGCATTATCATGCAGTTCAGGCTACTTTTTCCATTTTTCTTTGGGTCCTCTTCTCTATAGATAGTCCTGGCCATACTTCAAGTTTGGTTGTTTTTTGTTTTTCCAAGGAGGGTTTGTGGTACTTCTCTTATCAAAGCGTCACAACCAGGACATTTTTACTTTCATGCAGCCCTTGCAGGGAATGTACCACACACTCTAGGAGAAAAATAAAGCTATACAACTCTCAGATGAATGAGCATAATGATGTAGAGGAGGACCTCTGTTTTCTAGGAAGACTATGTGCTTTAAATCGCATGTGCCAATGTTATCAAGCACACATCAGGACTTGAAGGCCCCAAAACCGTTAAGTCATGTCCTGTTTTCAATCTGTCCTAATGGTTGTAACGAGGTACATTAAAGTATGCCTTCCAAATATAGGAATGTGTGTGAATGCCACATTATTGCTCGACTATCAAATTAGACTGCTGGTCCTTTGAGGCTGTAGAAGCTGATCTGGGTTTCTTTTTGGGCCCGCTTCTCTTACACTGCAGACCACACCCCATTTGTATGTTTAGAATTTTCCAGAACTATCACTGAAAAGTATGTCCTCAGCAGTTTTAAGGGGAGTGCAACATCAGCAACCATATGGATCTGATGAGCCATATGACTTGCTAGCATAGATAAACCATGAGAAAAACCGGATTGAACTAGTAACACAAGAAGCTTTGATTGAGGGAATGCTTTCTTCAGTGCTGTAGCAACAAGAATGGCCATTTTCAGACAGACAAATGATGTCTGCGATGCTCATCCCATGTCAGTACATAGTGCTAGGATTCCAATTGCTTTCTGGTTTATTCCAGTTGATTGTTCTCGTCACCATACCAACTGCTTGTAGCTGTGTTGGGGCTATTAAAGCTCTTAATTTCTTTGCTTCTCTTAGGGAGGGATGGTAAGTAAGATCTTCAGTAAAGCAAGGATTTTGATTCATGGTGCGCTGCAGACTGATTTTGCATGTTTTGTCTTGATATCATTTTTTAAAGCAAAGGCTAATGGAGATTGCTTTGTTGTTTGTTGATGTAAGGTTAGGGCGTAGATTCCATGTCGGAGAGGTTGCGGGCAGGAGGGTACTTGCAGTGATGACAGGACTTGGGATGGTAAGGTTGAAAAAATACGCGAAACTTATGAGCTACTTTTACCTATAATGAATGTGCACTATTATTCAACAGGCAGAAGCCTGTAAAATTTGAGATGCAAAGTACCTACCTAAATGCATTTCTCCAATTGCTAGCTGAATACAGGCATTACAACCCAGTTGCTCCTTACCTACTTTGACATAAGTGGAGTTCTACATTATGGGATTGCTGGAAATGCTGACGACGAGCTCAATATTGGGGATATAACCATTCCACGATATTGGGCACATACAGGTCTTTGGGAATGGGAGGTAATCTCTTTGACCTCAACTTGGCTTCTCTCCTTGCATTGATGCTTGCTAATAATAGCTTATCATGTTCAAGCACCAGGTTTAGCAGCAAGTCATCATGTTAGATGTGTTTTGTTGGTTAATCTGCTCATCAGTCGCCTTTGTGAAAAGCACAAAACATCAAGTTTCAACCATTATTCTAGTTGGTCCTGTTGTTCAATCTAAATACTTCATATTGATGAGATGCTCCTTTATAGGATTGCCAGTCACAACAAATTTGCGAACAGTAAAAGCATAGCTAGATTTAGGGCTTTCCTACTATGCCTTATCAAGTTTCAACCATTATTCTAGTTGGTCCTGTTGTTCAATCTAAAAACTTCATATTGATGAGATGCTCCTTTATAGGATTGCCAGTCACAACAAATTTGCGAACAGTAAAAGCATAGCTAGATTAAGGGCTTTCCTACTATGCCTTGAAAGGCTGTTTACAATGACTTAAACTGTATTTTGGCATGCCTTTTTCTACTTTGGATAAAAGTTGTGTAGTTTCCTCTGTACTAGTCCATTAGTTTTGTCTAAAAATTGTTTCAAGAACAAAGACCAGTCAGCATGAGGTTGACATATATCTATATCAAAATCATATCATTGTAATGGCATCACAGGGTTTGTAGAGTATGAATGGAATAGCAAGCTTCAAAATGTGATCGTGCATAGCTGATTATCAAGGGTCCCAACTGCAGAGGTACGCAGGCGAATCGTTTGGTCGGAAGCTTTTTAGAATGGCAAAAGGGGAATTTATTGAGGCAGAAGACTTGGGGTGCTTAGAAATTGGAAATTACAACGATCCTCGTGGTAATGGGTCTAATATGTTGAGCAAGATATGCTATGAGGCAGAGGAGGTGTTGCCGGTCAATGGGACCCCAGAAACTGTCGAACAGCATTTCTGGGTGCCAGTGGATGAGAGCTACTATCAAATAGCGGCCCAAATTACAAGTAAGGTAAGGTAACTATCTCAGCTCCGAGGCATGTTATTCTTTTGTTGGGCACTCTGATGATGTTAGTGGGAATATTGTTTTAGTCAATAGTATGCATGATGGAGTTGATGGTTATATGACCTTGTCGATGATTGCCATGACTTTGTGACTGCATAGCATTTCTTCACTCTTAGCTAGCAAGATTGTTTCTTGGATGGCTGGAGGCCGTAGCATCACTTTGTTCTGCGAGCATATTCCAATAATTATTTTTCATGTTTGTGACTGTTCTGTTCTCCTCTTTGCTTTTTTGGTTAATTTCATGACTCAATTTGTAAAATCCCTTGTTTTTCTGAAGCTTCACTTTCCCTTCATAGGCAATCTATCCCCAGTCCTCACTTTGTTGTGGAAATCTGTCAACTTTCATGCAAAAAACTGCAAAGAATTAGTACAGTTGTATAGTCTTTGTTTAAGTGGAAGGATTTTTGAATAGAGGGTAGAACCTTGCTTGTTGGTACTATTGCCTTTCTTTTCATATTTTGCACTCATCAAAGCAGACACCTTTTTCTTAGCATGCTTTCTGCATTGAATTGGAGCTTATTTATTAATGCTATATACCAGAGTTTGAATCTGAAACGATGCACGAATGAATCAAATTGCTTGTCTCAAGCACCGCAAGTGGTGACGGTGAGTAGGGGTGTGTCAGCAAACATCTTTGTGGACAATGCAGCTTACAGGTCATTTTTACATGATCATTTCAATGTCTCTCTTGTTGATGAAGAGTCAGCAGGTGTGGCCTTGGTATGTATTTCTCTTCACTGATACCATTAAATTAAAAAAGTAGGGATAAATCATATAGACACATGCCGCCTAGGATGAATTGTGCAATTTCTATGTTTTTATGAGGAGCTAATAGCTTGATGTTTCTTTTACAGACTTGCCTCACCAACAATGTCTCTTTTATTGCCTTTAGAGCTCTATCCGATCTAGCTGGAGGATCGGATGAAGCCAATGAGGCAGAAATTTTTTACAACTTGGCTGCCACAAATGCAGTTATTGTGCTTACTGCGTTTATTCGCATGTTGCCATTGATGGCATATTGACCATCAAGGTTCTCGATTCCTCAAGTGGGGCCGAATCCAAGTGCAAGTCATGATGATGGTGATTCGAGTGGCTCTGAGCAAAGCCATGAGCATTGTCTGAAAATATGTCTGGCAGCTCATGACCAGATACAAATTGCTTCCTATACTCCATGGCAATGCTCCGTATTATTTCATTTCCTCCCCTCCAATGTCCACTTTGAATGTGCCTTGATCAAGGAACTCCACGGTCTAGGCATATATGGAGGTGGCCTAGCCATTCTTTGTAATTTTTGCATCAATTAATTTCTATTCTTCAACTCCCTTCTGCATGTATCATACATATGCATGCCTGTATCATGCATATGCATGATAGAGGACCATGATATAGAACTAAAAAGATTACTACAATTCAGTTTCTTTGCAAATAATGTCCACAATTCCACCCTTGATTGGAAGGAATGATTGGACCGCAAATATCCCATAGGAGTAATGCGATCTAAGTTTGACATAAAAATAGCATTACCAATGTTACAATTTTGCAATTAAGAAATATTTTGTGATCCATTATGTTTTACTGCCTAATTTCCATTAATTATGACGTCCAACAATTGTTGGGCAGTCACATTTCTCATTCTAGTGACTTGGAAATCATACTCCAAGACAGCTCAAAACTACTGGAGGTTGATGACATGGGTGAATTCTTCTATGATGCTTTTTTAGAGAAACGATTGTTAAGCAAGCCATACACCACACACTTCTCACACACATCTTCCTTGTTGGAGGTATTAATTAGATATTTAGATTTAGATAAAGGTAATATAGAATAGTTAGAAAATAAAACTATAATACATGTAGTTATGTAGGGAGCCATGAGTATTTTTTAAATGATAATCTTTATTTGGTTCAGTTATCACAAGGTTGTCTTTAGAGGTCCCCCCCCCCCAAAAAAAAAGTGTTACCAGCCACTAAACCTCCTACTCATGCAACGCCCACATAGTGGCCCGAGTGATATTATTCCCTTTGTTGAGCAGCCACCCCATCTTTGCACCATGCCTTGCAACGCAGAAGGAGTGCCAGATCATCCAAATGGTTGTTGAGGATGTCACCCATCCAACCAAAGCTCAAGCTACCAAAAATGTGTAGCAAAATAAGAGCATTGGAGATCCTGAAGCTATAGTAGCAAAGAGCACAACACATATGCCTCAGTACATATGTGGAAGCTCCATCCTTGATTCTATAGGTAAGGTCCTTGATAATTGACCTACTAGAGATTACAACCCTCTATGGCATCCTCAAATATTGATAGAAATGGATAACCATGCCCGAGAAGACCAAAATCAATATGGATAATGGGACTTACTCCTTAAAGCCCACTCCTTTCAAACATCTCAACCATGTATGCTTACATTGTGGCCTAAAAATACACAAGATATAAGATTGCCATGCTTGTAAGCCTAGAACGGGAAATCTGACATCTACTCCAGTAGTTGCTGACAAAAAGGATCCGCCACCTACATGTCAATGGAAAAACCAGCTCCATCCACATCAACTGGAGTAACAATCTGGGGGGGGGGGGGGGGATCCACTTCTCAAGCAACAAAAGACAAAAACAAACAACCTTGCAAACCTCTCCTCAAGTCCCCAGCTATTTACTCTAGTAGTTTGCATGGCGGTTGAGGAGCCACCTATCATTAGTGACCACAAAAAGGAAGGAGATTATACCCATGTGCATCCACAAGGATAGTAAAAGGAATCATACACATGTTGAATAGAAAAAGTGCTCAGGTAACCCTAGGGAAAAACCCTAGAAGATGAAAGGAGTTTCTTGGAATGTTAAGAGCTCTACTGACCCTAAAAAATCATAGAATGGATTAAGAATAACCCCGTAGACTTCATTGCTCTTCACGAGCTCAAATTTTTAGCTAATGATCTTGATATTAGGCTCAAGTCCATTGCTCCTGATTTTATGTGGATTTTCACTCCCCATTTTAGGGGTTCAGGAGAAGTAGCTCTAGGCATGTTGTTGTAGTTTTGAATCTAATGCTCCCTCCTTGCCACTCTGCTCACTTGCCATGCGGGGGGGACTCAGTTCAGAGAACAAAACGTCCCTATGAAAATGATTATTGGATAACATGGACAAGCCTTTGATGCTATTGTGAGAGTTTAACATGGTGGAATCTGAGAAGGATAGATATAAGGGACTAGGGACTTTCCTTAGAGGTTCTAAACTAGCAACCTTTAATGAGCTTTTTGATACTTTAGTTTTAGTGGACATAGGATACATTTGAGATTTTTCTTGGCAAAACTACAACAAAGGCCCTCTATGCCACAAAGCAAGACTAGAAAGATGCTATGTTCTCTATTTACTTTCCTAGAGCTAAGACAATAACCTCTAAATCTACTTGCATGTCTTGATCACTATCTCTCCTTAGGAGGTTCCCTTAAGCCCTCAGGAGGATCGTTTCATGCTTTCAAGAGATTCCTCTTATAAGGGCGGAAATTCAGAATACCTGGGCGGATTCATTCAAAAATTTATAATCTCCGATTAAAATTGGATATGTAGGCCACAAAGTGCATGCAACAAGTGTTCTTGAGTTATTGTAAACAAGTTAAACAAATCAAGATAAAAATCAAGCTGTAAAGATATCCCATCTTGCACTTTTTGTTGGGCAAATGGCAGCCCATCACCTCGGCATGGCTGCCCATTGCCCACCTTGGGGCTATTTGACACCCCCTAGCCAAGTGGGATCGACGATCCACGATCTCTGGATGATGTGGACCGTTTGTTTATTGTCAAGAATAAGAAGATTCCGATCGGATCCACTCCCGCAACTTAAACCCACCACCTCCCACACAAGAGACAGTGACTCTCCCATTAAGCTATCGCGTGTCACTTGAAATAGGGGTGAGAATGTAAATTAATATGGCAAAAAGTGACAGAATGGGGGATCACGTGGTGTTCACTTGGAGATCACTTTAGATGGTTGGGGTCACACAATGATCACTTTGGAACAGGTGGGTTCACAAGGTGATCACATCTTGATTGGGATTCACAAGAGGATCTCTTTGCCATCACTTTGGGATGGTTGGGGTCACACACTGATCACTTTGGAACGGGGTGGGTTCACAAGGTGATCACATCTTGATTGGGATTCACACGAAGATCTCTTTGCGATCACTTGATGTTCACATCTAGTTTCCTTGGGGCTCACTTTGATTGTAATCACATGATGATCACTTGGGGATTAATCTGCCGCGAACGGCGCAAAACCAATCCGGCCGCCCCCAATTTAGAGGGACCATGGTGTGTCAAATAATGCCCGCCCGAGTGTGACACCCCCCCGGAGAGAGAGAGATGGAGGTGGAGGTGAAGCTCCGTTTGCCTACGGCCGAAGCTCATCAGAGAGTTGCAGATCTCTTGGCAGCGTATCACCAAGTGACTCATCTGCAGCAGAACTTCTTCTTTGATGGGGAGAATGGCGAGCTGAGCTCCAAGAAGGCAGTAATGCGCCTGCGCTTCTATGGCGCAGATTCCCGCAAGTGTATCGCCTCCCTCAAGGGCAAGGCCACGATTGCAAATGGCATCAGCACGGTCTCAGAAGAGGAGGAGGAGGTAGCTGATGCTGCGTCTGCACGTGCTTGCGTGGCCGAACCGCGACATTTGCTAGCCCTCGATTCCACCCTCATCAACCGCATCACACAAGATTTTCAGGTCCAGAATTTCATCTGCCTTGGCAGTTTTCGCAATGTCAGAAATGTCTTCCATTGGGAAAATCTCGTTCTTGAGCTTGATGAAACACAGTACGACTTCGGTACTGCCTATGAAATTGAGTGCGAGACCTCCGACCCCGAGCACGCCCGTTCTGTCCTCGAAGACTTCCTCAACCACCATGGTATCCCCTTTTCCTACTCCACATCTTCAAAGTTTGCCATGTTTAGGGCAGGGAAGCTGCCTGACATGCAGGCGTAGTATAAGTGTATATATTTTTGCAGCTATAATGATTGGATAATCTGGCAATGCTTCTTTGTAGCGCACATTTCTATATAAATGCAGCGTCTGTGCCAGGTGCCCACTTAAAAATGCAAAGCTAATGGCTGTTTTAAGTCGAAGCTTGGTTTTTGTCCAAGGCGTAAAGTTGAGTCTTAAGGTTATGCTGTGCTTGGATGCCTCACATCATAGCTCATTCATGCTCTTGATCGCCATGGGTATACCTCGGAAACAACTTTGGTTGCCGTCTTATATACAAGAAATGACCATTGTCTGCTGGAATTTGCTACTCTAATTTTTCTCAAGAAGTTGTGTTGCATAGCTCAAAAGTTGTTGCATCTAGAAGTTTGCTATTGAAGTGTAACACTCATTTGAAATTTGGTTGAAACGTTAGTGCAGATATTATCATGCAAGATGGAGTGGATGGTTGTAGTGTCATATCAATAATCAAATTACCATAAGTGTGATTACATACAAGATATGAAAGATTATGGGCAGCCCACATATTTATACTCTCTGCACTTTATAGAATCTTTTTGAGTTCATCTGTATTCGATGCTCCTGATACACCTACACTCAAGTCTATCAAAGGATGCCATGGAATGTGTGCAATTGTGTCTCTTTCTAAAACTATATAAGTGACATTCTCTAGGCATTTAATCTGTAGATATGGAGACATATGAATAGATTCTAGAACCGTCTCCATTTGCTTCGCCATGACAAGATAGTCATCATGTGGGTTATGTGGATGATGGAAACTCGCGTGGTTGCTAAAGCTGTCTCACAGACTGGTGACGTGGCTAGCCCGTGGACACACACATACCTGCTGACTCAGTCCCGGATATTGCGTCGACAGGCTAGCTGACACATGGCAGGCCGTACGGATCGCCGGAAAACGCGTCGGATTTTGCGGCGCAGTTTATGTTGATGATGTGGCAGTCCGTATGTTGTATGGATCTCCGCAAATACGCTGGCTAATTTTCACTAGCAGCTTTTGGGCATAATGCTTTTGAGTTGAAGCTTTTAATTTAAAAGATTTTGGGGCTCTGTTTTTGGGCATCCCTTGTACCAATAAATAAGTGGGCTAGGCCTCATTACTTAGGGCATCTGCACGCAGAGTAGTCTGAGAGTGAGCGTCTGCCTACTCTCTTGTACTTCGAACACAGATTAATATAAAAAGAAATACCAAAAGGGGCGCCAATCTTTGGGACTAATACCTCTGGGCACGGAACTACGTCCGGCCGTGTCATCTTTGTGAACTGTTTTGAAGTGAATCATTGTTGTGTAGCGGGAGAATTTTGACTTGGGGTGTCCAAGTTTCTTATAGATGTCACAAACTAGTGACGTGGCTAGCCCGTGGATACACACACACACACCTGTTGGCTCAGTCTCGAGATTGCAGCGATAGGCTGACTGACACGTGGCAAGCTATACGGATCGTCGAAAAACACGTCGAATTTTGCGGCGCACTTTACGCTGATGATGTGGCAATCCGTACGTTGTACGGATCTCCGCAAATTACGATGGTTGATTTTCATTAGCAGCTTTTGGGCATAATGCTTTTGAGTTGAAGCTTTTTATTTAAAGGATTTTGGAACTCTGTTTTTAGGCATCCCTTGTACCAATAAATAAGTGGGCTAGGCCTCATTACTCAGGGCATATGGACGTAGAGTCTGAGAGTGAGTGCCTGCCTACTCTCTTGTACTTTGAACACAAATTAATATAAAAAGGAATACCGAAGGGGCGCCAGTCTTTGGGGCCAATACCTCTGGGCACTGAACTACGCGGGGCCGTGTCATCTTTGTAAATTGTTTTGAAGTGAATCTTTGTTGTGTCGCGGTAGAATCTTGACTTGGGGTGTCCAAGTTTGTTACAAAAGCCCTTACCCCATCTCATGGGGTAGGAAGCTCGCCAGTTTGGTTAGAGGCTGGTGTAGGGTCGTGTGTAGCTAGGTCTTTACCAGGGGATTCACTAGTAATAATGAGACATCTCTTACATGTACCAAATGCCCTTAATTTACCCCTAGATACTAGATCGCACCTATCTCATCTGTTCATAGCCCCCCTTCCTTACACTCTCACATACGATAACCCGTATCCCCCAAGGCCTTTACTTGGTAGTATTCCTAAGCCTCCTTGTTAGGCAAAGGACTAAAAGAGGATGAACATTGTACTAATAGATCACACTACTGAATTTGGGGCTGAAAAACTCATGTGGCTTATTCAAGGCATCTTTTTGTTCTAAGAGCCTTGTGGATCTTCCGTATTGATGGAGCCACGAAATATTGCATTCTTTTGATGAACCTTACGAGTGAGGTTTACTCCAAACATCTCTTTGCAAGAGAGCTATATTGTGCAGTGAGACTCCTTGGGTGCCAGAAGGCAAGAGAAGAAAACTCTTCATGTTAAAGGCAAAGTTTGCCCATGAAGTAAGGCAATAGTTTTGCAAAACACAATATATATAGCCTTACTTTGGAGGTATAAAGTCATTAAAGACTTTGAAATCACCCGGAGCAATTAGAGAGGCCATTCAAGCTTGGAAAGTGGAGCTTAGGAGAATGTAGTCGGAAAACCCTCTCATTGTAAACAATCATCATTTGACCCTTGTGCACTATATACTCTTTTTTATGCATGTTTATGTACATAGGATGTTCCACTATTGAGGAAAATGTGTGTGTGTGTGTGAGAGAGAGAGAGAGAGAGAGAGAGAGAGAGAGAGAGAGAGAGAGAGAGAGAGAGAGAGAGAGAGAGAGAGAGAGAGAGAGAGAGAGAGAGAGTAGTGTAGTGTAGTGTAGAGGTGTGTGCATGTCAAGCCACTATTTGTGTGCAAACTATTCCACTCCGTGTGTGTGTGTAGATAAGGTATACAACGTGAATGCAGGCCAGTGTTGAAGTAAGTTACAAGTTTGAATTTAGTTAGGGAGTGATCTTAATGTAAGATGCCCATGTCATCGCTTACAAAAGCACGTTGATGTCTAAGCCAAAGAGGGTTGCTCATATATGAAAGGAGCTTGAAGATCAACACCATATGGGGGCCAGTGCTACTCTTATGTAAGTCATTATGGTTACAAAGGCTAATACTCTGGTTACCACAAGGGTAACCATTACGAAAAGGAAGATTATGTTAGAAAAGAGAGACATAGAAGCAATGATAGGAAATCAAGAGGCAAGAAGGATCACTAATGATTATGTGGAGGCTAGACTTTAGGGAGACATACCATGCCATATGTAACAGACTTGGACACTCCAAGTCAAGAATCTACCGCGACAACACCAAATAACCACTTCAAAACAATTCACAATTCATAATTTATTCGACACTGGCCCGGCGGAGTTCCGTGCCTAGAGATATTGGTCCCAAAGATTGGCGCCCCTTTCGATATTTCTTTTTATATTAATCTGAGTTCAAAGCACAAGAGTGCGGGCAGGCGCTCACACTCAGACTCTGCGTCCAAATGCTCTGAGTTGTGAGTGGCCTACCCACTTATTTAAAGAGTACAAGGGATGCCAAAAGCAGAGCCCCAAAAGCTGAAAATCAAAAGCTTTTAAAATAAAGCAGTAAGCTTTCTCTCACAAGCTCTCTCTCTTGAGCCTTCAAAATAATGCAAAAGGAGTTCTTTCTTCTCTTTCTTAGGCTTTAATAAAATAAAGCAAGCCTAAAAGCAAAAGCTCCAAAAGCTGTCGCAATTTGCTGCCTGTCTGTGAAACGCGCCGCAAATCGCGGAAGGTCCATACAAGCTGCCACGTGTCAGTACGGACGCCACGTCAGGAGTGCCACGTGTCACTCTGCTCGTAATTTTCAGGACTTATGCTGCAGCCAGTCGCCATTTCAACGTGTGTGTCTAGTGGGCAACCAGCCACGTCACCAGTTTGTGACATACCCCCCTCGTGAAAGCATTGTAATCGCCCTCGATTACGCCTGCAAAACAGACAGAAGCCATAAACTGTCTTAGTAGACACTGACTGTTAGTACCTACGCACTAGGAACACACATCTAGCACACGTACCAGTCGACAATCACATCTCACGACATCACATAACATCACTAGACATCAGAGGACATCACATGACAAATCACATTCAACATTCATTCGGATCTTAGACTATGATTTATTGGCAATGCAGCTAGCAATCGCATCTAGATCCACTCAGGAATCTCATAGATGCCCGATTGACTAACCCCTATTGCAACCATGTCTAATCGAGATCAATTAGACCAAAATGCTGCAGTCATTTCGTCTATCAGTTCCTGCATTTGAAAACAAGTCAAGAACAAATCAGTTCATAATCCGGAATTCCATTTCATAAGTCATCCAGTAGAATACTGTCAGCTCTCAGTATCCCTGAAGCTCAAAGAGATATTAGTGACTCTAGTATTCGAAAATCGAGGCATCTGTTGACAAAGGATCGTAGTAACTCCCCCCTTGTGCAAACCTACTGCACCAGATCTCCAGCCAAGCTGAATTCTGGGTTCCATTTGGAATAGACTATGCTAAACCAAAAGCTTCAAGGTAAAGATTCACATTCCGAGGAATATCTGCTAGGTCTTCCTCCTCCATTCGCTTCGCATCCATTGCGAAGTAGGTCTTGAATTTAACCAAGAACCGTCAATTTGCTTTACCTTCTTTCTTTCTTTTTGTGCCAAATTATATTTTGGAACGAGTATCTGCTCGTTTTCGTCCAATTTGGATTGCATTTCTAGCTTCCCATCATCGGGCACATCGCCTTCAAAAGGCTTTAAGAGACTCACATGAAAAACATTGTGAATCCTGTAAGTATTTTGGCAGCTTCAGTCCAAAGGAGATATCGTTTATCTTTTCGGAAAATCTGGAAAGGTCCACACTATCTCATGCTAAGCTTTCAAAGAAGCCGCTCCTTTCCCTTGTTTTCCTTCTCGGGAGTGCCTTCCCATAATGTAAGAGCACCCAATCATTCTCCTTCAATTTCAAATCGCGACAATGGCGATCTGTTGCCTTTTACAGTCTTTCCTGAAATTTCTGCAAAGCCTTCCGGACCAAGTCCCTCGTGAATTGGTCGGCTTCAAAGAAAAATCTTATCTTTCGTGCTAAGGAAGGATGGAACCTTTGTAGCAAATTCAAGAATCTCAAATGGCACCTTCCCCATCAAAAAAGTAAATCGTGTTTCTTTAGGCATATTCTACCAAAGGTAAAAACCTTTCCCAAGTAGTCTTCTGATCCAACAAAGAAGACTTCAACAAGTACCATTGAATTAGCAATCTCTGATTGCCCGTCAGTCTGCGGGTGGAACGAGAACTGCACCCGCGTGCCTATGTTCTCCCAAATAGCCATCCAAAACAAACTCGTTAACCTGGGGTCTTGTTGGAGACAATCGTCTCAGGCATGCCATGTAATCTGAAGACCCGGGCAATAAACAGTCGTGCCCACGTGGTGTTCTCGGGAGATGAAGTCCATTGCAATACTTTCTTAGGGGCGGGTGGGTATGGGTAAAAAGGCTGTAACAATCCCTATGCTTTATGCCTGTCAAACTTGACCTTCTGGCATACCAAGCAACTACGCACAAACTTGTCCACATCCTTCTTGAGTCTCGGCCAAAAGAAGTATCTCTCTACCCCTTTCAAGGTGGTAGCCATGCCGCCGTGACACGTAAAGGCGGACAATGGCATTTTGTTAGAAACTTTTCCCTCAATGGCTGTGTAACGCATAACATGGTTTTCTTCATCAAGTAGCTATCCCGAATGGAATAGTCCACTACCATCTCCCCTTTCTGTATTCAACTGAATACATCTGTAGAATCTGTATTTGTGGCGTACTGACCGACCATATTCTCGAAGTTTGTATGATGTATCGCGGAAATAGCCAAAACCAATGGCTTTCGGGACAGTATTTGCCACCAATTTCTTTTGTCCATGCACATGGAAAATCCGGAAGTAAACAGTGACAAAATGTTTGCCCATCGCATCTGCTTTTTCCGATAGCTGCTTCCGTGACAAGAAGTAGCGTAAACTCCCATCATCTGTGAAAACCATAAAATCGGCTTCGAGTAGGTAACGTCGCCACTCAATAAGAGCATGGATAGCCGCCAAAAGCTCTTTCTCACAAATTTCTGCTGTCAATCCCGGCCTTAAGAACAATCGGCTCTCGTAGGCAATGACATTGGCCTTCTTGCATTAAGACCGCATCGAGACTACGACCACAAGTATCACAATATACTTCAAACGACTTCTGCAAATCCGGCAAAGTCAAAACTGGTCCCGTAGTCAATTTCTCTTTCAAAGTCTGAGAGGCAGTCACCTCTGTGGGTCCCCACGAGAAAGGGACTCCTTTCTATGTCAAGATATGCAAAGGGAAAGCAACCTCTGCAAACTTTTGAATGAACCGCCTATAATACGAACACAATCCCAAGAAGCTTCTAACTTCATGGACATTCTTCAAATCGGACCAATCACGTATAGTCTCTATCTTAGCCGGATTTATTTGCACTCCTGCCGCGGACACAATGCGTCCCAAAAAGTGCGTCTCTAGTAGGAAAAATTCACTTTTCTTTGCATTAATCACCAACTTGTGATCTCGTAATGCCTGAAAGACCTGAAGCAAATGATCTCTATGTTCTGCCTCATTCTTGGAGAAAACAATGATATCGTCAAAGAAAGTGCCAACAAATAGCATGTACTCTCGAAAAATCATGTCCATCATCCGGTTAAATGTCGCAGGAGCATTGGTTAAGCCAAAAGGCATCACCAAAACTCAAATAACCCAAAAGTCGTCCGAAAGGCTATCTTGTAGACGTCTCTTGGCACAATTCGGATCTGATGATATCCACTCTTCAAATCAATCCTGCTAAAACACGAGGAACCGTGTAATCTGTTGAGTATATCAATGATCCTATGAATCGGAAATGTGTTCTTGATGGTGATTTTGTTGAGAGCTCTATAACCGATGCACATTCTCCAAGATCCGTCTTTTTTCAAAACCAACAACACAGGAGAGCAATACGATGAAGTACTAGGTTGGACAAGATCCTTTTCCAAGAGGTCTTTCACTTGGTTCATAATCTCTTCGTTCTGGGCTCGGCTCACACGGTAAGGTAGCTGGTTCAGTGGTGTGCTTCTTGGTATCAGATCAATAGTATGATCTTCAAGACGAGCGGGTGGTAACTCGCTTGGCAGGCCCTCTGAAAAGCAATCGGCATGAGTGTGGAGAAAATCTTGGCGTTCTTTTGTTCAAGTCAAAAACATATTCGACCTTTATCCATCGTTTAGTTCTCTCCCAAAAAGTGGGTAAAGAAACTGAAGTTCATCAAGTACAATCTCTGAGCCCTTCATTTGTCAAAGTCGCTTTCTCAGCCCGGTAGTCAACCACGGCGTTGTTGTTGTGGTACCAAGGGATTTCTAGTAGAACGTCACAACCTTCCAAGGCAAATATGTAAAACTCCTCCTAAACACCACTGTCATTGCAAACAAAGTTTACCAATGCTCGGTGTATGGCAACATCCCGTCCGGATGCCACTCGAACTACCTCTGCCTGTGGCCTCAGCCTATCGAACGTAATTCCAAATCGAGCCGCCAATTCAAAAGAAGTTGGCCTTGGCTCCTTCAAAAGAGCTTCCTGTTCTTTCCTTTTGCCCAAAAAGCGGCAAAGTTTGTACTTTCATTCATTTGATTTGGTGCAGGCCCCACGCAATGTGGTACCAGTTCTGCTTTTTATCTGCCTTTTCTGCCATGTCTTTCAGCTGCTTTGTACTTTTTGGCCTTTCTTCATCTTGTTCATTCGGTGCCTTGTTAGGGCACTTCGCGGAGATATGCCCAGTTTCCCCTCATTCAAAGCACTTCCCCTCCTTTATGTAGAGAGCCCTCTCTTGAGGAGTAAGCTTGGGTCGTGCCTCCTTATCTTTATGTTTTGGGTTGCTCTTTCTCTTTCTCTTTCTACTTTCATTTTTCGAAGTCTATGTGACTCTTTGTGTCATGATCTCATCTGTAGGTTAGGTCAGACTGCCAGAGTGAATGGCAAAACCCCGTTTCTCATGACTCATCAACTCCTGAATGGAAGCTGACTTCTGTTCCAAGCAGTGGTCTCGGATCTCTGTAGGTAGACGCAATGTAAATCGCTCAATCTGTTTCTTGAATGAGATCTTCTTAAATGAAGAGGCGGGTAGAAAAGAGCTCCAGAATCTCTCGCAATAAGCATCCACTGTATCCTTCTTGATCATCCGAAGATGGGTCCAAGCAGTTCGTATATCGCATTCATACTCTCGAGTCAGCCAAGAAGAAATAAAAAACCTCTTGAATTTCAGCCATTTAATTGGCACAGTCTTGTTTTATAGAAGCGTGGACATCCAAGTTCGAGCATTCCCCTTAAAGTAAGAGGTGGCTCTCCGAATCTTAGAGTGCTCTGAGTAATGTCCCCCCGCGAAAGCGATGTCAAACTCCTGTACAAAACAAAGCCTTCGAAGCATCTCTATAACCCGAAAACGTGTCAAATTTAATTGATTGTCCACCTTCCTTAAACTCTCGGACTTTCTTGCTTTTGTCTTCCAAAAAGTCATACTGGTTGGCTTTATAAAAATTCTTCTTCTTTGCATAAAAGTTGTTGTCATCAGAGTCCGAACTATCTGTAGACGAGTCCTCAGTAGAACTGTCACTCACGGGGCGAGATTCAGACTTTTTTGTCTTTTTCTTGCCCTTTCCGAAGCGTTGCTTTTTGCTTCGCTTTTTGCCTTTCCGATCTTCTTTGCTCGAGTCAGATGAGCTAGAAGAACTGTCAGAAGAAGAAGAAGAAGAAGAAGAAGAACTGGGTACTCCTTAAATTGAACACGCTTCTTCTGCTTTCTTGCTTTTTCAAAAGTAGACCGACGACACAAATAACCCGGGAAGTCAGTGCCTTTCTTCTGCTTTTTGTCGTGCTTTTTAGCTTTGTTCTGCGCGTCAAAAAGCTGAGCAATTCGTGCATCAACCACCTCTTCTAATTCCTTCTCTGTATACTTTTTGGGAGTAGGAGGTTTCTTGAGAGCGGGTTTTCGGGGTGGTTTTGTGGTTTTCTTCCACTGCGTGTGCACCTCTTCAAAAGAAGTCTTGCTCATATATTTAGCCAATTTCAGGTCCTTGGCAAAATTAAGCATCATCGGTCAATTGTCGACGCTCCATCTCTTGACGCTCCGCTTGAGTAGGCCGAGGCGGTGCCATACTCCTTGCCTGAATCTTCGTTGTGATCCCTTCCCGCATCTCCGAATGCAGAGGGAGTCAACTGATCTTTGCATGAAGCCATTAGTGCCGCCGGAAAAAAATAGGGATCGGATTTCCCGCAGAAGAGAAATCGGCCGTGCTCTGATACCACTGTAACAGACTTGGACACTCCAAGTCAAGAATCTACTGCGACAGCACCAAATAACACAGTTCACAGTTCACAATTTATTCGACACTGGCCCGTCGGAGTTCCGTGCCTAGAGATATTGGTCCCAAAGATTGGCGCCCCTTTCGGTATTTCTTTTTATATTAATCTGAGTTCAAAGTACAAGAGTGCGGGTAGGCACTCACACTTAGACTCTGTGTCCAAATGCTCTGAGTTATGAGTGGCCTACCCATTTATTTAAAGAGTACAAGGAATGCCAAAAGCAGAGCCCCAAAAGCTGAAAATCAAAAGCTTTTAAAATAAAGCAGGAAGCTTTCTCTGACAAGCTCTCTCTCTTGAGCCTTCAAAATAAAGCAAAAGGTTTTCTTTCTTCTCTTTCTTAGGCTTTAATTAAATAAAGCAAGCCCAAAAGCAAAAGCTGCCCCAATCTACTGCTTGTCTGTGAAACGCGCCGCAAATCGCGGAAGTTCCGTACAAGCTGCCACGTGTCAGTACGGATGCCGCGTCAGTAGTGCCACATGTCACTCTGCCCGTAATTTTCGGGACTTAACACTGCAGCCAGCCACCATTTCAGCGTGTGTGTGTCTAGTGGGCAGCCAGCCACGTCACCAGTTTGTGACACCATAAGTTTAAGGGACACGTAAAAGAAGATGAGAAAAAAATTTGCAAGCTCAACATAATATATGATAAACTTCATTTTTTGTACTCTACTACATAAGGATTTATTAATCATGGTGGCATTGAACAACAAAAAATAGGCCCTGATGACACAATCATGTTGAACTCAAACCTCGAAGAGATGACAAGCTCTATATGACTAAGGTGAGTTTGAGAGTTCACTTTGACGATGTTTTATACATCACCTCACTTAGTTGTTAGAATACTTCACGGGCTTAACTTCTTGTCTTAAAAATTCTCTCCTCTTTTGATCATCAATTTGATGAGTATGACATGATAAGGCATTTCCGGATCTGTTCCAAGGAACAAGCAAAGGGTAAACACGGTAATTCTAATTGATGAAGACTCAAAAGCATCAAAGGGTTGTGCTAAGAGGATTAATTGGAGTAGCTAAAGGACCTAGATGGAGGATGAGTAGGTGAGCCATTCTCCAAAAAGAGATGAGGTGAAAATGTATGATGACTATTGCAAGGGTCGAGCATATGAAGGTTTAAAAGAAGCAGACGAGGCAAAGGTGGATGCTAGGCAAGGGGAGAAGACAAGATGGAGGAGGGGAAGACTGAGAATTACAAGGTCATTGGAGGTGTTAAAACATGAGAATTCTAGCAACATGGAAATTCTTTATCTGATTTTGACTAAGTTGTGGACAATACAATGAGATTAGTTAACCTTAATGCCTCACATTTATAATAGCTTCTTGACATAGATTATTTGTAAGAACAATCCACTCTTTATATATTTAGTCTCATCATTAGCCCTTGGCTATAGAGTAGGTTTGAACATACACCCTATAAACATTATTTGTGATGTATAAATCAAATTTATGATTTAAGTGTCCCAAATGTGTTAGAAGAGTCTTATGCTAAGGCCTGTGCTTCAAAACTTCAAGGAGGCCCCTTGGACTCTCGCATGAAGACATGTTTCCATGGTCATCTTTAAGAAGTGGCAAACCGCACATAATTTTAACAAATTATTTAAAATTTAAGTTAAATAATTTTTGAGTATGCTCAATCTTCTTTGAAAAATACCTCCATATGTATATAGTGCTGTCAAATTTCCTTGTTGTTTGGATAAAGATCGACAATATTCAATACTTGTCCAAACTGAGCAATAAATTGCAATTTTACACAAAGTTTATTATCTGTTGAAAAGTGAATTTTGTAATTTTGACTTTCGAACTCATAGATAATTCCCAAAGTCCATATACAACGAAATGAGACCTTCATGATCCATAGATAAAATCTATCTTTATAAAAAGATGATACCATATATAACAACACTATGTATCATATAGATAGCTACTTGGTTTCAAAATTGTTCTTCATATTAGCCCCTACTTATTCTAAATTCCACTATATTGAGATAGCTCCTCAATAAGCTTCACTGACATGAGAAAATTATCCAATGTTAAATATATTCTTCACATAAATTCAAGCAAAGAGCTACTTTCAACACCTTACATGCTTTGTTATTGGAAAATCTTCGCAATTCTCTGGTTGAATAAGTCCTTCCACATTTTCTTCTAGTGGTGGATGTATGTATGATTGCACTTGCTCTTGGGAGTCATGATTGGATGCTGAGTTTGAATCTTCTTGGTAGCTTTGGACATGTTTGCCATTGTGTGGCTTTGCCTCATTTTCTTGGTGTTCATCTACTCCAGTCTCATCCTTGGTGGAGCTAGACATGAGCTCATCATCTACATGGGCATCTCTGAACAAAGAGTCGTCCGAATTGGTTGTGGGATCAATGATCATAGAGCCAATGTTTAGAATCCCATGAGCACGCCCAGAAGGCCTTCGGATTTGCAAAGCACATAGTTGTGTTCCTCCTCGACACATGTTCCGATTGAGAAGATTGGACACCACCACTCCAACACTACCCAAGAGAGTATCTGATAGATGTCCTTTATTGAAGATCTCAATGGATATGAGGCTCTTACTAGCAAGGTGTTTGTTCACAAAAAATGTCATGGTACTGTTCCAAGTGGGATTAGTATCACCTGTCTTATCTACATGAGTAGCTAAGCGCGTGTGAGGCTCAAGCCAAGCAAGTGCATAGGCTTGTAGCTTGGGCCCAAATCTACTTCGCTTTAAGTCCTGGGCAGAGATGATGTTAAGGTTTACTTGGATTGTATGTTTACTATGATTTGCATTTTGAGTCATGATATGAGAATGTAAGTCTATGCTTGTGAAAAAAGGCTTACTCAATGGAAAGTAAGGTAATAAATTAGCTATGTACATAAAAGGAGCAGATTAGCTTGCTTGCTAGCCAGTGATTTTGATTAGAAACCAAGAGTATTGTGTACTTTGGAGATTATGTGGTGAAGGATGAAGGTGATTAATAAGAATCGATCGATAAATCATCAGATTAGCTTGCTTGCTAGCCAGTGATTTTGATTAGAAACCAAGAGTATTGTGTACTTTGGAGATTATGTGGTGAAGGATGAAGGTGATTAATAGGAATCGATCGACAAATCATCAGATTAGCTTGCTTGCTAGCCAATGATTTTGATTAGAAACCAAGAGTATTGTGTACTTTGGAGATTATGTTATGAAGGATGAAGGTGATTAATAGGAATTGATCGACAAATCATTGATGTCCTTTCAAACACAAGTTATGATCTTGAGAGGAAAAGTTATATCAAAGAGAAGAAAGTGTAATTGAAAGAGCAATTTGGACTATGCAGACATAGAGATGAGAGCAAGGAAGACGTTACACAGATTGGTTCCAATTCGTCCCCGTGCACAAGTGAGCTCCTAGTAATGGATGGAGGGGTTGAGCTAATACCCGGGATGTAAAATTTAATAATAACAGAAGGAAGAGTGTAATTAAGGCAAGATCAGAAGCTCTTGTGATGAGAATTTTGCAAATTAGTAGCATATGGCGTCTTAGTGTAGTAATGTGCTTACCCGAACCAAAGTGCGGAGTCGGAGGGTAGTTATCATGTGGCGAGGCTCGATATAGTGCAAATCAAATAGGAGCAAGAGGAAGGCCTAAAATGGCTTTGAATGAGGAATGAAGGAATGGAAGGGCTTGATCAAATGGGTTTTGGAATTGGGGTTAATGGAGAGAGGAATTGGATAGGGGCTTCACTAAATTGTTGCATCTCATGGTAACGGGCAGGGAAAGAAGATGGCACGCTTGATTTTATGGCTCAAGTGATGTGGTGATGAAAGAATACCTTGCTTTGTCTCTACGAAGCTCCTTCCCTTTTGTTGTCTAGACGCTTTCAAAATGCGCTCTCTCTCTCTCTCTCTCTCACACAGAGACACACACACACACACACACGCGCGCGCGCGCACGCTTTCTTTGTGTGTGTGTGTGTGAGAGAGAGAGAGAGAAAGAGAGAGAGAGGTGTGTTTTAACGTCGTAGGAACAATCCCACGGCACCTCGAACGAGTCTCTCTGTATTTCTGCTTGCTTTTGCAAAATGCATTTTCAACGGGAACCTATAAAGGATTCCCCCTATATTTCTTACTTAAGCAATACTTGGCTGCTAGTTTTGGGGGCGGTTGCCTGTTCCTCGAGTTTACTAAATTTGTTCGAGTTTATTTTTTTAACTAGAGTGCTTTGTTAGCCATACCTGTATTGAATTATAGTGGGTCCAAGGGTAAGAGAAAACAAGAACCTAGAAGAAAAATGTTGTGTGTGTGTGTGTGAGAGAGAGAGAAAGAGGTTGTGTTTTGTTTTTCACAAATCTTATTACCTTAAGGTGACATAATCCTATTTTGACAACGCGATGATCTTCATGTCCCAATGTTGATATGTTTAAATATGTTTTTAGATTTTAGATTGTATCAATTATTTTGATTCAATCTCGCTCTGTTGCCTAAATTCTTGTCATTTGTATATGCCACTTCAACCTTCTTAAATGAATAAAAATCGACAAATTTTATTATTTGATGCTATTAATTATGTCTAAGATATTTATTAATTGGGAGGTGAGACGTTAAAATGAAGCGCATAGAGAGAGAGAGAGAGAGAGAGAGAGAGAGAGAGAGAGAGAGTCAAAGCGTGTTTTTACCTGAGAGCGTGTTTGGGATACCGATCATAGTGTTTCAGAGGTGTACCTTGCAAAAAACCACAAAGAGAGTTAGAGTTTTGTCAAGGTCAATGTTTGTAACAAAAAAAGATGGCAATGTTATTAGTGTTGGGCCCAAGCCCTTGTCAGTCAGCCCGTGGGAAAGCCTCTTATAGGCATGCAGTAGAAAGATTAGTTAAAGTCAAGTTTTTGTGGCTTTATATACATTGTAAGCTCTCTTAATCAAAAGATATAGCGTGTGATTCTTTTCTACTGTGTCGAGTTTCTCTCTCTCCCTCTCTCTCTCTCTCTCTCTCTCTCTCTCTCTCTCTCTCTCTCTCTCGTTCTTTCTCGCTGTACCTAGCCATTTCACCACCTCGGTACCAGCCCCCATAACTGCTGCACCCAACAACTGGTATCAGAGCTTTGGCTCAAACCTCGGCTCTCGACTCATCACAGTGCGGGTACAACCGCTTGCAGAAGGGCAGTCCGAATCTCGACCTACAGCAAAATCAAAAGCAAACGCCATCAAACAGAGCACCCTGGCTTACTGACGCAATCCCGGCCCTTGAGAGAGATCCAATTCGGCCTCTAAGCCTGCCTACAAAAAGGTTTCACCATCGCTCTATGCTCTGTTCGTCTCTCTGTAAACTCAAAATCATCACTTGGGTTTTATTTCACACTGCATTTGAATTGGCCAACGTAATTAACCCTTTTTTAAAATAAAGGGTTTTCACACCCCCTTTGTGAAGCCGACACAGTGGCGAGCTTAGCAATACAATATGAAGTCCATGTAATCCATATCATGCGGCTCAATAACATGATGAGTGATCATGGCATTTACAGTCGGCAAAGGCTCTTAATTCCAGTCTTGCATGCAAAGATGGTAGTGGGAAGGACTGGCTACGCTGAGGTGGATCCTTCTGTGAAGCGTGAGGTGGTCGTATCGTGTTTAGGGAATGACAAACCGTCTAAGCCTGCAAGGACCGAGGCAATCATTGCAGAAAGGTTTTTTAGAAAAGGAGTCATCGACTCTTTGAAGACGAGTTTGCAGTTGGATGATGCAAAGGAGGATTTGCAAAATATTCAAAAAGACTTCACAGATTGGCAAAACCAACATGCCTTGTATGTGTTCAAGGTTGTTTCTCGATTTACATATGAGTTGTGCTCGAGGCACATGAAGAAGCGGAGATTTTGGAGCTATGTTGGTATTATGCCTACACATATTGGTGTGTATGCAAACTTTCATTGTTCAAGAATTATGAGACATCGATGCTCACAACAACCAAGACGGATTTCCTTCGAGATGAATTTACATCGACTTGTGTGGTTTTTCGAAACCGATTATCATCATCATTATTTGTTTTGTCCTATTTTATGTCAGTTTTTCTACAGTCTATTGTCAAAAACAATCATATATTTCTTGTCAAAAGCCTTGTAGTCGGTTATTGTCATGCTATTTACTGGCATGCCAAATTTTGTACGGGTTATAGACATTGCCACATATGAGTGGTAAGACCTCCCAAATTATCAGTTTTTGCTCAAGTCCTATTTTGTCCTACTTCTCATGAGGTTACTGGGTACACCTTAAACCCAAGGTTTGGCAGTGAACCAAAAACTCCATTTTTGGTAGCTAAATATTTTGGCCTACACCCTATTTGTTCAAGGGGGGGTTACTCATCTAGCACCAAGTTATGATACACGAGAAATCCTTGGTTGTGAGAGAACCTAAAATTCACGGTTGCCGAGTATACCAAAAACTCGAGGTATCATGAGAGGGTCTGTCCAGTTCGGGCTTGAGGGGGGGATTGTTGGGCCCAAGCCCTTGTCGGTCAGCCCGTGGGAAAGCCTCTTATAGGCATGCAGTAGAAAGATCAGTTAAAGTTAAGTTTTGCATGGTTTTTTGTGGCTTTATATACATTGTAAGCTCTCTTAATCAAAAGATATAGCGTGTGATTCTTTTCTACTGTGTCGAGTTTCTCTCGCCCTCTCTCTCTCTCTCTCTCTCTCTCTCGTTCTTTCTCGCTATACCTAGCCATGGCACCACCTCGGTACCACCCCCCATAACCGTTGCACCCAACAATTAGTTGTTTGTTGTTGCAGTTTTATGTTTAAAAAAGAAAAACATGCAAGTCTCCTTGCACGGGGGAGTTTGCACAATCCTCCCCAATTTTTATAATACGAGGGAACGTGCCATTCCCACAGCTGCGTGCAATTTTCAGCGCGTTCATTAACTACGTTCTCAATGTCAAAAATTAGGAAATGGAATGCTTACTCACCTTGCGATTATCATCGATGCTCACAGATTGCATTTAACCTTTCGTATCACCGCATTGCTCTGAACAAACATGATAGTTGAGACAGAGTGGACATTGCAAAGCCTGAAGCTGCGTAACCAAGTGTCATAAAACCTAATATCTAACCAATCTAAATGGATTTCTCATATTAAACTGATCATTTAATATGGGAGAATAAACGGGAACAAGGGTTAAAATATAAACGTGTGTTTATGGATCTATCTCAGCACGGGGCCAAGGTTAAAGGGGTTCAAATGGGAGATTGTCTGTGGGTTGCTTCTTGCTACTCCATGTGATAGCAGACCTCCCAAGTGAGAACATGAATCTGTTGGTAGACCTGCAATTTGCTTTTCAAAGTGCACCACATTCAGCATACGTATCGACCAAGGCATTGCTAAGCACGACAATTTTTTGAAACGGCCCTTGCTGAAGTGTTCCACATTTGGTATGTATATCGACCAAGACAGTGCCTAGCATGCCATCTCTTTTCGAGAGTCAATGCACTCAAAGAGACGGCATTCGGGACATGAAGCTCCTCAAGCACGTTTTGTACTTTCTGAAGTGCACCACATTCAGCGTACATATCGGCCAAGCCATTGCCAAGCACGACAATTTTATAAAAAAGCCCTAGTGAAAGTGTCCGACATTTGGCGTATGTATCAACAAAGGCAGGGCCAAGCATGCCATCTCTTTTAGAGAGCCTCTTGCATAGATCCACATGCCTGGAAGATGCACACGTAGGTGATAGCATCTGGAGAAGGTCCCCGCTTCGCACCTGTTCAAAACAATCCATAGCTTCCTGGCCTAGCTGTTGTCGGGCATATCTCGCAATCAGTGCCTTTCAAAAGACGACATCCCGCCCAGGAGCACAACATTTGGCGTACATATCAACCAAGGCATTGCCAGACACAATAGTTTTCTACAGCAACCCATGACTAACAACATCAGAGTGAATTTTTAAGCCCGCATTTGGAGAGATTCCCTCACTTTGGATCCGATGAAAATAGCTGAGAGCTTTCTGTCCCTGCTCCTGTTGCACGTATCCTACAATGAATGCACTCCAGGAGACGGCACTGGGAATAGGAAGCTCCTCAAGCTCGTTTTGTGCTTTTTGAAGTGCCCCATATTTAGCATACGTATCAACCAAGGCATTGCCAAGCACGACAATTTTTATGAGCAACCCTTGCTAAAGTGTCCCACATTTGGCGTACATGTCGACCAAGGCATTGCCAAGCACGACAGCTCTTTTTGAGAGAAATTTGCATAGAGCCACATGCTTGCAAGATGCACACATAGGTGATAGCGTCTAGAGAAATGCCCTCGCTTTGCACCTGCTGAAAAAAGCCCAGAGCTTGCTGGCCCAGCTATTGTTGGGCATATTTTGCAATCTGTACGTTCCAAAAGACGGCATCCTGCACAAGAGCACCACATCTGACATAGATATCGACCAAGGCATTGCGAAGCATGGCAATTTTTTTCAACAGCCCCTTACTACGAATATCGTCGGAGTGAATTTTTCAGCCCACAACAATGTCTTGTGTGCCTTCAGGATGCACTCTTATGTGATTGCATCTAGAGAGATGCCCTCGCTTTGCATCCATTGAAAATATCTGAGAGCTTTCCCACCTTGCTCTTGTTGTGTGTATCTAGCAATCAATGCACTCGAAGAGATGGCATTCGGGACCGGAAGATCCACAATCACATTTTGTGCTTTCTCAAGTGCACCACATTTAGCATATGTCTCAACCAAGGCATTGCCAAGCATGGAAAATTTTTGCAATAGCCCTTGACTAACAATATAAGAATGAATTTATAAGCCCATGTCGGCATCTTGCGTACAACAATATGCCTACAAGATGCACGCTTATGTGATTGCATATGGAGAGAGGCCCTACCTTTGCATCCGTTGCAAACAGCCAAGAGCTTTTTGGCCCTGCTCATGTTGCGTGTATCCCACAATCAATACACTCCAAGAGACGACACTTGGGACAGGAAGTTTTGGGCGTATTCTGCAGAAAACACATTCCAAGCGAAAGAGCATGCCTTAAAAGACATTTCATGTTTCCATGATGGAACCACATTTGACATACATATGGACCAACGCGTTGCTAAGCAGTGCTAGTTGATTGTGAATTCTCTTACCCATATGAGAGTCTTCCGTAAGAACATAAGCCAAGTACGACAATTTTTTGAAACAGCCATATCGAAAGTGCCCCACAGTTGGTGTACATTTCCGCAATCAATGGACTGCAGGAGACGACATTCGGGAGTAAAAGCTCCGCAAGCACGTTTTGTGCTTTCTGAACTACATTTAGCATACGTATCGACCAAGGCATTTCCAAGCATAACAAATTTTTGAAAAAGCCCTAGTTGAAGTGTCCCACATTTGGTGTACGTATCGATGAAGGCAGTGCCAAGGATGCCATCTCTTTTACATAGCATCTTGCATCGAGCCACATGCCTACAAGATGCATATGTAGGTGATATCATCTGGAGAGAGGCCCTTGCTTCGCACCTGCTCAAAACAACCCATAGCTTCTTGGCCCGGCCGTTGTCCGGCATATCTTGCAATCAATGCATTCCAAAAGACGACATCCCGCACACACGAGCACCACATTTGGCGTACATATCAACCAAGGTATTGCTAGACCCGACAGGTTTCTGCCGCAATCCTTGACTAACAATATCAGAGCGAAATTTTAAGCCCATATCGGCATCTTGCGTTCACACATGGCTGCAAGATACACACGTATGTGATTGCTTCTGGAGAGAGGCCCTCGCTTCGGATCCTCTGAAAACAGCTGAGAGATTTTTGGACCGGCTCCTGATGCGCTTATCCCGCAATCAATGCACTGGGGCAAGAAGCTCCTCAAGCTCGTTTTGTGCTTTCTAAAGTGCACCACATTCAGCATACATATCGACCAAGGCATTCCCAAACACAACAAGTTTTATAAACAACCCTTGCTGGCATATCGTGCAATCAACACGTTGCATGCCGCTGCAATGTTGGGCATACCTTGCAATCAAATAACGCTTTGCATCCGCTGAAAACAACATGGATCTTTCTATCCCTGCTCCTATTGTGCATATCCTGCAATCATTCATAGCCGTTCCGAATAGAAGCATCTAGAGAGAGGCCCTCGCTTTGCATCCTCTAGAAATAGTTGAGAACTTTCTGGCCTGCTCCTATTGCGCTTGAGGGCTTCATGCAGAGAGGTTGGGCTGAAAAGCGAGCATTGCTTGCATTAAAAAAATCTTTCTGACCCTACTTCTGATGCGTGTATCCATGCACCTCCTCACACACGTTTTGTGCCATAGCAACGCGCCCCCTTTTGCATGTGTGGGTGGACAGCCATAGCAACGCGCCCCCTTTTGCATGTGTGGGTGCATCGTCGTATGGCCGAATGGAAGTATTTTGAGAGCTTCAGAGCTTTGCAGAGATGGCCATGGCAAGCTATTTGATGACAAGACAAGACTCTGACTTGTCGTGGAAGGAATTCTTTAAGGACGCCTCAAAGTGGCATGGCAATCGCAGCAACAGGCGAAGCCCCACACATGCCGACTTTAAGCAGAGATTCTCCAAAGGGCCTCTTTGATGTATTCGTCCTGTAATCAGTGCCTCTTGAGCAAGCGCTGCCTGCGCTAAAAAACGCTTGCGAATTGTTAATAATACGGATGCAGATGCCAGCCACGTGGACGAAGGGGCTTCCAGATTTGCAAATTTGCCTTCTACGCTAACAAAGTAAAAATTGAATGGTATCGTGCGCCTCTGCTTTTGTGCATGGAGTTCTCCTCCGTGGATCCCATGACGGGGTCTTCATTCAAGACCCCATGTTCTTTAGTCCCGAGGGAGGGAGAGAGGATATTCATAAGTATCTGTCTGATATGTGGGCTTTTAATTTAGTATATGTTGTACCCCATAATATGTGCCGTACATTTTGGAAATCCCATTCATAGGAATCTTCACAAGATTCCACCTTGCATCACCTGCCTCGCATGCTCTGACAAAGGACCCTACCTAGCATGAGCCGCATCAAGAGGGCTCTTAGTATTTCTCGGGGTTCCTGGACGCAGAGTGTTGGCAGCGTCCTCGGGAGAAGGAGGCGTCCTGTGTGTCGGCTTGGTTTCGTAGTTGAGGGGCGTCAGGAGGAGGGAGCAGGCCTGTGCAGTCACTCACTTCTTTTATAAACAGCATTGTATGGACCCAGCTTGAAGGGATAGCTCAGAGGACATAAAGTCGAGCACTCATCTGTCCGTGTTCGAACCCGGCTTTCACGTTTTTGAATGAAAAGCACAACAAGTGAGTATCAAAGGGATCTAGTAAGATTCTCAGGGATTAAAATAAGAGATAGATAGTATGTCAGAAAGAGAGCAAAGCAAGAGATTGAAATCGAGAGTGGAAAAGTCTCTGCACATAGGAGTGAATGCATGCGCACACACACAGACATTGGTAATCTCAACATTGAAAGCCATGAGGTCTTCAATGAAGCCCCAGCGGTGGTTAATCTCAATATTAAAGGCCATGGGGTCTTCAATGAAGCTTGAGCGGTGGGATCGATAGTAGAGAAGTAGAGTATAATTATGGCGATGTTTGCGACCCGTTCGATAGATATGAGCACTTTTTGAACAACCAGTTGCTTAGACAGATCCATGTGTGCACCATTAGAGAAAAAAATAAGATAACTTTAATGTCATATAATTCGAACAATCCCAAGAGACCTCATATATCGATCTCACACGTCTTGAACTGAAGAACTTTTATGTGTGTGTGTGTGTGTGTGTGTGTGTGTGTGTGTGTGTGTGTGTGTGTGTGTGTGTGTGTGTGTGTGTGTGTGTGAGAGAGAGAGAGAGAGAGAGAGAGAGAGAGAGAGAGAGAGAGAGAGAGAGAGAGAGAGAGAGAGAGAGAGAGAGAGAGAGAGAGAGAGATGATATGCATCATCCTATCAAACTAGGAGTTGAGGTGCCAACCTAAAGCAACTGCCACATTTGGATAATCATATAATCTTGCATGATATGCTTGCTTTGTAAGCCACTTAGGGGCGAGTTTGTTCTTATGTAGGTGTTTACTACGACTGCTTGCATACAAAAAGCTATTCTAAACTTGCACCACCATAACCCAAACAAAAAGCTATTTTAGAAACAACAAACTTTATAAAATATCCAAGGGTTGCCCATCATAATACACTAAGTATGGCATCTGGGAAAGAGAATACTACTAAATTTTGTACACAAAAGAGGCCAATGGTGATTTTCTAATTGTTGATCTATATTGAGCACAATTTGCAAAATGTGCAATGTAAAAGTGGTCTTTAAAACAAAGTTCAAATTTCAAAAAAAAAAAGAGTTGCTTGGAGATGAAGCCCAATTGGTGAAGTGGTTAGCTTAGTTGGGGAGGTGCTTGAATAGTGTCCTCAAGGTTGGGGGTTCAAGCACCATTGAGACTACTCCGATAGATGTAAAGCTTGAATGCAAAAATGGACATAAATCAAAATACATGAGCAGAGATGTTCCAAGATACATTCTTGTAAATGCCATTAGACGAGTATGTACCAATGATGAACTATTATTGAACTACGGGTTTCATAGGTTAAAAAGAGCATCCATCTCTAGATTGAATATATAAAATTGTAAACATGAAACGTACACTTGTGGATTATGTATCGAATTTCTAAAATTTACACATCTCTATTTGATACTATTTAGTTTTCCTTAATCAATTTTTTTCCTTCTTAATTGATAAGGATTTGTTACAAAATAATAAGTGTGATCTTTCTACATTGAATGCTTATAATCGTCATGTGATGTGTGTGTCAACAGAGCATCTTGCTCTGACACAAGCTTTGTGACCATGTATGTGGACCTCTAAACTTTGTTTTTCAGGTAAAAATCTGAAATGAATCAAGAAATAATTTAGCAATACAAGTGGCTCAAATTGTAGGAAAAGGCCAATCCTAAACGGTGGAGATGAACTATGACTCTCACCACCATAGGAAGTAGTTGCTCACCAAAAACTCCAACAATGGTACAACGCAACTCCAAGAGCTCCAGTTAAGAACCATATGATATAGAAAAGATGTGATAGTCTAGGAGGAGACAATCACCCATACTATACATCCATCAAAATCTAAAGCATCAGATGCTATCTCAAACAAGAGAGAATCATGTAGAAATTATTCACAAATACAAAAAGAAAAATAAGCTTTCACTCCCAATCACTAACATAAGTACATTGAGATGAGTAGAAAAACAACAAATTGAATTAGGCAAGAATTGAGAATTGATACGTATAATCCACAAAGGTCAAAATGATGTGTCTTAAAAACTAGGTAATTTGGCAATTGCAAAAGATAAACCATGAACTCTTAGTTCACAATGCAACAATATTTTCATAAGTTTCGTGAAATCTACTAGCTCATCATTCTATTCATCTCAATACTTGACTATGGTCTAGCCCGAGCGCCCACTATAGCCTAATGGCTTGACCCTTTGGTGCGGTCAACTATTCCTTGATCTATCAAAACATTTCAAATATTTTTAAACCATATGAAATGTGTCCTTCTTTTGGATTACTAAGACCATCACCTCCAACTTTAAGAAGCTCAAAGTCCCTTTTAAGTTGATTTGATTCTAGCAACTTTGTCCACTATGCTGATCCACTCACTCTCCTTGATTCTTCTTTGGAACTTCAAGATTACTGGTTAATCATTGTTGGTAAATCCATTGACAAAAGCACATTTTCTTGCTCTTCAAGTTCAATTTGCATTTATTTAGTTTTAATCTCTACTTTAGCTTTCATCGACTTGTCACTAGCATCCAACTACACCAATTGCTCCAAATTTTGCATATATTTTATATCATCCTTACATTTCGTAGCTTAATATCATTTATCCACCTCTACACACTTCTATGATAATTCCTCCTTTAGTTTCTTCTTCAATTCAATCAAATGCTTTGCATGCTTTCTCAATTCTACATCCACTTTAAGCATGAGCAAATCACCAAATTCTCATAGGGGCTGTTGATCCAACCCTCTACCCTCATGACACTTTTAAATAGTGATGACTTGAGCATTCAATGCCTCTTTCAAGGTTTGCACATCTCCATTAGACACTAAAACTTCCTACATCTCTGTGCCTTCCAAAGCGTTAAATCATCACTCCAATGCTTATAATTTCTGGGAATGGGTAGAGAGATAGAGAACTCGACACAATTCAATGAGCAACTCAAATGATAATGACTACATGGAACCATGAAATGTACATTGGTGGTAGTTTATATGGCTCCAATGATGTGTGTTGGGGTAATGTCCTAGTAGCCAACAAGACAACCACACCTATTACTAACACTAACTCTATTACTTCCTTATCATAAAAGATTAAAGTGTCTATGGCATTGTACTACACTATGACCCACCCACACTCTCCATGTGTTCTCGAAAAACATGCACACACCCACAATTGGTATCAGAGTGCTAGCTTCATCGAACTCGCATGCATGATAGCTTCACGGCAAGCTAAGATTTGTGGCATTAGCTCACAGCAAGAAAATTTGACTTTTGATTACAGATGCAAGTATTGGAGTTTTGGAGCTTCAAGCGAGGAAAACTTACTATGTAATGGAGCTTTCAGTAAGTAGTGTTAAAGACTCTTAACATTGGGCGAGCAAGAATATACAAGGAAATTATGAATTGTACAACATAGTGAGTAAAGCTTAGCACTGAAGGTATAGGTAGCGCTGAAAATTCCTTGGCCTTCGGATATCACAGGAAAGTTTTGACACAACACAAGCAACACTAAAAATTGTGTAATGCAAGGCATGGCTTACAGTAGCACTAGCAATTGCAAAAGGCCTAAAAGTAGATAGACATAGCATTAGAAACTTTTCGACACTATTAGAGAGAAGTGGTAGCCCTTCTTGGTCTCACGATTCCCTCCCGCATGCACACATTAAGAGTGTGCATACACCCTTGGCTTCACACTACCCGGCACACAGAACATAGCCGGAGCGATTGAGAGTTCTCACAAATTCCTCATTGACACAAGATTTTGGAGTCAAAACTTTGGCATTAACATAGGATTCAAAGAGAGGATTTTTGGCATCGACGTCACGTGGTGTTTTCGGTCCGAGGGGACCCTGTCGACGAGTAGTTGTTTGCATCTACACTACATGTAGAGCTTTCTACATATGCAAGCTCATAGGGGGGTCACATATCCAAAGTCCACACATCAAGATACACTTAGCCATCCATGCAAGTGCATGCTTTTCTCTATATTTTTCAAAGAGGTTTGTTGGCCATATGCGTTTCTGGACCATGTATGCTTACTGTGGTTGAGACACTGAGTCTCTGAGTATATGCACAACCATAGATTGGCTCATCAGTGACTACTTCTATAGGTGGACTATTTTCACATATTTTGATGGATACAGGTTTACAGGTACTTTTGGTAGGTACAAGGATTTTCAACATATTTCATCTCTTGTGGGATACATAGAGTGCTATGGTTGCAATATGGTTATGTATAGTTTTATGCGGTGTGTAGTTTTGACTGTTTTTGCCCTTTTTTGAAAGCGATCGATATTATTTTATGCTTGCATCTTCTTTGGCGCTTGTTTATGTGCATATCTTTCTACATTTAGTACTCATTTAGTAGTGATTGCTTCATTATATGTACGTTAAGTTGTGGATATTGTCTTGTACGTTGATTATGGAACCATTTTTGGCATTTACGATAGTCCTAATTATTTTTGAGACTTCATCAATAGATGGTCATTGCTAAGATTGACCATAGTCTTGAGTCTCAATAGCCTTTTGGAGGGTTGTGGTGAGGTTTTATCAAGATGGAGGATTCTTGAATGTTGAGATACTTTCACTGATACAAGTTGCTAGAGTACCCTTTTCAAGGCCTTAGAGAGGACTAGGTGCTTTTGATGCCATGTTGGTAGTCCTCTGAGTCACTTGTGATTGGTGTTTGATGCACCTATAGTTAGTTGACACTCTTTGTGCATTTGGTTATGCATTTGATAGCATTTTTACTCATTTTACTTTGAGATTTTTCTCCAGCTAGAGGGGAGAATTTGTAAAAATTTTCCCAGGATCCTTGCTATAGTTTTGGTTTTCTCACCATAGACTTGATACTTGGCAGTTACGGCTTTTAGTTTTGACAGTGACATTTTTAACATCCAAAATTTTGACGGCACGAACTTTTCCATACAAAAAGAGTAGATTCAAGATGTTTTGATCCCAAAAGGTCAATTATAGCAATTTTTTGAACGGCAAGAGGACGGTGGTTACATAGATACCCAGTGACAATCGCTTGATTCTAAAGCTAGATCCACTATTTGTTTACATCTGTAGAGTTAATGTATTCTACTTTTGTTGGCGAAGTTAATTATAAAGCCTGATGGGATAAGTTGTACAGTACATATGAGAGCAAAAATATAAGTAATAAGATTAAGTTCATGAAGAATTTATTTGAGCTTTATATGAAAGAAGGTGGAACCGTTTTTGGACACTTAAATGAGTCCAATGTAATCTTCGGTCACTTGACGTCACAAGGACTCAACTTTAATGAAGAGGTATAGTCTACCTTCTTGTTATGCTCTCTACCTTCCTCATGGGATACATTTTGCACAGCTATAAGTAATTATGTGTCTAAAGGCAAGCTGCTCTATAATGATTTAGTGAATAGTTTGCTCATTGAAGAGATTCATAGGCAATCTATTGAGCCTACCAAGAGTGGGTGATGCTTATGTTGCACAGCCTTGCAAAGAGAGGTCGCATTTATAATCGTACCAAGTCTTGCAAAGGGAAAGGTTGCATTTGTGATTGTAACAAGTTTAAGGATCGCAAGAATTCTTGCACTAAATCTCTCGGTTCCATGTACAATGTCGAGTGCTACTATTTTCATAAGAAAGGGCATGTGAAAAAATCTTGTCAAAAGCATGGTACTTTGTACTCCATAAATGTGTCTTTTGTAAATTAGGCTTTTATTTCTATAGACGAGCTATTGTCTACTAAGTTGTGGCATAGCCGAATAGGCCATATTAGACAGAAGGGAATGAAAACTTTAGTGTGTTTTAGTTGTTTTTCATATGCCGGCTGAAATGGAATGAAAACTTTAGTGTGTTTTAGTTGTTTTTACTACCCACTGCAGACGCATATGGAATCTTATCCATTTCAGCATGTTCTTCCTCAAACACAGGACAATCTTGTTTGCTAAGTTTCACATATGGTGGCAATGGAACACTCAATGCCTTTCCCTTATCCATATTGAAACGTTGCAAAACCTTGTCAATATACTCTGTTTGAGATAGCCAAATCAACTTCTTTGATCTGTCTCTCTCAATGCGCATCCAAGTATATGACTTGCCTCACCCATGTCTTTCATGTCAAACGATTTTGCCATCTTTAACTTCAAAGCTGAAATTTTTTCCAAGTGCTTGCCAGCAATCAACATGTCATCCACATACAAAATAAGGATCAGCCAACTGCCATCCTTAGCCTTCTTTGTATATAGATAGTGATCGAACTCACTACATTTGTAGCCTTAAGAAAGCATAAACTTGTGGAATTTATGGTACCATGCCCTCGGTGATTGTTTTAAGCCATAAAGACTCTTTAACAACTAGCATACCCAATCTTCCTTGCCTTTCTCAACAAACCCTTCTGGCTGCTGCATGTAAATTTCCACATCTAAATCACATGCAAGAACGCTGTCTTGACATCCATTTGGTGCAACACCAAATCTAATATGACAACCAATGCAAGAAAGCATCTCAATGTAGTCATCTTGACCACCGGAGAGAAGACTTCATCAAAGTCAATGCCTTGTTCTTGCTTAAAGCCCTTGGCAACAAGCCTTGCTTTGTACTTTGGCTGACTATCATGAGCGGTGATCTTATACCTGTAAACCCATTTACAAGGTAGAGCCTTTTTGCCCTGTGGTAATTTAACTAGCTTCCATGTCTTGTTTTTATGCAGAGCTGTCATCTCTGACTGCATGGCCAATTCCCAATTCCCGGAGTCCTTCATTTGCACTGCTTCCTTGTAACATGAAGGCTCATTGCAATCAGTCAACATGACATAGTTCATAGATGGAACAAACCTATCAGGAGGTCGCGTGACACGTCCAGATCTACGCACAATAGGTGGCTCAGGCTCAGCCACAACCTGTGGTTCCACTCTATCCTGTCCTTGCTCCTCTTGAGCCCTGACATTTTGTCTTGCACGTGCAGGTCCATCTTCTTGGAAGACAACTCTTCTAATCTCCTCAACCCTCTCTGGTTTAGAATGATATTTGGATTCATTAAAGTGAACATCATTGCTGCGGAAAACCTTTCTGGATTCGGGATCCCAAAGTCTGTACCCCATCTCACCAGAATTACCATAGCCTAGAAAGATGCACTTTCTACTCTTTGGATCAAGTTTGTTCCTAAATTCCTTTGGAACGTGAGTATATGCCTCACAGCCAAAGACTTTGAGATGCTTGTATGAGGGCATTTTGCCTGACCATACCATCTCTGGCACTGAATCCTTCTGCAAAACCTTGCTAGGAGATCTATTTATAAGATGAACAGATGTTAATATAGCTTCAGCCCAAAACCCATTTGGCAGCTGTGCATTAGAGAACATACTTCTGACCTTCTCTTGTATGGTCCTATTCATACTCTCAGCAACACCATTTTGAGGAGGATTGTAAGGAGCAGTAAGTTCACGTTTTATACCTTTTGACTCACAAAAGTCCTGAAAGGCCTTTGAAACATACTCTCCACCATTGTCAGTGCATAAGCATTTAAGCTTCTTGCCACTCTGATTCTCCACAAGTGTCACAAACGTTTTGAAAACACTAAACGCTTCATCCTTGTGCTTGAGAAAGTAAACCCATACTTTCCTCAAGTAATCATCTATAAATTTCATAAAGTAAGAAGCTCCCCCTAGAGATAGGTTAGGCATAGGTCCACACAAATCGCTATGAACAAGTGCCAACTGTGTATCTCTTCTACTGCTTCTATGCTTATGTGGCTGCTGTGTTTGCTTACCATACAGACAATGTTCACAGAATTCAAAATCATTAAATGAAAAGCCAGGCAAATAACCAGAACGAGACAAGATTTCCATTCCCTTCTTGGACATATGTCCTAACCGGCTATGCCACAAAGAAACGTTCGGCTGCTCGGTTACATTGATTACATTTTTAGAGATATTTGATACATAAATCATGTAAAGTCCTCCAGACTTTACTCCATGTGCTACTGTCATAGAACCCTTGGATATCTTCCACATGTTCTGTCCAAAAATGGTGACGTAGCCAGCATCATCAAGTAAACCTGTGCTGATCAAGCTCTTTGTAATTGCGAGAACATGTCTCACATTCTTCAGCGTCGATAAGCCGACATCTCGTCTGCTACATTGAAGTAAACGCTTTCTGCCAAAGTCAGCATAATGGTAGAAAGTGCCAATTCATCCATTTCGCTCCATTCATCTTCGTCCATATCTTTTGGTTTTATCCCCTTGAGCTTTATAGGTTTTATCTGCTTCTTTTGTACCAACACGTGCCAAATCTGCTTCTTCCACAATGGGAAATTGGTTCCATCCAGCTTCTTGATATTGTAAAGAGCAGTATCCTGTGATCTAGCCATAGCTACGCTTCACAGTGGTTTACTTTCTTGGGAAAAATTCGGCAGAGTTTCCCCTGTAAACTGACCTCTGAACCAATATCAACCTGTCAAATGAACCAAGAAAGCTTCAGATTCTGCATAAATTTTAGCAGAGTCTCCTTTGTAAAATGGCTCTGGTGTACTAAAAACATACCAAAAAACAGCTCAAAAAACACTGTCTCTCTGACACTGTAAGCTGCGGGTAAACCTGTCCTGCACCTGTACTGTCTCTCACTGTCCTGTCACGGTCCTGTAAGCATAGACTGTGACAATGCCTCAACGGCAGTAAAGCAAAGATGCAATCCCAACTATCTAACTCACAGTCAATACATCCTAGCTGCCTATCTAAGGGTGCTCGAGGGATCGCTCCAAGACCTGTATCACCGAAAGGATCTCAACATTCGAGAATCCCCCAGCTCAATAAAACCTCACTCGACCCTCAACAAAGGCTGCAGTAAATCTGACAGTACATAGACTTCCCACAAAGTCATACATCCACAAATTTCCCACTGTATGCTGTAACCGCTGCGGCGGTTGTTTGCTGCGTGACTCACAGCCAGCAAACCCTCAACAAACATACATCATCTCTGACAATACATCCCATGTGGAAGTACCTGCAATGTCAGGATGAAATCTGGAATATCAAGCAGCAAATACAAGCTACCTGATGAACTAGTGGATGTCGCCTACAGTCTGTGTGTAGATGCGCCCGTGTCGTATGTGACACGCCTCCAAGAACTATGAGCCGTCCTTCGATGTGTAGACAGCCACAAATCAACACTCTGGGAGTGTCGATATCCTCAGCACCTGCAGTCGTAGGCCGAAAACCCCAAATTTGCAGAGTCGGATCTGCACCCGTCGAGACCACGTAGTCGAAAATGGCCTGCGCAGACCTTTGTCGAAGCCGAACGGTGGCCGAGATGACCTCAGAATGAAATTCTGAGAACACCAGGTCCTTCGGGCTCACCCACAGGATTTGGGGCCGTGTCTTCGCCTGTCGAATTTCACTCCAATCTGAGCTGGTGACTCTAGCCTCCTGCAGTGCTGCCCCGAGCCTCGATCTGAGCTCTGATACCAGTTGAAGGAGTACGAGCGGAAGTGCGACGCGAGAGAGAGTGCGAGAAGAAGAGCACGACGATATGGTGAACTCGCTCTACTGTAATGTCTAGAGCATAGTGAGTTCTTATTAGGTTTTTACAAAAGAATATGTGTATATACCTGGCGGCCCGCCCACTTACCTGGGCGACCACATTGGGCTTTATACCCCAACAATGTGAAACTTAGCAAGGATGATTTTTGTAAATTAGATGATGAGAAGATCATGATGACTAAGATTTTGTATTCCTCGGTTGTTTAGTTTATGTACACAATAGTGGCTACAAGGCTAGACAATGTATTTGAAGTGGGAGTGGTGAGTCCTTACATGGCTAACCCCGAAGGCAAGAAACATTGAGATGTAGTGTAATATATCTTCAGGTATTTGAAAGGTATTTCAACAAGCAGGTGCTTACGCTTTCAAGATAGTGATGCATCTATCATACGTAGGTATGCATTATGTAGGGAATGTAGACAATAGGAAGTCTACATTTGGCTATGTTTTCATATTTGTTAGAGGAAATATTTATTGGATATTATGTGTTTATGCTTGTAGGTCCTCTTCCACTTTAGAGGTTGAGTATGTTGCAACGTCAGAGACCAGCAAGGAAGTTTTATGGTTGGCATGTTTAGTGGGAGATTTGGACAAGGGTCGGCACATTTCAATGTTGCATTGTGATAGTCAAAGCTCCATTTCTTTGGCAAAGGTTTCCTTCCAAAACAAAACCCATTGAGGTGAAATATCACTTTATTTGGGATGTATTGGCCGATAAGTGCATTGAGCTTGTCAAAGTCCATACAGATGAGAACCCTATGGATACTCTTACAAAGAGCCTAGCTTCAAAACCATTTGCACATTGCATAGAGTTGATGAGTGTGGGGTGAAGCTGTCAGACTTTACAATTGTATAGGTTTTTGTATATATATATATATATATATATATATATATATATATATATATATATATATATATTACTCTACTTAGGCCACATTGGCCATTAAGTGGGAGGTTGTTGGGGTAAGAGCCAAGTGGTGCACTGAACAACCACACCCATTACTAACACTAACTCTATTACCTCCTTATTATTAAAAAATAAGGAGTATATGGAATTCTATTACGTCATGACTCCACCCAAAATCTTTGTGTGCTCTCACTTCTCCTTCATAGCACAATACACATACTCCCATGCACTCACAATGTACACGTGACATCACAGATTGGGTCAATGTGAAGTGGCATAAGCAATTATGTCAGGTGGAGAGAGATAAGCTTTAGAGGTATCCCATAGAGATTACAAAACCCCCTTCAGCTCATAAGGTGATTCAAACCTATGAGCTGACACATAGCCCAAACCAATGAGGATTATCGACTCGTAGTACCATGGGCTGAGATTCTAAGGTACACTGCTCATCCATCCTTGCTTGTCCTTTTTCCCCAAAGTTTCATCTTTTGGCCAGTTGGCCTGTGTCGACATCATGATTTTTTAGCATTGTGACCTCGATAACTCCTTTGTTTGTGTTTTGAATGAGCCATTGACTTTGATGACGATGCCATAAGATTGGATTAAAATGACCAAATGGTCTTGTTCCAATGCCACATTGGGTTGACACTAATGAAAATCTTATGTTAAGAGTTCAAAAGCTCTTTATTGAGTGTAAAATTGACCTTTTTGAGGTCTTTATAACATATCTAGAGAAAAAATGAATTATAGGAAGCATGTGTGTATATGCACATGAAGAAAAATTTGGCACAACTACTGCCTTGGGGCTCTACCCAGATAGGGGTGCATTAGATTGAGGACCAAGTCCTTGTGTAATATGCATGAAAAAGAAATTGGGTTATGAAGTGCAAGTTGAATGTAGGGCAACCAAAAGTCTTTCGCAAGGAGAAGTGAGAGCTCAAGGCTCTAGGGGAGGGTGGTAGCCTCCTTGATCGGAGCACCCTTAAGGGCTTGATAGAGAAGTGAAGCTCTCAAGCAATGGATTCAGTAACACTAGTGCTTATTGGAGAAGAAAAATATGCCATGCTTTAATAGTGAAATCCTTTTAAAAGGACCCCCCAATTCAAATTGGGACATGACATCATTGCTTGAGCCATTGGCAACCCACCCATAGTCCACTCTAGATGGAGAATCCCCTAAGACTGGCCAAACAAACATATAGGAATGGATAGAATAACTCCCCAATTCATTTCAATTATAAAGCATAAATAATTTGTAAAATAGTAGGCTTTAAATTCAATTAAGGATATGCTAAATCATAAATCTCGCTTTGATACAATGTTGGGAAGGGGGAGAGAGATAGAGAACTTGACACAAGACAATGAGCAACTCAAATGATAATGACTAGATGGGAATATGCAAGTGTATGTAGGTGATGGCTTATATAGCCCCAATGATGTGCATGTGACATCACTGAGAGGGTCAGTGTAAAGTGACCTAATCAATCGTGTTAGGTGTAGAAAGCTAAGTTGAAGAGGCATCCCACATAGAGAATGATAATACTTGATGCTCATCCTAATGTTTTGCGTCTACCCTAATTTTCTCACATTCTACTATCTCCTTGTCCCTCTCTAAAACCTAAGATCCAACGACTACTCCTTCATCCATTTTGCCTTTTGTAATTGCCTTCACTACTAGCTCGTGGGTTTTTCCTTTTATCACCTTTACATATCATTGAACACCTCTACACCATTAGAAGAACTCAAATTGACAAAATGCTTGCTCATCAAATCAAATATAGGAGATACCAAAACCACCCTCTCAAAAGATTTGACTGTCATTAGTTTTGCCTTCCAATGTCTTTGGCCCAACATTATTTGGCCTTTCAATTATTTTTTGCCGAAAATTCTACTCTAGCACACGTGAAACACTCTCCTTCATCAGCAAGAAAAACAAATCAATCACCTCCAAAATGTTTTTTTACCCAAATAGAAAGCATACTATCCTCATGAAAGTACCTTGCATTCCTTAAATCCTCTTAGTTTTCTTGCATATCCTTACTTACATCCTCTTCAAAATCCAAATGCCATCATTTTTGTCTATCTATACGTAACATAACACCCTTCATAGAGTCCTTTGGCATTGGGTATGTGCTTACTTGAACAGTTGTGCACCATGTAGTAGTAGGCTCATGTTCCTTTTGGGTGGCCAAACTTCTTCTTCATAGTGTTTTAGGCACCTTCTTCTGCTTTGGCCTTGGAAGTTGAACACCTTGATACGTGAAACTTCAATACAATTCACTAATGGAAAAATTCAAGTATCCAAGCATTGTAGCTCTTGATTATTATTGTAGACCTCCACAAACTTCAAACACCTCCCTAATGCTACTTCAAACAAAACTTGATTATTGGATTTATCACCACTCTGTCCAAAGCAAACCTAAGCACAAAATCTCATGGCCTTTGTCCAATGAATATTCTAATAGGGACCCATATACCTCAATTTCAACTTCCTTGGTCCACACTATAATTGTTACCGTAAAACTACAAACCTTCAAAACGTTTCCATGACACTATTTCAAGCAAAACCTAGTTATTGGCTTTTCCACCATTGCTCCAAATTAAACCTAAGTAGGTCTAATAAATGATCTTATGGGAACCTATAAACCATACTTTGAGCTTTCTCAAATGTTGACCTAACTTTGAGTTATTTAACATCACCCATTCCCTAGCTTTAAATATCTTAATATACATATTCACCTAACCGTGTCTCCTTTGTTGATCTATTTTTGCAGCAAAAGATCTTTCCAACCTATTTTTCTCCAAATTCAGTCTTTTTTGTTGTTCATGGAACATTGGGTCCTTCAGTGACAAAGATTCAACCTGCTTAGTTGTAGAATCAATTGTTTTCAAAACAAGCCAACTCCCTATTCTCACCCAGTACTACATTGCCTCCACAAATTTGAGATCCCACTTTTGAAAAGGCTCCAATGGTAGTATTGGGTGATCATCCCTTCAATCCAATGACCTTAGCTTCCCCGTATTCTTACATTGAAGACACTCTATTGAAAAGTGAACTAGTGTGCCATGATTACTTTGTAGGGAGCTAATGTGCCAAGATTACTTCATAGGGAACAATTCAATTCAAGTTGCATTCATGAAGTAAATCACCATCAAATATGCTCCAATGAAAGAGTGGTAATGTACCTATATTTTGTGTCAAAAATTGTTCCCAAAGTACATGTATGAATATCAACCATCAAATCTAGCAAGAATGGAAAATTAGAAATTTCACAGATGTCAAGAGTAATAAATTTTTGTATAAACATGGGTTCAGAACATCATGATCAATGCACTACATACTCGCATGACGTACCCACTATAGGAGTGTGCTACATTCCAAGGGGAGACCAGGTAGGTGCCAGCCCTTTGGCTGTGAGAGAGATGAGAGAGGGGAATAGAAAGAGTGAAAAAAACTACAACAAATGCCCAATCAAAAACCGAATCTATTAAATATGATAAAATATATACAACGTAGGTCACATCAACCCAAAATAATCACCCAAAAGTAAACAAAACCCTAGGTAAAGGTATTAACGTGAGCTTCGGCACCGATACACAATGAATAACTATTGTTGGTCTTCCAATTAATCCTGAAATCGGTCCTTTGTTGATATATACTCAAGGATTCATTGGCAGCATACACTTGAGCCCCTTTAATGATCACAGTTTGGCCCTAACCCAAGCTTTACCATCCATCCACTTGTACCTGAGCTTGCCCTTCCCTTCCTCGATGCACACTGCTAATAATCCCTCTTTGAGAGAATTCCGCAATTCACCTCTTTAAGAATACTTACTTCAATTGCCCTTTAAATCCTTGTCTTCCCACACTTTGATCCCTAAAAAATTGCCCCAAACTGCCCAAAAATTATTCTTTTCCATGAGAGAGAGAGAGAGAGAGAGAGAGAGAGAGAGAGAGAGAGAGAGAGAGAGAGAGAGAGAGAGAGGCTATCATGTGAAGCTCTTCCTTTCCTCCCTTTTTCTTCCACCTCAACACCTCTATCTTTGCTGGTCTGCAAAAGCTATCCCCAAATAATATAAAATCCCTTCTTCTTCATTGAGAGAGAGAAAGAGAGCAAGAGGAGGTGTGTGAAGCTCCTCTTTCCACTATTTCTCCTCTCCTTTTCCTTCCTCTTCCATGTTCCTCTTTTTTGTCCACCAACTACCCCTTCCGCCTCTTCCTCGCTCCAAAATTGTCCCCTGTCGTGTGTGTGTGTGTGTGTGTGTGTGTGTGTGTGTGTGTGTCTGTGTGTGTGTGTGTGTGTGTGTGTGTGTGTGTGTGTGAGAGAGAGAGAGAGAGAGAGAGAGAGAGAGAGAGAGAGAGGGAGCCGGGGGGGGGGGGGGGGGGGGGATGCTCTTTCTCCCTCTTCCTTTGCTCCCTTCTTGCTCACTCTAAAAAATTGTGTGTAAAACCCCCTCCAAACTGCTTATGCCTCATTTTTAGTGCCCCTTCCCAGAATAGCAAAAAAGTTTTCCTCTCTTTACTTTTCCACCATTTTTCTCTCCTTCCTCTTATGCTTGCCCACCACTACATGAAATTCGTCTTTTTACCCAATGGGCCACTTAGAAGCCTTGGCTGAAAATTGGATGGTTAGGGGATAAGGATTGACCAGTTAAAGCAAAAACAAAGTGTGTCTTGTTTGTAGAGAAAAGAGGTGGGTTTCAAAGAAGTAAATTTATATGAAATTGAACCAAAATCTTCACAAATTTTAGTAAAAATAGAATCTAGTCCTGCTTTTTGCTAAAAAAAGCTTTGAAAAGCACAAAAGCAAAAGTTTGCAAAATTGAATCGCGTGTCCATCTAACCAATAGAGATTGGAAACAACCTTGCTCTCTATTTAAAAACATTACATGATTCCACATCAGCATTTTATATCAAAAATGATGGAGATAAAATTATGTGCACTTGGAAAACCATTAACCTTATTTTTCAAAGAGACAAAAAAATCAAAGATCTTACAAATGTTTCAAAATTCTTTGGGATGAAATCAAGCAAAGTTCTTTGATGGTGTTCTTGCAACTCTCTCCTTTCCTCTCTTTGGCTAAAGAAAACTATGTCATTGCAGATCTATGAAGTGAACCATCTGGATTTCTTACGATTTTCACGGATGACACATCAATGAAGTACCTTGTTTGCCCTCTCCAAGATGGTTCATCCTCACTGAGCTAAATTGCAAGCTCCTCTTTAGGTTGATACAAGAGTCAAGATCCATCATCATCATAATTGGGGTAATCCTCACATCCAAGACCCTACCCTATTCTGCTTAGCTTTCTATCTCTCAATCCGTGAACTCCTTCTCTTTAGTGGTTTCCTAGAAGAGCCATTTTCATCCTCTTTTTATCCTCCTATGGGATGATAATCCTAGCAAATCCCTTTGTGGCCTATTCAAGGCTCATTCATTTTAGAGGGATTAGATTTCTCATCCAAAGAGATTTTTATTGATCTTGCTCTGTCTTTTGTTCCACATCCCTCCTGGAAAGGCTGATTTTTTTCCCAATCATGGAAACAACCTTAACCCAAAACTCTTAATCTATGTTCATAGCAGCTTTTGCATTAGCAATTATATGTGTGTGGAAATTTGCAACACATGTACAATCCCATCCTTTTAATCAACAAGCTTGCAAGCTACACAAAATAGCCATGGTCCATGACGTGTTAAACCGTACCTTAGTAAACATTGAACAAATCCAGTTCATGTGGTTGATGCCCTTTTGAAGAGATAGGGTTTTTATAATCTTGATCGCTCTTGCTCCAATCTCTACATGCATTATTTTCATTACTGCCATCATATCCATTGTGTCTATCCCTATGATCATCATAGTCACTATGAGTCCTTTGATCACCATTCTTGTGGCTATGATCCCTTCTATATCCATCTTTGTCATGGTCTCTTTGTTGTTCATATCTTCTCTCATGTCGATCATGTCTACCACAATTTCCATCATCACGTTGATCATGTCTACTTTGATCTCCATCATCAACTCTTTTGTGACTCCTTCCATTGTGTCGACGTGTTCACTTTGGCTATCATGTCTACCAACCATTGTTTTTGTGTTGTTCCTCTTCTTTCAACATAGTCTCATGCTCAAGCTCTAAACTGTCCCTTTTAAAAAAAGGCTATTTCATTAGGAAAGAAATGGACTCATTTTCGGGCATTTTAGCTCTAGTGAGAGAATGCTCCTTAGCCAATAGGAAGAAGGCTAACGTTATGTTGAAAAAACCTTTTTTTTTCATTTTGAAAATGTCCATGAAAACCATTTTGGTGAAATTGTCACTATCATTAGAAAAGTAAGACACTTGATAATGACATCTTGCACAAGCGCCGAATGCCTTTTTATGACCCACTGTTGCTATCCTATAAAGTGAAGTGTTGGAATTAGGGTTGCAGAGAAGCACACACAGCTTGGAGAAGATGAAGGAAGCTCAAGGCACACAATAGAGAGTGTGTTACTTAGTGTGCAATGGAAAGATAGATAGCCCTAGAGTGATGGGCGTATATACAATGCACGGGGGAAAAAACCTCCTAAAGAGGGAAAAAATGCCCCAGCGGTCCTAGTGTGTTCACACACATCACTACCACATGTATATGGTAACAAATCCCCCCCTGGAGTGATGCGGTGAACGAGAGCTGGCACATGAGTAAAGGGAAGTGCCATGCCATGAGGACAGGATCAGTCCACAAAGGGGAGTAAGCCCAAAGCTTTGCGGAAAGCTTCAAGCTTCTCACGAGACAATGCCTTTGTGAAAAGATCTGCAAGGTTGTCCTGTGTTGGCACATAAGCCAAGCTGATCTCTCCTACTGAGAGCCTCTCCCTGACATAGTGGTAATGCACCTCAATGTGCTTTGTGCGAGCATGAAAAACTGGGTTCCTCGCAACTGCCAATGCGCTCTGACTATCAGTGTAGATAGTGTTGGCAGTGTCCTGTCCAACACCCAAATCAGCCATAAGGCGTCTGAGCCTACACACTCAACCGTAGCTGTGAAGACTGCCTTGTACTCAGCCTCACAACTCGAAGTGGCCACAGTAGGTTGCTTCTTGCTCAACCATGATATACATGAACTGCCAAGCATGAAACAAAAACCACTTGTGGACACTCGTGTGTCAAAACAACCAGCCCAATCTGAGTCCGAAAAAGCATGTAAGTCTGGCGACAATGATCCCCCCTTGGGATAAAACAATCCAAGATGTAAAGTGCCACTAAGGTAGCGGAAAATCCTCTTGACAGCCTGCCAATGCTTAGACCCTGGGCTATGCATAAATCTGCTGACCTGTGAGACTACAAACTGAATATCCGGCCTCGTGTTGCATACATAAATGAGGTAGCCAACAGTAGTTTGGTAAAGAGTGACATCAGCAGGATCGCCAGCATCATGTAGACTCAACTTCAAACTTGTTTCCATGGGAGTGGCAATAGGTTTACAATCCTCAAGTCCAAACTTACATAGCAATGTCTCTATGTAACTTTTCTGACACAAGGCAATACCACCATCACACTGCTTAAACTGTATACCCAAGTAATGATGCAACAGCCCCAAATCTTTCATTTTGAAAGTAGCATTCAAATCAGCCTTAAATTCAGCAATATGTCTCTCATTTGGTCCACTGATCAGCAAATCATCAACATAAAGAACCACGATGAGAAATACATCACCCTCACGCTTTACATACAATGTGCTTTCTGTTGGACTGTTACGAAAGCCTCGTTTGACCAAATGAGTGTCAGCTTTCTCGTACCAAGCACGAGGAGATTGCTTCAACCCATACAAAGCCTTCTTACATCTGCACACTTTGTCCTCTTGTCCTTTTATGACAAAACCGTGAGGCTACATTACATAAACTTCCTCAAATATGTCACCATTCAAGAAAGCAGTAACAATATCTAATTGATGTACATCCCAACCAAAATGAGCTGCCAATGCACATAGAAAATGCACAGTAGTCATACGACAAGTGGGAGGAAAAGTCTCTTCATAATCTATGCTTTTTTGTTGTGCATAACCCTTTGCAACAAGTCGAGCCTTATGGCAATCGATCTCACCATCCGGCTTGCGTTTCAACTTGTAAACCCACTTTGTACCAATGGCCTTTTTGCCAGGAGGCAAATCACATAAAGTCCATGTGTCATTTTCTATAAGTGCATCATATTCTGATTGCATGGCAGCCATCCAATTTTCTGAATTCTGTGCTTCATCAAAAGACAGAGGCTCCTCAACATCATGTAAGCTAGACACAGCCAAAGCATAACAATCTGATGCATAAGATGCATGGAGAGAGCCTGAACGAGTACGACTAGACAAAGGTGCATCCAATTTACTGTCACGCAAAGTGTGCACCAGCCATTTTGGCATACCTCTAGCCTGCTCATTTTCAGCCCTTTCCTCATCAAGTACATCATGTACATCTGCATCAGTAATAGGCTGATCTGTAACAGTTTCAGAAACCCCATAGGCTGTACATTTGCCTCATTGGAAATTACATTCGTATTTCCACCACTGAAAAAAGGCAACAAAGTGTCATAAATGTCATGTGAGCTTACATTACTGTCTCTAGTACATCACAGCAAGGGCTGAACAGAATCTTCCACAAACACTACATCCCGTGAAACCAGAATATGCTTTGTTTGTGGATGATACAACCTGTAACCTTTGCTTTCAGCACTATAACCAACAAAAATACATTTGATAGCCTTATCATCCAATTTTCTGCGCTGCACTTGTGGCACCAAAGCATATGCCAAACAGCCAAAAACACGCATGTGCTCAATAGAAGGCTTTCTATCATGCCACGCTTCATATGGAGTAATAGACTACAAAGCTTTCGTAGGACACCTGTTAAGTACATAAGTGGCACAGATGATGGCCCCAAGCCAAAAAGAATGCGGTAAAGCTTGACTTTTGACCATACATCGTGCCATTTCCGTCAGTGACCTGTTTTTCCTCTCAGCAACACCATTTTGCTGAGGCATATAAGGCACTGTACATTGGTGTTTTATCCCACGACTAGCCAGAAATGCATTAAATTCATGAGACATATACTCCCCCCCTCGATCGGAACGGAGGGTGCCCATAGTACATTTCGAGACATTTTCAGCCATAGTCAGAAATTGTTTGAAGCACATAAAAACTTCGGACTTCGCTTTAAGCGGAAATACCCATGCATCCATGGAGTAATCATCAATGAAAGTCACTAAGTACAGGTAATTGCCCAAGGACGGAGTTTGCATGGGCCCACAAACATCACTATGCACAAGCTGCAACCTGCATGTGGCCCGAACTGAACCATCCTTTGGAAACTTAGAACGCTGCATCTTACTCAAAATACAGCCTTCACAAACATGTTTGACAGGTGCTTCAAGAGGCGGCAAAGAAGCAACCATATCAGATTTCTGCAAACGCAGCAAACTGGCAAAATTCAGATGACCAAAACGTGCATGCCAAAGTTTTGCATCTGAAATAGCCCTTGAATCTGCAACAGCATTTGCAAAATTTTGTCCACACTTGTCATACAAAGTGAGCTTATACAGCCCACGGCACAAAAGCCCAGATGCAACAATTTCATCACCAAAACTGAGATCATGAACTGTACATCTGTCATCCACAAATTTGACTACAAGCCCAAGTCTAGCAAGTGCGGATACAAATAAGAGATTCTTCTTGATCCCAGGTACATAAAGTGCATCAACAAGTGTGAAGGAACTGCCATTAGCAGCAGTGAGCACAATCTTTCCAACTCTCTGAACTGGATAAGAGGCGTTGTTGGCACAAGTGACTGAATTCCCATGAGGGACAGACTCGAGAGAGGTAAACAATTCACGATGTGAGGTAATGTGCTTTGTAGCACCACTGTCGAAATACCACACATGTGAATCTGCGGCAACTGACAAGCATGCATCATGGACAGCAGGATTGTAAGTGCACTCTGTGCTAAAAGCCCATTCTACATCAACATCAGCAACACAGTCTCCTTTCACAGAAGACTCAACAATGGCTGCATTTATAGTGGAACTAGCATTTGCAGTGGAACCACCCTCTTTCTTCTTAGCCTCTTTGGCCTTCAGCTTAGGACATGACTTGATCAAGTGATCATTGGCTTTACAATAATGGCAACGCATCTTCTTTTTGCCCTTATCACCAGAATTGCCAGACGAAGTACTGCCAGCAGAAGCATTAGGAACATAATTTTTGCCACTCGCAGCAGAACCATAAGAAGTGGCTGCATTACTGTTACCACCCTTTCTTTGAGAAACAATAAAGGCCTGTTCAACTGCACGCTGCCTAGTCCTGTTTTTTTCTAGAAAGTGACTCTTGCAACAGCAATGTGCATAATGCATCAAACTTGACAACTTCAGGATTTCCTTGGGTCATCAATCTCCAAGTACTAGCAAATGTCTGGTAGGAATCTGGTAAGGCATCAAGAACCGTCTGCACAAGGGAACTGTCTGAAATGACTTCACCTGCAGAAATAAGCTGCTCATTGATATCCTTGACACTAGCAAGGAAAGTGTCCATATCATCTTCCTCATGCATAATCTTCGACTCCAACTCTTTACGCAGCAAAGCAATTTTAGCCTCATTGTGGCTTGCATAAAGACCTGCTAGAATATCCCAAGCCTGTTTTGCAGAACGGATGTGAGGAACAATGGTGCGCTTCACAGACAACGCAATCAATGCATGAGCCTGCGCATCCTTAACATCCCAACAAGCTTGTTCTGCCGTAGGCAAAACAACTCTAACAGCTGCAATCCTTGCAGCAGGACCTGCAACATCCTCGACATCGCCTACATCCTCAGAACCAGGACGTACATCAATGCCCTGCACAATGTTCCAGACACCCTTTGACACAAGAACATGTTGCATCATAAAAGCCCACATAGGGTAGTTGTCCCCATCCAACCTGTCCTCAGTAGCAAACATCTTGAACACATCTGTGTTGTTGTGGTCAGCCATGGTAAATGTTGCACCTGATGTGAAAACTGCCCGAAAATAGGAGAAACGGAGCGGGAACAACCTGTGCTATATAGCACAAACCGTAGAAGACCGTAAGGCACCTGTTATGCAGAAAAAGGCACTGACAAAAATTCTGCACAAAATGACGAAATAGCCTGTGCAGTACTGCCTGTAGTGGAAACGGAGGCCGAAATGAGCCCAAATCAAAATTCTGAGCAGACCGAGCTCTTCGAGTCCACCCAAAATTTATGTTAACCTGCGAACACTCGCCAAAGCTCACTGAAATCGGAGAAGGTGAGCAGGCGTGTGCTGGAGCAGCTGGCGACTAAGCCCGGGAGGACATGACCTACTCTGATACCAATTGTTGGAATTAGGGTTGCATAGAAGCACACACAGCTTGGAGAAGACGAAGGAAGCTCAAGGCACACAATAGAGAGTGTGTTACTTAGTGTGCAATGGAAAGATAGATAGCCCTAGAATGATGGGCGTATATACAATGCATGGGGGAAAAACCTCCTAAAGAGGGAAAAAATTCCCCGGCGGTCCTAGTGTGTTCACACACATCACTACCACATATATATGGTAACATGAAGTACTCGTACTTGTGCATCTTGCATAAGTATCAATCACCTTTTTATGAAGTACTTGCAATTTAAATTTGAACAGATCGTACTTGATAGTGATCGATAGGTACTATTTATAACTATGAAGGAGTCAGAACCAAGCAAATAGAGGCCCTTGAGGGGTCTCCGGGACTTTTATTCGCTTGGTTCTGACCTCATGAGGCCCTAGGATTAAGATATTGCATTTTTTAAGCCCACAGATGCATCAGAAGCGTCCAAAAACCTTAGGATAGCTCTTTAAAACGCTGAAATCTGACGTCTCTAGCTCAAGATATAGCATTTTTAAGCGAATAGTACCCCTCTATTCGCTTGGTACTGACTCATGAGGCCCTATGCTTAAAAATGCTATATCTTGAGCTAGAGACGTCAGATTTCAGCATTTTAAAGAGCTATCCTAAGGTTTTGGGACGTTTCGGATGCATCCGTGGCATTATTTTTGTATTTTGAAAACAACTCTTATTTGTTTTCTCTCATCGCACATCACATCACTCATTAAGATTCACAAACATGGATTTTTGTGTACACTTAAGTTGGGCTCTCGAAAAGCATTTTGTATGAGCATGCATTTAAGTGATTGAGCAAACTTTTACGTATATATTATGAGAAATGGAATTCCAAAAAAGAACGTTTGCATTTTTCATAATTACCTCTCTCTATGCTGAGTTGGCATTTCTTACAGGGCCCAAAATATAGTCCAAGTTTCTCCTAATGCATAGTTTTTCTCTGATTATTTTTTGTAGGGTTTGCGCATTGATTGAGTGTTTTAATTTCATCATAGCCCTTATTATGTTTCCTTGCCATGGCCAACTTGTGCATGGAAACTTTGAGCATTGCATGTAGAGCTTGCTTTTTGTTCAAGGGAACTACGTCGTCAAGGTTTTCCTTTTTTTAAGAAGTAGCTCATTGCCACGTTGAATGTTGTGCTTTTAGTATTCTCAACAAAATGTTGAATACTGAAATCATGGTAATTAATTGTCATTATATATTGGAACATTCATGATGCATGATACATCTAAAAAGGGAGGATAGTGTGTAATGCTTGTTGAATTAGACATTTATTGCATGTCCAAGGGTGTTGTTCCAAGCTTCATGATTTGTGACTCTACATTATTGATTTTTTTATTTGTTTATTTTTTTTTAATGAGAGACTAGATAAAATATTATCGATTTTTGTTAACTATGACATATAGTACACAGTAGTGGCATAAGGATCAAGGATGTACTATCAATTTATGATTGGTTGCCATAAATTAGCAATTGTTGGACTACATTGGTTTGTGTATATATTAAGAACTCTATTCTTAAGAACATTGTTCAATGCTTTGAGATTCTACGTATAGTGTTGGAGAGGGGGAATGGAGAACACACAAGTGTCTCTTTATAGCCCAAGTTACACACTACACCCCAATCCACTTCCAAACATACACTGAATTGCACAATTTCTCCCACAAAATACACAACTAGTCACAATTAGGCAACCCAGTACCACCAAACCATCACAAATTTTCCTTTGTCCCCTCTCTTTCTCACAACCTCTCTCTCTCTCTCTCTCTCTCTCTCTCTCTCTCTCCCCCCTTTTCACACACTTGATCAATCCAAGGAAATACACAAACACACACACCTTTTGAGTTGCACAAAACCAAGAAATGGTAGAGAGGGAAATTGAAATGACACAAAATAGGGCAATCTTTTGCATTAATTTGAAGTGTACAACAAGGGAGAAATCCGCTTCTCAAGCACTAACTCATCCTCCTCCAAAAGAAAATCCTCTTTGTTCTCCTCGCAAGCTTCCTCTTTGGCATAAGAGAGAGATAGCCCTTGTCTTTGTTTTTGAGAGAGGGGGGGAGCTAGAGAGCATGTGAAACCATCCTCTCCCACCCTGCCTCTTCCTCATTCCTTATGTCCTCCTTTTCCAGTGTAGACCAAGAACCTCCTCTCTCTTGTTAAAAAAAAAACTCCCCTCTGCTCATTGATTACCCCTCCTCTTTTTTCCAAAAGGCCTCTTTTTTCCAAAAGAACTATCCCTTTTTTTATTTAACTTCTCATCCACATGCAACATGCAAAGCACTATCTAACAAGTCCTACACGTGGAATATAGTCAAGCATAAGGGCCAGCCCACTGGTTTGGGCCATCGAGTGTGAAATTCCCCCTATAAGGGCACAAACAACTACACCACCAACACCGCCATCATACTAAACGTCAATGCCATAGCACCCTCAACACACACACACATGATAGGTATGAAGACTGCCATAATCAACTCCCTTATGAGCTCTTGAGGGAGGGAGGTGGACCCCTTGAATGCTTATGAGAGGGTACCTCCTCCATTCTATATAGCATGAAAACCTTCTTTACCTCTCTGCATGTGGGATTAAAAATTTGACACATGGCATCACCAAGGAGTCTTTCCCCTTTCGAACTCAATAATTTCACCAAAAAACCCTCCAAGTCTTTTGATCTTGGGCATCCTTTAGTTGATTGTAGTTTTTTGCTCGCGGCTTTGATTGTCGAGTCGTAAATACCAGTTCCAAACGTGCATCCGAAGCTTTGAGTTCAATTTCTCATCCTGCACTTTGAGGTTCTAGGTGTCAGGTAGAAATGAATCTTGCTCGAGAAGATGCGCTATTTTTAGTTGGCAAGCCTCTCGCTACATGAGGGGGAGAGAGAGAGAACTTAACCAAAATCTGCACTTAAATAATGAACTCTACACTTCAATACCCCTAAAAATTGTACTTATATTAAATGGAAAAACCTTAGTACAAAATTTTACAAAGCCTTATGAATCTCTTGTTCTCTTCATTGTTGATTTCTTCTCTACTGCTTGCCCTCAAAACACTTCTTCAAACCCTTGAAACCTTGATCACTGCTTACTACCCTTGTATAGTTATGTTCATCCTTTGTTAAATTTTTGAAGATCAACTCACTTGGTGCCATTCCATCTACCTATGGTTTTTGGGTGATAGTGGGGACAATAAGGGTAGAGAGAGAGAGGGACTTATGAGAGATGGGTGAGTGGGAGAAATAATTACATGGACATCCCACTCTCCTCTAGCCAATATCCATAGCATTCTCATCGTACATGAGACACTCCACACCGCATATAAGATTTTTAAGGTGATCACCAGACTTTGACTAAATTTGGACCGGCTTAGTTAACTGGGGGTGCGTTCCATGGGTAGTATGCATGTGTGGCTCTCCATCTAGCCCGCATAGGATACCCAAAGATACTTGGGGGCACTAGGTTCCCATATGGGTCCTAGTGCCCACCAATTTATACCCTTTCTATTACATGTGAGGGTTGACAAGATAACTTACAAGTAGAACAATTGCTTAAGTAATTCCTTACCGAAATCCAAAGCCTAGCCCTTTCAAACCCATTTGTGCAAAATTCATTGACTAGTTGCTTGATACCATGGGCAACATTCATTGCAAGAGTATTATCAAAGAGGTTTGGCTTAATTTGTGAGAGAATTACCTTATGAGACCAATTAGAGGGTGTGTTTCCAATTTTGTAGATGTAATTAACATGCTTGATTGGAATTTAATCCTCTTCATTAGTAATCCATTTAATTAGGATTTCATTGTCATTAGCCGCTTCTAGGTTGAGGAATATAGCATTGCCACCTTCTGATAGCTTTATTGGCAATATAGGGGGTAAATGCTATTTCCCTGTAGAAAATAAGTAGGAGCAAGGTTGTCAATACATACCATGTCATCAAAGAAATTAATTGGGGGTGCAAATAAGAAAAAGAATGTGTTGATAAGAAGTATGCAAGAACTTGCATATGTAATCATACTCTAGTGAATGTAGGTATAGATTGGACCATAGTGGTAATACACATTGGTATGCCATTAGTTTTCCCAAACATATTACCCGGACATTGGAAAGACATGTTGTTTATCAACCATGTATTGAAGGCAATGGTATCTTTTAGACTAAAGGATAATCCAAACTTACATTCTTGTGTAGATTAGGTCCCTTTTATGCAGTCATTTGGTAGTTGTCTAAAAGGGATGAACAATGGGTGTGTGCAAGCTCAAAGGCATTAGAGTTGAGTTTTTTTATGTGAGTAGAGAGTCCCAAATGCTCATTATGTCTCAAGCATTTCTTAATATGTATACATTAAGAATACAATCATGGATAGAGTCCACAATGATTTGCCTTAAGTAGACATGCCATGATGAGGGAGATTTGGGAGTAGTAGCACAATGCACCACATGCTATCCATTTAAGTAAATTTTGTGTACTTTGTGGGTGGCTGTCAGTGTATGGCAGTGGGAAGTTAATGTCATTAATGTCACACTTATATTAAATAAGCGTTTCATATATCATTTTCTTTATCTTACTTCCTTCGATAAGACACTCAAAAAAGTCTTTCCCTTATAGTCTCTCTAAGGCGTTATGTATAGTAAATTGTTTGCACAATAATATAGGGTTATTAGGGGCCTTATCTAGGGAAATGATGAAGTAAGATTTTTTAGATAATCGCACAAACCATTGAGTTGCATGAATTTATCATGGTCATCCTTCAGTGGAGAAATAGAGTGTAGTACTTCCTAAACATGCTATGAAAATTATAGCAAGGTTGAGCCCATGGGGTATTATTACCATGTTACCATATACATGTGGTAGTGATGTGTGTGAACACACTTAGGACTGCTGGGGCATTTTTCCCTCTCTAGGAGGTTTTTCCCCCGTGCATTGTATATACGCCCATTCCTTCTATGGCTATCTATCTTTCCATCGCACACTAAGTAATACACTCTCTGTTGTGTGCCTTGAGCTTCCTTCGTCTTCTCCAAGCTGTGTGCATTTCCCTACAACCCTAATTCCAACGATTGGTACCAGAGCAGGTTGTGTCCTCTTGAGCTTAGTCGCCAGCAACTCCAGCATATGCCTGCTCACTTTCTCCGATTTCAGTGAGCTTTGACAAGCGTTCGCAGGTCAACCAATTTTTTTTATTTGAGCTCATTTCGGCCTCCATTTCCACTATAAGCAGTACTGTAAAAGCTATTTCATCATTTTGTGCAAAATTTTTGTCAGTGCCGTTTTTTGCATAACAGGTCCCTTACAGTCTTCTAGGGTTTGTGCTATATAGCACATGTTGTTCCCGCTTTGTTTATCCTCTTTTTGGGCAGTTCCACATCAGGTGCAACATTTACCATGGCTGACAACAACACAGATGTGTTCAAGATGTTTGCTGCTGAGGATAGATTGGATGGGGACAATTACCCTATGTAGGGCTTACATGATGCAACATGTTCTTGTGTCAAAGGGTGTCTAGAATATTGTGCAGGGCATTGATATATGTTCTAGTTCTGAGGATGTAGGGGATGTTGAGGATGTTGCAAGTCTTGCTGCAAGGATTGTTGATGTTAGAGTTGTTTTGCCTACGTCAGAACAAGCTCGTTATGTAAAGGATGCGCAGGCTCATGTGTTGATTGGGTTGTCTGTGAAGTGCACCATTACTCCTCACATTCGTTCAACGAAATCTGCAAAACAAGCTTGGGATATTCTGGCTGGTCTTTATGCAAGCCGCAACGAGGCTAAAATTGCATTGTTGCGTAAAGAGCTGGAATCGAAGATTATGCATGAGGAAGATGAAATGGACACTTTCCTTGTTGGTGTCACTTTCCTTGTTAATGCAGAGTACCCTTCTGATCCTATTGTCCATGATGCATGTAAGTCAGTTGCTGAGATTCACATGTGTGGTATTTTGACAGTGGTGCTATAAAGCACATTACCTCACATCGTGATTGTTTACCTCTATTGAGTTTGCCCCTCATGGGAATACGGTGACTTGTGCCAACAATGCCTCTTATCATGTTCAAGGAGTTGGAAAGATTGTGCATAATGCTGCAAACGGCAATTCTTTCACACTTGTTGATGCACTTTATGGACCTGGGATCAAGAAGAATCTTTTTTCTGTGTCTGCACTTGCTAGACTTGGTCTTGTAGTCAAATTTGTGGATGATAGATGTATTGTACATGATCTCAGTTTCAATGATGAAATTGTTGCATCTAGCATTTTATGTTGTGGGCTATATAAGCTCACTTTGTATGACAAGTGTGGGTAGAATTTTGCAAATGCAGTTGTGGATTCAAAGGCTATTTTAGATACAAAACTTTGGCATGCACATTTTGGTCATCTAAATTTTTTTAGTTTGCTACATTTGCAAAAATTTGATATGGTTGCTTCTTTGCCGCCTCTTGAAGCACCTGTCAAATGTGTTTATGAAGGTTGTTTTTTGGGTAAGATGCAGCGTTCTAAGTGTCCAAAGGATGGTTCAGTTAGGGCCACATGCAGGTTGCAGCTCTTGTGCATAGTGATGTTTGTGGACCCCTGCAAACTCCGACCTTGGGAAATCACCTTTACTTTGTGACTTTCATTGATGATTACTCCTGCAAGCAATGGGTATTTCCGCTTAGAGCGAAGTTCGAAGTTTTTATGTGCTTCAAACAATTTCTTGCTATGGCTGAAAATGTCTCGAAATGTACTATGGACACCCTCCATTCCGATGTACAGTGCCATATACGCCTCGGCAAAATGGTGTTGCTGAGAGGAAAACGGATCTCTTACGGAAATGGCAAGATGTATGGTTATGAATCAAGCTTTACCACATTTTGTTTTGGCTCGAGGTTGTCATGTGTGCCACTTATGTACTCAACAGGTGTCCTATGAAAGCGTTACAGTTTATGACTCCATATGAAGTGTGGCATGATAGAAAACCATCTATTGAGCACATGCATGTTTTTGGTTGTTTGGCTTATGGTTTAGTGCCACAAGTGCAATACAGAAAATTGGATGATAAGGCTGTCAAATGTATTTTTGTTGGTTATAGTGCTGAAAGAAAAGGTTACAAGTTGTACCATCCACAAACAAAGCGTATTTTGGTCTCACGTGATGTTGTGTTTGTGGAAGATTTTGTTCAGCCTTTGTTGTCATGTACTAGAGAGTATTTACAGCAAAGAGAGTGGTCCCTTGTGGGTCCGAAAGAGGAGCGTCGGTTCAACTCCACTAGCCAAACTCACCTTACTGGTCATCTTTGCATCGAGTAGCACAAGTGACTGCTCCGACCAATGAAGGGACCGATCACAGGCAAAACAGTCGACGACTAGAGCTATTACAAATAGAAACACCTAGGGTTATCTATATGGAGAATAAACTAAAGGGAGTCGGTTCTCAGACTGCCTATAGAAGGAGATGATGTACGAGGATGACTATCAAAGCGAGTATTTACAGCAAATTAAGTATAAGCAGAACCTTCGGCGGGGACAACAGAGCTAGGGCGAGGCGAGATCCAAAAGGTATCCAACTAGAAACATTTAAAGTAAACCTGATATACATGTAAGGGAATGTCAAGCACATCAAAATTTGTTTGAAGATGTCGTAGGAAAAGCCCAAAAAAGGAAAAAAAATATTAGCCTCCACCTTGTGAAACATCAGGAGGTTATGTGCATGCCTTAAGGTCCACAATGCCCAAAATCTGATTCAGTTGAAGAATACCTCAAAAGGTTGTAGAGAAGACTGAAGCACTCCAAAAAGCCAGAAATGTCGATGAAAAATGACAGAGGGAAAACGCACATGAAGCGCACCAGATATGCGCCGGAGAAAGGTGCGGGATTTACAACAGTCCCATAGCAAATGTGTCATTGTCTCCTCACCATGAGAGCACTGAACACACCAAGCAGAAACAATGCGTCGTTTTTGTAGAAAGTGACCAACTGGCAAAAAGCCCACCAAACAATGACATAAAAAGAACCACTCCTTCAAAGGCAATTGATTCTTCCAGATACGAGACAAGGCGCGTTTCCACCATGACTCAGACTTTGACATCGACCATAGATGGTTTGCATAAAAATTTCAAACATGAGACTATAAAAGAGCATAGGCTGAGATGGATGTCATACTAGAATGGTGTAATCTCCAATCTGATAGTCACGAGTGAAGAACAAGAGGAGGTATAGGAACAAAATCAGCCAGCATATGTTGAATGTCTCACCAAATATGGTAGTAATGTCCCCAAAGCAAATTGTCAAGTTGCAGCTTGAAATGAAAGCACATGACTAAAATCATCCACTACGTGATCCACCATGGATACTCCTTTATGAGAGAGGAAATAAGCCTGACAAGGAGAACATTGCGCCAAAGTCAATGTGAAAGCTTTGCTCCAGCGAATGCAGCCATTAGCAGGCTTCTTGCCATGCCAATACATATGAGACGTAAGCAACTTCCAATCCTTAATGAGGCTTGAGGTGAAAGAGCAACCTAGAATATGGCCTTCCAGCTATCCAAAGATCAGTTCCCTAAAGGATGGCTTCCAAATGAAGGTGTGACCACATAATTATACAAATGAGAAAGCATAAGAGTCCACGGTTGAGTCTGTTGCATGGCAACAATGTAGCTTTCCTAGCAAGAGCATGATACCGCAATGCAAAATGTTAAGCCCTCCCAATCTCTTAGATGTACATAACTTATCCATGGATAATAAGCGGAGACTTTTCCTGTAAGAAGATGTACACCAAAGATGTGCCAGAATGCATAAGCAATCCAAACGATGTGTTGGCCAAGATAAAAGTGGTAAGTAAAACTGTACGTAGGCCATCATAATACTCTGAACAATTCTGAGATGAACATGTAATGCCCATATGGATAACTTCCAATAATGCAGCTGGATTTCAAGCGTTGATTCACCCAATCTAATTTTCACACACACGCACGCAGGCAAGCACGCATGCACACAGAGGAGAAATACACATGCGCCAACGTGCTTAATTATTAATGAGCCAACAATGGACTAAAATGGTGATACATATGTTATAACCAACGACTCTTACCAACAATCTATTATACTCAAATCCGATCAAGGCTGTTCCACCTTCCTTGGGTAACCATTGGTGTATGTTTTTGTTAGCTATAAGAACCCAAGCCAGACCATATGAGCCACTAACAGACATAAATAAGATGAGTAAGTTAAAAGAATGTTAATTTCGGTTACAAGAACTACAAGTGTAGAAATTCAGTTCTAGATTGAGGATAAAATGCTATGAAAAGACAAAAGCAAGGTAAGACTCCATAATTAGATCTTCAAGCAGTCCATAGATAACCAGCATTGCATCCACCTATTGGTGGAAGTGAGAAAGTTGTTACTTTCCACCATCAACCACCAAAACCATTAGTTAGAATTGATTTCACGTAGGTTGGAATGCACAAGCACCACATCCACCTATTGAAGGAAAAGAGAGAGTTGTTACCTTCTACCATCAACCACCAAAGCCATTAGTTAGAATTGATTTCACATAGCTTGGAAGGTACATGTTGGTGCCCTCTCGAACTTATCTATGAAAAATATTATATTAAAAAGGACTTCACAAATTGCATCAGATAGTTTGAGCATGGACTAAACAAGCATGGTTAACTAGGTTCATTCCAAATTGAATCTAGCCGATAACAACACTCTAGCTTCCATATGCTAAGTCTTAATCCAATCCAATTACCAATAACTCCAAACCATCAATACCAAGGCTAGACTTACCAGGCAGTCACAAGAAATCAATCCAAGAAGAAGCTAAATCAATCGTGGAAACCATCTACTTATGATGACAGGTAGAAGCACCAGACCCTGTATATTCGTCAAGAAGGCATGTCCCTAATAGGATGCCCAATGCAAGGAGCATCTTGGCATGCCTATCGACAATAATAATGGCACATTGTGGTTTAGTAGCACAAAAAAGAGAGCAAGCACATCAAAACCATGGCAAGGATATGCTTAAGAGGACATCCATCTAAGTGGAGTGAATATTAAGGCAATAATATTTGAAAACCAGCATCCATCAACAAAAACCACAAGAACAAAGTTGCTACAAGGCTATTAGGATCCTTAGTTTAGTCAAACCTATTACCTAAAGTCTAAACCATTACCTTACCAAGGATGGGATCAGAGTCAAGCCCCAAGTCGTATATAGTTTCTTCAAGTAAATCAAGCCAACCATATGCTCACAAAGCTAAAGCCATGAGCCACACCAGTATGTATGAACTTAAATAACCCAAGAGCATTAAAATATCAGAGTTTTAACTAGGTACATATTATCCTTGTAGAGATTAGGGGGGAAAGATTAAAGGCCCATTCATGATGTTGACATGCTATTACAACACTTGAATACGCAATGGAAATAGAGTAGAGTGTAGGTAAAAGCTAGATTAATTGATTCAACTAAAAGTGTGTACAAAGGTCTCATTATATAGAGCTAGTCCTAGATTCTCATTTGGCATCATTGATGACATCATACAAAGGCTCCAAATCAGCTCATGCAAGTTGCAAACTTGTGGGTGACCTTTCACGGCATTTTAGGAGTCCAATGACTAACTCTAAGTGAGTCCACACCCTCTAGTAATGATCCCCATGGGTAGTCACACCCTTAGGTACCTTTTCCACATGCTAACACATAGTTCTATGCCACCTATGCATCCCAATAGGATAGAGGAGATACACACCAATATAGGACAAAGTCCACAATTCCCAACAACCCTTCCCTTGGGATTTGGACTATGAAGAAACTGAGATCTCTGACACACACCAATCCAAGAGCAAAAGAACATCTCCAATCGAGAAGACCTTCCCCAATCTAGGAGACAAACTATCCCTAATCCAAGAGACACTAAACATCTCCCCTCAAACAGATGTATAAAAAACTGAAACCAAGCTAATACAAGTGATCTCCAAACAAATACAACTGAAGGGGAAAGGCAAAACAAAAGCTAGAGAATTTCATCATAGACTAGAAGGTTGTTGCCGCCTTCTTCTTCATCTTCATCTTTGTCTTCTGCTTCCAAAATACACTTTGGGCCTCAAATTTGTGTTGGTGCTGCCTCTGTCCTTTTTGAAACACTTGAAAGGAAGATAACCCTTCTTCCCGCAAATGCTACAAGTCTTCGATGCTAGACAACCCTTTGCTATGTGTCCTTCTTTGCCACACTTGAAACAAGTTTTATTACTAGAGCTAACTGCAAAAGCTCCTTCCCTTGAAGTAACATTCATCCCTTGCTTCTTCTCCTCGGACATTAAAGAGTTGATTACATCTTCCAAATCTTGTGTTCAATCTTTCTCCTCAATGATGGTCACTATCTGTCAAAGCTAGGCGGTAAGACTGCTAGAAGAATTGCAATTTTGTCCTCCTTTGGTATTGCAATGTTCACAAAATCTAGTTGTGTGATCATGTTTTTAAGGCGATTGACCAAGCTTGCAATATCTTTGTGATGTTCCATTCTTAATTTGTATAGATCCTTCTTTAAGCTCACATTGCTCTTCCTTTTCCTAGCTCCAATTTTTTTTTATAGTGCTTCCCATGCAGTTGATGAGGTTTCACAATCATCAGTAAAGTGTACATAATTGTCATGTAGTGCAGTGATTATGATTCCTAATGCATGCTCGTCCTTGACTTTATTTTCTGCGCTCATATCCCATGTTTGTATGTGTGCTCCATTAGTAGGATGGCAGATCAGTGATCGTTGGCTTGACTGCTCCCCACAATTGCTTTTTCATTAAGTAGCCCTTCGACTTGGTTTGCCAAGTGTGAAAGCCCTCCCCGTTAAATTTTCTATGCCCTTTCTCTTCCATTGCACTTTGGAGCGAGTGTCTGAACTCCTCACAATCACACAATTATAATGTCATCCATGTAGATGAATATAATTACATACATTGCAAATTTTATTGCTTGGAATGCAATTTTTTTATTAATAGTAAGAATTTTTTTCCTTGAAAGCACCCTTGTGGTTGAAATTGGCTCCAAGAAGATCCTGGTTCACCTTGATGCTCCTTACTTGATTGTAGCACTCAATGGTTGAAAGCAACTTCGATCTCCCTTTACGTTGGTTGTAGAAGTTGATGCTCCAAAAAGAAAGAAAGAAACAAAACAATAGCTTCAAATTTGTTGCATTAGTGTGGTGTGAATCCCCTCTTTAGTAGATAACATTGTTGTCTTTTGGTGGGACTATGTCCTTAGCTAAGGCTTGCACTTGAAGATTGTGTGAATGAAACCTTGCAAGGTATGGCACTTGGTGTTTTTTGGTGAATGCACCCCTAGCGAAATGTCAAAGAGCTTGGGTCCTTTTGAGTTGGACTGCCCGTGGGAGTGGTCCCTTGTGGGTCCGAAAGAGGAGCGTCGGTTCAACTCCACTAGCCAAACTCACCTTACTGGTCATCTTTGCATCGAGTAGCACAAGTGACTGCTCCAACCAATGAAGGGACCGATCACAGGCAAAACAGTCAACTCTTGTGTCACAGGCTTTGACATTACAGGTCACGGACTAGTCTTGCCAATGAGCTAAATTGAATTAGCTTTGGCATCCGCCGAATTTGCTCATAATAGCTTCACAAGAGTTGACCCTCAGACACTCGAAAGAATAGCTCTATTCTTTCCAAGGTAACCATGTGACCAACAACTTGATGTGTGAGCAACTCCACAAATCAGAATTATAATGTTGGCCATGCAAAGCAAAAATACACACCTATTATCGGATGGAAAATTAAATTGTCTAATCCTCTCAAATTTTGGGTTTAAGGACCCTTTGCAAAGCTAAACAAGAGAGCTTTAAGCACGATCTTTGACTCCAAGGGGTTGAGCTTCCAATTGATTATGAAAATCATTCCAATGGGAGGTGGATTAAGCGGGTGCAAAACCTAAACACACAATCCTTCTATTATCGATGATGATTTCACCAAGGAAGGTAATGGCTCAATGGGTTTGTCATGAACATCCCCACACTTTGTTAATCACACATATATTAAAAAGGTGCAAACGAACTTGAATGAATGTGACAAAAATCAAGAGTTTAGCTAATGAAGAATGCTAATCTCTACACTGCTCTAATACCACTTGTAGTGATTAGGAGGGAAAGATTAGAGAGCCATTCATGATGTTGACATGCTATTACAACACACTAAATACTCAAATGGAAATAGAGCGTAGGCAAAAACTAGATTAATTGATTCAATTAAAAGTGTGTACAAAGGGCTCATTATATAGAGCTAGTGCTAGCTTCTCATTCAGTATCATCGATGACATCATACAAAAGCTCTAAATCAACTCATGCAAGCTGCAAATTCATAGGTGACTTTTCAAGGCACTTAAGGAGTCCAATGACTAACTCTAGGTGAGTCCACACACACAAACACACACCACAAAGGTAGTGTCAACCAACCCCCCCCCCCCCCCCCCCCCCACCCCCACCAAAAAAAAAAGAAAAAAAAACCCACACGCACACAGGCACAAAGGTGTCATCTTTGTGTGCCCCGACTGAATTCTACAGTATAAATCATATGCTTTGGACAGCTTATTTGTTTAATCACGTCCAATGTGAGCCCTCCAATGAAAGTAAGGTGCAGAGCATTGGAAGGAAGATGTAAGAACTTCATAATATTTGATGGGTAAAAAGCTGGAAACCAGCATTTTCTACGTGTCTACATCATGCCATTCACAACAGAAAAAATACATCTCAGCGGCAACACGGAGACGGAGCAAAAAACAACAAGACTTGCAATCAAGAACAGTGTAGTCTTGACCAATTGACCAGAAACTCAGGAGCACCTTTAAGGCTAAAAGACCTTTCACTTTTAACTGTGTGTTAGCATCATTAGCGCCAGCACAGTGTGTGTTAGAAGAACTTGGAGACCTTGATCGATTGAAAATGATGTTAGTCAACATTCAATTTCCAATTGTGGACTGTCAGTCAGCTAATGTTACACTTTCTGAATTGTGACTTGTTAGTAGACTAAATTACAACTTTCCAAAACTATCGCTGTGAGAGACTAATGTTAGTATACTAGTGTTACAGTTTTCCAGGTGGTGAACTCTCTTTGCTGTTCCCACTCTGCTCATTCTATTTACTGTACTCAATGACAAAACAACAGAGAGTCAACTTGCCGCCTCCTATTCTGCAGCATCTCTTCTTATACCCTCTGCATGCTGCCTATTCTGCAGCATCTCTTCCACCCTCTCCTTTACAAGCCTTCTATTCGTTTCAAAAATAAACCGCATGCCACCTACCTGCACCCAATAACAAATTGCATTAACAAGCCATGAAAACTACAGAAAAAGACACTGCCACCCCCAAGAAACACCCGTGAGACAATCTAGGCTTCGACAAACATGAGTCAAACGAAGGCTGAGTAGTGCATACGTGGACTGCATACCATTGCTTATACCAGAAAGACCAATAATTGTACTAAATAGTATACGTTACACCAGCTAAAAGTCTACAAGAATATAGGACTACACTTTGCATTGGCCATTCTAGCTACAAATCTTTGTAGGTATATTTCTTACATTTAATTTTGGACAAATACCATTCTTGTTGCGCAATACAGAATTTTTACGGCCTTCACTTCCTATCTAATGTAAAGCATTTATATTTTGAACCTTCTCTTTCCTGCCCTTTCTTTCCTGTCCCTTTTAACACCTTGATAGATGCTCTTTCCCGCAGTCTTTTTTCTCTCCTATGCTTTTGGCCCAAATTGTTCATAACTCGCATCATCTATCTCATTCCTCCCATACCTTGGAAAAGACCTTCAGTAACAGTCACCAAACATCTATTCACCAAAATATCATAAGAGAACTTTTGGTACTCAGCAGATGAACTCATCTTGTGGAGTGCATATGCCAAGATATTTGCCTCCCCCCACCCCACCCCCAAAAAAAAAGTCTTCACGTGAAAAGATCAAACGATTGACGTCAGCATGTCAATGATGCAAATTTAACGAGTTCAGCTATAATATGACTATTTAGGCTGTTTTGCACTCCAGTAATTTGTGAATGCAAGTTCCAATTTTAAATTCTAAAAGAAAACCATCAAGGGTAGTGTGATCAAACAAGTTCTCAGCAATGGCCCTTGATCACCTTCTAGCACTCCACATTTTTACTAACCTCTATCAGGCAACCAGATCCAAGCATGGCATGTTGGCCATTGGGGATTGGAATGTTGTTTACAGAGAGATCGCGCCTCCCCAAATTTTTGAGATAGAACAATCCATCCTCCATCAGCCTGATTGTGGCCTGAATAACAAAATAGGTTCAGCTGGCCTGCTTATGAAAATGTTAATACATCTCTTCAAGGAAGGGAAAAAACTACCTGTCGGCGGGAAACTTTGTTTGCACGACCTTCCTTTCCCAAATCAATGTCAACTGTGTTGTCTAGGGTCACCCTCCCAAGTAACACCTGCCAGGAAAATTTTACGGTGATTAAGAACAGGTTTACAGAATTTTTCAACTACAAAAAGCAACTAGCCTGTCAGACACAAAAACCAAAAATACCATATAATGGAAACGTTAATTGTTGGCAGGGTTAGACACATACAATCATGTACGATGTGCACACATACGATGGCGTGCGGTACTAATCAAACTATAAAAAAATTAGACGTACATTGACGTGACACACCACAAAAGATTAAAAAACATGCATTTTTTTCACTTGAGTTACCATCTACAAGTAAGATCTTAAGTAAGAATGTCCATTGCTTAAGCCTTAAAGTTAAGAGTCCAAACTCTAAGTAGTAGAACTTAGCCGCTTATGCGTGCCGCATGCTATACATCAAGACTAGCTAACCTTTACATCTTAGCATAGGGCCCAGGCTAATAGCATCTATAATCTACAAGTATCAAGACTCAAGAGTCACAAGTGACAAGACTATCTATATATATATATATATATATATATATATAGAGAGAGAGAGAGAGAGAGAGAGAGCAAGCATTAAAGTCTCAAGTGCGTGTGGAGTCAAAAAGAGGCAAAGGCTAAAGCCCTTAGCCTACCAATTGCCCTTAAGAGCTTGCAGGAGCCTAACCCTTGAGCATCTCACGTGGAGGTGTATCTTTCCTGTTGCCTTCTTTAAAAATGTACTACATATTTTTATTCATTTTTGTTCTTACTTGTTTTCCCCGAAACCCTTGAAAAGGTGCAAATGCCAAGTGGACATTGCATGACCAATTTGAAACGGCTGCGGCCGAATGGGTTTCTCACATCGAGAATCTAGGTCGATCAATTTGGGACTGGTAGGGCCAGTTAGCACTGAATTCTGATGAGTATGGAAGCCTACGTGCGCCAAAATACAATTTGGGCCCCTCGACAAGTCACTCACAACTTTAAAAGTTGGTGGGTACTAGGAAAATAAACAAAAGGGGGCAAACTCGACACATGGCAGTAGGAGAGCAACCTACAAGCCAACTCTCACTTCCAAAAGCTCTCATCCCAAGAGGAGACTCCCAAATATGAGAGAGGAGGCTGATTTTCAGTTTTCAAGTGGATTTTCACCTTTGAAGCTTTAATAAAAAGCTCACCTTCTTCCCCTGTCTCATGTAGCGCAATGATTTGGTCTCGTGCATCCCCCCCCCCCCCCCGCCCTTTGCACATATGGTAATGCCCCACTAGTTGGGCTACTAAGATGACCATGTACAATTCTGTGGGTTTTATGTGCGTTCACCAAGGTAAGAGCCTTTTGAACGGGTATCGGATTAGCTAACTACTAATCCCCCACAAGTACGCACAGTTCCATCGCGAAGGATTGCGAAAACAGAGAGTTTTCTCGCATGAAAACTCGTCCGATTCAAAGGGGAACTATCCCATTGCATGCAAGAGCTCTTGGGACACCCGTAGACGAGTTTGCTCCGCTCAAACGATCCAAAACAGAGAATTACAGCTTGCTGTGTTTTTTTGCAAGTTTAGGGTTGCGCACCTAAACTGCAAGAAATCACCATGTAGGAGCTCTTGAGACACGCATAGACGTGTTCGCTCCGCTCAAAACGATTCAAAACAGAGAATTACAGCCTTCTATGTTTTTTTGCAAGTTTAGGGTTTCACACCTAAACTGCAAGAAATCACCAGGGGAGCCTCGAGAAGATTTTGGGATGCTTACACAGGGCTTTGAGCACCTAGCAATGACAAAACAAGGAATTTTAGCACGCTGAAATTCTGTTACAGCTCACCAAAAAGCTTCTAAATTGCAGGGGAATCCGTCCTAGACATGTACTTTTGACCTACAGCGGTTTTGGCGTCGTTATGCTACCGAAATTGGGTCAAAAACCGGTAATTTCAGCCCTCGCCAGGTTTGGATAGCTTTGTGAGACTTTGATCTATGTGTTCGGATCGTCTGTTCTTAATTAAATAAAGAAATGCCGAAAGGGGCACCAGTCTTTGGAGCCTACAGGGTGTCGGTCTTCGTGTGCGCACTGACATTCTAGTCGTTAAACGCATCTGTGTTCTCTTTTCTTCTCGGTGCTCTATGTAAAGTTAACAAGTAATTAAATTAGTACCGCCCTCCATTGTGTACAAGCCGGTTATATAGTTCCATCGACGAGATAGCCACTTTTTTTTCTTCAAAAAGTGCAACGTGGATTGTTGTGGGTGAAAGCAACACAAAGCTTGTCATTATGGCAGAGAAGAGAGACCAAGTACCCGAAGAGGGATCTTCCTCACATGGCACAAAAGAAAGTTCCTTCAACTCTTCAAGAAGAGGACAGGTTGTTTAGAGCTCAATTGCGTAGCTACATGGAAATGTTTCAGCAGTTAGCCAAGAATCCAATCAGTCCTAGACATGTACTTTTAACCTACAGGGGTTTTGGCATCGTTATGCCGCCGAAATCGGGTCAAAAATCTGCACTTCCAGCACTCGCCAGGTTTGGACGGCCCTATGAGACTTTGATCTACGTGTTGAGATCGTCTGTTATTAATTGAATACAGAAATACCGAAAGGGCCACCAGTCTTTGGGGCCTACAAGGTGTCGGTCTTCGTGTGCGTAGTGACATTGTAGTAGCTGGACGTATCTATCTTCTCTTTTCTTCTCAGTGCGCTGTGTAAAGTTAACAGGTAATTGAATTGAAACCGGAACGAAAAAAACATGCCAAACAGAACCGTGCGAAATGGGACGGAACGTACAAGACATTCCATGCGTTGTACGACCTAATTGTTGATCATCCACTAATGAAGTACTATTGCATGCTAAGTGTAACCGGAAGGCACCACGTGCCAATAGAAAAGAACAGATTGAAACAGACACTTTAGCACTTCAAACAACTGAATAAAAAGAGAGAAAATCCAAACGAGACACGGAGTGGCAAAGTTCCACTCCCAGAGTGCAATGGCCCCAAATGATGGTGCCACTTTCAATATTTCTTTATATTGCTTCAACAAGGTACAACTTTGTGGCTCTGCTCTGTATGTCCCGAGGGTAGACTGCCATAAAGAGAGCCCACGGCACGTATTTAAAGGCCCTTGGCATGTACAAAAGCAATTTACAAGAAAAGCTAGAATTCTAAAAGCATCTGGCACAAAAGCAAGCGCCCCATGGCTATCCGTACGATGTTTCCACGTCATTACCCCAACGCAAAACGCAGAGCATCCGTACATCTGCCACAAAAGATGGGAATGACGGGTGAAGTAGGTTTGGCATGCCCAAGTCATTCAGAGCCTATTGCTCCCATTTTGGGGAAGCTTCGTGTGCACATTCAGAGTTTTGTGGATGCGTAAGAATTTCATATTATGCCACTTGAGGGTTGTGATGTGTTATTGGGTATCCCATGGTGTTACAGGTTGCATGCTATTGTGGATACTTGCAACAAAAAAATTACCGTTGTACATGATGTAAAGCTTAAAGGAAAGTCTGTTCCAATTATTTCTGCTTTTGCTATTTCATCTGTAATAAAGAATCATCTTTCTACGTACTTAACCTTTGCAAAAGAAGTACATGAAGTTGTATCTAATTTGTCTAACTTAGATAAAGATAGGACAACTTTTCTGACTAGTTCCAGTGATTGTTTTTCGGACTCTTTGCCAGGAAAGTTACCTCCCAAGAGACCTAAGGATCATAGCATAGATCTTGTGTCAGGTTGTGAACAGGCCACCATACAACGCTTGTGCAGCTCAACAGAAAGAGATTATGGGTCAGATCAACGAGCTTTTAGAGAAGGGGCTGATTCAGCCCAGTTCATCCCCTTCTTGTTCGCATGTACTCCTAGTGCAGAAGGATGGTTCATGGCGCATGTGCATTGACTACCGTGCCTTGCATAAGAATACCATCAAGAATAGGTTCCCCATACCGAGGATAGATGACATTCTTGATCGGCTTGAGGGAGCGTCACGGTTTAGCAAGATAGATCTAAAGAGTGGGTACCATCAGATACGCATTAGGCCAGAAGATGTTCAGAAGACTGCGTTCAAAACAACATTTTGGTCTCTATGAGCTTCTTGTCATGCCATTCAGTCTCACAAATGCCCCGTCCACATTCAATAGAATGATGGACAGAATATTCAGACATGATTGTCTACTCGAAGTCTGAAGAGGAGCATAGGGACCACTTAACTGCATTCAATGAGCTACGCAAGAACAGGCTACTCATTAATGCGAAGAAGAGTGAATTCTTTTTGGAAGAGGTTTACTTCCTTGGGCACATTGTTTCAAAGGATGGGGTACGTATGGATCCAGCTAAAGTGGAAGCAATCAAGTCATGGCCAGATTTGAATCCGTGCATGACATTTGAAGCTTTCTAGGCTTATATTCCTATACAGTTAGTTCATCCGAAATTTTGTTGAGATTGCTTCTCCATTCCATGCTCTGCAAGGGAAAGGAGTTACTTTCAAGTGGATAACCAAGAAAATTTTAGCCTTTAAACACTTGAAAGAAAAGCTGACTTCGAATTCCGTAATCATTTTACTAGATTTTTCGAGACCTTTTGTAGAGCAAAATTCTTTTCAAGGCCGAAAAGAACTTTCACATTTATGAGAAAGAATTGCTTGCAGTAATTCATAGTGGGAAACACTATCTACTAGGGGCTGATTTTGTTGTCCAAACTGATCATCAAACCTTGTGATACTTTCTTACACAAACCAAGTTGTCTGAGAAACGCATGCGATGGGCAAACATCTTGTCAATGTTCCATTTTTAGATTGTGCATGTGCAAGGGAAAAAGAAGGTGATAGTTGATGCGTCACGAAAGCCCCAAATTTCAACAGTGTCAATTCTATACCATTGTGAACTAGACGAAATGAAGACACAATGAAGATTCAGATTTAGCAAGAATTTATGATCAGCTTGTTGATGGGGACCATCATGAGCACTATATGCTTAAGGGTGACTTTCTCATGATGCATGGAAAGCTATGCATTACTAAGCAGTTGCGGCCAAAGGTTTTGATGGGAATTCATGCTCCACCTTATGTTGGGCATCGTGGAACTGATGCGACAGTGAAAGCGGTTTGAGGCATTCTTCTATTGGTCAGCTTTACGCCAAGATGTTGATACATTTGTAAGATCATGCCTAGTATGTCACAAAGTCAAATTTGACAGGCAAAAGCAACCGGGATTGTTGCACCCATTGCCGATCCATAGCGATGGACTTTATCTTTGATCTTCCAAGAACGCAAACAGGCAATGATGGGATTTGGACTATCATTTGTAGGTTCATTAAGCAAGCCCATTTCATTCCTGTCAGGAAGAAGATAAAACCGAAGCACATGGTTAAGATATTCATGAGCAATATCTTTAAGTATCACAGGATGCCTCAGTCAATTGTTAGTGACGGGGGTCCACGCATGACGAGTCTTTTATAGAAGGCATTGTTTGAGAACATGGGCACTACGCTAAAGTTCTCATCTTCGTTTCATCCACAAACTGATGAGCAGACAAAAGATGCAAATTCTATTGTCATAGATCTGCTCAAATGTAGTGTGTCAGGGCACAAGGCAACTTGGAAACACCATCTCCCATTGGTTGAGTATGCTTAAAATAACACTGCATACGTCAACGAGCAAGGTGCCATTTGAGATAGTGGAAGGAGGAAAAGAAAGTCCTACCCATTTTGCAAACTAAGGACAAGATATTTGAGTATGTGCAAGACATGGATGAAGCGTACAGGAAGATAAAGATTGCTCTTGAGAAGACTCGGGCTAGACAAAAGAAAGCTGCTAATCGTCACCGTCGTGAACTTGTATTTTCACTCGGTCATTGGGTACTTTTGCGCTTTGAAAGCCAAGTTAAGGAAAAGGAAAGACAAGGAGCGTTTGTTTCCAAAGCTCTGTAAACAATATGATGGTCCTTTTCAGATTTCGGATTGATGTAGCTTACAGGTTGAAGCTACCAGAAGGTTGGAAAATACATAATGCTTTTCATGTCAACCTTCTAAGGCCCTCTGTTGGTGATGTGCCAGAGAATATGCTTGATGGAGAACAGCCCGTGGAAGAATTGGATGAGATTCTTGTTCCTGAACAAATATTGGCACATAAGGAAAGGAAGGTTAGAGGAAAGGTTGAAGACACTACTTGGTGAAGTTCAAGAACTATCCATCATTGGATGTTGAATGGATGGAAGAGTCTAAATTGGTTAATTCACCTTAGCTATTGTGACTATATTTTAAAGCCTTTCGAATGGAACCCAAGGTGACTTGATGTAGCTCTATGGAGCAATATGAGAGCATGGTTCATGATGCTCAAAAGAGTAGTTAAGCAATTGTATCTACTCTTTCTATACCAAATTTGACGAGAGAAGTTTGTGCTTGAGAGTACATCAGAGGACTTCTATGCTTGACAGATGTGTGGTTGCTAGGTTGGTGGGAATGTCTAATCGCCCAAAGCTACATTTTCGGAAGCATGTATATTTTTAATTCCCATTAAAGAATATATGTGATATGAGGAGATATCAACATATATACTTGGCATGCAAACGAGGTTACTTGCAATATTTCAAGGGTGGGGCATGAAACCAGCCTGTTCAATCCAAAAAGGGCGGTAGACTTTACTTTAAACCTTGATTTAGCTTTCACCCATTATTAGTCGTCTATTTTACCTGTACTTTCAACACACAACAAGGGGAGAGGGATACAGGCTGCTAGATTGCACCTGTTTGAGTAGACCGACACCAGATTGGCCCCTAACTTAGGCGCCCCTTTCGGTATTTCTTTATTGTTCAAAAGAGGGAATAAACGTTGTGGTTCCCTACAAGCTGCCCCGCACAAACTCGGCTGAATTTCCACTATTCCGGCCTGATTTCGGCAACATAACTGTACTAGGACACTTCACAGTCAGTATTCCCACGCATTGACTGACTTTCCCGACGCATACGGGCACTTTGCAAAACCTGGCGAGAATCTGCAGCACGCTGAATTCTCTGTTTTCAGCCCTGAAAATGCGCCAAATCACCTGTACAGCGGTCCCCTCGCGTCCCCGAACCTCCTGGGGGTATTAGGGTCCGTTTAGGGCCAAAACCCTAAACCTGCAAAAATACAGAGCAGGCTGTAATTTACTGTTTTGGGCTCCGTTTCGCGTGCCGGTCGCATCCGTAGCAAGTCCTCGAGCTCCCGCACCTGTAGGGCTACTTGCCCTTTGAATCAGACGAGATTTCTAGCGTGAAACCTCTCCGAATTCACCTGTACCTGCGGGGGGATTAGCCGCTAGCTAATCCAGTACCTGTGCAAGAGGCTCTTGCCTCGACAATCGCGCATGAACCCACACAACTGTACATTGGTCAAATGAAGAGCCCACTAGTGGGGCATAACATACTGCCAAAGGGGAGAGAGGGCAGTGCGTAGCGTGCAGGGCATCACTCCTGGCACCGCACTGTGCATAAGAGGGAAAGCAAGCACTCCATAGCTCTTAACCTGTGACAAAACTGAAAATGAGGCTCTCCCCCTCCTAAATTCAGCACCAACTCTTGTTGCATGAGGCAAGTGCACCAGAAGGTGCCACTTGGCACATTTATAAGCATTTTCCCGTTTCGGGGTTGCCGCCTAAAAATCTCCCAACCGGTTGCCCAGTTGACTTCACGGCAAAGTAAGAAAATGTTCCCCTTGTCATTCCGGAGGTAATGACGCCAACACATTTTCAGGTCCCAAAATAGCAGTTCCCTAAATTTTAGGAGATGCTGCCATTGTATCTTTCTAGGTCATCCGACCCTCTTTGTACACTGGCCACACCCAGAATTAAAATGTAGCCTCTGTAGCAAAGGATTCCACTTTGGCTAGTCAATGACCCCACTTGGCTAACCATAGTCCTTGTCCAACCTTAGTGCTCTCTTGCCCTCAGACCTGGACTCCCTCTGGACAGTTCCACACTAGCTATGCAATGCAGGGCAATTAGATTTCCCGAGGGGTGTTTCCAAAAAGTGAAAGTAAATAGATAATAAGAAAGAAATCAACAAAAAGGATAGATAGTAGTCACATGCTGGTGACAGGGTATGTCACCAGGAGTATGTCACCAGGAGGTATTTTTCTTGTTGCCTTCTATAAATATGTACTAGGTATTTTTCTTTGTTATATTTTTTACTTGTTTTTCCCGAAACCCTTGAAAAAGTGCAAGTGGACATTGCATGGCCAGTGTGAAACAGCTGCGGTTGAACGGGTTTCTCACATCGGATGATCATGTACAATTCTGTGGGTTTTATGCGTGTTTGCCAAGGCAAGAACCTTCTGAACAAGAACCGGATTATAATTGTAATCCCCCGCAGGTACCCACAGTTCCATTGTGAAAGATTGCGAATTTGGGGAGTTTTCTCGCGTGAAAACTCATCCAAATCACAAGGGGACTGTCCTATTGAATGCGGGAGCTCTCAAGCCACGCGTAGATGTGTTTGCTCCACTTAAAACAATCCAAAACAAAAAATTACAGCCTACTGTGTTTCTATGCAAGTTAGGGTTTCGCACCTAAACTGTAAATTAACACTAGGGAAGCCTCGAGGAAGCCTTAGGGTGGTCATACAGGAGTTTGGGCACCTGTCAGTGGCCAAAAAGTAAATTACAGCATGCGGAATTTCAACTACAGCTCACCGGAAAGCTTCTAAAACACCAAGGAATCTGTCCTAGAGGTGTACTTTTGACCTACAGAGGTTTTGGCGCCGTTATGCTACCAAAATCCAGTCGGAAACCTGCAATTTCAGCCTTTGACAGGTTTGGACAGCTAGGTGAGAGTTTGATCTAAGTGTTTGGATCATCTATTCTCAATTGAATAAAGAAATACCAAAAGGGGCACCAGTCTTTGGGGCCTACAGTGTCAGCCTTTGTGTGCGCAGTGATGATCTAGTTGTTGGACGCACCTGTGTTCTCTTTTCTTCTTGTAAAGTTAGAAATTTTGAATTAGTACCGCCCTCTACTGTGTACTAGCCGGTTACACACTATTTTTATGGGGCCAAGACATCTCCAAGAGAACATCACACCCCTCTTGTCCCACGTAATCCTGACAATGCAAGCGGAGCTTGCCTATCAAGGGTGTCACTACAACCGCAGCAAAATCGATTGTATCAATAACTTGCTCGAAGGCATAAAAATCATCTAATATCACTTCTCGTTGTCCAAAAGCAAGTTTGAGTGCAAATCAGCCAAGTGGAATGTCCCGTGGTTGTGTTCTTTAGCACAATTGAGTGGCTTTACTCAAAAAAATCTGCCTATGGGACTTCTGTGTATATTGTAAAGCATGTACACGTAAACATATGTAAACTCATAATTCATGAGAAATTTCCTTAAGGACTTTTGAGTTTGTATGAATGTGCGGGACGATAACCTCAAGCATAGGCGATTGCTTTGTATTGATTTTTGGATTACATTGCTGTTGTAATCAGATGCTTTGTATATTATCTTTGGGTATGTGCATTGAGATATTTAATAAATAGAAGATGCTTTTAATTTTGAGAGGGGAAGGGGGGGAAGGGGGGGGGGAGAGAAGAGACGCCTGGTCAGTTTAAACACTGCCTGCACACCTTTCACATTGGAGAACTAAAAGCGATGTTTCTTATAGCATAAACATCTCCTATTGCTACACTTATCAAGTTTGATTACCACAATCCTTAAAATGCCAATTAAACCATGCCTTTTGTGATTAAGAATTATGAACATACCTCAATTCTTCAGAATCAAAACATGCCTTTTTGTGGTTGAAAACTATGAGCTTACCTCATTTCTTTTAATATAATATCGAAGATGGCGTCCATAGAGAACAGCAATGGCACCATGATGAGTCAGTGTCCTCTCAAGTGATGCACGGGCGCCTTGTTCCAATCGAATCAAAGTCTTCCGTTGCCTTCGATACAAACGACGAGATTCTGCACATGAAAACATAATGGGTCTCAATTGAGAATACTCTTCAAACTTTAGATCGATAAACATCTGCAGATTATAATAAATAGCAGAGTACAAGGTACAATTCTTCAATAGCACCTTTAATTTGGAAAAAGAATGTCCACAAAGATGTATGCACCTTAGTACCAACATACCTGCTCTGGCTAGTGCATCCTCATCAAAAGCTGAATCCAGATCCATATCCAATATCTACAATCACAAACCAAAATATCATTTTTTCTAAGGTGTTGCTTGCAGCAGCCAAGGAAGACAGAGCGGGCCACATTCAGATTAAATACTGACTCACACAACTTGTCCTAAAAGTTGAAAAAGAATCTAGAAGAAAAGCATATTCGCAGAAAAACCAAGCGATCAATTCAAACTATTGGCACTTAAAACTTCAAATACAACACCCATGACATGGCACTTTGTAGAGGCACAAATGCTGGGAACCAACAACCCTGCCTGTGTAAGAAATGTACCTAACTGTGTCCACTCTTTCATGAATTCCATAAAATTTTGACTGATGTTTACTAGAATGATACGCATTCAGAGACCATTTTATGGCATTGTGTAGAGCTTGAAACACAAAACCCCTGTCAATTCTTTGATGAATTCCATGAAATTATGGCAAACATGTCACAAAATGATGACCATATTGTGTCCCCAACAAAATGCCACTTAAGGAAAATTGCTTTGAAGTAACCAATTATTCAAACATGCAAACCTCTAAAATGTGTGCACAAAGACCAAGAACACAGACCGAGAGCACAAAGGAGTGGGAATTATACCATTGCTTCGACATCAGAAAAACTTGGCAGCTCTTGGTCACTTTCCAAGCCATCATCATGCTCTTGACCTGTAATTGTACCTCTTCTCACAGCCTCAGCATCAGCCATTTGATCTGTATGGCATAAGTCCTGATCTAAATGGCTTAAAATCCCTGCTTGCATAGGTAACACAAGTTCTTTCAAGTAGCCAGGAGCATCAGGGTCTAAAAGAGACAAATCATCAGCTTTTTCCTGAGATGCTAGCAACATGCTACTGAGCATATGACTTCCAGCATTTTCTGGCAGATCAATAGCTTCATTGTCTCTAGTATGTGCACTTAGATCTGCTGAATTAATATGAGCAGCAGATAATGAGGTATGCATCTTCATGCGATACTTCGGTTCACACTCTAAACCCTCTAGCATGGGCTCTTGCTTCATCAGAGAACCTACGGTCCTTTTATCCTCTGACACAGAACGCATTAGCCCATGCGAAGACAACTCAAAATCATCAGTCCTTGCATACCCTCCCCCTAGAAGACTAGGTTCGCATTTCATACTTTTTAGCTCCAAGGGAAAATATCTGGAAGAAAATAAGGAAGGTAAATGCGTCACAGAACCTGAGGGTGGAGAAGGAATTTCTGTATCTTCTGTATTTAAAACACATATCATCTGTTCTGGTATGGGGATTTCAACAGACAATGGCTTATCAAATGCTTTTGTTGCCGTGTTGTTTGCACTTGCTTCCATCATTTCAGCGTTTGCCTTATCCAACATGGGCTGTGAAGATTGCACTCGTGAGCCATCGAGCCCAGCAACATCGCAGCTCTCATGAACACCTGCAACTTGCTCCATAGGTGACGGTCTCTCTTTTGCCTCATTCTGCTGAACACGGATTAAAAGCTGAAGTCAGAGACCAAGCAATCATATGACCTCAAGGCAACCAACAAGATACAAAACTTACAATTGATGCACCAGACAAGTCTTCCGTTGTTCTTGCTACTTGTTGAGGCAAAGTTTGTTTCACCCCTTCCTCGCCGGTTGGGATTGAATGCAGGGGTCCTGCAGTCTCTTCAGGTTGCAAACCACATGAAAAAATTGGGTTCTGTTGATAAGCTTCTTCCTTAGGAGGTATTGCTTCAGCGAGTTCTCTCACTCCATTAGCTGGAAAAGGCCTAGCCATCTGAGAAAATGAGCTTTCTGAGCAAGACTCCACCTCTTCCTTTACGTGCATCTCTGCAGGCCCAGAAGTCCAAAAGTTAACACTACAACTTGCATTTTTGTGATAAGGACAAAAACAACTAGTCCATGCCTTCATTATCCCTTTCTAATGGAGAACTCGAAGGTTTTTCTGAGCCAAGGCGCTTCTTATTGTAATGATGAAAACGAACACTTTTCAGCTTCCGTTTCCTGTTTGACACCTGAGGATATTTTAGCTTGCTCAAGCTTGAAAGCTTCCCCGAGTTAGCAACTAGTGCTTCACTTTTGAGCATTCGAAGTGCAGCCTCTTCTGAGATGACTGGATCATAAAGTAGTGCCCGCCACCTTTCACGAAGTTCTCGAACCGTAAAGCGCTGTGAGAATTGAACTGCTCCTTTAGCAAGAGCTTCAATAGCTGCACCAGCCTGTCACAATTATGGATGAATGAGTACCAAATTCAGCTTTCACTAGTTTTTCACAAGACACTTTTTGACATGAAATGCTAGAAATTGAAACAAGGACGAAACCTCCACAGCATTTTTCAAAAGTATATCATCTTCAACTGTCCACAAACTGAAATCTGGAGGTGGCCCAGCTTCTGCAACCACACCCCCCGTCACAACATCAGCAGCTGCCTCTGCAGCCACCTTGGCTGCAGTGGTTGTAGCCTCTCCTGCTTCCCCTGTATTTGCAAGAAAGAGAAAATCAAACAATAGTACTTGAGAACGCTCTGTAGGACAGAGCAAGCTGAATCAGCAGCACAAGCACACAAAAATCAAGGCAGAAAACTGTCATGCATCACATAATTCGTTCCAATCAGGATAAATGTGAGATTTCTGATAAAATTATAAAGGGACTCCATGGTACTCATGCAAAAGACAATATAACCATGACGTACTACTGACTACATCCCAAATTAACAGCAAGATTAGGGGTAAAACAAGGTTTCAATATATGCTCCCCCTCACAAAAACAAAGCATACGTAGATCCATAAGTGCAACTGTTTTGACCTTCTAGACTTGCAAGCACGATACAGCCTAAACCACAACAGAACAATCTGAAATAGAATCCATATGAGCTATGAAGCACGAGTCTTTCTACAAAAGTTGATAAGCCTACTCAGTAGAAACGATGTTGAATATGCAAAACAACAAAGCTTCAACCTTCATTCACCCAAACTGTTAAGAAACTGCTTTCCTTGCCTTTATTAGAACATAGCGTGTCCAGCATTCTGTTAACAAAGCCTTAAGCATGTGGCAAAGAACCAAAGTTTCAACAGCAGAGTCCTCACCTGCCATAGCATTACTCTCCGCTTTTCCTTGCTTCAGACCATCTCCAAAAGGACCTCTCTGAAAGAAGTCTCTGTGCCCTGGTGAGCCCTAAGTACATCAAAGTCCCAAGGTCGCCATTGGCTCTCGTGCGAGGAAACTTTGCTTGCTTACTTGTCATATGAAACGCTCCAAATTGTGGCCACCACAAAAAACTAAATGAAGTAACCTAAATCCTCTTCTGTATTATATTATACTTTATATAACCTTGATAGAGTGCATACAGTTTGAACCTCTATTTCATGTTAGCTTCCATATCACTGAGTCTCAAGAGATGCTCTAACAAGGTTTCATTAAGTTCCTTGGACACCCTAAGCATGAAGTGAGAGTACAAACAAAACCCAAATTACAAAAGTTTTTACCAAACCAAACTTCTCAAACTAGTGTCAGCCCTAAGCGTAGAACATTGTAGTACAAGTGCACAATTTTGTGTATACCTTGAACTCGCGAAAGCCCTCTCCTTGCATAGTTATTCTTTTAAAGTGCATACAAAGCACGATGATCCAAAGTAGAGTTTGATATGCCAAGATAATTAGCAACTCAACGTTACATGTTTCATTAGAATGCAACAAAAAGGATGGGAAACCTGGTATGGAGATTGCAAGTTCAAAATGTTTCATCTTGAAAGTAGAATTCAAATCAGCCTTAAATTCAGCAATATGTCTCTCATTTGGTCCAGTGATCAGCAAATCATCTACATAAAGAACCACAATGAGAAGTACATCATCCTCACGCTTTACATACAATGTGCTTTCTGTTGGACTGTTACGAAAGCCTCGTTTGACCAAATGAGTGTCAGCTTTCTCGTACCAAGCACGAGGAGATTGCTTCAACCCATACAAAGCCTTCTTACATCTGCACACTTTGTCCTCTTGTCCTTTTATGACAAAACCGCGAGGCTACATTACATAAACTTCCTCAAATATGTCACCAATCAAGAAAGCAGTAACAATGTCTAATTGATGTACATCCCAACCAAAATGAGCTGCCAATGCACATAGAAAATGCACAGTAGTCATACGACAAGTGGGAGCAAAAGTCTCTTCATAATCTATGCCTTTTTGCTGTGCATAACCCTTTGCAACAAGTCGAGCCTTATGGCAATTGATCTCACCATCCGGCTCGCGTTTCAACTTGTAAACCCACTTTGTACCAATGGCCTTTTTGCCAAGAGGCAAATCACATAAAGTCCATGTGTCATTTTCTATAAGTGCATCATATTCTGATTGCATGGCAGCCATCCAATTTTCTGAATTCTGTGCTTCATCAAAAGACAGAGGCTCCTCAACATCATGTAAGCTAGACACAGCCAAAGCATAACAATCTGATGCATAAGATGCATGGCGAGAGCCTGAACGAGTACGACTAGACAAAGGTGCATCCAATTTACTGTCACACAAAGTGTGCACCAGCCATTTTGGCATACCTCTAGCCTGCTCATTTTCATCCCTTTCCTCATCAAGTACATCATGTGCATCTGCATCAGTAATAGGCTGATCTGTAACATTTTCAAAAACCCCCATAGGCTGTACATTTGCCGCATTGGAAATTACATTCATATTTCCACCACTGAAAAAAGGCAACAAAGTGTCATAAATGTCATGTGAGCTTACATTACTGTCTCTAGTACATCACAGCAAGGGCTGAACAGAATCTTCCACAAACACTACATCCCGTGAAACCATAATATGCTTTGTTTGCGGATGATATAACCTGTAACCTTTGCTTTCAGCACTATAACCAACAAAAATACATTTGACAGCCTTATCATCCAATTTTCTGCATTGTGTTTGTGGCACCAAAGCATATGCCAAACAGCCAAAAACACGCATGTGCTCAATAGAAAGCTTTCTATCATGCCATGCTTCATATGGAGTAATAGACTGCAAAGCTTTTGTAGGACACCTGTTAAGTACATAAGTGGCACACATGATGGCATGAGGCCAAAAAGAATGCGGCAAAGCTTGACTTTTGACCATCCATCGTGCCATTTCCGTCAGTGACCTGTTTTTCCTCTCAGCAACACCATTTGTTGAGGTGTATAAGGCACTGTATTGGTGTTTTATCCCACGACTAGCCAACAATGCATTAAATTCATGAGACATATACTCCCCCCGTCGATCGGAACGGAGGGTTGCCCATAGTACATTTCGAGACATTTTCAGCCATAGCCAGTCAACCATAGCCAGAAATTGTTTGAAGCACATAAAAACTTCGGACTTCGCTTTAAGCGGAAATACCCATGCATGCGTGGAGTAATCATCAATGAAAGTCACGAAGTAAAGGTAATTGCCCAAGGACGGAGTTTGCATGGGCCCACAAACATCACTATGCACAAGCTGCAACCTGCATGTGGCCCGAACTGAACCATCCTTTGGAAACTTAGAACGTTGTATCTTACCCAAAATACAACCTTCACAAACATGTTTGACAGGTGCTTCAAGAGGCGGCAAAGAAGCAACAAGATCAGATTTCTGCAAACGCAGCAAACTGGCAAAATTCAGATGACCAAAACGTGCATGCCAAAGTTTTGCATCTGAAATAGCCCTTGAATCTGCAACTGCATTTGCAAAATTTTGTCCACACTTGTCATACAAAGTGAGCTTATATAGCCCATGGCACAAAAGGCCAGATGCAACAATTTCATCACCAAAACTGAGATCATGAACTGTACATCTGTCATCCACAAATTTGACTACAAGTCCAAGTCTAGCAAGTGTGGATACAGACAAAAGATTCTTCTTGATCCCAGGTATATAAAGTGCATCAACAAGTGTGAAGGAACTGCCATTAGCAGTAGTGAGCACAATCTTTCCAACTCCCTGAACTGGATAAGAGGCATTGTTGGCACAAGTGACAGAATTCCCATGAGGGACAGACTCGGAGAGGTAAACAATTCACGATGTGAGGTAATGTGCTTTGTAGCACCACTATCGAAATACCACACATGTGAATCTGCAGCAAATGACAAGCATGCATCATGGACATGAGGATTGTAAGTACACTCTGCGCTAAAAGCCCATTCTGCATCAACATCAGCATCAGCATCACAGTCTCCTTTCATAGAAGACTCAACAATGGATGCATTTGTAGTGGAACCAGCATTTGCAGTGGAACCACCCTCTTTCTTCTTAGCCTCTTTGGCCTTCAACTTAGGACACGGCTTGATCAAGTAATCATTATCTTTACAATAAAGGCAACGCATCTTCTTTTTGCCCTTGTCACCAGAATTGCCCGACGAATTGCTGCCAGCAGAAGCATTAGGAACAGAAGTTTTGCCACTCGCAGCAGAACCATAAAAAGTGGCTGCATTGTTGTTACCACCCTTTCTTTGAGAAGCAATAAAAGCCTGTTCAACTGCACGCTGCCTAGTCCTGTTTTTTCTAGAAAGTGACTCTTGCAACAACAATGTGCATAATGCATCAAACTTGACAACTTCTGGATTTCCTTGGGTCATAAGTCTCTAAGTACTAGCAAAAGTCTGGTAAGAATCTGGTAAGGCATCAAGAACAGTCTGCACAAGGGAACTGTCTGAAATGACTTCTCCTGCAGAAATAAGTTGCTCACTGATATCCTTGACACTAGCAAGGAAAGTGTCCATATCATCTTCCTCATGCGTAATCTTCGACTCCAGCTCTTTACGCAGCAAAGCAATTTTAGCCTCATTGCGACTTGCATAAAGACCATCCAAAATATCCCAAGCCTATTTTGCAGATTTTGTTGAACGGATGTGAGGAACAATGGTGCGCTTCACAGGCAACGCAATCAATGCATGAGCCTACGCATCCTTAACATCCCAACGAGCTTGTTCTGCCATAGGCAAAACAACTCTAATAGCAGCAATCCTTGCAGCAAGACCTACAACATCCTCAACATCGCCTACATCCTCAGAACCAGGACGTACATCAATGCCCTGCACAATATTCTAGACGCCCTTTGACACAAGAACGTGTTGCATCATATAAGCCCACATAGGGTAATTGTCCCCATCCAACCTGTCCTCAACAGCAAACATCTTCAACACATATGTGTTGTTGTTGTCAGCCATGGTAAATGCTACACCTGATGTGAAAACTGCCCGAAAATAGGATAAATGGAGCGAGAACAACACGTGCTATATAGCACAAACCGTAGAAGACTATAAGGCACCTGTTATCGAGAAAATGACACTGACAAAAATTCAGCACAAAATGACGAAATTACCCGTGCAGACCTGCCTGTAGTGGAAACGGAGGCCGAAATGAACATGAATCGAAAATATGAGCAGACCGAGCTCTATGAGTATACCCGAAGTATTTGCCGACCTGCGAACGCTCGCCAAAGCTCACTGAAATTGGAGAAAGTGAGCAGGCGTGTACTGGAGCAGCTAGCGACTAAGCTCGGGAAGACGCAACCTGCTCTGATACCAATTGTTGGAATTAGGGTTGCAGAGAAACACACACAACTTGGAGAAGACGAAGGAAGCTCAAGGCACACAATAGAGAGTGTATTACTTAGTGTGCAATGGAAAGATAGATAGCCCTAGAGTGATATATACAATGCTCGGGGGGGAAAAACCTCCTAAAGAGGGAAAAAATGCCCTGGCGGTCCTAGTGTGTTCACACACATCACTACTACATGTATATGGTAACACGTATATGAGAAGCTAAGATGTTGTGAATCTGCTCATGATAGCCAACACACGCCAATGATAGATGAAGGCAAGAAGTTATTCATGCATACTATATGTTGAGCTGAATCAAGAACTAAGTGAACCACTCCCAAAAGGAGTATGCACCGCTTTGGATTAGCAATAGTTAGTTTGAAGAGGGAGTGAGTCGACCTTGAACTAGACAAGTTGTACACATCTATCTAGATGAGGAAATGCCACAACCAATTTACTGCCTATCCATTGTACGAGGTAGTGATGTCTCTATTGAATATGGCCTTCCCATTTAGAAGCCCTTTCAAAGAGAGGGAGATTTATGTTGCCGCAATCCAAGAGAAGCCATAGCATAAAGCTCCAACTTAAATGGTAGTCTTCAGTGAGTTCTTGCATAAATTTTTGGCTATTTTCATGGACAACTTCACAATCTTCTCAACTGAAAAAATGTGTCTGTTATTTTTGGAAATGGTTTTTGAAAGATGCAAAGAGAAGAGGATCTGTCTGACCCGTTTAAGTCAGTGTTCATGGTTTGGAAGGCCAACTTCTAGGACACATTCTCTCTAGATATTGTATTGAGATGGAAGATGATAAGATCAAGTGTGTTCAGTAGGCCAGAGCACCAATGATTGTATCTGAACTGAGCTCATTCTTGGGGTATGTTAATTTCTATAGGAGATTCATTCACATGTTTGCAGCAAAGGCACTTCCTCTATATGAATTAACTTAGAAAGGAACAAGTTTCTATGGACCCCAGAATGTGAAGCAAGTTTCAAGTGCTAAAGGAGGCGATCAGGAAGAAGCCGATAATTCGTCATCCGAATTGGGATGTTTTTTTTCCATGTTCATGTGGACGCATCTGGAATGGCAATGGGAGAAATATTGGCCCAGCCTCATGGGAAAATAGACTACCTAGTCTACTTTGACAGTCGATGGTTCATTATAGCTAAAAAAGGATACTCCACAACAAAGAGAGAGGCACTAGGAATGGTATTTAGTGCAATGATGTTCAAACATTACCTTTTGGGCAAGCTATTTCACTTTTATGTAGATCATCAAGCTCTTTTTTTTCTGATCGACGAATCGTTATTGAAGGGAGATTGATCAGATGGATGATGTTCCTGATGGAATTCAATTTCAATATCTTCCATAAGCCAGGCAAAACTCATTGTGGTGTTGATTTCTTATCAAGGAGTACAAAAGGACTTTTAGAGATATCCATCCGGGATGAACCAGTGGATGTTGAAATGCTTCAAAATTTTGTGGTGGAAGGACCAAATCCAAAATGGCAGGATGCGTATGATTTCCTTCAATATGGGGGATTTCCAGAAGATTGGTCCGAGGTGAATAAGAAGGCTCTGATTTGTAAGAGTCTAAAGTTCATCATCATAGGAGGAGATTTGTACAGAATGGGCATTGATGGGGTTCTTCATAGGGGTGTGCCTATGCAAGGGAGAATGCAAGTGATTACATAATACAAATCTAAAGCAATCTCTAGAGTATTGACCTTCAAATAGTATTGGTCCATCACTTTGCATTGGTAGCTTGCATGGACTATTAGGATAAATTTTTAGTGCTTGAAGAAAAAACATAAATCTCTCCTCAAAGCACCTACTATCATACCTTAGTAAAAGGATTCATTATACCCTTAGTCTCCAAGGCCCAACATAATATGGGGTCATGTCATGAAGTCAACATAGAGGGTGCTCCACTTAATAGTAGCCCTTATATGATAAGCTATCCCAACAAAGCTCTGCTTTTAACATATTGATTGCACAAGGCCTAGACTCCCCTGTGACATCTAAGAACAACCCACCATCGCATATATACCTATCATTTAGCCCTCCAAACAAACAATGTATCAGATCATACATTGTACCTAGTCCATGTAAGCTATCAATGCAAAGTGATGGACCAAATGATCACAAGAAGAACTTGATGGCCA